>NC_133432.1:34736917-35396917 GCF_011762505.2 Arvicanthis niloticus
CTGGAATGATTCATACCACAACCCTCCTTGGTTACCAGCTTTCAGACAGCACATGTGCCGTCCTACACTTCCGTAATCTTGAGTTAAATTTCCTAAGAGATTTGGGGCTGGGATGAGTCCTGGGGTCAGATCCTGTCCCCGGCACCCACATAAGAAAAGTGGGTGTGACAGCATATGCCTGTAAGTCCAGCCCTGAGAAGGTGGCCTCAGGGAAAACCTGAAGCTCACTGGCTCACCAATATGAGCTCCAGGTCCAGTAAGGGGCTGAAGGCAACGCTTAGCAGGACATCGATAGAATCCCCAAACCTTATCTTTTGGGCGGGACTACAGTGATGCCTGTTGCTTCATGACAGACTCTTCACACAGATTCTGGGGACCTGATCACGCTTGTGTGGCAGGCACTTTCCTGACTGAGCTCTACCTCCAGTACATACTTTAAATTTATTACACTTTATTTATTTATGTTGTGTGCGTGCATGTGTGCACATATGGGGCACACAGGTTCTCTCTATGCCCACCCATGGGTCCCAGGAATCAATCTCAGGTTGTCTGTCTAGGCAGCAGATTGTCTGTCTGTCCGGTGACTTTACCCCCTGAACAGTCTCACTAGGGCCCCACCTACAAGTCATTTCTTATAAACAGCTTCCTTAGAAACCACTATGACTTTGTGGCTCCCCACCCCCACCCCTGCAACCCTTAAACATGCATGGCATCTTATTCTTCTGCCAGGTTGTCGCTTTGGTTTACGCTGGGAGGTGGGTTTTTAAGAAGATAAGGACAGATTTTTCCACCAAAGTAACAATCCATTAGCACCCCACCGAACAGTGCCCTCACGGATTCTGAAATCCCCCTTAACCACTAGATCTGTGTGTTCCCCAGAGAGCCTAGGAAAATGGCTCATTTCAGTTTTTCTTCCTCATTCTGGCACTAAGTCAGTTTCTGGCTGTAGACAGAATCTATTTTGAGTTGCCTTTGCACGTGTGTGTGTGTGTGTGTGTGTGTGTGTGTGTGTGTTGCTTCATATGTGTGGGTCTCCTGTGGCCTTTACATCTGAGACTCTTTTTCTCCCTCCCAGACTCACAAAGACAGAGACAGCCAAGCAGGGAGAGCTTTTCTCAGGCACAGATGGCCACTGCCGGGAGAGGAGGATGCTGTGGGTCCCTTCTACCTGTGCTTGCAGAAGGAAGCTAATTGGTCAGCCAGGGTGTGGTGGCCTATACCTCTAATGTCAGCACTCCAGAGGCTGATGTAGGACTACAGAAAATTTGAAGCTAACCTGGTCTACTTAGTGAGTTCTAGGATAGCTGGGCTATGTAGCAAGAGATCCTGGTTTACTGCTGCTGCTGCTGCTGCTGCTGCTGTTGTTGTTTTAATTAAGGTCGTCCTTACCTACTGAGCAAGGTGAAGGCCAGCATGAGACCCCGTCTCAAATAAATAATATTGTTGATTTGCCACTGTGCTGATCACCACTGCATGCCTCAGCCTTTCACTCAGGCCTAAGTGAAGCTTATCTAACATGCATTTTAATTTTATTTTTAATAGTCTAGATGCACGGAACCCCCTTTCCTGAGGGGGGGCTCTCAGCATCACCTTGACTTTCTGTAGGTTTCAGCTCCCTGTGTTCAAGCCCAGTCCAACACGATGAAATAGAAAATTCCAGAACCCCTATGATGGAAGGGGAGAAACGTCTCCCCAAGTTGTCCCCCGACCTCCACATGTGTACTGTAGCATGTGCAACCTTACGCACACACACATGCATATAAAATCGGTAAATAAAAATGTAATACATTGGGACTAGAGAGATGGTTCATCCTTTGAGAGCACTGGCTGTTCTTCTAGTGTATCTGAGTGCAATTCCCAGCACCCACACAGGCAGATCACAACTTTTGTAACCCAGTTCCCGGACATCTAGCACCCTCACACAGACATACATGCAGGCAAAACATCAATGCACATAAAAAGAAATGAATCTTTTAAAAAAATTTAAAGTGGGGGTGGTGGTGGTGGTGGTGGAGAGATGGCTTAAGCACTTAAGAGCACTGACTGCTTTTCCAGAGGACCTGAGCTCAACTCCCAGCAACCACATGGTGGCTCACAACCATCTGTAATGGGATCTGATGCCCTCTTCTGATGTGTCTGAAGACAGTACTCATATACATAAAATAAATAAATAATTCTTTTTAAAAAAAATTAAAGTGTAATACATTTAAGCAAGTTCCAGGACAGCCAGGGCTACACAGAGAAACCTTGTCTCAAAAAACAAACAAACAAAAAAAACACACACAAAAAAAATCCCAAAACAAACAAACAAAAAGTTACATTGGTAGTTTAAGGGTTTCTTTGGGAGGCTGTCGTCTTTTTTTTTAAATTTATTTATTTTTATTTTATGTGCATTGGTGTTTTGCCTGCATGTGTGTCTGTGTGGGGATGTTGGATTCCCTGGAACTGGAGTTACAGAGAGTTGTGAGCTACCATGTGGGTGTTGGGAATTGAACCCAGGTCCTCTGGAAAAGCAGTCAGTACCCCTAATTACTAAGCCATCTCTCCAGTTCTGTTTTCTATTTTTAGTTAAAACTTTTTGATTTTGTTGAGAATTTCATTAACAAGAAATGTACTGATGGGACTTCTGTCCCCCACTCTTCTCCCTTCTTAGGATGGGGTGTGGCTCAGTGGTAGAGCCCCTGCCTAGAATCCCCCAGTGAGGGGCAGGGGTGTGGCTCAGTGGTAGAGCCCCTGCCTAGAATCCCCCAGTGAGGGGCTAGGGTATGGCTCAGTGGTAGAGCCCCTTCCTAGAATCCCCCAATGAGGGGCTGGGGTGTGGCTCAGTGGTAGAGCCCCTGCCTAGAATCCCCCAGTGAGGGGCTGGGGCGTGGCTCAGTGGTAAAGCACCTGCCTAGAATCTCCCAGTGAGGGGCTGGGGCGTGGCTCAGTGGTAAAGCACCTGCCTAGAATCCCCAGGGGGGAAGTTTGGGGCGTGGCTTAGTGGTAAAACTTCCTTAGTGTGTGTGAGCCCTAGTTTCCATCCCTAGTACTGAAAAAAGAGAAAGGAAGAAAGAGGAAAGGAAAGAAAGGAGAAAGAAAAAGGAAAGGAAAGGACCAAAGGCTAGAGAGCCTAGTGAGATGGCTCAGCAGGTGAGGTGTTTGCCACACAAGCCTGGTGACCCAAGGTCAATCCCTAGAACCCACATAAAGGAAAGAACCCGCTCTATGAAGCTGTCCTGTACCCTCCACACACACCAACAGATGTCGCTCCCCTGACTCCATCATCCACACACAGCAATAATAAATCCTACATTGTTTTAAAGCAAAGGAAGAAGGAAGAACAGGAGAGAAAAGAGAAGAGGCCACAAGGTAGAAGACTGGCAAAGTACATTACGGCAGATCACCCAGATGGAATGCTACCCAGCTCTCAAAAATAACAGCTATGAAGGCTGCTGTGGTATATATGTCCATGACATAATTGTAAGTAAAACAGCTCAACCCACGATGGTCTCTGCCTACAACTGGGTAAAAATACACCTTCAGATACACAGCGGCCAGGAAGGACACCAAAAGCCACAGATTGGCAGAGATCTTTTTTCTTTTCTCTTTCTCTCTCTCTCTTTCTCTCTCTCTCTCTCTCTCTCTCTCTCTCTCTCTCTCTCTCTCTCCTTTCTTTTTTTCCTCCCTCCCTCCATCCCTTCCTTCATTCCTTCCTGTACTAGTCAGGGTTCTCTAGAGTCACAGAACTTGTAGAATGTCTCTCTATATTGAGGGAATTAACTGTGATGACTTACAGTCTGTAGTCCAGCTAACCCAACAATGGGCAGCTGTGAATGGGAAGTCCAAGGATCTAGCAGTTGCTCAGTCCCACTAGGCTAGTTATTTAAGCCACAGAAGTAGGTTCCAACAGATGTGCTGGCAAGTAAGTGTGAGTGCAAGCGCAAAGAAGAGCGAATCTTCCTTCTCTCAAAGTCCTTATGTAGGCCTCCAGCAGAAGGTGTGGTCCAGATTAAAGGTGTGAACCACATGCCTGAATCTAGGACTCGATTTGTCCCAGGCTGATCTTGAATTCAGAGATTTCCTTGCCTCAGTCTCCTGGGATTAAAAGTGTGTACTACCTTGCCTGGGCCTAAGCTTTTCATGGCTACTGTGCCTCAAGATCTCCATGCTAAGATCCAGGTCAGAAGCCTGTGTCTTCCAGCTTCAAGATCTGGATCACGAGTGATCCCTCCAATTCTGGATTGTAGTGCATTCCAGATATAGTCAAGTTGACAACCAGGAATAGCCATTACATTGCCTTCCTTGCTTCCTTGTGAAGACCCCCAAACTTGGGAGACCCTTCCTCAAGGCTCAGGAAATCACGACCACCCAAAAATCACAAGAAACCATACCCGGATGCAATCAGCAGAGGTTTATTGGGGACAGTTGGCTAGCCAAGGTCAAAACTGCTCGTCCACGCAGAAACAGAATTTTGACAAAAGGCCAGCAAGCTGAAGGGCCTTTTTTATAGCATGGGGTGGGGAAAAGGAGGAATTTTCATGACATTACACATGATTGGTTGTATTTTCATGCAGTTACACATAATTGGTTGTTTTACAAATTTTGAACATAAGCAGGCTGTAACACTGGGAAAACCTCAAGGGGTGGGGGTAACCAAGAACAGTGGAAAGTTACCTACTTCTTGGAACCACCCAGATGACTTGCATCTTTCTCTGTGGTCAGGAATGTCTTCTTGCTTTGGGCCTTCCCCATGCTGAGGCTTGAGGAATGTTAATCCAGCAAGTGTCCTCTGATTCAGGGATAATGCCCTCCACCCGGAATGTGTCCCGGGGCAGTGAAAGCCTGAAATCTTACATTCAGTTCCACCTTCTGTTACCTGCATTCTCTTGCTCAGGTTTAGGGTAAAGTAAAAGCCTATATATATTTCATAAAATGGTCTTTATAATTTTTCACTCTATACTTGCTTCCTTCCTTTCTTCTTCCCCCTTTTGTCTTATTCTTTGCTGCGGTGGTGCCATGATCACAAATTGAGAGGGAACTGTGTCAAGGGAGAAGAAGGGAGGGAGCCTTGTGTTCTGGGTTGACAGGTTGTCGTTGGAAACACATGTACTTTACCTGCAGCTATGGGAACAGATTGGGTGCAAAGTGTTGAACTTTTGGGTTGAGTCCAGGCCAACGCGCATTTTCCAGTGTGAAGTACAATCTCTGATTTCCAGGCAAGTTCTGTGTGTGTGTGTGTGTGTGTGTGTGTGTGTGTGTGTGTGTGCGCGCATGCCTGCCTGTGTAGGTCAGAGGATGACTTCAGATACCTTCTGCCTTTTTTTTTTTCTTTTTAAATAGTTTATTTTAAATTTGTGGGGGCAGGACTGAGTATCTGTTTTTGTACCATGTGCATGCAGGTACCCACAGAGGCCAGCAGAGGGCATCAGATCTCCCAGAGGAGAAACTGGAAAATGAACCCAGGTCTTCTGCAAAAGTAGGAAGTACTGGTCAGTACTGAGCCGTCTCTTCAGCTCCTCCCCTTTCCTTAAGGTGATCTCTTGATGCATGGTACTCATTAAATAGTCTATATCCTCCTGTCTCTGCCTCCTCAGCACTGGGATTAAAACTATACTGTACCTTACCCAACTGTTTTGTTTTGTCCAGTGTGGGGTCTAGTGATTGAATTCAGGTCCTCATGTCTGTAAGGCTCCAGAATTGCAAGGGCAATCCATGTCTACTAAATAATAAATACAAAGTCTCAGGTATCCTAGGCTGGCCTCCAACTCACTCTGTAGGCAGGAGTGATCTGGGATACCCAATCCTCCTGTTTCTACCTCTAACGTTGTGGGATTGCAGGTGTAAGCACCATGCCTGGTTAATATGTAGCCAGGATGGACCTTAGGGTGCCATGCATGCTAGGCAAGAGTTCTGTCAACTGGGTGCTGCATCCCCAGTCCACGTCTGTTATTTTAAACCATTCCATTTGTAACATCGGGTTAATGCTGCTGCAGTTCTGTAGACTTCATGGTACCGCCTCCGTATTGCAACTCTATTGTCCAGAACCTGAGACTGTGACTGTATTTGGAGATGGGGCCTTTAAAAGGATCATGGAGTTAAAATGAGGCTGAAGAGTCAACAACATGGCTCCGTGGGTAAAGGTGTTTGCCTGTCACACCCAATGTCTGCATTCATGCCTCAGAACCCACATGGTGGAGGAAGAGGATGGATCCTGCAATTTCTCCTCTGATCTCCACACATGTCGCCAGCCCTTGTTCACTTTCAATTTTGAGACAGGGTCTCCATAAGTTACCCATATTCACCTCGAGCTCACTCTGCACCCTAGGCTGGCACTAGTCTCTCAAACTGAAAACTACCCATAGCCCCTGTGAGGCAGCCAGACCATCACCATTCCCATCAAAAAGCAGAAGACTGAAGCATAGACAGATTCACTCCTCTGCACAAGGTGTATCCACTAAGCAAAGGACACTTTCCTTACTCTCTTTAATCATTTCTTTGTATGTATATGGATGTCTTGCTTGCATATACATCTGGCTCAACCTCCTAACCCTGAGCCAGAGTTACAGGCAGACACCAGGCTTGTGGATGCTGGGGATCTGAACATTACTCCTCATGCTTGCATGGTGAGCCCGTGACCAACTGAGCCTTGCCTCTGCAAAGGGAATTTCTCAGAAAATCACAAGTATATAAAGCAAAAATATTCAAATATAGGCATGTTTATCATGCCCTCATAGTGTTCTACATTTGAGTGGTTTCATAATGATGATGATAATCAGTGCTGGAAGCCTATTTATAGTGTTCAGGCCACTCCTCCCCAGGCATCACATTTTAAAGACAGGAAAACTGAAGCCTGCAGGGGTGGGGTGAGGGTGGGGCGGGGGTGGGATGGGGAGTCAGGATGAGCACCAATTAGGTGGAAGATGAGATCAGTCAGGTGGCAGGGAGTTGAGATCAGCTCCCCAATAGGGGTTGGGGGGGGGGAATTCAATTTGGTCCCTCCTCTACCTGATTGTAACCATGGAAACCAGGTCAACTTGCATGGCTGGACCGGCAGCCAAACTTAGCTTCTGTTGGTGGCTCAGTTGGCTAGGGATGTCCAGGTGTGAATCTGGGAGCCAGTTTCCCTGGAGATAATGAACAGTGGTCCCATCCCACCAGGTCCCTGCTGCTTCCTGACTAGGATGTTGACAAATTCTGCATTCTGTTGCAGCGGTTGCCCGAGAAGAATTTATTGAGCACCTCCTTGCTTCTTTCAATGCTCTGGTGTGTTTATGAAGGGTATGTGTTTCTAAAGGAACTCACAGAGTTTTAGCCTGATGGGTCCTAAGAAAGAACAGTTCAAGTCCTTCCAGTGTGGGTATGAACTTCAACATGCACCCTCTTTTAATGCTTTATTTAGTTTTATCTTATTTTAAATGATGTGTTTAAGTGTGTGTTCAGATGTGGGTATGTGTATGTGTAAGTACAGGTACCCACAGAGTACAGAAGAGGGTATCAGATCCCTGGAACTGGATCTACAGGAGGTGTCGAGCCACCTAGTGTGGGTGCTGGGAACTGAACTCTGGTCTGCTGCTAGAGTACCAAGAGTTCTGAAACACTGAGCTGTCTCTCCAGCATGACTATTAGATGTGGTCTGGATCCAGTTCCTTTGCTCAGTGGACACACCTTGTGCAGAGGAGTGAATCTGTCTATGCTTCAGTCTTCTGCTTTTTGATGGGAATGGTGATGGTCTGGCTGCCTCACAGGGGCTATGGGTAGTTTTCAGACACACAAGGCACAGTGAACCACACCCATTACTACAGTTGTAGTAGCAAAATAGAGCAGTACTTATCTGTGTATTTGTTTGTTTTAAATAGGGTCTCACCTAGCCCAGGCTGACTTTTTTTTTTTTTTGAGACAGAGATTCTTTATGTAGCCCTAGCTGTCCTAGAACTAGCTCTGTAGATCAGGCTGACCTGGAACTCACAGAGATCCTCCTGACTCTGCCTCCTGATGCTGAGATTAAAGGCATGTGCCACCAGGCCCAGGCTGGCCTTGCTATATAACTGAGGATGACCTTGAACTTCTGATCTTCCTCCCTTCCTGTACTTCCTGAGAGTTAGAATTACCTCCTAGTTTTCTCAGGGCTTGAACCCAGGGCTTTTGTACACCCTAAGCAAGCACCCTACCAACTGAACCATATCCCCAGCATCATATGATTTAAGTGTTCTGTGATTCATATGTTCTCACTTGCTGTATTTCCCTTATATCCAGATTATATGTATGTGTGCATCTCTGATAGCTATTTTGTTGTTGTTTTGTTTGTTACAGTTAATATTTAATAAATGGGGCTGTGAGGGCTGACCATCTAAGCAGTGGCCGCTCTGCCTAGCTCAGGTTACCATGCTCCGTGGCCTGAAGCCAAGCGCTCCACAGCTGGAAGTGGCCAGAGGCCGCGGGCACTCCACAGCTAGAAACGGCCAGCAGAAACATCGGCCCTGGCACCCACGAGACGGCAGCGTGGGAGATGGCTCTGCCAATCTTCAACGCCGTCTCCACAAGGCTGGGCTGAGCCCAGACCATCCCACCATCCACGTGGTACCTGGTAGAAGTGAGACTCTAATGTTTAAAGATTATCTAATAGCTTTATATATTTGGTAATGTTCACTAACAAGATGCCCACACAATTAGAGGTGTTACCCAGTACCTAACCTAGATATTACAACTATCTTAGACTGCTGGAGACATGCGTATACCCGCCGCCATTTTCCCCTCTCTCTCCTCCTCTTTCCTCCTAGCTCCTCCTCTTCTTTCTCCTTACTCCTTCCACATAAGCTCCTCCCAAAATACCGAGTTTAATATAGTGGGAAATATACCACTACATTTGTTTTTCTTCAAAACTGGGTTTATTGGGATGTTCCCACCCAAATTAGGTGCTCTCAGCACTGCTTCCTCCTGCAGGAGCATCCCTCTGTCAGCCTTGATTTTCTTCCCGTGGGCTCAAAGGACAGTGGAACACACATCACACAAGACAGGGAAAGGCCATGGTGGTTATGTAGAGTTCTGAGCATTTCCTATCCATGCAGTGGGAATTGGGGCTCCACATCTGGTGTTTCCTTTTCTCCTGCTCTGGAGGTGTGTTCTCATCGAGCTGACCAACTCTTATTTTGTTTTGTTTTTGAGAAAGAGTTTATCAGTTTATTTTGTTTAAGATAGGATTTCACCTAGCCCAGGCTTTTTTTTTTTTTTTTTTTTTTTTTTTTGAGTCAGAGATTCTTTATGTAGCCCTGGATGTCCTAGAACTGAAAGACCCCCAAGAGGGGAGACCCTCACTCAAGTCTCGGGATGTCATGGCCACCCAATAATTCACAAGACACTAACCTAGATGCAATCAGCAAGAGATATATTTCAGGATCAATGGTCAATCCATAACTCACGCAGAAGCAGAGGAATTAACCCAGCGGCCCAGGGGGCAGGGGGACTTTTAAAGGGTAAACCCACAAACCAGGGAGCTGAGTGGGTAACCCAGGGAACATCAAGAATGCAATCTCGTTCAACCATTCATTTTGTGGTCAGCTAGTTCCTGGAACCACCCAGATGACTTGTATCTTTCTTTATACCATTCACCTTGTGGAATGTGTCTCCGTGCTTTGGGCCTTCCCCACCTGAAGGGGGGTTCTTTTCCCTGAGGTCTGAGGAATGTTAATCAGCCTCTCCCTTACTCTCCTAAATGTTAATCCAGCAAGTGTCCTCTGACTCAGGAATAATGCACCCCTCCCAGAATGTAGAATGTATCCCGAGTCAGTGAAGACCTAAAATCTCACATTTAGTTCTGCTTTCTTGGTGGAACTAGTGAACCAGCTAGCCTGCATTTTTTTTTTTTTTTTTTTTTTTTTTGCTCAGGTCTAGGGGGTCATAAAAACTTTCTATACTTTTCATAGGTTTTCTATACCTTTCAGAACTAGCTCTGTAGACCAGGCTGGCCTTGAACTCACAAAAATCTGCCTATGTCTGCCTCCTCTGCCTCCCAAGTGCTGTCATAAAAGGTGTGTGCCATCATGGCCAGTTATCAGCTATTTTTTTTAAATCAAGTATATTTATTTATTTATTTACTTACTTATTGATTGATTGTGTGTGTACACAATGGATGTGAAGAGGCCACAGGACGACCTGCTGGCGTCTGTTCTCCATCTCCCGTTTGGGTCGTGGGAGCCCTCATGTTTGGTGGCAAGCACTTTTACCTGCTGAGCCATCCCTCCAGCCTCATATAGATTTCTTAATCATGATTTTAGGGGTTTTGACACAATCTTTTACTGCACAGCTTGCTCTTGCCTTGAACCTTCATTCTCTTGCCTCAGCCCCTTCAGTGCTGTGACTACAGGCATACACAATTGTTTCCAGCTCTCATTGAACTGCTTAATTACATTTGTTTATTTATTTATTTGTGTGTGTGTGTGGGGGGGGTCAGAGGTCAGCCTGTGGGAGTCCGTTCTCTCCTTCTACCACGTGTACCCTGGTGTTCGAACTTAAGTAGTCAGGCTTGGCACGAAGCACCTTTTCTTACAGAGTCACCTCCTAAGCACCCAGTCCTTAGGTAACATCATTTCTTCTTTAAGAACCATCCCTCCAAATACAAATACATTCTAAGGTGCAGATCAGAGCTTTAGCACACAAATTTGGAAGAGACATGATCAGCCCATTACAACCCCCCTCTGTTATTTTGAGGCCCTGGGATGAGAGGAAGTGTGGATTTGTGAGACCTTCCCTGGGTGGAGAAATGCATAGGCTCCCACAAGACTCACTAGCTGGTGAAATGCACTCTGGGGCAGTGGCACGGGTGTTTGCTGGCCTCATGTACACAGCCATCCTCAGAGCATTGTCAAGATTAGAAAAATGAAGCTTGTTAAGACTGATCCTAGCCCGCAGCTCTTATCTTCGCTCGAGGACCCAGGACAAGGGGATATTTATCTTGAGAGGCCAAATCTTTTAAGTTTAGACTCCATTTTAGAGAACCTGACCTAAGTTTAAATTCAGGTAAACTAACAGGCTGGTACCTAGCATTAGTTTCCAAGTTAGCCACCAACAAAACCCGAGCTTAGCTCCCATCTCTAGGCAACAAGATCGGCATCTCCAGGTTACACCCTCAACAAGACCAGCATCTCCAGGTTACACCCTCAACAAGACCAGCATCTTCAGGTTATTCCTCCAACAAACCTACACCCCCAAGTTACAAGTCCACCCCTTGCCTAACAACCACCAATGAAGAGGGGAGCAGAAGTTAAGTTTATGATATGACTCCCAGCACCAGCCAATTATGTTAAAGGCCACAGTAGCTTTCTATTAGATGCTTGCACACTTACCCTCCCACCCTGTTGCTATAAAGCCTTGCCCCATAGATATTCGGGGCTTCTCACCACCAAAACCATCCTGTGTGACACCTTTGCACTGGGGAGGCCCTAGCTAGCTCAAATAGAACAAAGACTGTGTTGTGAGTTGCATCAGATTGGCTACTGTCTGTTTTTTTGGAGGCTCAAACACTTCCTTGGCACTACAATCTGTTGGCTAAATGGAAAGGAACAAACCTTCAATTAATGACTCCCTGAGGGTTGTAGGGGTGAGGATTGGCAGACGGAGGACTAGACAGTAAAACTTTCCATCCTGTCTGGCTGCAAAAAATTCCTCTGGGATATCTCATCGAGAATGGAGGAAGAAACAGACGCTAACAAATAAAGATCAATAAACAAGATGATTTCAGATGACAGCAGGGACCTGAGGAAGTGAAAGAATGTGAGCCACTCTTTTGGTGTTTTTGTTTGTTGGGTTTTTTTTGTTTTTTTTTTTTTTTTTTAATTTTTTTGAGACAGGGTTTCTCTGTGTAGCCCTGACTGTCCTGGAACTCACTCTGTAGACCAGGCTGGCCTCGAACTCAGAAATCTGCCTGCCTCTGCCTCCCAAGTGCTGGGATTAAAGGCGTGTGCCACCACTGCCCGGCTTGTGAGCTACTCTAGTAGAGGGCCTTATTCAGTTCCCAGCACTCACACCCAGTGGCTTACAGCTGCCTGTATCTCCAGCCTCCGGGCCTCTGACACTCTTTGCTGGGTTCCATGGACACCTACATGCACATACCCTGACACACATGCACATAATTAGAATAGGATGAACTAATAGTAAGTCGTTTTAAAAATGAATGCTGGGGAAGGGTCTCTAAGGAGAAAGCATCGTACTGGGGACATGGAAGGCAGGATTGGACTATGGAAAGATCTAGAACTGGAGGAAGGAGGGATGGGGGTGTGGATCAGTTTGTAGAGTGCTTTCCCGGCATTCATGAAGCTCTGGGTTTGAATCCCAGCCCTGTATAAACCAACACTGGGGTACACCTGATATCCCAGCACAAGGCAGAGGCGGAGGCGATTGGAAATTCAAGATCGCACTGGGCCACAAACTGAGTTTGAGGCCACCTTGGGTTGTACAAGACTCTGTTTCAAAAAAACAAAAACAATAATGAAAGAAAGATCTGGAACCTGGTTTTCCAACCTCACGAACACTCTCATGAACACTTTGGAAGGATTGTCCTTTATAATGGGGTGACCTCCTTGTCCATCACAGGATAGTGGCCCACATACTTGGCCTCTGCTTCCTAGATATGCAGGAACCTGCTTGTCTTCTTCCTGAAGACTGTCTCAACTCCGAGGTCTCCAGATATTGCCTTATGTCCCCTGAGAGAGATCCCTCCAGCTACTGGGATGGACATGGAGGGACAAAATAGAGATGTCAAAAAACTGAGGTTTCTGGGTTGAGAAAGTGCTCACCATGGAAACATGAGAACCTGAACTCAGATCTCCAGTACCCATGTCAAAAGCCAGGTATGACAGTGCATGCCAATAACTCAAGTTCTGGAGTGATAGAGACAGAAGAAAACCTGTGATTGGTTATTAGTCAGAGAGTATAGCTTAATCAGTGAGTTCCATGTCCAGTGAGACAACCAAGTTCGAGCAATATGGTGGAAAGTGACTGAGAAAAATGTGTGACATCATCCTCTGGACACACATACACAGACACACACAGACACACACACACACACACACACACACACACACATGCACACACTACATACACATACAGAGTATAGAGTTTTTTCCTGTGGCCACTCTAACAAAGGACATGTTCCCCTAGGTAGCATGTCAGTAGGGTGACAGAGATCAAGACACAGGGTCACCCTGTCATCCTAAGCATGAAGAATTCCACTGATGTTTTAGGGGACCTTAACTCATTAAAAAATCCTTTGTTTTGATACAGAGAAGAATTTTAGAATGAGCCAGTGTGAAACACAGTGGGAGTTTATTTTTCAGAAAGGAAGAGGTCTGGAGAGATGGCTCAGCAGTCACGAGCACTTGCTGCTCTTACAGAGAACTTGTTTGTTTCCCAGCCCTGATATGGTGGCTCACAGTGTGTAACTAGTTTTGAGGGATCTGATACCTACTTCTGGCCTTTACAGGTACCAGCCATACACGTTGCACATATATGTGTACAGACGTTCATACACATCAAATAATAATAAACAAGCCTTTTAAAAACTAGAAATGAAAAGAATATAAAAGAAAAAGAGGCACTTAGGGAAACTAAGGTACCCCAGAGAACATGGGGTGAGTCTCTCAAAGAAAAGCTGACATGTATTTAATTATTTAACTAATTAATTATTTAGCTAGCTAGCTAGTTAATTTAATAGTTTTTCAAGACAGTTTCTCTGTGTAGCCCTGGCTATCTTGGAACTTGCTCTGTAGACCAGGCTGGCCTCAAAGTCACAGAGATCCACCTGCCTCTGCCTCCTGAGTGCTGAGATTACTGGTGTGTTCCACCATGCCAGGCTTTTATTTATTTTTTTACATTTTTTATTGGATATTTTATTTACATTTCAGATGCCATCTCCTTTCTCCATTTCCCCCTCCCTAGAAAACCCCTATTCCATCTCCCCTCCTCCTTTTTGCTTTTATATAATTTTTTAATGTTAATCAAAGGCTTTATAAGTTTGGTAATGCTCAATAACAAGATGCCCATAAAATCAGAAGTGCAACCCAGTACCCAACCTAGATATATTAACTATCCTTGACGCCTGGAGACATGCGAACATCTGTCTCCATGTCCCCCCATATCTCTCTCTCTCTCTCTCTCTCTCTCTCTCTCTGTCACCTAGCTCCTACTCCTCTCCTTCTTTTCCTCCTCTCCTTACTCCTCCTCTTCTTCTCCTTACGCCTCCCACCTTAGCTCCTCCTACATATCACCCTTCCTGTTAAAATAAAACTTTTCTCTTAAAATACAATTAGAGCATAACTATACCAATTTGTGTCAATAAGATACAAGATAGACCTAATACCCAGTCCATCATTTTGTTGACTAAACAGAACCTCTGTCGTCTCTCCTAACTAAAAGACTTAGTTCTGAACCTGGCTTTTATTCTTGGCTTTAGAATGAATGTCAGCTGAAAACTATCCTCTCAAATCTTTTCTCTTAAAGTAAATAGCCAGGATTGGCTATGAGACTATAAGTCTTCAACCCCGTCAGAAATCCAGAATAACTGAGTTAACTGAAACTATGGGAAGCACAAAGCATAGCTTCTAAAACTTAGCCAATTTATAGAGACTGCTGAACACCTGGACAGTCCCTATACTACAAAATGTTGGAGCATTCGATCTTCAGCCTTCTGGCCCAGGATATTCTGACAGATCTAGTGATGCAGAATTATTAAGGGCTGATTACTCTGTCTTGGCAGATATAATCAGTTGACTATTCCCAAAGTGTGTCCTTTTCTGTACAGTGATTTGTCTGTAGATGAAAAGAGGCAATTCTTGCCTAATGGCTGTCTCACCACAACTGGAGTAACTCCAAAGATGCTCAATTTCTCCTTAGAGTCCAAGACAGGAAGCTGTCAGGAGCAGACAGGTCTCTAATCAAAATGAACATTAATACAGAAATGTTTGTAATGTCAATTCTGTGGACTTCTGACATTTTGAAAACCAACTATCCATGTAAGGTAATCTGGACTGTTGTCTGTTAACTCCTCTCAGCTATTTCTAAATAAAATATAGAAAACACCCTAACAATAAACTCAGAGCCATGAATTTACTATAGGTCCTTAACTCATAGGCTAAACATCTCAAATCAGTTAGAAAAGTTAAAGAAGGACTGGGTCTAAGCCTTGTATTCCTAAATGTGTTATATAGGCACAATGCCTATAAGAGTAACAATATTAATCTCACTTTTATATTAATAAGAAGTTCATACCAATGAAAACCTTAAATTTGAAATTAAAGTAATTTTTGTACCATTTAAGAAATTATAACTTCATCTTAATAACAATTATACATATTTCTACCAATTTCTAGCTAAACCTACCTGTTCCAACAAAACCACTACTTTTCCATAGAAAGACAGCTCAAGGGGCTGGTGAGATGGCTCAGCGGTTAAGAGCACTGACTGCTCTTCCAGAGGTCCTGAGTTCAATTCCCAGCAACCACATGGTGGCTCACAACCATCTGTAATGGGATCCGATGCCTTCTTCTGGTATGTCTGAAGACAGAGACAGTGTACTCAGATACATGAAATAAATAAATAAATCTTTGAAAAAAAAAAAAAAAGAAAAAAAAAGAAAGACAGCTCAATATTAACCACCTCAGTCCCCAAGCCCAGGGAATAGGGGTACTGACTCTTCATTAACTTCTTCAAGCTGATTTTGGGCATTGAGATATTAGAAGAGGGGTGGGGGAAGAGTAAATTGATAAGCCTCTGATGATGGGTCTTCACTGCATCCAGCTGGAATTCCAGGACATCAGAGGTTCGAGCAGGTCTGCTCAGCTTGCCTGATGAGTAGATAGACCAAGACTGTGTATTCTAAGATACTGCCCGGGTTAGAGCTCCTGGAAGGCCCGCTTCCTCTGGGTTCTGTGAGATTGTGGGCAGAGCTGCTGCCAGGGACCTGCTCAGTGCTAGGGCCTAGACCAGAAGGAACCCATGCCAGGCTTTTATTAAAAGACATTTTGTACATAGAATATAAGCATGAAGGTTAGGAGAAAGACACAGTCAGGGGATAATAGACATCCCCAAGTATGGGTGTAGTCGCGTGTGGTGGTTTGATAGACAAATGTCTCCCATAGTCTTAGGCATTCAGTCTCCAGTTGGAGACTGTGAGTTTGGGGAGATTTAGGTCATGCAGGCTTCCTGAAGGAAGTACATTACCAGGAAGAGACCCTGAGATTAAAAAGCTTTGCCTACTTCCAGTTTGCTCTCTCTGATTCATGCTTACCGTTAAGGACATGAACTCTCAACTTGCTGATCCAGCAGCCTGAAGCCGCACTTTATTATCACAGTGGAACCGTAAGTCCCAATAAATTCTATATGTCACCTTGGTCGTGGTGTTTTACCACAGAACAACAGACAAGTAACTGACACAGCTGCTTGCTTGCTTGCCTGCTTGTTTCTCAAGACAATTTCTCTGTGTAGCCCTGGCTGTTCTGGAACTTGCTCTGTAGACCAGGCTGACCTCAAACTCAGACATCCACCTGCCTCTGCCTCCCATATGCTGGGATTAAAGACATGTATCACCACTGCCCAGCTAATACAGTTTCTTAACAGGAGAGTCACAATTACGTGTCTTGGCATTAGCATATTTATCATTTCAGTAATTCTCAAATTACATCTCAAAAGGTTGCTAAAAATTATTCTCTCTTCCTCCCTTCCTCCTTCCCTCCCTTTTTCCCTTCCTCCCTCTCCCTTCCTTCTCCTCCCTCAAAGACAAGGTCTTATGTAGCCCTCCCTCTGTGTAGCCAAAAATGACCTTGAACTTCTAATCCTCCTGCCTTCTCC
Organism: Arvicanthis niloticus; assembly: GCF_011762505.2. Classification (NCBI taxonomy): domain Eukaryota; kingdom Metazoa; phylum Chordata; class Mammalia; order Rodentia; family Muridae; genus Arvicanthis; species Arvicanthis niloticus. Next base: position 34,753,736 of record NC_133432.1, read on the forward strand.
TCCCAAGCGCTGGGCTTACAGCCGAGCACCACCACACAGTTTGTGGTGTTGAAGCCAGGACTCAGGGCTTCATGATGGTGGCAGCTGAACATGCTACCAATTGCGCCATATCCCCACCAGGCTTGTTTTTGATAAGCGATTCCACTGGGTGGCTGTGCAGGTAACTTGCTTGGAGTCAGGCTCTGATAAGGTGAAGCCGGGAAGCCCTGGGGTTGCACAGGGTTTTAGCACACACCTTTTACTGTGGTGGAGTTTTTCCTAGAAAATTGCAGGTTACAGCTGGGAAGGCAAAAAGGCCTTAAGGAGACGTAGCTAACTGTGCTGGAATTTTTACTTAGCTGGAGAGAGGCTGCAAGCAGGTGCCTGGATGAGGGATGGTTTCTGTTCACATGTCCCCACAATATCCCTGGCTTTGTATCCTGTCTCACTGGAGACCAGAAGTTAAAACTCCAGGTGTGGGCAGGGCCTCATTCCCTTCAAGGCTCTTGGAAACAACCCTTCCCGTCATTCTGGAGCTTAGTGACTCCAGGTTCCTTGGCACACACAATTGAAATGTCTTTAGCCCTCTCCTCGTAACTCTCTAGGTCCCCTCCTCTTACAAGGACACCAGTTATTTTTAACTGAACAGTTATTTTTAATTGAACATTTAGGGTTCAAGCTTGATACAGAATGACATTGTCATTTCCACTCATACATTTCCACCCCTTACCCCTCCCACAGTGCACCCTGTGTGGCTGAGATCCAGCTGCCCTGGCTGGCTGGCATGGCTGGAGCCAAGATATTCTAGAGAGAGACATTGTGTCCTCCCTTCAGCTACTACATTATAGAAACAATGGTCTTCAAGGAATTCTCCCCCAACCCAGGAACCTCAAGATGGAAAAGGTGGGAGCCCCAGGTGCCAGACAGAGGGTGACTTTGTCTCCTAGGAAGATCTCACACAGTTGACAGAGCACCTTGCAGAAGAGACTGGAGCTGAGACTTGACAGATCAACGCTGGGCTGGACCACACCCTGACCACGCCTGTTCTCCATTTAAACCTAAAGCTTTTGGACTTGGTGGGTGTGGCTGGATCTCTTTATTCCTCTCCCCAATGGGTCTACACTGAATAAGTCTTCGTTCTCTGTTTCCAAGGACAGTCTCTTTAATTAGCTTGCTGAGAACAGGTGGCTGGATCTATTCTGAGTCTCTTTAGCATATTGTTAGGGTTACCGGGCTCCAGGTTTGGACCCTAAAAATCTCTTGCAATGTTTGTGCCTGGACTATGCTTGCCCCACCCCCCATCGTTGACTCGGTGCTGGGGGTGGGGCTTCCTGCCTCTGCACTCCAGTGCAATGGGAAGTTTCCTGGGCAATCACAACCAAGTGGTGAGTCCTACCCTTGTCCTAAAGCTCACATTCATTCATAGGAACTAAGATGGGAAGCCATCTTCTCTGGACCAGAGGCTTTGGTCTAGAGCAGGCTACCCTCAGAGGTGTGAAGCTGGGTTTGCTTTTCTGGTTCCTCTTTGTCTTGTATAGAAATTGAAGGAGGAGTTAGGGGCTGGGCCAGTTGGTAAAGCCCTGGCTGCATGAGCATAAAGACCGGAATTTGGATTCCTGAAGCCATCTAAATGCCAAGTGTGGGGGTGGGGGAAGTGTGGAGAGACCCAGACTCAAAATACAAAGGGGAGAACAAGAAGAAGTGGGACTGGGATTTGATCTCCAACCTCCACACATGCAGGCACAGGCAAGCACACCCATATATACATCTGCATATGCATGAATGTTCATGTACATACAGACCACACACACACACACACACACACACACACACACACACACACACACACAAAACCAACGGGCCCTTAACCCTCTTTCTTTTTTTTTTTCTGTAATATCAGGATTTACTGAATAATAACAGCTTCATAGAGTTTATCAGTGTTTTCCATTAATTTGTATATTTATACACTTTATATCCCAATTACAGCCACCAATCTCCTAGTTTCCCCCTTATACAGTCCTTCCCCCTCCTTTACCCCCTTCTCCTCTTCTCTGAGAAAGGGACAGGCCACCCCTGGGTACTAACCTACCCTGGCACATCAAGTCACTACAGAACTAGGCACATCCTCTCCCACTGAGTCCAGACAAGACAGCCCAGTTAGGGGAACAGGACCCATAAGCAGGTGACAGAGTCTGGGACAGCTCCCTCCCCCTTCAATTGTTGGGAAACCTGCATGAAAACCAAGCTGCATCTCTGCTACATATGTGCAGGGCAGGTGGTGAGGGGCAGGGCGGAGGAAGCCTAGGTCCAGCCCATGCTTTTTGGTTGGTGGTTCAGTCTTTGGGAGCCCCCAATGGTCCAGGTTAGTTGACTCTGTTGATCTTCCTATGGAGTTCCTATTCCCTCTAGGGCCCTCAATTCTTCCCCTAACTCGTCCACAAGACTTCCTGAGCTCTGTCTAATGTTTGGCTGTGGGGCTCTGCATTTGTTTCTGTCAGCTACTGGGTAGAGCCTCTCAGAGGATAGTTATGCTAGGTTCCTGTCTACAGGCATAACAGAGTATTATTAATAGTGTCAAGGATTGGTTCTTGCCCAGGGGATGGGTCTCAAGTTAGGCCATTCATTGGTTGGCCAAGTCACTGGTTGGCCATTTTCCCTCAGTCTCTGCTCTGCCTTGGTCCCCACACATCTTTTAGGCAGGACACATTTTGGTCTGAAGGTTTTATGGGTGGGTTGGTGTTCTTATCTCTCCACTGGGAGTCCTGTCTGGCTACTCCAGGCTCTAAATCCCCCATTGCTAGGAGTCTCAGCTAGAGTCACCCCCGTAGACTTCCTAGAGCCTCCCCCAACCCAGCTCTCTGGCACACAGGACCCGTCTATTTTCAGCATCCTCCATGGGGCATGACGAATTCTTGGTGCCCTCTTCCCCAGTTTGTACACATTTAGAGTGTCTCCTGGAATGGGGAAGTAACATGATTTCTGAGGTGACTGCTTAGGAATGTTCCAGCCACACAGAAAGTCTTGCTCTGGCTCCTGGTCACAAGAGGGGTAATAATTAGGGCTTGTGTGGTGGGTGCAGCCCCCAAGCACTCGGTGCAGGCAGGTCCTGTTCTGGTGAAGGTGTAGAGTTGTCATGGAGAGACAAGAGGAGTGGAGAAGGGAGGGGCAGGGATAGGAAGAAGTGTAGAACCCTGAGGAGATCATACAAGCCACATGTTTGTGCAACTGGTTAGTTCCACAAATATGTCCCATTGCGTGTGTCCTGCCTGGACACGCTGTGGAGGTAATGCATACAACACCACGTGCCCAGATACAGATTTATATGTATATTGAGACAGGGTCTCATGTAGGCCAGGCTAAGGATGACTTTGAACTTCTGATCCTTCTGTTTTGAACTCCGAAGTATTGGGATTACAAGGATGCCTAGGTTTTTCATATAGTGCTGAAATGGCACTACATGAATAGTGGTTGAATCCAGCACTACCAACTGAGCCACACCACCACCTTGTGAATACAAGAAATAGAACCCACTGCTTTGTCCACCTGGCCTGTCTGGGCACTGCACTGTGTAGAGATAAATGTGTTTACAACCTACATCTCCCATTCAGAGACTGTGCATACAAAGGAGCAGTCACCAGACACTGCAAGACAATAGAGCTCTATGATACACCTGCAGAGACTAACCAGGAAGCCAAACACAACCTCTGTAGCCTTAGCCCCAAATAGTGAGTGCTAGACTAGTGCCAGCTTCTGTATCATCCCACCACACCCCCAATTTCCATCGTAGGCTAATGGAGAAAGCCAGTCCTACTCCCCAAGTCAGTCACATAGGATGGTCTGCTCCTACTGAGCTCCCTCCAAGCAGGACATGAGTACAGAACATTGTATTTCCTTGCTGATGGCTCTCTCTTATGAAGCCTGTATAGGGGATATCTCTCCATCCTCTGCTCTTTCTCCCTTCCCTGACTCCTCATGCTCTTCTTTCTCCCCGCCACCCCAAGCTCCTCCTTTTTTCTTATAATGACAACCTGGGCTCTTATTCATACTTGGAAAGTGTTCTGCTTCTGCTGCATCCTTAGATCCTCCCTGGTGGATTCTAGGCAGATGCTCTATCACTGTGTATTAGTCAAGGTAATCTAGAGTAACAGGTCTTGTATAATGAATATCTCTGTCTCTATCTTTCTATGTTCACTTGAAGATCTTGCCTTGATTGATGGCCTCGCCCATGTGCTGGAAGGCCCCCCTCCTAGGAAAAAGTACTCTCAAACCAGGGTCTGGGACTCCTGCCACCAGGATCCAGCTTCCCCATGACTCATTGTCCACCTCCCGATCTGGACTCAATGGAAAGGCAAACTCTTGGCCTCAGAAGAGCAAAATGCTAGACATGAAGCTGCTGTTCCAAAAAGGAGGACATATTAGCAAAGGCTTTCTTTCCATTGGTCCAATCGCTGGAACATTCCAGTGATGAGGTTACAAAGGTCTGAGTGAGCTCTTCAGGGACGTGGTACTCAGCATACCACAATGAAGTGGAAACTTCTGGTTTCTTCAGAAAGTCAGTTATGTCAAATGATGTTCTGTTGGGACACACAGGAAAAAAGGACAGCAGACACAGGTGAAAGGATGCTTTGCTATAGAAGACACATGAAAGGATGTGTGATGTTTAGAAGGAATATAAATATGGTCCCACAGAATGTGGGAGCTTGAGCATTGGTTTGGTTTGCTCTACCTCGCTATTCTTCGCTATTCTTCACTAATGATATGCATGTATTGGTTCACCTTACATTGCATTGCTGAGCTCCGCCTGTGGTGACTTCACAGAGAGAAACTCTCCAAAGAACTTCTCATGAGGTTCCTACAGCTTCTTGCCACTTCAGCAGACTCAGGCTGGTTGGTGAGCTTTGCAGTTTTGTCTGGATCAAAATGAAGTTGCTGATCTGTGTGTGGTATCTGCTGAGTGGACTGGTCTGCAGCTGCTAATTCATGTTTGGTGTTTGGTGTTTGGTGTTTGCTACTGGACTGAACTGAGAACAATGAAGATTAGAATCTCCCCCAAAGAACTCTTTCTAAACAGGTCCACTTCCCTGCATCCTGATAACCTTTCTTTTCTGCTACCTCTGGTGGGTGGTGAGCTGAAGGAAAGGTTGAACCCTTCTTAAAGCAGGTTGAGAAATATTTATGTCTACATCACAGGGACCAGCCATCCTTATCAAAGTGCTCTCAAAAATATGTCAGAGCTGGGCTGGTGAGATGGCTCAGCGGTTAAGAGCATCAACTGCTCTTCAGGAGGTCATGACTTCAAATCCCAGCAACCACACCCCTAGCCTCTCAATGGGGGATTCTAGGCAGGGGCTCTACCACTGAGCCACGCCCCCAGCCCCTCACTGGGGGATTCTAGGCAGGGGCTCTACCACTGAGCCACACCCCAACCCCTCACTGGGGGATTCTAGGCAGGGACTCTACCACTGAGCCACACCCCAGCCTCTCAATGGGGGATTCTAGGCAGGGGCTCTACCACTGAGCCACACCCCAACCCCTCACTGGGGGATTCTAGGCAGGGACTCTACCACTGAGCCACACCCCAGCCTCTCAATGGGGGATTCTAGGCAAGTGCTCTACCACTGAGCCACGCCCCAACCCCTCACTGGGGGATTCTAGGCAGGGACTCTACCACTGAGCCACACCCCAGCCTCTCAATGGGGGATTCTAGGCAAGTGCTCTACCACTGAGCCACACCCCAGCCCCTCACTGGGGGATTCTAGGCAGGGCTCTACCACTGATCCACACCCCAGCCCCTCACTGGGGGATTCTAGGCAGGGCTCTACCACTGATCCACGCCCCAGCCCCTCAGTGGGGGAATTCTAGGTAAATACTACATCTTCAGTTCTCGATTCTTCCCTGCCCCCCACCTCCTGCCTTTTTTTCAGTGTTAGAATTCTCCTGACATAAAATTAGCGATTTTATACTTAACAGTTCAGCTGGGTACAGTGATACACATCTGTAGTCCCCAGTACTTGAAAGGCTGGGCAGGAAGATCATTTGAATCTAAGAGTTTGATACTAGCCTAGGTGGGCAATATTCCCTGATACTGTCTCAAAAAAATAAAATAACAAAAGCAGCAAACAGAGTGGTGGCACATGCCTTTAATCCCAGCACTTAGGAGGCAGAGGCAGGTGGATTTCTGAGTTCGAGGCCAGCCTGGTCTACAGAGTGAATTCCAGGACAGCCAGGACTACACAGAAAAACCCTGTCTCGAAAAACCAAACCAAACCAAACCAAACCAAAACAAAAAAAAAAAAAAAAAAAAAAAAAAAAAAAAAAAAAAAAAAACAAAAAAAAAAAACAACCAACCAACCAACCAACCAAACAGCAAACAGGGGTTGAGGGCATAGCTCAGTTGATAGATGCTTGCCTAGCAGTCATGAATCCCTGTGTCCCATCTTCAGCATGCAAACTAGGTGTAGTTGTGTATGCCTGTTATCCCAGCACTCAGAAGCTGGACGAAAGATGATTTTAAATTCAATGCTATCAGCTACATAGGGAGTTTGAGGCCAGACTGAGATAAATGAGACTGGAGAGAGAGAGAGAGAGAGAGAGAGAGAGAGAGAGAGAACACACAATTTAGTGTTAATATAGCTTAAATACTGTGTAGCACACAGAAGTACTTTCAAAAACATTTTCATCATCAGACATTGTGAGTCTATTGGCAGCCAGTCCCCACTTCCTCCTCCAGTCCCTGGTACTCACTCATGAGCTTGTATCTCTGAGAGATGTCCCTTCTTCCCTGTCTGGAGAGTAGGCTGTGTAGCCTACACCAAACAGCATGATCCCAGTCTCTGGCCACTTCTCTGGGGACTTAGCGTGCCAAGCCTCTCTAATCCTAGTGGGATTTTTCTTTCTTTCCTTCTTTTACATATTTGATATTTCTGCTTATTATCTGACAGTTTCCCATGTGTATATAATATATACATAATATAGTTCGACCATAGTCACCTGACAGGATGGATCACCCTCTCCTACCCAATTCTGTATCAGTCAGGGTTCTCATGAGAAAAGGAACTGATAGGATGAATATGTGTATAATGTGTATATATATATATATATATATATATATATATATATATATTCCATATATGTGTGTGTGTGTGTGTGTAGCTGCCATCTAGCAACAGAAAGAGAGAGAGAGAGAGTGCTGATAACTTCAAATTTAAAATTCTTGTCTCCAACACTCTCTTAAGTGCTGGGATTATAGCTTTGTGTGTGTGTGTGTGTGTGTGTGTGTGTGTGTGTGTGTGTGTGTGTAATTTATTATAATGACTTGCAGGCTGTAGCCCAGCTAATCCAATAATGTCTGTCTATCAAGAGAAAGTCCAAGAATCCTGTTCAGTCCACAAGGCTGGATATCTCAGCTAGTCTTCAATATACACCTGGATCCCGAAAAAGTCAGCCCTAAAGCCAGTGAAGAAACAGACTTACTAGGGAGACTGAGAGCCAGCAGGCAAAGAGAGAACACTCCCTTTCTGTATGTGCTTTCTGTAGGCTGCCACCAGAAGGAGTGGCCCAGATTTAAGGTGGATCTTCCCACCCTGCAAGACCCAGATGTAGGGTGGGTCTTCCCACTTCAAATAGTTCAGTCAAGAAAAATCCCTCACGAGTGTACCCAGCTGCCTGGGTTTTAGTTAGTTCCAGATATAGTCAGGTTGACACCAAAAATAGCCACCACACAGTCTCTCTGGGTTCCTTTTCTTCCCAACAAGTGATTGGATTGATTTCACATGTATGTATGTATGTATGTATGTATGTGTACATGTATGTAACATGCATGTATGTAGTATGTATGCAAGCATGTATGCATGTAGTGTGTATATATGCATATATGTAATATATGTATGTAGTATGTATGCAATCATGTATGTAGTGTGTATATATGCATATGTGTAATATGTATGTATGTCCATGTCCATGCTGTAGCACACTGGTGGAGATCAGAGAACATCCAGTGGAGTTCTCTCCTTCCATCATGTGGACCCTGGACATGGAACTCAAGTTGCCAGGCTTGACAACTTCTGGTGGCCTTTGTGTACATGTGGTACACAATAACTTAGAAACACACACACAAATACACATAAATAAAAGATAAATAATCTTAAAATTATTTTTTTTAAAAAAGGAAGAATCTATGTCTCATCAGATACAGGCATTTGCTGCTAAGTAAGAGTTTGGTGTCTGGGACCCAAATAGTAGATAGAGGACTGAATTGTCCTCTGAAAACACACACACACACACACACACACACACACACACCCCACAGTAAAATGTAATAACATTTTAAACAGTGTCCAGGGGCCTATGCAACATGCATCTGTTCTTTCAGGCTTCACCTCTTCACCACCTTCCACATCAGAAGAAAGAGGGAACACTGCACCAGTGCGGTGACCACCACTCAGCCTGGTCCAGGCCCTCCATCAGCCCTTATGTGGGGACTCAGCTTCCTACCCTAGGGCTCTATCTCTTTGTCCTTCCTCCCAGCTGGAACATAGTAGAAGGATTTGTCTTGGTTTTTGTTTTCCACTGCAGTGATAAGATAAAACACCCCAACAAAAGCAACTTAAGGGAGAAAGACTTTTTCAAATTCAATATTCTGGGTTAAAGCCTCTTAGCATAACTGATGACTTCTTAGAGACCCCATTCCAACCTTAGAATCTAGCACACAGGCCCCAATGCCTACCGAAACAGGAACAAAGACCTAGTCCATCACAGACCTAGGCAATAGCTCCAGGATTCAGGAAATTTCCCCATATACTTGCTTTTGGCTTCTGTCTTCACTCCTCACTAACTGTTCTCGTTACATGTCCACCAGAATGTGGTTTTTATCCATAAAAAGCAAAGAAAAAATGAAGCTCAGGGCTGCATGATTTGGGCAAGTTCCCCATGTAGCTGTTGGCCAGTGATACAACTTTCTATTCAACTCTAAGAATGTCCTTGTCAGCCAGGTGATGGTGGTGCACACTTTTAATCCCAGCACTAGGGAAGCAGAGACAGGCAGATCTCTGTGCATTTGAGGCCTGTCTAGTCTACAAAACAAATCCCAAGGCAGCCTAAACTATAGAGAAACTGTCAAAAAAAAATTGTCCACATGTTCTCCGGTGGAATTAGCTCACAACAGAACCCCGAACTACCTGGTCATGTTACGTTTACAGTTAGAAGCAGAGATCAGCAAATAAACATATTTATATTAGAGTTCAAATAACTCTTTCCATTATCAAACAGTTTGAGATCCCCCTTCCAGGGAATGGAACCACCCACAGTGGGCAGGTCTTCCTGTAGAGTGAAAAATTATAAAGGCCATTTTATGAAATATGTGTAGATTTTTCGCCTTACAGAACTTGGAACTGAAAATAAGATTTCAGGCCTTCACATTCCAGGTGAAGGACACTTGCTGGATTACATTCCACAAGCCTCGCCCAAGGCAGGAAGGCATTCCTGACTACAGATAAAGATGCTACCACCTAGGTGGGGCTATAGCCCTATAGCCGGAAAAAGTAAAGGGAAACCCTGTCTTGAAGAGACACCATGACCAAGGCAACTATTATAAGAGAAAGCATTTATTTGGGGACTTGTTTACAATTTAGGAGGTTGAGTCCATTATCATCATAGCATGATGGCATGTAGGCAGGTGCTGAAGCAATAGCTGAGAGCTACATCCTGATCCATAGGCAGAGAGGCAGAGAAAGAAAGTAAGACAGACAGACAGACATTCTGGGCTTGACATGAGCTTTTGAAACCTCAAAGCCTACTCCAGTGACACACTTCCTCAAACATGGTCACACCCCCAAATCCTTCTAATCATTTAAAACAGAGCCACTCACTTGTGACTAATCTTTTAAATATAAGAACACATGAGAGCCATTTTATTCAGATCACCACAGTGGGGAAGGCATGGCATCTGGAGCATGAAGCAGTCAGTCTCATTGCCAACACCGCTGGTGCTTAGCTTTCTCCTTTTTATTCAGTACTGAACCCCAGAAAATTGGATGGCCTTACTCACATTCTGGGTATACCATTCTGGGTATGGCTTCCTATCTCAATCAGTACTATCTAGAAACTCCCTTACACACATGCCTAAGGGTTTGTTCCCATGGTGATTCTAGATCCTGTCAACTTGATAAATATCCATCAGCATAGGAGAACATGATCATCAAACACTAGGAAGATTTCCCTTCATGAAAGTGAGGACAGCCCATGCTGGGCTATGGCTGGCCCAATAGACCTGAAGAACAAGATATTAAGTTGCAAATATCTGAGCACATTCAGCCTTGATTTGGCTTCATCCTCTTTAACAGACAACCCTAGCTATCCTCTATTGCTGCCCTTACTTTATTCTCTAGTGAATGAAACCCCCAATTTTTAGCCAACCACACAGCCCACCTTCAAATAAAGACTACAGTTCCCAGCCTCCCTTGCAGTTGATATAAATCTGATGTAACCCAGGCCGTCCTTGACTTCTTTTTGTAACCAAAGCTGGCCTGTAACTACTGATCTTTATGTTTTTACCTTCCAAGTGCCAGGATTATAGGCATGAGCCACCATACAGTAAAATGTAGATTTAAAAACTGAGTATAACACATATATCATCAAAGCCAACCTTTCACATTATCCAACTCAAAGGTTTGCAAGAGAATTCACAAAGTTATGAAACTAAGCTTTAAGCATTCTAGAATGTTCCTTAAAAGATGGCTGTCAAATGCCCAGCATGGTGGCAAACACTTTTGAATCCAATCACTCAGGAGGCAGAGGCAGAGGCAGGTAGATCTCTGTGAATTAGAGGCCAGTCTGGTCTACATAGGGACTTCCAGGCCAACCAGAGCTATATAGTAAGACCCTGTCTCAAAAACCAACCAAACAACCAAACAACCAAACAACCAAACAACCAACCACCTATCTGTCCAAACAAGCAAATCAAAAGGATAGACTGGAGAGATGGCTCATTGGGTAAAGTACTTGTCCCACAAGTATGAAGATCTAAATTTGAATCTTCAGCACCCACCTAATAGCTGAATGTGATGCATGTGAAAGATGGTCCACTGGCTAAAAGTGCATATTGCTCTTGCAGAAGATCTGAGTTCAAAGCCCACTACTCACATTGGGTAGCTCACATCTACCTACACTCCAACTCCAGGGGATCTGGTGCCTTTCTGATCTCCTAAGACACTTCCATTTATCTATGCATACCCACACACAGACATACACACATCTACATATTTAAAGTAATAATAAAATAAATCTCATTTAAAATATTATCTTATTATTTTATGTGAATGGGTGTTTTGCCTGCCATGTGTTTGTAGACCACATGTATACAGTGCTCTCAGGAGCCACATCCCCTGGGCATCAGATCCTCTGGGCTTGGAGTTAAAGATGGTTGTGAGCCACCACATGGATGCTGGGGATTGAACTCAGGTTTTCTAAAAGATCAGCCAGTATTCTTAGCTGACTGTTGAGCCATCTCTCTAACTTCATGAACTGAATCTCTAAAGCAAAAATAAGGTAGAGGGCAATTGTGGAAGACACCTAACTTTGACCTTTGGTTTTCAGGTGCTCAAGCATAGGCACATGGACACATACACACAGCAATGCACATACAGAAAGATAGCTGTCAGCTGCACATAATGGCACACACTCGTAAATCCCTGCACTCAGGAGATTGAAACAGAATGGTCTTCAAGACTCAGCTAAGCATCTGTAATTCCAGCTGAAGCAGGAATATTGCTATAAATTTTTTGTCAGTCTGGGCTAGAGTGAATCCTTGTTTCAAAAAAAAATGGATAATTTTTACCATGTCTATGCAGAGGTTGGCCTCACATTTTCAATCTTCCTGCTTTAGCTCCCCAAGTGCTGGTATTATAAGTGTGTGCCACCACAGCCTGATACGTTGATAACAAGACAAATCAAGACAACCCTTGAAGTATAAACATGATGGCGGGAGTTTGAGTTGTCAGCTTGGACCTTGGAGATAGTGCCACACCTGAGGGATGGCAGGATATGCATTCAGAAAGATTCAGGACACCTGAGGTCTTTCTGTTGCCAGCCTACCCAAAACTGCTCATCCAGGCTTTTAAGTGAGAAAAGGATAAGCTTTCTTATTTAAGACAGTCTTATTTGGCAGTGGTGGGGGTGGAGGGTGTTCCGAAGCTTCACAGCTGAACTTAAGACTAACTGACATCAAGTAGTCTGGTGAATCAGTCTAAATTCTTAGTTGTAATCACAGAACTAATTTTAACTGGTTTGAGCAGAAAAAGAATGTGTTAAAGAGTATTGGGTAATATAAATCTCAAAAAGAGTTGGAGAATCTGGCTCAGAGTCTACTCAGAAAGAAGCAGATCTCAAAGCACATAAAAATTAGTTCAACAAAGCCACTGCCACTGAAGCAAATGACAGACTAGCTAAGTCTTTCTCTCTAGGCATTGGATGGAGTCCTAGACAACCTCTTTCAATCTGGACATGCCTGGCACTCACTTTTCTTTCTCTCAGCCTCTGGTTGACACATAGCAAGATTTGAGCTGTGAAGGAGGTAGGAAAGATCATCCCTACAAGGAAGGCAGAGAAATAATCCCTAGCTGCAAGGGAGGCAGAGAAATGGTCCCTAGCTGCAAGGGAGGCAGAGAAATGGTCCCTAGCTGCAAGGGAGGCAAGGAAAATGAGTCTTAGCTGCAAAGATGCAGGGAAATATGATCATCAGGCTTCTATGATATTGGATAGCCGGAAAAAAAATGATCATTGCCTACTATGTGAACTCCAACCTTCCTAACAGTTTTCCAAGCCATATGGCTGTTTGTTGGATGGAGCTTTGTTAGGAGCTGTGGTTAGCGGTGCCAACATTCGCCATTACAAGATGGCGCGGGCATCCTGTGCTCCCACAAGTAAACAACTAACTGCGCAGGTGCAAAAGGCAAAAGCGTGCCAAAGTCACTGCCCATCCCGGGGCATAATATGGGTAATGAGTGAACAGCCAATCAGAAGTGAACACGCTACTCTAGGGTACATATAGCAGTGCCTTTCCCGGGCTTGGGGTCTTTCTGCTTCTGCTGGTACAAGAATAAAGCTTCGTTGTAGTAACCACCCGAACACTGCCTCACGTGTCTCTTTCCAGGGCAAAGGGGACTTGAAGGGGCCCGGAATAGAGCTTCTGCTTTCTCTTTGTATAGGGGACATCTCTGATAGATTGTGGTTAAAATAATGACTTAATCAGCTACACTCTGTATTCTTTATATTGCTTATCACTTTGGGTTTAATGTATCTGTGTAATGCCTCTTGCCATTCTCTAGTCCATTCTAACATGCAGCAAACTGTTCCTGACCCAGCAGAACACGTCCCCTATAACTCTCCCCCTAAATTTGTTTTATTTTATTTTTTTTAATCACCAAGAAGATAAGTTAAGCAGCTGAACCCAACTTTCTTTCTTTCTTTTTTCTTTTCTTTCTTTCTTTCTTTTTTTTTTTTTTTTTTTTTTTTTTTTTTTTTTTTTTTTTTTTTTTTTTTGACAGGGTTTCTCTGTATAGCCCTGGCTGTCCTGGAACTCACTCTGTAGACCAGGCTGGCCTCAAACTCAGAAATCCTCCTGCCTCTGCCTCCCAAGTGCTGGGATTAAAGGCGTGTGCCACCAATGCCCAGCATGAACCCAACTTCCAAGGCCAGGTCAAAAAAATTGGCTTTCTCAGAGTGTGGATTCAACACAGTTTCTTCATCTATAAAGTTAAGGGTTTGGTTTGGAAGGATGCAATGATACATACCTATAATTTTAGCTCATGTGAGGCTGAGATAGAAAGATGGCAAGTTCAAGGCCTGTCTGGACTACATGGTGAGTTCTAGTCCAGCCTGGGTAATATAAGTGAGATATTGCCACAAAACAAAGCAAATGGAAAACATTCAGTGAGGCCTTTGGAGTCAATGGTTTCTGAGGACTGACTCATACTGATGGACTAGGGTTTGATGTTGCTGTTTTTGTAATACTATAATAACATTTATCTATCTATCTATCTATCTATCTATCTATCTATCATCTATCTTGTGGGGGGCGGTCAGAGTATGACTCTTTGGAAATTGATTCTCTCCTTTTACCATATGAGTCCTAGGAATTGAACTCAGATTGTTGGGCTTGATTACTCACTGAGTCATCTTGCCCACCCCTGTTGTGTTTTTAAGCTTTCTAGGGGTACCTCCTGGAGACAGATTTCCTTGCTAAGAATTAAGAGTCATGGGATTTTTCCTAATAGCCTAGTTTCTATTGTTGTTAAAATGTGTGTTTGGAGCTGGAGAGCTCAGTTGGGAAAGTGCCTGCCTTACAAGTGCTAGAAACTGAGTTTGATTCCTAGAACTCATGTAAAAAGAGCTGGGTGTGGTGGAGTGGGCCTGTCATGGCCTGGGAGGTGCACATATAGGGATCCATGAAACTCACCACTCAGCCAGCTTAGCCAATTTTGTGGGGTCCCAGCTACTGAGAGACCTTATCTCAAAAAAACAAGGTGAGAACCAGGACTGTAAGTCAGTGACAGAGCACTTGCCAAGCCTGTGTGAAGCCCTAGGTTCAATCCTCAACATTATTCAAAGAAGAAGAAGAAGAAGAAGAAGAAGAAGAAGAAGAAGAAGAGGAGGAGGAGGAGGAGGAGGAGGAGGAGGAGGAGGAGGAGGAGGAGGAGGAGGAGGAAGAAGAGGAAAAGGAGGAGGAGGAAGAGGAAAAGGAGGAGGAGGAAGAGGAAAAGGAGGAGGAGGAAGAGGAAGAGAGGGAACAAGAACAAATGGAAGAAAAGGAAGCCATTGAGGTTGTCTTAGACATATTTTTATGACCCGGTGTGGTGACACATGCCTGTAATCCCAGATCATGGGAGGCTGGGACAAAAAAAAAAAAAAAAAAATATATGAGTTAAAGCCAGCCTGGGCTATAATATGAATTCAAGGCCAGTCTAAGCTAACAATAAAACTGTCTCAAACAAACAAACAAATGACAAATAAAAAATAAAAATAAATGAATAAAAATAAAAAACCAAGGTGAACAGCTCTCAATAAACAACACCCAATTCTAACTTCTGGTCACTACAAACATAAAAACACATAGACATGCACCACACATACATGTGTTGCTACATGACCTTGTACTCTCACATGCACACATCTACCCGCAGATACATGGTTCTGGTTTGGATTCTGTTGCTGTGATATTTTGCACATGGATGCTTATAGGAGAACGCTATACAAGAGCCAAAAGGTGGAAATGCTACAGAAGTTCATGGTTAGATGAATAGATAGATAAAACATGCCATGCACATCTAATGGAATATTATTCAGCCTTGGAAAGACTGACAATAGCAAGGTGTTGTGTCTCGTGTCTGTAATCCCAGTATTAGGGAGGCTGAAGCAGGAGGATTGCTTTGAGGGTGAGACCAGTCTAGTGTAAACATAAAAATCCTGTTTTGAGGGGTGAGGGAGCTGTTTTATTGCTGAGAAGACTTGCTTATGGTTTCAGAGGGCTAGTCTATTATAATTATGATGGGGAACATGGCAGCACACAGGCAGGCATGCTGTTGGAGAAGTAGCAAAGAGGTTTACATCCTCATCTGTAGGCAGCAGGCAGAGAGAGAATCACTGCCTGCCCAGCGCTTTTGAAACCCCAAAGCCCAGGCTCAACAACACAACTGCTCAAACTAGGCCACACCTCCTAATCTTTCCCAAACAGTTCTCAAATAGAAACTAAGCATGCAAATATATGAGCCTATTGGGGCCACTCTCATTCAAACCATCTCAGGGTATGGAGATGGCTCAAAGGATTTAGCTTTGAAAGCCTGAGTTTGATCTCCAGAACTTGCATCAAAACCAAATTAACAACAAGAACAAAAACAATTAAAACTAAATCCACACAATTGTGTCTGTCATCCTTGCATTCCTATGGAGATGCTAGGCGGAGGCAGAATCACCTGGAAGCTTATGAATACCCTACTCTGCGGTATAGAGCTGCAGAAACTACAAGAAAGATCCTTCCTCAACAAGGTGAAGGGTGAGATGCAAACAGGGGCTACAGCACATGCATGCATGTGCACACACACCCCACCCCACCCCCACACAGACATGCACACACACACACACACACACACATACACACAGACAATTTTGAGGAAATGATATAGTATAACAACAACAGCAGCAACAACAATAATAACAAAATGTGTTTGCTCAGAGCCCTCATGTTTTCTAAGTTAAGCTAGATCTTATTAGCAGGCTTCAAGCCAAGGTACACATTGCCCAAACATCTCATCTCTTCAGCAAGTTCACTGATAATTATAATCGATACGAAGAAAAATAACAAACTCTGTCCCTGACTCTTCTGCTATGAAAGAGCCATGACTGCTCTGTGGATGTGAGTGAGCTGAGTGATTAGGTCTGGAGACCTAGATTTCCCCACCACCACCCTCCAGCTATTGTCCCTGACTTGTTAGGTACTCCAAAATTGTGTAGATTTATTCTCCCTCTTCCCCTCCCTCCTCTCTTTCTCCTTTTTTTTCCTTCTTCCCTTCTTCCTTCCTCCCCCTTCCTCCCTCCTCCTCCTTCTGCTTCTGTTTTTCCTTCCTTTCTCTTCTGGTCCTCCTCTCTCCTTCCTTCCCTCCTGCCTTCTCTCTCTCTCTTTCTATTCTCTTCCCTTTCCTCCCTGCTTCCTCATTCTTTCCTTTCTTCCCTCCACTCATTCCTGCCTGCTTGCTTTCTTCCTTCATCTCTTCCTCTTTCATTCATTTTTCTTTTTCATGGTGTTGGTGATCAAATGAAAGTTATCATACATGCTAGGTGGGTGCTCTATGGTGTGTTTGTTTGTTTGTTTCCATTTTTTTTTCAGATGGGAGTATAGCCCAAGCTGGCTTGCTCTTGAATGTGTAATCCTCTCTTCCTTCAGCCTCCAAACGTCTGGGATTTCAAGTGTGTGTCACTGGACTCAAAATAGACTTCTTATCTCCAAAGAAGCCACCCCTGTGGTAGCTGCTGATTCCTTGTGAGACAGACTCGCATGCACCCACAGAGACTCAAATAAAAATAGGACATGTAGATTCTCTCCTCTGGGCATCTATTCCTTGTTCAGAAATAATATTGAAATAATGAAACTGAGATGCTATGAAAGGTGAGCAAACTCTAACAATCCTTCAAGTGAAACTAAGAGTTTCAAGCTAACCATTCCCACCCAAAATAAAACACCCCTGCCTCCCTCAGCCAATTCAATTATCTCTCTAAAAATGGCACTTTATTTTTTTTTTAACACTTCCCAAGAGGCAGCAGATCTAGCAAGTGAGTTCTTGTGAACAGCAGTGAATAATCAGGCGGCTGGGATCAAGACGTGAAAGAAAATATGGCCTGGCCTGGCCATGACTAGAGTGGTAAAAATGAATAATATTGCCTAGCTGCCATCTGGATTGGTTTTTTTTTTTTGTTTTTTTTTTTTTTTTTTTTTTTTTTTTTTTTTGTGATCAAAAGCATACTTTTAAGAATCTGAGTTTTCTAGTCCTGACAGCATGTTGGTGACAAAGCTTCTGTTCTTGCAAGGGGAGGAGAGAATGGAAAACAAACCTCTTCTGTAGAGTCAACCAGCTTAGAAACAGAATGAAGGGGCTAGAGAGGTTCTTTTCTCAGTAAAGAGCATGTCTTGCTCTTGCAGAAGACCACTGTTCTGTTCCCAGCACCCATGGCAGGCAGCTCTCAACAGCCCTAAAGTTCCAGGGGATCTGATGACCTCTTCTGGACTTGATGGGTATCTGCACTCATGTGCACATACACACACACATGCACACACACGCCCGCACGCATGCCCGCATGCACGCACGCGCACACACACACACTTAATTAAAAATGAAATAGGTCATAAAACATACTTCCACTCATATACACACACCTGTACAGAAACTTTCCTTTTGGCCTATAGAATAATCCAGGTTCACTAATAAAAGAATGAAAAAAATGAAGACAAAATAGAAAAGAAACACCCATAGTTCTACTGTTTAGGAAAAGAACCAAACCAAACACTGTTTTGTTAACTGCCTTCCAGTCTTCATGAATATGGATGATGTGGACATGAATATGCATATGCGTATGGGCTCCTGCTGTATTTTACTTAACATGGTAAGGCATTTTCTCCTGTTGAGTAGTCATTCCTTGACTGGTCATATGTCATATCTACATGATTCTTCTTTTCTGTGTTGTGACGTTTTGTTTAAGGGCCCTATGTAGCCTAAACTAACCTTGAATTTGCTATGTAGCAAAGGCTAGCCTTGAGCTTTGCAATCTTCTTGTTCTCACCTCCTGAGTGCTGGGATGACAGGTGTGGGCCATCGCGTTCAGTTTACGGTTTCCACTTTTCAACTGTCGCATAGAGGAATGTCACAAGTGTATGCCTGTGTTTTATATGTGTGCCTGAACGAGAGCCAGAGGTAGGTGTTGAGAGTCTTCCTCAATTGCTGTCTACCTTAGTTTTTTTAATGGGTGTATAAATGTTTAAATGTATTTACATTTTTTAACTGTGTATTTAAATGCTTTTGTAATCATTTTAAAGACTGCATGTAGATACGTGTATTGAAAGACCCCAAAAGGGGACCCTCACCCAAGTCCGGACCTGCACGAACCCAAGGACACACGAGAGACCTTCTTGATGCACTTGCAGAGGAGGTTTAATGACGAGGGCCCTCAGGCCGGAACATATCTCACACAGGAGATAGAGGTTCCGACCTGAAACCCAGGAAACTTGGGATATTTATGGGTAGGGGTTGGGGAGAGTGGGAAAATTTGGAGCGGTTACATATGATTGGTTGCACTTTTGCGCGGTTACACATGATTGGATATTTCAAACATCAGCGACTTGCAGAACTGGAAGAACTTGCAGAACCTCGGACCTCCCAGAAAGGGAGGGAGAGAGAAGTAAACACCAGATTGTCCATTACTCACTTGGGCTTGTTTGGCTTTGTCTGGGCACGCCCTTGCATGCCTTTATTTTTGGTCACCCTTCCCCTGCAGGGACTTAATATTTTATTATGACTAAATTTAACAAATTGTTGGTGGTCTTTGCTGACCATGAATTTTTTGTTATTGTTTCAACGCTGCTTTCAAATTTTATTTTCACATTATAACATGAATACCTGATGCCCTTTGTCTTAGTTAGGGTTTCATCGTTGTGAAGAGACACCGTGACAACAGCAACTCTTATTTTAAAAAAACAAAAAACAAAACAAAAAAAAAACCATTTAAGTGGGGCTGGCTTACAGTTTCAGAGGTTTAGTCCATTATCATCATGGTGGGAAGAAGCATGGCAGCATTCAGGCAGCAAGGAGGAGATTGTTCTATGATGGGCAGAGCTTGAACATAGGAAACCTCAAAGCCCACCCCCACAGTGACACACTTCCTCCAACAAAGCTACACCTCCTCCAAAAAGGCCACTAACCTTTTAGTGGCACCTCCTAATTGTGCCACTCCCCATTGGCCAGGCATTCAAACAGGTGAATCTATGGAGACCAAACCTGTTGGTTAGGTTTTTCACTGAGGTGCATATTGTACATATCAAAACAGACCTGGTCTCTAGGTCCTCCCAACAGCCCTCACTTGGCCTACCCTGTCCCCAACCCCCAACCTTCCAGCCCAGGATGGGCTGCCCTTCACCAACAGTCTCTTCCCTAATATAATCCAGACATTTTGGTCTCTCCTGCTCTCTCTTCCTCCTCCTCTTCTCCCTCCCCTTCTCTTCTCTCTGCGCATGTGCCCTTTCTCTTTCTCTTCCCTTCTCCATCTCTCTCCATGGTGACTCCTCTGGTCTCAATCCTTGGGGCCAGTGAATTCATCTGAGAGCAGATTCCCAATAAATCTGCCTTTAATATAAATTAATTTGGCTTGATATGGCTCATTTCACCTGTGGTAGAGAAATAACCTATCACTGTTCAAACCACCATACCAGTCAAACTCGGAAGAGAGTGTCAGATCCCCTGGAACTATAGTTACTGATGGGTATGAGCTGTTCTGTGGGTACTAGTAACCAAACCTCAGTCCTTTACAAGAATAATAAGTACTCTTAACTGCAGAGATATCTCTCCAGCCCTCCTTTAACCTTAGGTTTTGAGACAGGGTCTCTCAATGGGACCGAGTGCTTACTTACTAGTCTTAGACTGCCTGGCCAGAAAGCCCCAGGGATTTTTTTTATCTCTGTCTCCTGGTGCTGAGATTACAGATCACATGCACTGCCACACCTGGTTTTAACACAGGTACTGGGGATCTGAACTCAGGCCTGAATGTTTATGCATAAGGTTCTTTATCCACTGGCTTATCTTCCCAGCTCATAAAAGGTCATTCTTAAAGGAATTTAGGAGTGGTGAGCAAGATCTGTGGGCTGCAACTATACCTCACCATTTGTTACCTGACACTTTCCTGGAGAACAAATGGGAATAAATGAGTTGGGAATCTGGCTAAGTTTAGGTTCTGATGTTCCTGTCACCTTTGCCCAGTCTATCCTCAAAGTGTCCACCAACCTGCCTGGGTACACTGAGCTCTAACCCTGCATGGGGGTGGGGGATGGGTGGGGATAGGGAAAGGGCGAGGGTGGGGGGGGGTGAGCAAGTTGGGCAGAGACAATCCCTGCCCCTGCTGCCTGCCCCAGGCAGAAACAGTGTAGGGAGACAGCCAGAGCTCAAAGCTCAAGTCACCATAGAAGGTCAGCCTTCCCAGGAACCCTTCCTTCCTGTATGTCAGACACTGACCTAAAAGGCATCATTTTCTGGGATGATTCCTTAGTCCCTGCATCTAGAAAATGGGCACAGCTCCAACCTCCGAGGGTTTCTTTGGTCGAGTGATGACGTAACACAGGACATGCTTGCGAGGCTCCTGGGACACTCAGGTATTGGAGCATCCTGAGAAAAATATGAACTTGCGTGGGGAATCCAAAAGGCAACCCAGTGTGATGTGGTGGATCACACCTTCAATCCCAGTACTTGGGAGGCAGAGACAAGTGGATCTCTGGAAGTTTGAGACCATTCCCAAGGGCAGCCAGGGCCACATAGTGAGACCCTGTCTCAAAAACAAACAAAGGCTAAAACCAAGAATGGACAAGGAGAGGAGGAAATCCCACTTCTGGCCTGGGCTCTGTGATGGAGCCCTTGCCTAGAATTCCCCAGGGCAAGGCTGAGGGCCTGGCTGAAAGGTAAAGCCAGGGTCTAGCGGATTACAGTGCTCAGGGTTTTATCCCTGCCCTCCCCCTGTACTGAAGAGAAAATCGAAGCAAAGCACCTATTTCTAATAATAAGAAGAAATAGCCACACCTCCTTGTGCTATTAAATAATAAGTGCATTGAAAGTCCATTACAGAAAGAACCACACATTCCGGCCCAGCCTGTTAGCAGATGCAGGAACTACCTTAATAAATACCTTTGGACACAAACAGGTGGGGCCATGAGAGGTACAGGAAGTCACCTTGAACTTCCTTATCCTAAAGTCACCTTTAGCCCCAGCCACAAGGGATGAGAGCTGCTGATGAGACACAGCTTCCTGCTGGGCTCTGAGCCCAAAAGAGGAGCCACAGGCAGCCCTGACAGTGGCTGCAAAGCTATTGTTAGTTCTTTTGAGCTTCGACTCCAGCAGGCAGGTCACAGTCATTTCCTCACTTCTTAAGGCAGGCCACTCCATGTTGTGAGGACAGCAGAACATCTTTCCTTTCCTAAGACATCCCACCCCACCCCCAAAGTTCATAGGCTTCCTTAAGACTACCGTGGCAACTCGTGGGTGAGAGAGGGTGGCACTGTAGGACAAGCCAGAGGATCAGGTGTAGGCTGAGTGTGACGGTGAATGCCTGCAATCCTACCACTTGGGAGAACGAACGTCCAGTTTGAAGCTAGCCTTGGCTATACAGCAAGACCCTGTTAAATGTCTGACAAATGAAACAAGGAGACTCAAATGGACCCTCACCAGGGGATTCTAGGCAAACGCTTTCTCTGGGGGCCATGCCCCTAGCTCCTCATTAGAGGATTCAAGGCACAGGTTCTACCCTACCACTGAACTGCATTGCAAACCACATAAACACCAATCTCAGACAGATGGTTTGTTGACCACACATCTAAAGACTGACAGACCAGGGCAACAGCTCAGGCTTGAGAGCTCAAAGCTGTGCCCTGGACATTTCTCAGGGCCAGCTTATAAAAGTGAAAGCCCCAAAAGCCACAGATGCTGGCAGTGCTGCTCGGTGGTTAGCTCTGACTCAAGCCACTTTAGACATAACAGTTCATATTGACCTCTAATTTGATGGGTCCTATGAGAAACTTATAGTTGTGTGATGTCTTATAATTAGCAAACCTCAGCACATACAGAGCATAACAGGGTATGTGGTCAGCATGACCCTGTTCTGAGTCAAGTTATCTTTCAGTGTCAATGACTGGCAGGCATATTACAGCAATGGTATGAAATAGCTGGTGGGCATGGAACAAAATGGCTGCAGCTATGCTAGGGGGCCAGGCCTAAACATTATGAAAGCATTCTACATACTCACACCCCCTTACTGGGGATTCTAGACAAGACTTCTACCACTAAACCATACCCTAGTACAGAATGGTCCTTTTCATGTCCCTCATATATCCCACGATGTATTTCTTTTGTCTCAAATTCTCCAGGAGTGGACCACATAAGACTCTAGATCCTGTCTCTCTAGGTCTTGCTTTGCTTATAGGTTCAGTTTCCACTTCCTGAAATACCTACTGGTCCAGGGCTGGGCAGGGGCCAGAGGGTGACACGGCAGGTACCTAGTGGCACAGGCATGAGCCTTGCCCCATCTGCCTACATGTCAGCTTGCATCTGCCCTTCCCAGTCTGACCCAGTTGCCTACTTGCCTCTGTGGGAACCAAACCAGAGGCGGTGACACCCAGTGTCAGCCTGGTTTTATGGGCTTGGGGCAAAGGCCCTGTGACTGGTGGGTTGGGTTTCCCATATAGCCTGTGCTCGGCCTGTCATAAGTAGGGACCTTATCTTTTTCACCTCCCTGTCTGGAATGTGCCTAACACACTGCAGCCACATGAGGGGCTTGTTGAATAATTGTGAACTGACTAGGAAAAAAAAAATCAACACAGCTTTGCAAGAAAAGCCCATGGCCCAGAGAAACTAACAATTAAAACAGGGATCAGAGCATTGTGACTGACTGTTGTGGCTTCAAGGGATCTTAGAAAAGGCAGGACTCCCAGAGTATACTTGAGCCCTGGGTCTGAAAGTAGAAAATAGTACCTTTATGTCCTGTGGGGACAAGTAGGAAGAGTCAGGGCCTGACTCTACATCACCCCAAGTCATTCTAAGAGATGACTATACAAGACTTAGTGTCTGACTCTGGTTCACTATATACCCAAGTTCCAGCATTTTACATCCCGTCTTCCTTTTCCCCATCAAAACTTATCTGCTTCAGGTCTGCCTAGCCAAGAATCAGTCTCCTCTTTGACTCACCACAGACAAAAACAGTATTAAGACCTGCACACAGCCAGGCCTTGGTGGTGCACACCTTTAATCCCAGTACACTGGAGACAGAGGCAGACAGATCTCTTAAGTTTGAGACCATCCCAGTCTATGGAGCGAGTTCCAGGACAGCCGGGGCTACACAGAGAAACCCTGTCTCAATGCAGGGGAGACAGACCTTTCATACATCTGGAGCTCTCTGTGTCTCCTTCCTTTGTTTTATCCAGCTCTTATCTCTCTTTGGGATGGCTGCTCAAATGTCACCTTCTCAGAGAAGCCTTCCTTGAGCACCAGGGAAGGTTGCCTGGCACACAGTTGTGCTGGTGCCCAGGATCTTGTGAGGGTACACGTGTAGCTGACGATTCAGAAATGTCTGACTGAGAAGGATGTCAAGTGGTGTTGCCGCAGTGTTCCTCTGGAAAGCCTAGTCCAGTGCAGGTTGCATGCATGTGAAGGCGAGACCCAGAGTCTTTGCAGGAATTCAACTGAGAGATGATTATAAGCTCTTGGAGACTCTTGAGGTTGGATGCAGGAGAGACAGGAATGGGACTCTGGACACAGTAACATCCAAGAGGGCTGGGCAGTTGGAACATGTGTGTAAGTATGACACCTTGGACCACCCGGGCTACCTGAGCCCAGGCTGGGAGTACAAAGGGTATGTGTGTCCCCTAGCCTTTGTAAGACCAAAATTGTATTGTGGGGATTAAGGAGTTGGTGTGGTGAGTAAACTGCTTGCTGTGTGAGTTTAGATCTGCAACACCCAGGTGAAAACAGATGCCTTATCACTGAGTGATAGGAGGCAGAGACAGGAGAATCCCCCAGGCCAATCTACCCAGAGTACACAGAACAAAAAATTAACATGAGGGCTGTCTCAAAGTGGAAAACAAGGACTGACATCCAAAGTTGCCCTCTGACCTTCAAATGCAGGCTATGGCATGTGTGCACATGTGTATTCACACATGTCACTTCCATCCAAGAACACTCACATGCACACACATAGATTAAGAAAAAAAAAATCATAGGAATTTCTCAACGTAGGAAAGAATCCATCTACTAGACAGGCCAAAAGAAATTTAAAATACAAAAAGAGATTCTATCTTTGGAATCAGATGAAGTTTATTGAGCAACTACTTCTTGGGGAAAACTATCTCCATCCGCCATCACCCCTGACCCCGCCTGAAGGCAAAATTCTAAGCTAATCTCTCCTCTTCTCTCCCATCCAATCTTCTCTTTGTAGATAGGGTTTCACTGTATCGCCCTAGCTGACCTGGATGTTGCTATGTAGATTAGGCTGGTTTCAAACTCACAGAGATCCGCCTGCTTCTGCCTCTGGGGTGCTGAGATTAAAAGTATATATCACCATAGTGCACACTTACCTAGTCTCTTACCAGAGAGGCATAGATGGAACAGCTTGGCCTGTGTCTTAGTTTTACAAAAGAGCTGCAATATGTAGATTTTTTGTTCTCTTGGTTTTGGTCTTGAAAGAGAGAGAAAGAGAAAGAGAAAGAGAAAGAGAAAGAGAAAGAGAAAGAGAAAGAGAAAGAGAGAGAGAGAGAAAGAGAAAGAGAAAGAGAGAATGCCTAAGCTAGCTTCAACTCAGTTCTGGAATTACAGGCATGAACCATTATACCTAGCTGTCTATACTTCCAAAAAAATTATTTATTTTTATTTCATAGTGTTTACCTGCATGTATGTTTGGATAACCCATGTGTGCCTGGTGCTCTCAGAGGCCAGAAAAGGGCTACCAGATCGCTTGTAACTGGAGTGTCAGATGGTTGAGAGCTGCCCTATGGTTTCTAGGAACCAAACCTGAGTCTTCTACAAGAAAAGCCTCTTAACCTCTGAGCCATCTCTTCAACCTCATGTTTGTCTACTTTTGACTATTCACTTAAAATGTTTATTTATTTGCTTATTTTTTTGTGGGCAGGGGCATGCCATGGTGCATACGTGGAGGTCAAAGGACCATTTAGGGGAGTTGGGATTTTTATTTTCATCATAAGGATCCTGGGGATTGAACTCAGGTCCTTAGGCTTGGTGGTGAGCACCTTTACCTGCTGAGCCATGTCACTCACCCCAGTAATCATTCATTACTGTAAAATGCAGCAGAGTCCTAGGAACCTACATCTTATGCTTGCTGCTTACTTTGGCCAAAGCATTTAGCTTCTCTGTTTCTGTATCATTTGCAAAATGGAACTAGCAATTAAGTCATTTACAAAAAAAAGAAAGCAAGTGGTGGGCAGTGGTGGCACACACCTTTAGTCCCAGCACTCAGGAGGCAGGGGCAGGGGCAGGGGCAGGGGCAGGGGCAGGGGCAGGGGCAGGGGCAGGGGCAGGGGCAGGGGCAGGGGCAGGGGCAGAGAGGCAGGTAGATCTCTGAGTTCAAGGCCAGTCTGGTCTACAGAGGAAGTTCTAGGACAGGCAGGGCTACACAGAGAAACTTTGTTTTGACAAAACAAAAACAAACACACAAACAAAAAGGAAAACCACATAATATATGGCTTTATTTATATCTAAAATCTAGAATGGGCAAACCCCCACAGAAACAGGAAGTAATTTAGGGGTTATCTAGGGCTGGGAGAATGAGGAAGGGCTGGGCATGGGTACAAGATTTCTCTTACTGCTTTCTTTATTTGTGTATGGGTGCACATGCACACTCAGTGGCATGGTGCTCTGTTGGCGGTCACAGGACTACCTTTGGGAATTGGTTCTCTCCTTCTATCACAGGGGTCCTGGGGATTGAACTCAGGTTGTCAGTCTCAGCAGCAAGCGCCTTTTACCTGCCGAGCTATCTCACCAGCTCCAGGATTTCTTTTGTGGGTGATGAAAATATTCTAAAATTAGATAAAGATTAAAGAGTGGTTACGTATAAAGTGCTTAGAGCAGTCTGACACATCAAAAATGATCCTAAAGTCATAGTTAAATAAAGCTTACCTCCAAAGGAAGGGATACATGAGGATGAGCTTGGAGGGAGAAGTGGGGGCGGGGGTGGGGATGGAGGCAGGGGTAGGGTTGGGGGCGGGGGTGGAGGCGGGGGTCGGAATCTGTTCCTTAGTATGATTTTAAAGTGATTTTTCTATTCTTGAATGTTACTGTCTGTTGTGGACTTTTTATAAATCTTCTGATTATCTTATGGAGAGCATCATATCAGAGTAAAAATTTTGTATATTAAAAGTGTTAATTTATTAGACATAAACTCTGTTATCCTGAGTTTCTCCCCCACCTTCCAAGTGGGAAGTGGCTCAGGGCTCTGAAAGACACATGATGATCTGCCCTTGAGTCACAAGCCTTAGACAGGATGCAGAAGGCAAGGTTTTCACAGAGACACATTTGGCTGGACAGCCAGCAAAGCATGCCAAAAGAGCCAGCTAAATACCAAGCAGGATGAGACTGGCAGAGAACTAGGGATTGTGGTGAACTTTAACCTACTTGATCTCCCAATATGCCTGAAGCTCAATTAAAGTACTCCAACAGCAAGAAGGATTCAAGATAGAGAAGCAAGGGACAGTCATAAAAACCCTATGGAGGTGGTGCTGGAGAAGCAGTTTAGAGGCCGAGAGCACTGGCTGTTCTTCAGAGGTCTGGGTTCAATTCCCAGCACCCATATATTGGCTGATAGTCACCTGTAAGTCCAGCTCCAGGGGATCCAGCGCTCTCTTTTGGCCTCCTTGGGTCTTGTACACATGTGGTACAGAGAGGTACATGTGGTCTGGCTCTGCCTGTCAGTACCCTACTATCGTATATCTTGTATTTGTTCAGTTATTTTGTTGGTGTTTTGAAGACAGGGTTTTTCTATGTAGTCCAGGCTGGCCCCACTTCCTGAGTTCTGAGATTACAGGTGTGTACATCATCACCAGTTCTATGTACCACTGAGGATGGACCCCAGGGCTTTGTGCAT
Organism: Arvicanthis niloticus; assembly: GCF_011762505.2. NCBI lineage: Eukaryota > Metazoa > Chordata > Mammalia > Rodentia > Muridae > Arvicanthis > Arvicanthis niloticus. Next base: position 34,781,096 of record NC_133432.1, read on the forward strand.
GCTGGGTAAACTGCCAGCACCATTTGTCTTCTTAACCATTGGTACAACCTCAGCACCATTGTCTTCTTAACCAAGATGTATTGTTGTAAACAACTGAACAATTTCTAGAGTTTTGAAGAAGCTCATTTTGACTACTAAAAGTTTTGTTCTTGTTATTTTATTGTATATGTTGGGGTCCAGGAGTTGCCCCACAAACCACACGGACACCAGTCTCAGTCAGACATGGATGGTTTGTTGACCACACATCTAAAGACTGACAGACCAGGGCAACAGCTCAGGCTTGAGAGCTCAAAGCTGTGCCCTGGACATTTCTCAGGGCCAGCTTATAAAAGCGAAAGCCCCAAAAGCCACAGATGCTGGCAGTGCTGCTCGGTGGTTAGCTCTGACTCAAGCCACTTTAGACATAACAGTTTATATTGACCTCTAATTTGATGGGTCCTATGAGAAGCTTATAGTTGTGTGATGTCTTACGATTAGCAAACCTCAGCACATACAGAGCATAACAGGGTATGTGGTCAGCATGACCCTGTTCTGAGTCAAGTTATCTTTCAGTGTCAATGACTGGCAGGCATATTACAGCAATGGTATGAAATAGCTGGTGGGCATGGAACAAAATGGCTACAGCTATATGGGGAGGGTGAGAGGAGGTCTCAACAGTGTATGTGGAGGGAGGGTAGCACACGCTACAGCACATGTGGGGGATCTGAGGACAGTTTATTCAAGTCAGTTTTCTTCTACCACGCAAGACACGGGGACCTTTCCATGTCACAGTCACAGCATGTGCTTTCCCTGCTCAGCCACTGTTTTCATAGTGTTGTGTTGTTTTCCACTCTAGAAACACTTCCTCTGTTGTCTTTAGTCTGTCTGTCTTTCTTTCTTTCTTTCTTTCTTCCTTCCTTTCTTCCTTTCTTTCTTTTTGTTTGTTTTATTCGAGACAGGGTTTCTCTGTGTAGTCCTGGCTGTCCTGGAACTCACTCTGTAGACCAGGCTGGCCTCGAACTCAGAAATCCACCTGCCTCTGCCTCCCAAGTGCTGGGATTGAAGGCGTGCACCACCACTGCCTGGCTTAGTTTTTCTCTTTCTCTCTTTCTTTCTTTCTTTCTTTCTTTCTTTCTTTCTTTCTTTCTTTCTTTCTTTTTTTCTTTTTTGAGACAGGGCTCCTCTGTGTAACTCAGATCTGCCTTGAGCTCAGAGATCTACCTGCCTCTGCCTCCCAAGTGCTGGGACTAAAGGCGTGCACCACTACTGCCAGGCTGGAGGCTTTAGTTGTTTCAGGCAAGGTTTTCATAAAACCCCAGCTATCTTTGGATGCCTCTGATCCCTAGTGACTACCTCCCAAGTGCTGGGATTCCAGATGTGTTCCACTACATCTATGATTCCATTTTACTGTGTTCAGAGGGCTGGAGATAAAGCTCAGTTGGTAAAGTGCAGACCTAACATTTATGAAGCACTGGACTTGAACCCCATATATCACAGACACCAGGCTTAGTGACACATGTCTGTAATCCAACCACTTAGGAGGAAGAAATAGGGGTATCAGAAATTCAAAGTCATCCTTTGCTACGTACTGAGGTCAGAGCCAGCAGCCTATGCTACATGACACTCTGTCTCAAATGGAAGAAAGAAGGGGAGGAGGAAGAGCAAGAGGAGGAGGAGAGGGCTGGAGAGAATGGCTGAGCAATTAAGAGCATTTGTTGTTCTTGCAAAGGACTGGGGTTCAGTTTCCAGAACCCATTTGGGCCACTCAGAACTGCCTGTAACTCTGTCTCCAGTGGATTAAATGCCTTCTTCCAGTCTCCAAGGGCACAGCGCAAACATATATACAGGCATACAAGCAAGCAAAACAAAATAAAATTCACAAAATATTTTTTTCCTTTCTTTTTTTCTTTATTAGAAAGATGGCTGTGGGACTGGAGAGATGGTTCAGCGGTTAAGAGCACTGACTGCTCTTCCAGAGGTCCTGAGTTCAATTCCCAGCAACCACATGGTGGCTCACAACCAACTGTAATGGGATCCGATGCCCTCTTCTGGTGTGTCTGAAGACAGCTACAGTGTACTCACACACATAAAATAAGTAAATATTTTTAAAAAAGAAAGAAAGGAAGGAAGAAAAAAAGGAGTAAAGAAAGAAAGGAAGGAAGAAATATGGCTATGTTTAACTACTGGCCCACAAAATTCCTAAAGATTTTACCAACGACTTTCATCAGGATCCTCCTGGATGTGGTCAGAGGTGAGCTCTGAAAACCTTTAGGGTGCTCATAGGTCACCACTTCTCCATAGCTGTAACTCATCCTGTACTAAACAGACTTCATATCCTCCAGTGTACAAGCCTCTAGCAGGACTGAGCAAGGCTGGCTGGCAGGACACACGATGCCAGCAGGTAGGGTGTTCTGAAGGATGGCCTGGCATAGAGGAAAACTTGCAAAAGGCTTCAGATACGTGTAAACCGTGTGCCAGAAACACTGAGTTATCATTGATTCTGATCTCAGGGAATCTCATCTTAACTTAAGCTAAAAGCTGACTTCTCTTTTGTTTCCTGACTCTTTGAGGTGAAACTTCACCAACCCCACATGTCTTTGTTTGTCTTGTAGAATCTCTAACTAGAAGTCTTTGAGGCAAGTACTACTGGGCAAAGGTAGAAAGTCGAGGTGGGGGCAGGCGTAAAGGTTTCCATTAGACAGCCTCTGAGGAATGCGTACCTTAACCCATTCTCCATGGAAGGGGAAAAACAGTTGTGTGTTTGTGTGTGTTTCAGCTTTGGGGCTTACTCAAATAATAACAAAACCTGCTTTGTGATCACAGAATGACTCCTTGTTGGGATGCATCTTAATTATGATTAATTACCAGGAGGATTATGAGGAAGGGCTTTCACTGAGCCAGCTCTGCTCTCCACAAAGCCTCTTGTCAGGTTGGAGCATGAATTCCCGGCTTCCTTGAATGCATCGGGTTGAGCTTCCGGATGGAAGTCAACGCACAACAGGGCAATTGTACCTCCCTTCTAGACCTTTGCCTTCCTTCCCTTCTCCACAGAAGGATTAGCAGAAAGAGGCAGAGTTGAGCTCAGTGTCACAGGCCAGCTACCGGTTTCCTCAGGTTTTTAGTGTGGCTTGCCTCAATCAACAACAGACATTCCCCTGTGCGCCCTGTGCTGAGTTAGCACCTCGGACAGTTAGTATTTACAATGGCTTATTTGGAGGGAGTTTGGAAACCAGGGGAAGCTCTGTGTTTGCAAGTTGTTAAAGTCCCACCTGATAAGATGCAAACCAGTTTCTCGGTTGTTTTCATTCATAAATTGGACCACCAGAGTCAGCAAAGGTGGTCTCCCCAACCCCATGGAAGATGGGCTGTGTTACTGCCAAGCACTTTCTCCATTTCTTTTGTGTGTGCATGGATTTGTATATGTGTGTTGTTTGAGTTTGCATGTAATTTGTATATGTGTGTGTATTTTCTCCACCCTCCCCCGCTCCATTCCCTCCCCCCCCCCCCCCGCCCCAGTAGTTGTGAAGGCCATAAGAGTGTCTTTCCACACTTGGGAGGCAGAGGCAGGTGGATTTCTGAGTTTGAGGCCAGCCTGGTCTACAGAGTGAGTTCCAGGACAGCCAGGGCTATACAGAGAGACCCTGTCTCAAAAAACCAAAAAAACCAAACCAAACCAAACCAAACCAAACCAAACCAAAAACAAAAGAGTGTCTTTCCTCAGGCTCAGGGTCCATTTTTTGGTTTTGAGGCAGGGTCTCTTATTGGCCTGAAACTTGCCTCGAAAGTTTGTCTGGCTTGTCAGCAAGCCCTAGGATCCATCTTTTTCTGCCTCTTCAGCAAGTGTTGACCACTAAGGATAGATTTTTTTTTTTTTTTTTTTTTTTTTTTTTTAATGTGGGGTTCTGGGAATCAAATCCAGGTCCTCATGCTTGGAAGGCAAGATATCTCTCCATTGTGTTTGAGACATCTTCTACCCCACCTGGAGGCCATCCCCACACCCATCCCCAACACCTAGCACAGTTCCTATAGAGGACACCTACTTCACATTAAGCCAGCAGGAGCTTCAAGGTGACTCAGACAGGGCTGCTGTCCTCAAGGAGTTTGCAGTCACAGGAACAATAAAACATGACAGTAGGCCCAGGGCTGGGCTGGGGCGGGGCTGTGGATGCTCAGTTATTTGTGGGATTGGGGAGAAGCCATCGATGAAGTCATATTCCAGGTGTGTCTTGACGAATGAAAGGAAGAGCATCTGCCAGCTGAACAAGAGGGGACAGGAAGGGCTGTCTTGGCAGAAGGGCCAGCTTGAGCTCTCTGCTACGTCAGTGAGTGAAGTCAGAAACATTCTGTGCTTTCTGTGCTTGATCAATTGAAATTTTAAAAAGTTCAAAGTTCCTCAGAAGCTGATCTGATCTGGTCAACCTAAGATGAAGAGGTTAAGAAAGTTCTGATTAGTAAAAATAAATTTAAGTAAAACTGGGGATAAAATACCGAGAACCATGATGGTAAAAAATAAAAAAAGAAAAATAAAAAGAAGGAAAAAGATAGAAAAAAGTCCCAGATTGAATTATGTGGGTTATTATGGTCTTTTTTATAGCTTCCTAAAATAATTGTCGGTGTTACCTGCTACCCACGCCTCGTTCCTCTGTCTGCAGGGGGCGCACCGGTCTCCACCTTGCCGCCTATGGCTGAGGGGGCGGGGCTCCCGGAGTCAGTATGGATTGACGATTGGCTGATCCAGGTGTCCGTCACGGCATCCCGCCTCCGCTCTACGTCACATGACGCAGCCCATCATGGCGGCGGGAGCGCGGCTGCCTGGGCCCGCGGCTCCGCAGGCTGGGTGCCGTTGCTGCTGTTGAGGGGCGGCGGCGGCGCAGACGGGCGGGAAGGATGATGCTAGCTCTGCGGCCAGAGCGGCGGATGCAGACCGGGAACAAGGTTGACGTTTGGCTAAAGAGACGTGTGTCCCGAAGCAGCCGGCGCCGGTGTCGCTGAGGCGGCGCGGAGGGCTGACTGACTGACTGACTGACTGAAGGCGGCGACCCGAGAGCCCGCCCCGTGGGGGACCGCGCGGTGGACGAGATGCCGGGGCCGCCGGCGTCGTCGCCGTCGCCGCCGCCGATGCTGCTGCTGCTCCTGCTCCTGACCGTCGGCAGTGCCCGGGCCGCGCCACTTCCGCAAACAGGTGCAGGTGAGCGGATCCGGAGGGCTGCGGGGCCGCTGCGTTTTGCGGGGCGGCGGCGAGGTCGGCGGGCTTGAGGGGTTGGGCCACCTCTGCGACAGATCGGAGGCCTGCCGAGGGCAGGAGGCCGCGGGGTGCGAGCGATCCTAGGGAGATTTCTTGCCGCAGGGGCGTGGGATGGGGGGCGGGGGCGCGGCGACGCGGTGGGGGTTGGGGAAGACGACGGGGTGAGGTGGCAGCGACGGATTCCCCTACATCCCTGGGGGACTCTTTACCCGGACTCTAAACTTGTTGCCCTGAAGGTCCCTCCAGCTTCTGTTCTCGACACTTCTTCCTTTTTTTCCAGATGTCACCTGCCTCTTGTGGCTTTTCTCACGTCTTATAATAAGAACCGTTTCTTATCTCTTGTCATTCCTTAAATGAAACCAAGGACTCCCGGAAGCTGTGCAGTTTCCTTGGCTCACTGAAACTTGTTCTAAAGTTGGAAATTGATTTTAGATGCTGTGGTTGTTGGGTTATTAGTTTATTTATCTATTTATTTTTCGGAATGACTCTCTGGGGATGAGAAAGAAACAACGATACATATTTTTGTTTTTAGGAACCGGGTGGCTGGAGTAGCAGCTTTTGAGTAACCATTGACAAATTCGGCCTGAGGGTAATTGAACTGTTTATTTTAGCGATATCAGTGAGTGATTGATTATCTTTTCAAGCTCTCAGCCCTTCTATATTTTCTGCATATAGTTTTAATTTGGAGTTTATAAATAAAACTTCAGCCAAAGAAACTATCTCAGAAATTTTAAGGAAAAAACAAATCGAGGCTAACTTTCCATCATTACGGCTTATTTTTTCAACGGAGAGGGAGGTATTGACATTTTAAAGAACTTTAGAGGTTGGAAGAAACCATAAGGATAATTCAGTCCAATTTTTTCATCTTTTGCTTTGAGGATGCTGGAACCCTGGCAATCAAAAGATATACTCAAGGTGACACAGCTAAGTTGTAGTTAGATTCAAACTCAGGTCTTAGATTCACCTTGTCTTGTGATTCCACCCACCTCCCAGTTCACTTCAAGTCTTAACTGTCTGTGAAATGCACCTGAGGTCAAGGTTTAAACGTGGAACTGCCTCCGTCAATATGGGTGTTTCAAACAAATCTACCATGAAGGAGGCGTAGTGGATTCCAGGGCTACACTATAGGTTATATGCCATTGAATGCCCTTCAGTTGAGCAGTAAGTGGTGTGATTGTACTGTAGAATGTAACACTGTGTTTGTACTGTTGCCTTGGAATCAAGTCTTTTTGGTAACTTCAGTGTTCTGAGTCAATGGATAAGATAACAGAATGTCGGCAGAAGTCCATAGTCAACCAGGATGGACATTGCAGAAAATACCAGGGAAGCTGGGAAAGATTATATAGAAAGGTAGTGATGTTGCTATGTAAGGGTATTGACATTTAAATAGAAAATTAACACTAGGTAGCACAGTGGATAGAGTGTATGTGACAAGGGGATTCCAGAAACTTCCAGAAGTTCCTGTGCCTATCAATTTTTATGCACTTTAACATAATACATATATTTGTGAAAGTGTATCTGCCTGTCTGTCTTTGTCCCTCATTTTATTCTATTGCCACACCATTCTATACAGGCTGAAATCTCAGAGGTCTGAGTTTCATTGAGGTCTGAGTTTCATTGAGGTCTGAGTTTCGTTGAGATCTTGTAATACAAAGCAACCTGAAAAACCTAAACCCATGGGATTTTGGCATAAGGTTTTAACATAAGTGAAGCCCACATGATTTTGGCATAAGGTTTTGACATAAGTGAAGCCCACGTGATTTTGTATCAACTTTTGCTCATTTTTCTTTCCTATTTTGAGCCTTGGAGGGAGCCATATAAACTGTGTGTAAATGATGCATTATTAAATGTCAAACATAGATGTATGGGATTGTTTCTCTGTCCAAATAGCTTATTGATACTACAACTGGGATAGATTTCTCGAACCCCCCTCCCTCTCTCCCTCTTCTTCTCTCTCCCCCTTCTCCCCTCCTCCTGCTTGAACACAGGATCTCACACATGCTCAACACTCAGCTGTGGAGATAGATTTTTCTTTTCATCAAGGGTAAACAACTTTTGTGTTGATCGCATTTATTGAGCTCACTGGTTAAAAACGTTAAAAACGAAGGCTCTATCGTGAATATATATGGTCGATAAAAGAGCAGCTATGCATTGAAAACATAACTGGGGCGTCTGATGATCTAGAGCCTGTACAAAACAAGGCCAGTGTTCCCAAGTAAGGGTGGGCCCATTGCATGGAACCTTTTGCCCTCTGTATGGGCTGGTTTTGTGTCAACTCAACACAAACAGAGTCATCAAAGAGGAAGGAGCCTCAGTTGAGGAAATGCTTCCATGAGATCCAATTCTAAGGCATTTTCTCAGTTAGTGATCATTGTGGTTGGTGCTATCCCTGGGCTGGTGGTCCTGAGTTCTATTTAAAAAAAAAAAAAAAAAAAAGCAGGCTGAGCAAGCCAGGGTAAGCAAGCTGGCAAGCAGCATCCCCCATGGCCTTGGCATTAACTCTTTCTTGTCTTGGGGATCCTGCCCTGTGTGAGTTCCTGTCCTGACCTCCTTCAGTTATGAAGAGCAGCGAAGTGTCAGCTGAATAGAATAAACCCTTGCCTCCCCAGCGTGCTTTTTGGCCATAGTGTTTTGTTGCAGCAATACTACCTAAGACAGCCTCCTTGTTCTTATTCTTTGTAAAGGTCAGACTGTTTAATGGTGCCTTTGAGAAAGCAGACTTCTCAGAAATAGGTTAGGTGTGTGTGTGCTGGGGGAATATAATTTATGCCAAGTCTGGTGGTGCATACCTTTTATCCGAACACTCCAGAGGTAGAGGCAGGACACTCAATGCAGGAATCAGGGCCAGCCTATGTAGTGATGTTACACATAGTGAGTTCCAGGCCAGCCACTTCCTCATATTGAGACTCTGTCACAAATTACAAAACAACAGACACCTGAAGCTTTATCTTGTGTTTGCCTGTTTGCATGAGAAACAGGGGGACTATGACTAAAGTTCTTTTTATTTGTTTTTGTTTGTTTGTTTGTTTGTTTGTTTATGTGTATGGGTGTTTGCCTGTATGTCTGTGAACCACATGGGTGTTTGGGGTCTGGGGAGGCCAGAAGAGGGTGTTCGATCCTCTGGAACTGGAGTTATAGATGATTGTGAATAGCCATGTGGGTGCTAGGAATCGAACCCAGGTCCTCTGTAAGACCATTTTGTGCTCATACTGCTGAGTCATCTCTGTATCTCCAGCCCTTTATTTCTTGAATGAACTTTTTTAGGTTATATAAAAAGTAATAGACTTCATTAGGGCATCTTTATTCATACATAACTTTAAAATTGAAATTAAGTTATGTAAGATGCCCTTGTAGTTCAGAGTCATTTTTAGGATTGGAAGTTGAAAGGTGTTTACTCATTGACTTATAGTAAAACTATGTGAATATGTGGGTTGCCATGTCCATGGAAGGTTGTTGTTAGGCCCCTCCCCCTTTTATTTTTTGACACAGAATCTTGCTGTCCACCAAATCAGGATCCTCCTGCCTCAGCACATGGAGTGCTGAGATTACAGGGGTGCACTGTGTATGGTGTCTCACAAAACATTTTGTTGTTGTTGAACTATATTGTGGGCCACTTTATGTCTGAAGGATGCCCTTTTATCTGCCTCATGTCTGAGTCCCTTTTCCTGAAGATCCCCGTTGTCACTATATGAGCCCTTGTTATGGATACTGAGAACTTGCTGGGTCTTACTTGGAAGCTTAGGGAAAGGGAGAAAATCCAGTTTTCACAAACACTGCTAAGTGACCAAACTAAGGTGATAGATAGTTAGGTTCTTTTCTGTATGGTCATCAGATCTTAGGAAACACGTACGTACCTCTTGTAAGAGTCCATGGATTTGTAGCACAAATCTGAACGGGAAGAAAAGAAAGATCCTATAGTGGTTGGTATATGTGACTGCGTATACTCTGAGCCACACTGTCTTGTTCGTATTAGGATAGTGGTGAGAGAGGGAAACCCGCTTCTGTTGTTCTGCGGCATATTAGGTCACAGAGTACAGAGGAAGCTTTTAGCAGTTCCAGATAAGGTCCCTCACCGAGCTGGTGGGGCTCGGCTGCTGATTCAACGTAGCTTATGAATCTGGGGCTCTCAGTTTAGATGTGGCAAACAGACTTGTATCTCTAACAAGTTTCCTACAGTCAAGGGATTGCTTTCCAAAATTGGAGTTTTTGTGATTAATTTTCATAGCTTCTGAGAAATATTTTTCAATAGTCTTCTCATGTAGATAGATTTTTAGGGCTTGCAAATAGATTCAGGTTGGGATTGCTCTAATTGCTTTCACTTGGTGACATTTTTGTGTCATCAAATATGCTTCACTGCACCATAATTAAAACTCTATCCAGTTTTGTAGCTGATCAGCAGTGAGGTTACCAGATCCTTAGAGCTTGCTGTTATCAGTGTGCTGACTGTTCATGCACTTGAATTTGGAGAGTCCTTGGGCCCTCTCTGTCCCCTGTGGGCTGTGTCACTTTGATAACAGCTGTACATACAATAAAAAAAGGACATTGTCATGTAAAAAAAAATGGAATATCCAGGTTCTGAAACAGTTAAAATAAAGGAGTCCTCAAAAAAGTCTTTCTGGCCCAGGCCAGGGTGGCCTTTAATCCCAGCACTGAGAGGGAGAGGCAGAGGCAGGCACGTTTCTGAATTTTAGGCCATTGTGGTCTACAGAGTCCCAGGATAGGCAGGGCTACACAGAGAAACCCTGTCATGAAACACACACACACACACACACACACACACACACTCACACACTCACCCCTGCCCCCCACAACACATACACCACCAAAATTGAACCTTTCAGTCCAATTGAGAATAAGATTTTTGAAGCAATTGTGAAGGGAACATGATGTTCTAGGGAGAGCCTGGGCTTTCAGTTGGACCTGGGCATGAGGTCTTACTCTTCTGTTTCATTAGCTTTCATGTCAGGTCAGAGAGGAGCTGAGGTAGGGAGAACCTAGGTTCAAGGCCAACCTGAGCAACTTAAGAACCAGTCTCAAAATTGGAAAAAGAAAAATAAGAACTGGGAGCCTGGTGTGATATACACACATTTAATTTCAGCACTCAGAGGCAGGCCTGATCTCTCTGAGTTCAAGGCTACCATGGTCTGTGCAGTGAGTTCCAGACCAGCCAGGGTCACATAGTGAGGCCCTGTTTCAAAAATAGAAAGGGCTAGGTAGAGTTGGGGATATGGCTTTGTGGTATTTGCCTAAGTGTGCAGGAGACCCTAGGTTCAATTTTCAGTACTGTAAAGACAAAGAGAAAGAAATCTTGGGCCAGTTATCTGCTGTCTCTTAGCTCCTCAGAACTCAGCAAACAAAAACAGGTGGGATCTAGAGAGATGTCTCAGCTGTTGAGAGTCTTGTTAGCTCTTGTAGAAGATTCGGTTCCTAGCACCCAGGTGGCAGCTCACAACCGTCTGGAACTCTGGTTCCATGGGATCCAGCCTCCTCTTCTGGCTTCTTTAGGCACATAGTACGCATACATATAAAGCAAAATAAATCTTTAAAATAAACCATAAAATAAACAATAATAAACCCTATGCAAATGGTTGTTGGAGGGGTGGGTGGGTATCCTCATGATGGTGTGCTTATGTCTGCTGTAGCGTGTACTTGGTAATGCAGCCTTCTTCACTGCCGCAAGGCTCTTTGTAAATTGGGTGGGTTGGCTAATCACAAATGATATAGCTTCAAAGAAACAAATCTCAAACTTGCTCTATAGTGAGGATGACCTTGAACTTTTGATCCTCCTGCCTCAGCCTCCTGGGATTGGAGGTATGTTCCACCATGGTCCGTTTTACATGGTGCTGGGGACCAGATGTAAGGCTTGACGAGTGCTAAGCAAGTGCTTTGCCAACTGAGCTACATTCCCAGCCAAAGGAGAACCTCTTAAGTGCTTGTTGTATAACATGGAATATCTATTTTTACTGGATTTGAAAAGTCTGTTGCTCAAAATACCTTGCTATATGGTGGCTGGAGACCTTGCAGGGGGAAAAATCAATCTGATAGGCTTTTGCAGGTGATATGAGCTGGCATAGATATTCTGTTGGGGAACCATGCTAGAAATTGTTAGGATGATCTAAATTAGTCTACTTTTATGTAATAAACCTGTTTTTAAACTCCATGATGACTAAAGCTCTTGCAAGTGAACAATTGCTGGTTTTAATTTACTTAAAGGAACCATGAACAATCTAAATTTCCTCAATCAAAAACATAGTTGCATATTTTCATGAAGCATCCCCAGAGGATACATGCCTAAACCAAGCTGGGGGATAACCAGCCCAGGGCTGATGTTTCCCATTTTAAATACCTGTTGGGAGATGGACTTCACTCTCTCTCAAACCATCCATCTTTACAGTTTACAGGCAATGCTTTTCTCTGTGGGCCAGCAAGATGGATCAGTGGTTAAAGGTGCCTACCACCAAGCCTACCAACCCAAGATCAATCTCCAGGACCCATGTGATGAGAGTAGACAACAAAATTCCCACAAGTTGACTTTCAAAACTTGCATTTCTTCCTTCCTGTAAAATTAAAAAAATAAATAAGTATAACAAAAGTTGCTGACCTGGTTGTAAAGAAGGACATGGTCTGAGAGGAAGCTTCTGGTCTGGAATATACTTCCTATTTAGGCTGTAACTTTCAACTTTTCTTTGCATCTTCAATTGAAGATACCATTTTAAGAGCAAACTAGGGCATAAGTCAGTACTTGCTATACTTCTAGAGAACCCGAGTTCAGTGCCCAGCATCCATATCAGGTGGCTCACAACTTGTCTCTTAACTCCAGCTCCAAGGAAATTGGTACCTCTGGCCTCTTGTGGCACCTGCACTTAGACACATATACCCACATGCAGACCCACACTCCTATACCTAACTAAAAATAAATCTTAAAAAATTGAGGAGAACAAAACTAGTCAGCCAGACTAGTGGTACACACCTATCATTTTACTACTCAGGAGGTTGAAGCATAGGATCAGGAATTAAAGTCTAGCCTGGGTTACACAGACAGGTCCAGACAGCCTATGTTACATAATAAGACTCCTATCTCAGAACTAAGGGCTGGAATTGTACAGCTCATTGGTAGAGTTTAAGACCCTGAGTTCAGTCCCTAGGACTATAAAGGAGAAAGAGAAACAAAAAACCAAAAAGCCAGCGAAATATGGTAAAAATCAGTGTGTTGGCAGGACAAAAATATTGCAATAATGTATTTTAAAATTGTGGTAGGTGATTCACTTGGAACTGTGCCTTGGCATTACAGTTATTTGCCAAAAAAAAAAAAAAAAAAAAAAAAAAAAAAAAAAAAATCAGAAAAATAACCTCAGTATTTAAAAAAATTTTTTTTTCTTGGCAGAGGTTAGCACAGTGCGGCAGTCTCAAATCTCAATTTTATTTTATTGTGACCCAATTGGGAAACGAGAGTAGTGTCAATGGGGCCTCAGATCTAACAGGATGGTGGGCTTCTCTCATTTCCATCCCACCTGAATGTGTCCATTCATCCTCCTCTGGACACTCATGGATCCTCCTGGGCCTTGGCTGGAGTGGGGGAATGCATGACATTTCAGTTTTGACAGTCTGGTGGATTCTGCATTTTGCTATATAATGTTTGTTTGTTTTAATATTTTAAAAAGCCCAAGTTACCGTCAATTAAAACAAACTCGCCAGGACTGTGTATTGTGGCTACAGTAGCTCCTGGCTCCTTGTATCTAGCCTCAATTTGCTAGATACCCATTTGGTGTGCTACACACTCTTCCTGTCTCCAACACCTTCTGTAGCTGATGATTGCTCCATCTCTATCTCCCCCTGTGTGCACGCGCATGCATGTGTACATGTGTGTGTGTGTGTGTGTGTGTGTGTGTGTATGTGCAAGTGTGTAAGCAGGGGTCAAACTCCAGTTTGTTCCTCAGGAGCTGTCCACCTTGTTTGAGACATGATCTTTCCTGGCCTGGAGTTTGCCAAGTAGGCTGGCTGGCCAGCAAGCCCCAGGGGCCTCCCTGGTGCTGGTATTGTGAGTGCCTGGCTGGTTTGCATGAATGCTGAGGGTCAAGCTCAGGTCCTCATACTTATGCAATAAGTACTTTACCAACCGAGCCACCTCCCCAGCACTTTCTTAAGAGCCCAGTTGACCTGCTTTTAGTTTACGAAATACTCTGTACAAATTCTCATCTTCCTTTTTAAGTCTCTTGATAGATCCCACTTCCTTCTAAATCCTTTGCTCTGGTCCAGGTCTTAGAGATTCCTACCCCAGTAACAGGTTGCTGGTTGAAGACATTGCAACTTAGGTTTTGATTATTTCTCTTAGCACTCAACCAAATTTTATTGAAAGCAGAAACACACATGTACATGTGGCACACAAAGGGACAGACTCGTCCAGTAAGAAGGATCTTCCAAGGATGCTGTCCCAGGTTTTGATTTTTTTTTTCCTTTTAAATTTTAAGTGACACTTGAAGGTATAGATCACATTTGTACATCAAAACATTTTAAAGTAAATAAATTGTACACTGAAATACTATAAATGCAATGGAAGGCAGTAAGGAAAGTTTACTAGTAGGCTGTGTGATCAAACAGTGTAGCAAAGACTCTTGCATTGGTAAGTCCTTGCAGTTGGCTGGCAATACAATAATGTTGTATTTCTAGTGCTTTGCACGACATGTCACAGGTTGTAGATGCTGAGTCCAACGTGTAGGTGAGGATGATGAAGATAACCCACAATTCACCAAACCACGATGCAGGGTTTGCATATAATAGGAAGTGGTAGAAGTCAGAATCTTACTCTTTTGCATACTTGATTTTTATGCAGCCATTAACTGGAATGAGGGCATTTATAGTATGGTGTTTTGTTTTTTGCTTTGTGTATATGTGCACTGTTGATGTGTATGAGAATACATTTGTGTGCAAGTATATGAACATATGTGTTAAGTGTTTGCATGTGCAGGCCAGAGGACAGCCTCAGATGTTTCTCAGGCACCATCTCTCTTTTTCACTTGTGACAGGGTCTCTAGTTGGCCTGGAATTGGCATGTGGGCTAAGCTGACTGGACAGCAAGCCTCATCTACTGCCTGTTTCCCCTGCCTCAGTGCTAGGATTACAATCGAATTGAATACTATGTCACCGAGCTTCTGTTATTTTTTTTTTAAAGCATATGGATTATGAGAAGGGCTTGCTGGGTGGTGGTGCACGCCTTTAATCCCAGCACTTGGGAGGCAGAGGCAGGTGGATTTCTGAGTTCAAGGCCAGCCTGGTCTACAGAGTGAGTTCCAGGACAGCCAGGACTACACAGAGAAACCCTGTCTCGAAAAAACCAGAGAGAGAGAGAGAGAGAGAGAGAGAGAGAGAGAGAGAGAGAGAGGCAGGCTTGTGTGGTTGGTTGGTTGGTGTTCAAGTGCTAAGGATGGACCCTGGACCCTGGACCCATGTGTATGCTACTGAGGTATCCTACTCTCCACTTTTTCTTTTTTTTTTTTTTTAAAGTGGGCGCAGTGAACATTATTAATGATATTCAAGAGAGTAGGGCTCCTGAGGCCCTCCTGTTATTGTGGGGTCTGAGATGCTCAGTGCCAGGAACTAAGTTGGGACAGGGACTCCTCAGTAGCTGAGGGTCTCTTTCTTGCTCTCACATCCTGGCTGGGGTAGGTAGCCCAGGGCTTCTTACACCTATGAGGGCATGTAGGCCATAAGTTCCACCACTATGTTGCCGTAGCTGTACTCATTGTCATACTAGGAAATGAAGTTACAGACTTGTCATTGAGAGCAATGCCAGCCCCAGCATCAAAGGTGGAAGAGTGGAGTCACTGTTGAAGTCACAGACGCGGGACAGCCTGGTCTTCAGTGTAGCTCAGTATGTCTTTTAGTGGGCCCTAAGATGCCTGCTTTACCACCATATGGATGTCATCATCCTTGGCAGCTTTCTCCAGGTGGTATGTCAGATCCACCCTGGACACATTGGGGTAGGAACACAGAAGGCCATGCCAGTGAGCTTCCCATTCAGCTCTGGGATGACTTTGTCCACAGCCTTGGCAGCACCAGTGGATACAGGGATGATGTTCTGGGAAACCCCACGGCCCTCATAGCATATCTTTCCAGAGGGACCGTCCGCAGTCTTCTGAGTGGCAGTGATGGCATGGGCTGTGGTCACAAGTCCTTCCACAACGCCAGACTTGTCATGGATGACCTTGGCCAGGGGGCTGTCATACTTCTTGTGGTTCATACCATCACAAACAAGGGGGCATTGGCAGAAAGGGAGGAGATGATGACCCCGTTGGCCATCATGGTGAAGATGTCAGTAGACTCCACAACATACTCAGCACCAGCATCACAGCATTTGATATTAGTGGGATCTTACTCCTGGAAGATGGTGATGGTCTTCCTGTTCTTAGCCATGACTGTGCTGTTGAACTTGCCATGGGTAGAGTCATTGGAACATGTAGACCTTGTAGTTGAGGTCAATGAAGGGACCATAAATGGCAACAATCTCTACTTTGCCAGATGAGCTGGCAACCCTGGTAACCAGGTGCCCAATACAGCCAAATCCGTTCACTCCGACCTTCACCATCATGTTTAAGGGACAAGGCTGGCACTTCATGAGGAGACGCAGCTCTCTTTGGAACAGGGAAGAATAAAGAGCCCTCTCCACTTTTTCTTATCATTAGCACCTTAGTGCATTTGTACTGCTAACATTAATTACTAGATTTGTAACAACCAGGAACCAGTGCTAGTGGTTTAGTATAAGTAAGGTTTGTATTTAATTCAAGCTTCTTATTATTCCCTGAGATCCTTTTCCAAGTCCTCCAGGATAACCACCCCCCTAAGATTGAACACAGGACCTTCCTCGCATACACTAGGCAAGTTCTGTGCCACCCAGTTACATATGTCTTATTTGTTTCTGACAGCCTTGACAGTTGTCCTATGCATTAGGACAGGTATTTTGTAAGATGCTCTGCAACTTGTTTGTCTGATTCTTCTGTTTTTATGAGAAAGGGTCTCAAGGTCATCGTAGGGTGACCCCGAGCTTCTGGATCTCTGCACTTTTGGTCCTTCTGCCTTCATGTTCCACATGCTAAGGTTTCAGGCTCACTGTACCATCTTGGCTTGATTATGGATAGGAGGAAGATCACAGATTAAAGTGGCATGCTCATGGTGCCACATACTTCCCGTGTGACCGTCACTGACCGCCTTCCTGTGGTGGTACTTTCCCACCACCCTCCTAAGAGCACAGTCCACATTTACTTTGTGTAGAGTTCATTTATGTTCCACATCTTCGTGAGGACAAGTATCTCTAAAATTTTTTTTTTTTTTTTTTTAAGATTTTGTTTTTATTTTTAGGTACATGCATTCCTCTGTGTGTGTGTGTGTGTGTGTGTGTGAGAGAGAGAGAGAGAGAGAGAGAGAGAGAGAGAGCGCATGAGAGAGAGAGAGAGAGAGAGAGAGAGAGAGAGAGAGAGAGAGAGAGAGAGAGAGAGAAGGTGAGCATGAGCCCTGCTGGTGCTATGGAGCATGTGTCAGAGGACAAATTTCAAATATTTCTTCTACCATGTGGGTTCTGTGGATGGAACTCAAACCCTCAGCTCAGGATGGTAGGTGTCTTTATGATCTTTTTCCTTTGTCTGCCCTCCTCTGTGAGTGTGTGTGTGTGTGTGTGTGTGTGTGTGTCTGTCTGTCTGTCTGTCTGTCTGTCTGTCTCTCCCTCCCTCCCCTCCCCCTCCTCTCTTTAAGACAAGGTTTCTCTGTATAGCTCTGGCCACCTGGAACTGTCTCTGGGAGACCAGGCTGGTCTTACACTCAGAGGTTCCCCTGTCGTTACCTCAGATGTTGGGATTAAAGGCGTGCACTACCCCAGCTGGCTTCTTTATGGTTTTTCTAAGATAACTTATTTTGGGACAGCCTAAAGGTTTTATGTTTGTTTTTTATTCTTTTCTTTTCTTCCTCATCTTCCTGTTCCCCCCATTTCCTCCCACTTCCTGTACCCCACCCCCCCTTCTTAGACAGGGTCTTATTGGCTTGGAACTCTCTAGGCACCTCCTCTCCCACTGAGTCCAGAAAAGGCAGCCCAGCTAGAAGAACATATCCCACATACAGGAACAGCTTTTGGGATAGCATTCCCCGCTGCCCCCAGTTGTTCAGGACCCACATGAAGACTAAGCTGCACATCTGCTACATACATGCAGAGAGGCCTAGGTCCAGCCCGTGTATGTTCTTTGCTTGATGGTTCTGTCTCTGAGAGCTCTAAGGGTCCAGATTCTGTTGGTCTTTCTGTGGAGTTCCTATCCCCTCCTATTCTTCCATAAGAGTTCCCAAGCTTCATTCACTGTCTGGCTGTAGGTCTCTGCATCTGTCTGAGTCAGCTGCTGGGTGGCGCCTCTAAAAGGACAACGCGCTAGACCCCTGTCTGCAAGCACAACAAACAGTATTAGTAATAGAGTCAGGGATTGGTGCTTGCCCATGGGATGGGTCTCAAGTTGTTTGTTGTTTTTAAATTACCAGCATGTGTGTATTTGTGTAGGTGTAGGTGTATATGTACATGAGTGCAGGTATCCAAGGAGGGAAGCGACTTGGGATCCCTTGGAGTTGGAATTATAGATGGTTGTGAACCAGTTGGTGTGAGAACTAGGAATCAAACTCCCACTGGTCCCTTTGCAAGACCAGTATGAGCTTTAACCACTAAACTGTCTCCCCAACCCTGTGCAAAGTATTCTCATGAGCTGAAAGCAGATGATTGTGTAATTAGTTGGATGTCATTAAAAGAATGTCATAGGCTTACACATTTTTAAAGCAAAATATGTACCTTGAATTAGAGTATTTACCTATAAACATCTATAGTAAGTTTTGATAGGGCAAGATATTTTATTTTATTTGAAACAGTCTGAATGTATTCTAGGCTATCCTGGAGCTCACCATGTAGAACAGGCTGGCCTCAAACTTGCATTGATCCTACTGTTTTGTCTTCTGAGTGCTAGGATTATAGGCATGTATTACTATAGTGGGCAGCCTTCAGCTTTTTATTACAAAACTGAGGTGTTGTGAACTGTTGGTCATCTCACAGATGAGCCACAAAAGCCACAGCCCCGGTCCTCAGAAGGCTGAAATAGTAGAGTAGCTTAAGCCCAGCAGTTCCAGGCCAACCTCAGATCCTGTCTAAAAGAAAAAGGTGCTAAACAAAGTACTGTACAAATTGCAGATTTTTCTTCAGGAAGCTCAATAAATCCAACCCGTGCTGCTTTAGAAAGGAAATTCTCTTCCTCTCTGTTTTCTGCCCAGAATTCCCCTCTGTAGTTTGGCTCTCTTAGGCAGCAACTGTTCTCTCCAGAGATGCAGCCTGTCAGTTACCGGCAGAGCCCCACTTGACTTTTATCTCAGACTGTTATTAAAGCCAACACCCAGATGCTGATTGCTAGTGAGGCACTGAAAAAAATAACAAACCTACCAAAATAGCCTCCTGGAAATACTACCCAAGGACCATTGCAGCAGGCCTATCCAGAAATCTGTAATCAGCTCAGTTTTCTTTGCAGAAAATAAAACTTAAGGAGATGGGAGATGGCTCCAAAAAAGATTTCATGGTGACCTGAGCTTGATCTTCAGATGCCACCTGAAAAGTCAACATCAAATGATACTCAGTGCTGAGATAGGCGGAGTCCTAGAGATCGCTGGCTGGCCAGTCTGGGCTGAGATAGGAGGAGTCTTGGGGTTCGCTGGCCAGTCTGGGCTGAGATAGGCGGAGTCTTGGAGGTTTCTGGCCAGTCATGGCTGAGAAGGAGGAGTCCTAGAGATTGCTGGCCAATCAGGGCTGAGAAGGAATAGTCCTGGAGGTCCCTGTCTAGTTTGCCTAGCTTAATGGTCTAGGCTTAGTGAAAGAGTATCTCTAAAAATAAGGTGGGAAAACGATTGAGGAGGACACCTCACATCGGCTTCTGAACTCCATGTGTACCTGCACACACATGAACATGTACTTATACAAAAACAAAAGAAAATGTATCCAAAGATCCCATAACTAATATGAACCTTAAGTACTCGGAGGACTGAGAAAGGTTTGAAGTTTTAAGTTCTTCACCTATAGAACTTTAGAACTGAGATTTCAGCTTATAGATAGTAAACCAAGGGCTGAAGTTGCAAATTCGGCCCTTGCGTGACTCTTGACACTCAAGACTACCCTGTTTGCTAGGGAGAACTGCCTTGTGTTTTGAGCAGTAACACCAGTCACTACCTCCAGCATTGGCTTTAGTTGTTACCCAAAAGCATTGAAGTGAATTTTTAAAGCTATTGTACTTACCTACTCCCTCCTTCCCTCCCTACCTCCTTTCTCTGTCTCTCTCGATATTTTACTGTATTTCTCTGGGTGGCCTGGAGCTCACTGTATACACCATGCTGTCCTCAAAGTTAAAAAGATCTGTCTCCTGAGTGCTGGGATTTAAAGGGACACACAACCACTACTAGCTTATCAAAATTTCAGATAGTTAAAGAAAAGCAATATTAAAAAAATCAGGAAATTAGATTACTAAAAGAACAAACTTTTATTTTTAGTTTTTATTTTTATAAGTGTTTGTGAGTATATGCTGTGTGTGTGTGTGTGTGTGTGTGTGTGTGTACGCCTTCAGAGGCCAGAAGAGAGTGCTAGATCCCCTGAGACTGCAGCTATAGTTGGTTGTGAGCTATCCACTGTGGGGTGCTTGGAACCAAGCTCAGAGACCTCTGGGAGACAGCCCCAAAGTGTCAGGGGAGGGGTGGCGGAGGGAGAGAGAACACGAACATGTATGCATGCACCTGTGCTTGTGGAATTGTGAAGTCAGGGGTGTTGGTTTACCTGGAGCTGGAGCTTCAGGCATCTAAATTGCCAAACATGGGTGCTGGGAACCAAGGGGTGCTCTACAAAAGCAGCACACTCTCTCATCTCAACCATTTAAGCCATCTCTCTAGCTCCCTCCCGCCAAAATAGTAGCCCATGCTGGCCTTGAATTCTGTATGTAGCTGAGGATGATGCAGTACTGGGGATAGAACCCAGCATAGAACATGGGTGCTAGGCAAATACTACCAACTGAGCCACTTTCCCAGCTCCCTAAGAGAACTACTCTAGTTTCCACCTTTGAAATAAAGTTGCACTAGTTAATTAAAAGGGGCAGTGTTTCTGCCTTTTAAGAAACATAATTATAAACTTGTAACTGTTCATTTGTAAACACAAAAATCCTTTAAACACCACAGACCTCCAGGCTTTTGTGGGGGCCCTTTTAAGAATCTGCTGACTACAGTGGGTCCCAAGAGTAATGTTCATTGGCAAGTATTTGGTTTATCTTCCCCAGGTGCAAAGCAGATGTTAAAAATGCATCTGGAGGAGCTGGGGATCAGAGTTTGGGAGTGGGCAAAGGGGGCATGGAGACAGCAGTCCCAGAGTCAGTGAGCACCAGGCTCAGTGAGAGAACCTCTCAGAAAATAAGGTGCAGAACAGTCAGGGAAGGCTTCTCCATTTTGGCCTTTGGCTCTCACACAGAGTGAGCACACCTGTTACATCCACACGTTCAAAGCACATACACAAACATCCTCATGAAGTCGGGCTTGGTGAGGACCTACTCACTGATTGACTCCTGGCCCCTAATCGTTTATACACACAGCTGATCGCAGCAGTAAGACCCTGTGGCAACTTTTACTTTCCCTTTGCTGCCATGTTTTAGTTTTTATGTAGTCACCATTTATCCATTCTTCACTCCTCCCGCTGTCCTGCATCCCCAGGATCCTCTGGTCTGTGCTTGGAGTAGTGGCACTCTGGCTACCTGCGTGTTCCACTGAGAGCTCTGAGGTAGTCTGACCCATTCTTCTCCTGTGTAGTCTTTTCTCTCTTGATGTATTGTTTTATCACGATGACAAAATACCAGATTGAAACAGCCTAAGGACTTATTCAGGCTCACAGTTTCCCTCTGTCCTGTTAGGGAAATTGTGGTGGAATTCATGCAGGCAGTATGTGTACCAGGAGCCTCCCATCTTGGCAGATCAGGAAAGTAGACTGGAATTTCAAACAGGGCCAGGCTGCTGGCCTCAGGATCTACTTTCAGAGGCTCCTGTCTGCCTGGTAGGCTTCTTGTTTCAGAACAGCATCAGCAGCTAGAACCAGGTGTTGGAACATATCAGCCTAAGGGGTAGCCACCCTGTCCATTCCCTTCATTAACATGAATATTCATCTAGCCTTTTGAATCTTGAGTTCTTTGCTTTGGTTCTGGGAAATTCTCATATTTGTTTACCACATACACATTTCTATTGACCTTTTTGTCCTTTTGTTCTGTTGTGTATGAGCCTTTTTAAAAAAATCTTTTCTATCACATTTAATTTCTAGCAAGTTCTTCATTCATTCATGCATTCATTCAGGAATGGAGCTTAGGCTATTCTTGAACTCAAGGCTCAGGAAATTCTCCTGCCTCAGCCTCCTAAATAGCCGGGACTACTGGGACACACTGTACCATATGTACCTGCACATATGTACCTGGCTGTGGTGGTTTGAATATACTTGGCCCATGGCAAGTGGCACTATTAGGAGGAACGGCCTTATTGGAGGAGGCGTGGGCTTGTTAGAGGAAGTGTGTCACTATAGAGGCGAGGCTTTGAAGTCTCATATATATGCTCAAATATGGTCTGTGTGACATGTTCTCTTCCTGGGTGCTTTCAGATCAAGGCATAGAACTCTGCTTGATGCCATGCTTCTCACTATGATGATAATGAACCTGGAAGCCAGCCCCAACCTAATGTCCTTTATGAGTTGCCTTGGGCATAGTGTCTGTTCACTGCACTGGAAACCCTAACCAAGACACTGGCTCGTCTCCTTTTTAAAAATGAATTAACGAGACTTGGTTTGCCTATATGGCTCAGGCTAGCTATTCTTAGAATTCTCCTGCCTCAGCTTCTCCTATACTGGGATTAAAGGTGTACACTGGCTCCCCTACCTTTGATATAGGGACTTCTTTGAGTATGTGTCTTCACATATATTCTGGAAATATTGATTGTGGTTGGTTGCTTTCCACAGCCACACCTTACATTCTGTTTCTATCTGCTGTGTAGGTTGATGTCTTTGCCTAAGGGGTTTTCTCAAATGTCAGATGATATTTACTCCTGAGCAAGAGATTAGAACACTAAACTGAGATCTCCCTGACTTTCTCCCTTTATTCTCTGCCTCACGTCCCCCAACAGCCTGCCACCGCTGCTTTCACCCTGTCCCATCCCGTCAGAGAGTGCTGATAGGGCACTGAGCTATGACTGTGACTACACATTACTCTGTCTCCCTCAGGTTTTCATTTGAAAATGGCTACCTATCTTCAGGGTTGTTGTAGGGTTGCATGAGTGTAGTGTTTGCCTTGTAGCAAGTGCTGTTTAAGTACTGCTATTTCATAACCCTCGAGGACCAAGTCACCATTGTTTCCTGTGTAGATTATCCTAATATCAAATATACATTTCCTGGGGCTGGGGCGTTCAGTCAGTCAGTTCTGGCTTGCTACACAGTTATGAGGACCTGAGTTTTGATCTCCAGAATCCATGTAAAAAGCTGAACATGGCAGAGCATGCTTGTAACCCCAGCACTGGCAAGGCAGAGACAGGCAGATGTCTGGAAGTAGCCTAATGTAATTAGCAAGCTCTGAGAGACTCTGTCACAAGAGACTAGGTTGGGGCTAATGAGATGACTCAATGGTCAACTGTGCCTGCTGACTGGCCTGAGGGTCTGAGTTCAATTCCTGGACCCACATGATAGAAGAAGAGACTCTCCTTGTATAAGTTATCCTCTCACAGCATGATGCACGTGTGCGGCGCGCATGCTCATGGCCTGTGTATGCACGCAGACTGTATGTTCCTCAGTCATTCCCTATAAAATAATAGTGTCTTGGTCCTTGCTTTACTATTCCATGGTGTGTCTCACCCTTTGTGCTTTGCTATGATTCACTTACCTGTCTGTCTACTCAGGATGGTAAGCTGTAGGCTTAGCATGGTGGTACATACCTATAGCCTGGGCTTCATAGTGACATTCTATCCCAAAGAGAAAAAGGAAATTGTTGTTATTGGAATATCCATCTTGTCACTTCTGAGTGACAATGGAGGGTCAGGGCATAGCAGTCTAAGAGACCTGCTACCCTTTTGACCAGACTAGGCCACTATACAGTTCTTCTGTGTAGTCCACATCCCCTGGTAGTGTTCTAGAAGTAGGGGGTAACTTGATGTTTTGGCAGCAGATTTTAATGGGGTAGTTTGAGAGAAACCAGCAGTTTCATATAAAATGATGTCATTCGCAGGTATTCAGTCAGCCCTCAAAGTATGTCATCCTTCTGTCAGAGCAGGAACAGTCGGTTGGCCTTGATGATTACTAAACAGTGACCACCCATTTTGCTGCTGTGATTAGCACGGTTAGAGCATGGGTGATCTGTGGTCCTAGGCCGCTGGTCTTCTGCCCAGGGTTTTTGTGGACTCTTTGATTCATCCACTGGCCCTCAGCGTGTGGCTGAGTGTATTTAGTGCTGTTTTTGTTTCCTCCTCTTTCTAATATAGAACCCAGTGGGGAGAGTCTAGATTGTTTAGTGCTAGTATAAAGGGTGTGTTGTTATAGTAGACACACAGAAAACATTAGTGACTGAAGGTTCTATGTGTAAAAGGCTTTTATGATAGATGGGTTTGCAATTTTAATGTGTAAAACAGAACTGTGGGAACCATAGTGATTGTTCACGATTCCCCTTAAACAGTGTGAGGGTGACTCAAGTTACATATCTCTGGGATGCAGAGCTGCACATTGGGGTGTTGGAAGAGAAAGATGGTTTTTTGGTTCTAACCTGCTTAAAAAGAAAAGCAGGGCTGAAGCGATGTCTCAGGGGTTAATGGTGCTTCCTGCTCTTCCAGAGGACCCACATTGGGTGGTTCACATCTGCCTGTATCTCCAGCTCAGGGGATCCAGTTATTCCACAGGTACTTGCACTTGTGTGCATATACCCCTCCTCCTAATATACGTAATTAGAAAAAAATTTCTTCCAAACCTCAAAAAGAAAAGCTAAAACTCTGTATTTCAGAGGTGGGCTTTCTGGCAGGACAAGTTTGGAAGATTGCTGATGCTTGGCTTCAGGTCTCCTTTGTCAGACCAGCCATGTCTCAGTTATCACACAGGCACATGTTTGTTTTGTGTGCTATAACTTCACAAGGTGAGAGGGTCTGGGAAAGCAGGAAGTGGATGCACTGTAGAAAGCGTGCCTCCCTGGAGCTTTGCTTGCTGTGTTTGTTTTGTACTTTGCTGGTCAGGGAGTCTGAACACAGCAAGCCCCTGGGTCCTGGGGAGACAGAGTGGAAGGTGGCCTGGATCTCTAGGATGGCCTCCTCCAGGAGCATGGCCATCTTAAGTTAGCTGGGTTTTGTTTTGTGTGTTTTTTTTTTTCTTTCTTTTTTTGAGACAAGGTTTTACTGTGTAGCCTTGGCTGTTCTGACACTCACTGTGTAGACCAGGCTGGCCTTGAATTCAGAGATTTGCCTACATCGGCGTCCCATGTTCTGAGATTAAAGGCATGTGCCAATACCACCCGGCTTAAGTTAGTTTTTAAATTGAACATGTGACCGACTTCACATGATGTCCCAGCAGTTGGGACAGGAGAATTACTCTAACTTTAAAGCTAGCCAAAGCTACATGGCAAGGTTCTGCCTCAATACAAAAACAAAAACAAAGCAGCAACAACATTGGGGCTGGGGTGGTAACTCTGTCCTCAGAACCCATGTAAGAAAAACTGGACATGGTAGGGCAGGGCATGCTTGTAATCCCAGCACTAGAGAGGTGGAGATACATAGAGCTCTGTAACTTCTTGGCCAGCCCAGTCTACTTGACAAGTTCCAGGGCAGTGAGGACCTTGTCTCAAAAAACAAGGTGGGTGGCACCTGAGGAGTGACAGCTGCAGTTGTTCTCCGGCCTCTCCACATGTGCCCGTGTGTAGGTGCAGTTGCAGTTGCATACACACATGTGCCTATATATTCCTGAATATGCACTTACATGCACCCACCCCCAATTTCAGTATTGTGGATATGAATTGTTCACGCCACACCAGCACCTAAGACTGATTGTGCTTGGAGTATGGGCCTTTGAAGAGGGGACTAAGTTCAAATGAGGTCATCATGGCAGGCTCTTAATGCAGCCTGACTACTGTCCACAAGAAGAGGAAGTTAGGTCAAGGAGACAGCAGTGACATGCATACAGAAGACCATGGGAGGATGTAGTGAGTGGACAGCATCTGCAAGGAGAAGGCTAGAGGTTGCAAGAGAAGCCGACCTGCTGCTTGTTCAGCCTTGAGCTTGAACTTCAGCATGCAGAACAGTAAGGTGATCATGTTGCTGAAGCCCCTCAGTCTGTGGGATTTTATTTTAGCATATCAGTAAAGGTTATTCTGTAATAGAAGTATCCTCTGAGACCTCCTCCCCCCTTGTGTGTGTATGTTTGTATGTGTACATGCATATGTGTGCATGTCTTTGCAGGTGCACATGTATGCTTGTATGTGGATGCCAGAGGTCAGTCTTAAGTATTGTTCCTCAAGAGCCATGCACCTTATTTTTTTAGACAGTCTTTTTACTAGGACCTAAGGAATCAGTGGTAGATTATATGTAAACTTATACTATATCTCTGACCACATTTAGCTAGGGGCATTTAAGATAGTGTGATCAGTTCTGTGATGAGGAAGTGCAATTGGGTGTCCAAAGGCAGATCCTTAACTTGGGACCTTAGGGATTATTCCCACTGATGGGCAAGGGATTGCGAGGTGAGGTGGGTGTCAGTGGTAGTTTCCTGGTAGATAGAGTATAAAGCAATAAAAGAAGATTGGTCTGGTCAGAGGGAGGACCCCATGGCTCTCAAATGAAGAGCAAGGGAAGCTTGGCAACAGTCTAGGCTGCAAAGGTGATGGAAGTCTGAGGATGTAGGACAAGACCTTTTGACTGTCCTGCCAACATGTTGGTCATGAGCTTGGAACTTGGGAAGTAATGCTTTCTGATTGTTTCGGCCACCCAGCTTGTGATTCTTCATTGCTCTAGTCCTAGCAGACTAAAACACTAGTTTAATAGTATATATGGGGGTGTATTATCAACTCTGACAACCTGAGCTCAGTGCCCAGGACCCACATTGTGAAAGGACCATTCTAAAACCAACAAAGCAGTAGCAAAGTTTTGTCTACAGTAGTTGTAATGTCAGTAATGAATAAGTAATAAGCAGGTCAGTTGCCCAAGGCGGGGGTGGGTGGGTGGGGGAAAGGTGTCTTTATTATTACTGCTACCACCACCACAAATCCAGGGACTCATACATGCTAAGCCAACATAGGCTAGCATGTCATTATTGAGTTACATATCCAGCCCCTAGGCTGTAGTATTAAATAAACAGGCAATTGGCTCTTGTAGAACTGATTTGCCAGACGTCTGAAGCAGCAACTATTTAAAAGGTGAGCCTGGAACATTGCAGAAAATAGCAATCCGAGGCTGCTGGAATCTTGGCACAGGGCTGGGGAGCAGACTTGTGTAGAGCACCTGCTGACCTGAGGAATAGTGTAGCATCATTAAGAATAATTAATATCCTGTCTCGAAAAAAACAAAAAAAAAGAATAATATAATTATAATTAATAATATAAGAACAATAATAATAAGTCAGGCTTGGTGGCTCACTACTTTAATCCTGGCACTTGGTAGGCACACATACGAAAATCTCTCCAAGTTCAAAGCCATCCTGGTCTATATATCTAGTTCCAGGATAGCCAGGGCTATGTAGCAACACTCTGTCTCAAAAAAAGAGAGGGAAGAAGGAAAAGAAAACTACAGTGGACTGAACATCCCGGGCAGTTTAAGCCCACTAGTTCATAACCAAGAGCAGCAGTAGCCCTCCTAACCTGGTAACCACTAGAGAATGCTAGCTAACCAGCTCATTTTGGAAAGCAAACGGTAAAGGCAAATTGAGCTGTCTGTGTTGGAACGCTGTCTTCTGCGCATGACAAGGCCATTGCTGTCCTAAATCAGAGCCTCTGGGATGAGCTACAGAAAACTCACTATTAACATTCTCTTGGAGAACATGGAGGAAGGCCTGCAGACCTCACCTTAGACCCCAGTCTCCTCTCACCCTAGCTGCACATGTTCTCTTTGGAGGCTCTAGCCCACACATGTGCTCAGTTTAGTGAGAGGTAAGGTGCTGTCATCTACAAAGCTTACACTTAAGAACTGTACAAAAAAAAGTCAAACAAAATAAACGTATAAAAAAAATCTTTTAGTATAGGCTGGTGAGATGGCTCAGGGGGTAAGGGGGCATTTGCCATACAACTCTAAACCCTAGAACCCACAGTGGAAACAGAGAACCAACTCCCAGAAGAGCTCCACGCAGAGAGATACACAATAACAGTGTATTTAAAAAATTAGGTCTCATAATATTTTAATAAAGCTTGTGACTTTCGCGTTAGGCAAGGTGTGGGTCTTGGATGTGCCTGTTAAGAGTTTTAGGGTAGTGAAGAGCTTCTGTGAGGAGTCACTCATGCCAGTGTGGGCTTTTTGGTGAGGCAGATGTGAGTTACCCATACCTGTGAAAATAATCCCTGAGAAACTCAATGGGGGCCTTCAAGATGGCTCAGCAGGTAAACTGCTTGCTGCAAAAGCCCAGTGACAGCAGTTCCATCGCAGGACCCATGTAAGGGTGTGGAGAACTTACTCCAGGAAGTTATTCTCTGCCCTCCATAGGTGCACTCCCCTACACACATTGTTTATACACAATCAACTGTGGTTTGTTTTAAAGACATTCCATTCATTGGTTCCTCAAGCTGGACTTGGGTGGAATAATTTGTTTGACTGTTGTTGATGCCCTTCCTGGGTGGTAAACAGACATTCTCTCATCATCTAGCCTGCCCTTCTTTAACTCTAGCTACCAGTTAACCACCTGGCAAACAGGAGGAAATTCTCCTTATACAAACACGGCAGCTGAGAAGGGAGAGGGGAGGGATACCGCTCACGAGCATGAGTGGAGAGGGAGGGAGGGAATGAGTATCAATGGTGTGTGAGCCCCAGGGGATTTGAACATTGGTCATCAATTTCTTTTTACCAGGCGAGTCTCTAGTTAATTACAGGTGCACACAGGTTTCATTGGAGGTTCTGGGGACCATGATCAGATAATTGGCTGGATTTATAATGGCTAAATTAATAGGCAGCTAGCAGCTCCTGACCCACCATGAGTCATTACTGGGAAATTACCGCCCTTTCCAAATTACCTGTCTCTAAAGCAAATAGCATGTACCTGCCTACCTCGTAGAGTTCCCCAAGTTTTCTGCTTAGTAAGTCGGGTACTAGATAGCTATTAGAGGGCTCTGAAAACTGGAATCAAAATGCAGTGGAATGTGCTCTTGGGATGCAGGTGTTTTTAAATAGTGTCTCAGAGAAGCACATTAAGTGCCCCAAGCCTCTTCCTCCTCTGTGGGGCCTGGGGAGCTGTCTGAGGGCTCGGTGACAGTGTCACTGAGGATGTTTTTCTGTAGCAGATGATTGCTTTGTCTTGTGCATTTCTGAATGCTGTAGCCAGAGCCTGTTAAAGAGAGACTGGCTCATAGTGTCCAGTTGCAGCCAGGAGCCTTTCTGAGGCTGGGTTTCTGGTTTAACCACAGGGCTGGGGATTTCAGTTGTGGTTCCTGCTTCTAGAATTTACTTCCTTTCTGTGGTTTGAGCAAACCCAGCTCACCTTCTAGTCTGTGGCTTCATTTCCTCATTTTATGGGAGCATTTTCTTCACCAATGTGAAGAGGGAAGGCCAGAGACCCCGAGAATCTACAAAAAAAGTGATGTACAGCAGTGCACCACTGTAGTCCCAGCACTGGTAAGTTGAGAGCTGGAGACTGTATTCCTGGAGCCCTTGGCAAGGTAGCCTGGCCTGCTTGATGAAGTTCTAGGACAGTGAGAGATCTGACGACCACCACCATCTGACATTGTCCTCCTACATGCACACCTATATGTACACTGGCATACATTTGTGCACCCGTTGTCGTGAACACACACACACACACACACACACACACACACACACACACACACACACACCCCAAAAGCTGGGTGGAAGTGGGGATGGGGAGGTGAAGGAAAACAAAGTGCATAAGAAGGTAGGGCTGAGCTTGCAGGACTCGTTGTTAACATGAGTCTGTCTTTTCACGCCAGCCTAATGACTCACAGAAGACCAGTTTGTGAATCAGATCATTGGGCAGCCTTCAGGCAGCCCTGTGGTCCATTTTTATAAGAAATAGGTTAGTGCTTGAAAATTAAACAAACGCAGGGCAGTGGTGGCGCACGCCTTTAATCCCAGCACTTGGGAGGCAGAGGCAGGCGGATTTCTGAGTTTGAGGCCAGCCTGGTCTACAGAGTGAGTTCCAGGACAGGCCAGGACTACACAGAGAAACCCTGTCTCGAAAAAACAAAAAAACAAAAAACAAAACAAAAAGAAAATGAAACAATTACAGTAAAAGAGAGGAAAGGCAACACTACCTTTGTAGAGTCTAGAGAAGGGGCTTAGATGCCCACACTGCCCTTCCAGGCAGCGGTAAGCACAGGGTAAAGTACACGAGGCTTTCGTAAGTATAAATGGTAAATATGGGGCTAGGTGTGGTGACACGCCTGAGTCTCACACAGAGGCAGGTGGAGCTATGTGAGCTCCAGGCCAGCCAGGGCTATATACTAAGACAAAAGAATGAAAAGGTTAACCACACGGAGGCTTTAAAGCCATGTTGCCTAGTGGGGATGTGTTTCTAATACTTGGCCTCCAGAGCTGCTTTCCCACCACAGGCTCTGGGAATATCAGTTTTCCTTATCTATGATGTGGAGCTGGTCCAGTTACATCAGGTGTTGTGCCAATCAGATGAAATAATGCTGCATTTTATCAAATCTCAGTTACAGTCAATCAATTATAAGCTATACCTTTCCTTTTGTACCATTAGCAAAGAATGCTGCCAGTTAAATCAGCTTGGTTTAAGTGTTATGCCCTCAATATTCAGAGAAGTTAAAATGTAGCGGCAAGGTGGACATAATGGTCCACATCTATAATCCTAACACTGAGGACGGAGGATTGCAAGCTTGGGGTCAGCCTAGATTATATAACAAGATCCTGTCTAGACAAAAAGGGGAGGGAGCAGGAAGATGGTCCAGCAACCAAAGCACTTGATACTTTGAAAGAGGCCCGGAGTTCGGATATCCTGAATCCATGTGAACACCAGGGGTGGGCATGACAATAATCGGGATGGATGGCGCAGGGGTTACTGTCGCGTCAGTAACAGTGAGCTCTGGGTTTGATTGAGAGCTCCTGTGAAAGGATAAAGTGCAAAAATGGTTGAGGATGGTTGCTGACATTGGCCTC
Source organism: Arvicanthis niloticus (assembly GCF_011762505.2). Classification (NCBI taxonomy): domain Eukaryota; kingdom Metazoa; phylum Chordata; class Mammalia; order Rodentia; family Muridae; genus Arvicanthis; species Arvicanthis niloticus. The sequence goes on from NC_133432.1 coordinate 34,811,682, forward strand.
TGGCTTCCAGGAGCATAGCCTCATGTGTTCAAGAACCTGCACGTGCATATACATGGAAAAAAAGTAATGTACAAACCATGTTTTTAGAATCAGTAAAATCTGACATATTGGATATGAAAGCACTTGGTTATACAGTTCTCTAGGGTCACATTTGATCTTTATTATGTGAATCCAAGTGGGATTATTAAAATTGAATAATCAATGGTGGGCATGGGGAGATGGCTCAGTCAGTGAAATGCTTCCTGAGTGTGAAGACCTAAGTTTGACCCACGGCACCTGTGTACAAATGTCAGCTGCAGTGGTACACAGATGCAGTCTCAGTGCTGGGATGGCAGATCAGGTGCATCAATGGGGCTTGCTGACCAGCCATTCCAGAACTTAGTGGGATCCAGGTTCAGAGAGACTTTGTGTCAAAAAGTAAGGTGGATTGCTAGGCAGGATGTTCCTTTAGTCTTGGTACTCAGTAGGCTGATATATTTCAGGGAGTTTGAAGTTAGTCTGGCTGGTTTACAGTGAGTTCCAGGCCAAAATAAAATCCTGTTTGGGAAAAAAAAATGTTTTTATTTTATTTGTATAGATGTTTTGCCTGCATGTAGATGTGTATACCGTGTGGATGCAGTGCTCTCAGGATTCTCCTAGAACTGGAGTTATGGGTGGGTGTGAGCCTCCATTAGAATCTAGGAATCAAATCCAGTTCTTCTGAAAGAGAAGCTGGTGTGTCCTTAACCACTGAGCTGTCCTCCAACCTTTTTAGTAGATTCTTGACAAACCATGGCTGATACACAGATTCCCTGAAGTCTTCAGCCAGCTCCTCAGCATCTCCTGGTAAGGATGGGACATCAGTGTTGTTTTTATAAACTGACTTTGGTTATTGAAAAGGAACTTAGTCCCTATTGGCAGGTCATTTCCGGCCTCTCAGATTTTCATCAGTGGATATGCACTGGGCTTTGGATCTACTCATAAGGCATGGAGCCTCGATGATGTGATGGTGACAAGACCTTTTGGATCACATGATCAGACAGAGTTCACTCCACCAGGAACAAGTCAATGTGCCTCTGATATATTACAAATGCAGGAGCCATGGAGTTCCCTCTTGAACTGTTTGAACTGTTTGAGATTCTTCCTAAATATCTCTCTTCTAGATTTTTCCCAAATATCTGTAATCACTCTTGGGAACATCAGGCCACCCAAGTTGAAGGACATACCACATATAACTTATTAGCACTCTCCAAACGTGTCTGGAAGACTGAGAAACTGTCAGAAATTGGAGGGAAGACTATTCAAGGGCAGCCTGAGGCTCAGCTCAGCCTGTGCACCAGTCTCGCGCTCACACTGAGAAAGCACCACACAAATGTAAGATCTGAGCATTGGTGGATCTCAGTGAAAGGCCTGGGAACTTCTTTCTCTGCAGTGCCTCTCTAAGTCTGCTGTTGCTAAAAAGTACAAAATTGGCTTGGTTAAGAGTGGTTAAGCAATATTTTTTTTGTGAGTCCTCAGACCCATTCATATCCAGAATGTTGGTTCAGTTAATTAAAGTTGACTTGAGAATTACGTGTTTTTAACATAATTTTTGTTTTTTTCAGGGGAAGTACCTGTTGTAGAAGTTCCCTCCTTGTTTGTGATCCTGTCGGTGTGCAGTTTAATGATACTGATAGTGTTAATTGCAAACTGTGTTTCCTGCTGTAAGGACCCAGAAATAGACTTTAAGGTGAGCACAGATGGCATGGACATTTAAAACCATCTGCTGGTTTTTAAAGTGAGTGTGGGTATGTGTGTGTGAACGTGTGCACATAGGAGTAGATATGGAAGCCAGACTACAGCCTCAGATGCCGACTTTAGTAACACTCTTTTGAGACGGGTTTTCACTGGTCTGCAGTTTGCTGAGTAGGCTCTCCAACCTCAGGGATCCTTCTTTCTTTACCTCCCTAGTGCTGGGCCTTGCAACCACATCCAGCATTTTTACATGTGTTCTGGAGTGTGAACTCAGGTCCTCCTCATGTGTACAAGTCACATAATTAATTTACTGACTGAGCCATTTCCCTAGCCCTAAAACACCTTCTGATACATCTATCAGTAGCATTTTTGTGGATCACATTCTCTTGGGATCAAGGGTCAACAGGCTTTTTCTTGTGTGTAACAAAACATTGTGGGCCACACAGTCTCTGTCATAGCTTTCTCACCTTCCACCCTGCCATTGTCATGCTGTGTCAATAACAGATGCTCTCTGTGTGCCAATTTGATTGACAAAAGTAGGCAGCTTGGAATTGGCCCATCAGCTGTCGTTTGCAGCCTTGCCTTAGGGAGTCCCGTGTGTACATATGCATGTGTATGTGCAAATATTCTCCTGTGTGTGTACATATAGAGGCCAGAGGTCAACCTTATAGGTTGTTTTTTAGGAGGCATCCCAAGTTGTTTTCTTGAGACTGGGTCTCTCACTGGGACTGGAGCTCATGGACAAGGCTATGCTGATCAGCCAGTGACTCCCAGGAACCCACCTCTTTAAACCTCCCCAGCAATGCGGTTACAGGTGTGCATCACCATGCCTGACTTTTTATATGGGTTTTGGGTATTGAACCCAGGTTCTCATGCTTGTACGACAAAGAGTTTACCAACTGAGCTTCTCTCCAGCCCCCTTGGAGCCTCTCTGACAGTAAGCACTTACTGATAGTGTGTCTTACATTTTTGCTTAAATAAGGAACAGTTTTTGGTGATTGAGTTCACTTGTTTATGGTCTGCACAGAAGACCAGGCAGGTTTTGGCTTCTGTCTGTAGGCTGGTACATTTGTCATCATTACTTCACCAAAGCAAAGGGATTTCCTCACTGTTTTTTATAAGAGGAAGGGCACCAGAAACCTCAAGTTTGTCTCTAAACTTTAATTCCCTAAAGAGAATAACACTTGCTACATAGACCATTTCCTACCTACAGTCAGTCAGTGTAAGAGGATCTGGCAACAGGCAGATGGATGGGATGTACCAGCAAACCAGTTGAGGTATCTCTAGAAATTACTGCCCATCTGTTAACACATTAGGTCCCCCAACATTTGTTTAAAGTTCATTAGCTGGGTATAATGGCTGCACAAGTGATCGCCCCACATGGGAGGCTGAGGGGGGAGGATTGCTAGTTGAAGGACAGCCTGTCTCAAAACACCTTGACACAAGCACCATCTCTAACTCCTCAGACCCTCTCATGCCATTTTTATTGTGTGTTCTCTTCACTTGGGGTCTGTGTTGTCTCTGAGGAGATGGGGAAGTACATTGTCTTCCTAGCTCAACACTCTGCCCTGCACAGAAAGCTAAATGCAGGGGAGATCTGAGGGAATTCTCGGCCCAGGCAACAGGCAGTGGTGGCCTATGGGCACCTGTGGGCTTTATGCATCAACACTGCCCCCAAGGCTCACATGGATGCACACACTTCTGTGGGAACTTCCTGACTTCCCTGTTGGGAGCACAACAATAAACAGAGAATCTAAAACCCGTGGCCATCAGTCTTGCCAAAGGACTTTGCACAGAAACCTGGCCACTTGGGGACAGAGATAAAAGTCTGATGGGGTTGTTGATACCAAAGTCTAGCCTCTGCTCATGTTTCCAGATACCTCATCCTTGTCTTAGATTGATCTGGGTTGTTGAATGTGAGTATCCACAAGGGAGCCAATTGTGCTACAGCTCAGAGTCTGGGATTGTGCATCACTGTGCAGTTGCCCCTGACTGATGCAGGGGCTGTACTGTGCTGAGCTCTCCAGCTTTAGACTCTGACTGGATGAGAGTTATTGACAGTAATGATATGTTGGTTGCTTTCCTTTGGATTTAGAGCTCTGCAGTTTCTTGATTGACTGGCTCCAAGTGAGACAGTATATGAATCAGGAAGCCAGGTGCCTTAGCTCAGTATTTTGTTGTTGTCTTCTTCTCCTTCTCTTTCTCTTCCTCCTCCTCCTCTTCTTCCTCCCTCTTCTTCCTCCCTCTTCTTCCTCTTCTCCTTTTTCTTTTTTTTTTTCTCCTCCTATCACTATTATCATTGTTGTTATTATTATTTTACTACACAGTGTCATCTCCTTGAATCTTTATAGAATTATCTACTGGCATATCTACTGGTATGTCATAATTGCTGCCACGTTTGAAGTGACTTTTTTTTTTTTTTTTTTTTGGTTTTTTGAGACAGGGTTTCTCTGTGTAGCCCTGGCTGTCCTGGAACTCACCCTGTAGACCAGGCTTTGAAGTGACATTTTTAACAGATTTTTTGTTGTTGTTGTTGTTGGTTTTTTTGTTTGTTTGTTTGTTTGTTTTTTTGTTTTGTTTTTCGAGACAGGGTTTCTCTGTATAGCTCTGGCTGTCCTGGAACTCACTCTGTAGACCAGGCTGGCCTCGGAAGTGACATTTTTAAGGGATGATAGATGAAGTCCTTTTAACAAGAGAGGCTTGGTGACTGTAAAAAGAATGTCAGCTGGGAGCTAGGAAGATTGTTCAGTGGGTAGTTGCTGTGTAAGCATGAGGACTTGAGTCCACACCCTGGAACTTGTGTAAAGTCAGCTACAGGAGCACTGTTATCTGTAATCCCAGTGCCCTATGGGGAGACGGGAGGCAGGAAGTTTCCCAGAAGCTAGAGGGCCAGCTAGCCTAGCATATGCGGTGGAGGAAAACACAAACCCTGTCTGATACAATGGGTGGCAGGTCCAAGACCCAAAGTTGTACTCTGGCCCATTGCCATAGACACAAACATGGAAATTTTTTTCCCTCTGTTTTTTTTTTTTTTTTCCTTCCTTCCTTCCTTCCTTCCTTCCTTCCTTCCTTCCTTCCTTCCTTCCTCAAAGTCTCACAAAGCCCCTAGTAGTTTTGGCCTTCTTGTACTTTTTTCTCCACTTCCCAAGTGCTGTAACCTACCAAACTCTACCATACTCATCGTCATTTCCCTTTTGAGCCAGTGTCACCCTGCACTGAGGCTGGCTCTGCCCAGCCAGTGCTGTCCATCCCACCCAGTGCCAACCTTCACAGATACAGCTTTCAGAACCTCCTTTCCTTGCATGCAAATAGCAGTAATGCCTGAGAATGTCTGCTCACATATATGCAGAAACCTAAATGTCAGAAATCTCCCATTGCTATCTGTGGAGTTTCCTGTTAGTGGGCGGGGCTCTAAGGGACTATGGCTGCATAGGAAAGTGAAAAGAAGGGTGATGGCAGAAACATGGAGGACTTTGTTCATGAATCCGTTCTCTGTCTATCCTGGAGTTCGAGGGGTAGAGGAAGGAATGGCTTGTTAATCTTTTGTCCATCTGGGCCCCCAGAGGACACCCAGCTCACAGGAGTGAGGATAGGGAGAGTCAGGATAGCATCTGCCTATCATGTCATTGAAGATTCCCACAACGTGATAAGTGCGGTGGCTTTGTTCTGTGGTGCTGGGATGGAGCCCAAATTCTGCTGTGTGCTAGGTTAGTGCCTGAGTTCCTGCCCAGCCTCTTTTTACTGTATTGTATTTATTTATTTTTGAGACGTTATTCTCACTGAGTTGACCAGGCTGACCTTGAACTTCTACCAAGGCCTCCTGAGTAGCTGGGATTGTAAGGCACGTGCTACCATACTCAGTTCCTGGCATAGTTTCTTTTTTTAAAGCAGAATACCTTTATTATTTTTAACTCTGTATATGTGAGTATGTGCACAAACACATAAGAAAAGTCAGCTATTAATGAGAATCAAACCCAGGCCCTCTGCAAGAACACTAGTGACCCTTAGCCGCCGAGCCACCTCCAGACCCTTGAATACTGGCTTGTTAAGCTCTTTATTTCAATAGAAATCATATTGTAGTTATAAGTGCACTTAGAAATTTCAAAATAAAATTAACTTTGACCCAGTATGCAAAAAGATTTGTGAAGGTAAGTAATGATTTTTGAAAGAATTATTTAATCTCTCTATTGAGTTCTGTGGGCATTTTAGAAATTTTTGTTTTTAACTCTGAGCTGTCAGTTTAAAAAATTACAAAAGGAGTTAGAGAGCACTGGTTGCTCTTCCAGATGTCCTGAGTTCAATTCCCAGCAAACACACGGTAGCTCACAGGCATCTGTAATGGGATCCGATGCCCTCTACTGGTGTGTCTGAAGACAGCTGCAGTGTACTCATATTTATATGAGTATATATAAATAAAAATATTTACTCATTTATATGAGTATATAAATAAAAAATAGATAAATCTTTTTTAAAAGTTACAAAAGATATTCATTGCTTACTTTAAAATCTTACTTATTCTCATTCCAGATATGATGGTGCATGTCTGATGTCCTAGCCCATGGGGAGTGGGAACAGTGGGAACCTTGGGATCAGGAGCTCTGGGATAGCCTGGGATATGGGAGACCAGATTCAAAAACAAAGCAACATACAAAAAAAGAAAGCATCTTATTTACTCTGCTGTTTGGAGTCAGCACAGATACTTGAGCCTTTTACTAGAAGTGAAGATGAATATGAAGTGAATATGAAGCTCCTTGTTTCAGCACTAACAGTCGGCTTTCCATATGTGCTTCTTTTGATTGCAGGAATTTGAAGATAATTTTGATGATGAGATAGACTTCACCCCACCAGCAGAAGACACCCCCTCTGTCCAGTCCCCAGCAGAGGTCTTCACACTCTCAGTGCCAAACATTTCACTTCCAGCTCCATCCCAGTTCCAGTCTTCTGTGGGTAAGACCTACTGTCCTTGGTCAGCCATCCATGAACTGTTTTCAAGCATCGAGTATGTGGGAGCCGGGCTGCAGTCACAGCATGCTGGACGCCTGTTTCTTCCTCTACTTGTCTGTTTGCCTCCTACTCCTGCAGATGCTGCATCATGATAGTCAGGCTCAGGCTCACCCTGCAGAGTCTTTCTGTCCTTCTCTGGCTCCTAAAGTCTAGTGTAAGAATAAAACAATTCTGGCTGGAGATGGCTCAGCGTTTACGAGCATTGGCTGCTCTTCCAGAGGTTCTGAGTTCAATTCCCAGCAAATGCATGGAGGCTCACAAACATCTATGCTGGGATCTGATGCCCTCTTCTGTCATGCAAGCATACATGCAGATAGAGCACTCTTATATAAAATATATAAATAAGTATTTAAAAAAAAAAAAAAAAAAAAAAGAATGGAACAGTTCTTCCTGAAGCATTGAAGTGGAAGGCTCAGAGAGACTTCCTGGGGTTGAGGTATAGCTCAGTTGTTAGAGTGCTTGCCCAGCACACAAAATGCTGTCTTCTCTCCCAGCACTGTATAAGCTGGGTGCTACAGCACATGCCTGTAGTCCTGGCACTTGGGAAGTGGGAGCAGGAAGATGGAGAGTTTGGGGTCAACCTGGGCTACCCAAAACTCTCTTAAAAATGTAGGGGGGATAGCTTCCTCTAGTTTTTACCATGGCAATAAATATCTTAAGACCATAAAAAAATGTAAAAAACAAAAAGGCTCACGTGCTGTCTCTGGTAGACTGGTTTCTCTAGCTCGAGACATGGTGAGTAGGGTTTGCTACCTGGCTGAGGTATATTGAGATATGTTAATTGGACTGGTTTTTCATTAAGACTTTTTAGATATAGTAGTTTGATGAATTCTGTTTCCCATTATAACTATGGGTCAAGAAGTAGAGTTTTCCAAGACTTCCAAAAGGAAGGCTGTTTAAGTCTTTGCAGGTACTAACCTGGCTTTTATAATAGCCATTGTGCTGTGGGATATGTTGAGGGCAGTATAAACCCTGGCTTATCCTTCTGTAGGTATGTGACTGAGTTACTGTTCTCTTGTGAAAAGACACCACACCGTGACCAAGGCATTTTAAAAAAAGCATTTAATTGGGGCTGGCTTACAGTTTAAGAAGGTGAGAAATGGGGCAGCAAACAGGAGTGGTAGCTAAGAGGTTATATCTTAATTGGAAAGAAAGTTGGAAGCAGAGAGAGGAGAGACCCTGGGCCTCATGTAGGCTTTTGAAACCTCAAAGCTCACCTCAAGTCACACGGCCACTTCAACAAGGCCACACCTCCTAATTGTTCCCACACCAGTTCACCAGCTGTAGATCAAGCATTGAAACATGAGCCTGTGGGGACCATTCTCATTCCAGTCTCTCCAGCGTGTGATGACTGAAAGAAGAAGTAAGCCAGACTGAGCTGCTGACATACGTGCTTAATACCAGCCCTCTACAGATAGAGGCAGGAGAGTCTCTGTGAGTTCAAGGGCAGCTTGATCTACACAGTGAGTTACAAAGAGAAGATAAACATACTCAGGGGAGATGGCTCAGTGAGTAAAATGCTTACTGTGCAGAAATGCATGCTCCACAGCACGTATAAAAAAGCCAGCATGGCAGTTTTCTTCTGTCACCCTGGGGCTGGGGCTGGATAGTGACAGGTGAATTCTTGGAGCTTGCTGCTCATCCAGTCTAGCCAAATAAGTGGGCTTCAGGTCCAGTGACATAGCCTATTTCAAACAATAAGAGTGGAGGTTTGCAGAGGATCCAATGTCCTCTTTGGACATCTGGAGCCACCAGGCATCCTTGTGGTACATGCAAGCAAAACACATAAATAAATCCAAAACAACTTTCAAATGACATATAGTATATTTTAGCTTTAATTTCTGTAAATAATAATACTTAAGGATAGGCTTCAATCAAAATAGTGTTTAAAAGGAGTCTAGTGAATCTTTGTAATAATGCATAAATGGAAAGGCTTCAGCCTGTTGATGTCATTGTTTACTTCTTCTGCCTAGCTCTTGGGCCATCTTAACTTCAGCAGTAGATGGTCTGGATGAGCACTGGTGGGAGAGAGACCAGATTATGAAAGGGAAAATGGTAGAGGTGACCTTGGAAATAGCTTGATCCAGGGCCCCCAAGTTCAATCATCTTTTTACAGGCCTTCCATGTCAGCCTCATCTCTCAGGCCATTCTCTCCTTGGAGTAGAGTGATTGCCGAGAATTTCAGATCCCTATCTTTGTAGCTTCACTCTTCTGGGACCAAGAAACCACCTAGGAGAGGCATTCTGCTTGGCTTTACTTCAGGCTTTACTTCAGCCGCACGCAGAAGCATCACTTAGACAGGTCTCTTGGGACAGAAGCACTAACAGAGGTGGGCATGAAAGCAACTACAGGGAGCCAGGCAGCTATCCTTTTTCTGTCTTGAAGCCTCCTTGAAGTCCTTCTTGTAGCTGGGGAGATGGCTCACTGCTGCACAAGCATGAGGACCTGAGGTTGCTTCTGTCACTCACATGTAAAAGGCCAGGCAAGATGTCAAACTGATGGCCCTGAATTCACTGAGAGATTGTCTCAAAAAATGAGATGGAGAACAACAGAGGAAGACTCGTGCCATGGCTTCAGGCACACAGAAATACAGACCCACACTCCATACAGCTCCCCTTCAAGTGTATCAGTACATAGGAAGGGATCATTTTTAGCTTCTCTACTTAGAATATTCAAATATTTTTATCATTCTGGGATAGAAAAGAACTTGCCATCCTTGACACTAAATCTAGATGACATAAAAAAAAATTGCCAAATCTGATTCATAAAATACTCTTTATTAAAACATTATGCTATATACCAGTTAGACATGGTAGCAAAAATATTTGTAAAGTACATTAAACAGTTCACACAAATGTTTAAGAAATTAAAGAGTAGCCATGTGGTGGTGGCACATGTCTTTAATCCCAGCACTCAGAAGGCACAAGCAGGTGGATCTCTGTGAGTTTAAGGACAGCCTGGTCTCCAGAGCTAGTTCCAGGACAGCCAGGGCTACACAGAGAAACTGTATATCAAAAAACAAAACAAAAAAGAAATTAAAGAGTGACATGGGGTTGGGCAGATGACTTAGCTGGTAAAGTGTTTGAGGACCTGCATTTGAACCCCAGAACTCAAGTGCAGAGGCTGGGCATGGTGCACATTTGTAATCCCACCACTGGGGAGGCTCAAGACAGGCAGATCCCTGGGGCTCACTGGCCTGTCAGGTCAGCCTGGCCTGCTTGGTGAGCTTCAGCTCAGTGAGACTCAGAAAACAAGAACCTAAAGAGTAATACTGAAGGTTGTTCTTTGGCTTCCACTCTCACACTCATGCACTTGCCCAGATGTGCACGCATGTGTAACAAGAAGGAAGTGCTGTGTCCCTGGAACAAGGAAGCTAAGATGTGCAAGACAGTATGGGATGAAGTTGAAGTGTTCATACATGTGCACTGAGAGAACATCACTAGCTGACGGAATACCTGCTTTGTGCAAGATGATAACGTGAGGAGGAGGAAGAGGAGGAGGAGGAAGAGGAAGAAGAAGAGGAGGAAAGAGGGTCCCTGAGTAGTTTGTGGAGAGTGAGAAGGGACCCAGGCTCTCCCAGGCCCCTCACTGTCAGCACAGCTAGAGAAGGGAGCTTCCAGTGATCACATCTGAGTGTTGAAGTCCTTTATCTTCACCCGCAGGCCAGCTTCTAGTAGCTTATCCTTAGGCAGTGCAGACAGAAGTGTTACTGGGGGTTGCTGAGTTACAGGAAATACTGACAGAGGGCTCTTGTGTGTTTTGTAAGGGAACTATGTCTGATTGTAAGAGATCCTTTGAAGTGTGAAAGTGTGGTCACAAGCAAGTTTAGAAGCTCTACCCTCCTTTTCCCTTTGGGGTGGGGGTGGGGATATGTGTGTGTGTGTGTGTGTGTGTGTGTGTGTGTGTGTACTTGTTAAAAAATTTTTTGGTGGGGACAGACATCTAATGATTTAGCTATGGCTGGTCTGGACGTCACTGTGTAGGCCAGGCTGGCCTGGAACTTGAAGAGATCAGCCTGCCTCTGCCTCCTGAGTGCTGGAATTAAAGCGCACACCACCACAAGTGGCCATGTAAACACAAAATACATACTCTTGGTCCTGAAATCAAAGCACAGAAAAGTATTTGTAATGAAATGTTCTTCTTTGTTTCTTATATATTTTTTCAGAAGTTTTTACTTTTTCAGGGGTTGGGGAGTAGGTAACAAGATCTCACTATGTAGCTCAGGCTGGTCTCTAGCTTGTGGTCCTTCTGCCTTAACCTTCTACATGCTGGGATTCTAGGCATGTGACACCATAACTAGCTTCTCTAGAATTTCTTTTTTTTTTTTTTTGAGACAGGGTTTCTCTGTGTAGCCCTGGCTGTCCTGGAACTCAACTCTGTAGACCAGGCTGTCCTGGAACTCAGAAATCCACCTGCCTCTGCCTCCCAAGTGCTGGGATTAAAGGCGTGCGCCACCACCGCCCGGCTTCTCTAGAATTTCTTAATACAAAACCTAGAATCCCACTTTACAATCTAAAGATTTTGTTTCCTTTTTAGAAGGCTATTTTTGTAGAGCAGTTTTAGGTTCTTATTAGCAAATTGGGGAGTTGCAGTGGTTTCTGGCTTAGCCCTTTTTGTATAATCCTGCCTTCTTTATTCAGTTATCATAATATACTGCTTGGTATTGTGCCCTGTCAGAGTGTGTGAGTGCACGCACACATGTGCTCAATGCACAGATCTATACATGTATGGGGCAGAGGAGAATGTCAAGTGTCATGCTGTATCAGTCTTTACTTATTCCCTTGAGCCGGTCTCTTAGTGAAGCTGGAGAGGAGCTGACACCAGCAAACCCTACTATTCCTGTTGTTCTTGTCTCTGCAGCACTAGACTCTGTAAGTGCTGGGATTTGGAGTCAAGTCGCCATGCTTGTGCAGCAAGTGCTCTCACTGACTCAGCCATGTCCCCCGGCCCACACTGTACAGCTTACAGACTTGCCCATTGGATTGGTTGCTTTCTGGTTACTCTGACAAAGTAGCTGACAAAGGCAGTTTAAGAAAAGAAGGGTTATTTGGGATCACAGTTTGAGGGTTTAGTCCTTTATGGTAGGAAGGCATAGATAGCATCAGGAGATGGCAGCTGGTCACGTGTCATCCCAAGTCAGAAAGCGGAGTGATGAATACTGGTACTCAGCTCACTGTTTGCTTTTAATTCAGTCAAGGATCCAGCCCATATTCAGGGTGCGTTTTCTCTCTTCAGCTAAACTGTTTTGGAAATGCAGTTGTAGACATACCTAGATATGTGTCTCCTAGGTGATTCCAAAGCCAGTCAGTTTGACAGCAAAGATTAGCCGTCACACCAGTATGCACTGAAGATCTTTCCTTATCAATAAAGACATGTAGTTGATTCTTGATCATCGGGTCATTGCACTTGCATTTGTATACTCAGCATAGCTTATCTGACCAGTCAGTCTCCAGTTGGTAGATATTTTTATTGTTTTTATTCTACAACTATTTTTAAAAAAAAAGTAAAGCTCTGCATGGCCAGAGAGATGGCTCAGTGGTTAAGAACACTTGCTGCTCTTGCAGAGGACCTGAGTTTGGTTCCTGGCACCTAGATGTCAGGGGGACATCTGATATGATAGTTACGGCCTCTGAGGCCGACTCCCATACACTCATGATTAAGCACTAAATAAAGCAGGTGGCAGGCAACATGGTTCAGTGTGTAAAGGTACTTGATGGACAGACAACCTGAGCTCAGCTCTCGGAACCAACATGGTAGAAGGAAAGAGTGGACTCATTGTCCTCTGGCCTCTCTGTGCTTACTGTGGTATGCACAAACCTCCCACTCACTCCCACAATAAGCAGGTAAACAAATGAAAATTTAAACTAGGAATTTGTAGAAGTGACCCAATATCTGTGCTTACACTTTTGATGGGTGTTGCTGGCTTACTCTTCTTCAAGAGTTGTACAGTTTATATGTCAGCTAGTCAGACAGGTATTTGTATGCTATTGCTTATGAAGCCAAGGTGGTATGAATTGATATTACGTTGTTATAAACTTAGAATGTTAATTATAATCTCCATGGTAGTTGCTAAAATAAAATACAATGAAGGATGTCAAAGTGTTTCACTAAAAATCTACACATAGAGGAAAAGGATTTTAACGAACATGGTTTATTTTCATTAATTGATGTAAACATTTAGAGCTTGTTGTTTTGGGTTTTTAGTGGGGATGAGTGTGTGTGTGTGTCTGTCTGTCTGTCCGTCCCCTTATTCCTGTCTCTGCCTCCCCGCTTGGGATTACAGGTACACATTGCTACACCTTACTTATCTAGATGTTGGGGATCTGAACTCAGTTCTTCATGCTTGAGTAGCAGGCACTTTGACCGCTTTAACCATCTTTCTAGATACTACATTTAGTTTTTTAAGACAGGGTGTCAGGAAGTCTGGGCTGGCCTTGTACTCTTGGTCCTTCTATCTCTTAGTGCCATCCTGACTTTAATAAAAGGCTCTCTTGAATTTAATAAAGGACAATAGCCTCCCTCCCCCTTTAAGAAATCAGGATATATCTAGTATCTAGACATCTTGTGTCTTAAGGACTTGCTATCAGAATTTCACTTTAAAATTTTCATGGGCTAGAGAGATAGTTCAGGAGTTAAGAGCACTGGCTGCTCTTTTGGTTCCCAGCACCCACATGGTGGGTCACAACCATCTGTAACTCTTGTTCCAGGATCTCTACTTCGCTCTTCTAGCCTTTGTGGGTACCATGCATGCATATGGTGTACATATGTAGGCAAAACACTTATACACATCAAATAAATCTTTAAAAATTAAAACTATTCATTATGGTGACAGCTTCTTTTGTGGTGCTGATTGAAACCAGAGTTCATGTAGTAGGCAAGTGCTTTTATCTTTGAACCACGCCCATAGCCTTTTTTTTTTTTTTTCAAGGCTTTTGCTTCGAAGTTAAGCCTGTGGGAGTACAGGTCTGGTCTCAGGTCTGGTCTGGTCTTGGTAGCTCTCTGGATCCTTTCATTTTCATTCATTCTCTGGTACTGCTAGAGCTTTGTGGGTCTGGTGTGTAGGCTTTCTGCTCTCTTTTGTTAGCTAATGAGTCTGCTCTGTCCCAGTGCCACCGTTTCCACTATAATAGCCTAACTGGAGCATGTGATTTGCTCAGACTGACTGGTATTACACTCAGTAGGCTTTTTTTTTTTTTTTTCTCATTCTCTAAAGTTTCCTTTGACACATTAATTTTTTTTAACTTCCATAAAATCCCATTTATTTATTTTTCCCCTTCCACTGTGTGTGCATTTGTTTCTTTTTTTAAAAAAAATAAATATTTACTTATTTATTTTACGTATATGAATACACTGTGGCTGTCTTCAGACACACCAGAAGAGGGCATCAGATCACATTACAGATGGTTGTGAGCCACCATGTGGTTGTTGGGAATTGAACTCAGGACCTCTGGAAGAGCAGTCAGTGCTCTTAACTGCTGAGCCATCTCTCCAGCCCCCAAAGTAATGCTTTGTTTGTTTGTTAGTTTTGAGACAGGGTTTCTCCGTGTAGCCTTGGCTGTTCTGGAAGTCACTCTGTAGACCAGGCTGACCTCGAACTCATAAAAATCCACCTGCCTCTACTAGGATTAAATGTGTGGGCCATCATTACCCGGCTTGTTTCTTAAAAACCATTGCCAGATCCAAGATCTGGAACATTTAACCTCCCTGCCTCTTCTGTAAATGCAGCTCTCAGATCTGAGCTCTACTTTAAAAGATTTATTTATTTTTTAAGTGTATGTGTGTGTACCATAGGTGTGCCTGCTGATCTCTGCAGTCAGACGAGGATGTCATTCCTCAGGAACTAGAGTTACAAATGGTTGTGAGCTGCCATGCTGGTGCTGGGAACTGAACCTGAATCCTCAGGGAAGCTCAGCTTTGTTGATTGACTTCCACCTCCATTCTTCCCACTCCTTTTCTCCCATTTTATTTGTGCGTGCATGCGTGTGTGGGTGTGTACACGTGTGCGAGTGTGTATGTGCGTGCGCGTGCATGCTCATGTGCATGCAGGGAGAGAGAAGCATGTATGTGCATGTTACACGTCAGAGGACAACTTGTGGGAGTTGGTTCACTCAGGCAGGTTCTGGGCATTGTTAGCAGGCACCTTTCCCCACTAAGTCATTATTCTGGCCTTTCTAATCTGTTTTTAGTTAATTTTTTACACAATATAGGTTAAGGCGGTTTTTTGTTTGTTTGTTTGTTTGTTTGTTTGTTTGTTTGTTGCTGTTACTGTTTTTTAAGCTATAGTCTCATGTAGCCTTTCAACAATTCTTGAACTATTGGTGATCCTGGTTCCACCTTTCTCCCAAGTGCTAGGATCACAAGTGTGTGCCACCATGTCTGATTTTATGGGGTAGGAACCTGAGACTTTGAGCACTCCAAGCCAAGCCTTGAGCCGACTTAGGTATGTTCCCAACCCAAGGATAAGATTTTAGTTTAATTCTTTTCCCATGTGGTTACTCAGCTGCCCCATGAGCAGTGTCTGAAGACCCTGGTTCCCGTTGAATTGTATTGGCACCCTAAAACTTTTGTTTTCAAGATTCTGTTATTTTTAGTTATGTATGTTGAGTGTTTTCCTATGAGCTTGCGTATGTGCACTCCATGGGTGCCTGCTGCCCATGGAATTCAGAAGATGCTGGATTCCCTGGAACTAGAGTTAAGGACTGTCATCTCTGTAACAGTGAGTGCTCTTAACTGGGAGTAATCTTGCTTACCAATTTAAAATATTAATTAATTCTTTTAAATATTAATTAATTAATATTTTAAATTGGTATGTGTGTGCATACCTGTTTGTCTGGATGTGTTTCATGTAGGTGCAGATATCCACAGAGGCCATCAGAAGCTTCTAGAATTGGAGTTACAGGCAGTTAGAAGGGAAGCCTTCCTGTATGTGTGCTGGGAACCAAACCTGTGTGAGTCCTTAGGAAGAGTAGTAAGTGCTCTTAACCACAGAGCCATCTCTGCAGCCCAGTCATGGCACTGAAATCACATTTATATATTTGTTTTCTTTTTATATGTATATGTGTGTGTATGTATGTGTGTATATATGTGTGGCATGATGCATATGTGGAGATCCAAGGACAGCTTGTGGGAATTTGTTCATTGCTTCTACCATGTGGGTTCTGGGAATTGATCTTTTGATTATTAGGTTTGGCAAATAGGTACCTTTATCCAGTGAGCCATCTTGTCAACTTGGACATCTATTTTTTAAAAAAACATTTACCACATTTGTTTGGATTGCTTTTTAAATCTTAACATGTAATATTTTTTTGAAAAAATTTATCTATTTTATTTTTAGTTATGTATACGTGTGTGTTTGGATATGATTATGTGCATGTGAGTGTCGGTGCCAGTGGAGGACTGAGGAATCAGATCCCCTAGAGCTAGAGTTCAGACTGAAGACACTCGTGTAGGTGCTGGGAGTAGAACCCATGTCCTCTGGAGGAGCAGCAAACACTCTTAGCCACTGAGCTATCTCTCCAGCCCCTTTCTTTGTTTTTGAGTTTGTTTGTTTGATGTGATTACAATGAAGATTGCAATGAACATCCTACATTTACAATAACTGAGCTTAAATTAATGGCAGCTTCAGTGTACAACTTAAAGTTGTTACAGATTGGACTGGGAAGGTAGCTCAGTGGGTAGATTGCTTGCCCAGCATTTGTGAGCATCCAAATCAACCCCCATCACCTCGTAAAACCACAAAACTGAGTTGTCATGCATGCCTATAAGCTCAGCATTGCAGAGATAGAGAAAGAGGAATGAAAATGAAGCCAAGGGAATCCTTGGCTACAGAGTTGAAGGCCAGCCTAGGGTACATCAGAGTGCCTTAAAAGCAAATAAAATTTGTCACAAATTTGTTACATCTTTATACATTGTATGGCAGTTACCATAGATTTATAACTTTGAAAGCATTCATATTTTAAATCACATAGGAAATAAAGAAGAGGAACTGTGTTTCAGTAATACAGTGATAGTGGTTTGTACTTAACTCTTAGGTTGTGCTTGTGGGGATGTATATTCTTCATACAGTTCTGAGTTGTCTGTCCTTCCATCTCATACCCAGGGGAATAAATAAATGTCCTTTAGCATTTATTTCAGGGCAGGCATATTGGCAGCAAACTCCAGCATTGCTTATCTGAGAGGTCTTCATTTTTGAAATGTGATTTTGCCAGATATAGCATTCTTGGTTGGAAGGTCTTCTTCTCCCAGCATTTTATCCTGGGAGCCCACTGCCTTCTGGCTTCCGTTTCTGATGACTAACTGGTCTTACTTTTATTTAGGGTCCTCTGTATACAGTGAGTCAGCTCTGCCCTCCCAGGATCTCTGGCTCTCCAGTGTGACTGTTAGGGTCTTGTGTGTTCTCAGTCTGATGATACTTGCAGTTTACTGAAATTTTGGATATGGAGATGCATATCCTGTAGCCATAGCAGCCATTTTTTCCCTCCCTCCCTCCCTCCCTCCCTCCCTCCCTCCCTCCCTCCCTCTGCCCCCCCCCTTTCTCTTTCTCTTTCTGCCTCTCTCTCCCATCCCTCCCTTCCTCCCTGCCTTCCTTTCTTTCTTTTTCCCCTTTCTTCTCTTTTTTGCCTATATTGGTCCACTTGATAGTGTCCCTGTGACAAAGGAAACAAAACCAACAGTATAAGATATTAAAGTAAGATATTAAAACCATATAATTAGCATTTAAACTTGGAACTCTGCCATTACTTTGAAAGAGATGCTTATGGGTTTGTGTTCCCTTTTCATAGCACAAATACGAAACTATGTCAGTATTTTTACTTTATAGGTTATGTATTTGGCATATAGTTTAAATATTTATTTTCATTATTTGTGTGCATGTGTGTTCGCTCACCACTTGTGTGCCTGCCCCCACTTGTATGGGAGTACCACAGAGGCCAGAAGAGAGCATTGTATCCCCTGGAAATGGAACTGCACACGGTTGTGAGCAACTTGATGTGGGTGCTGGGATTGAATCTGGGTCCTCCGGAGAGCAGTACACCCTCTTAAGCACTGAGCCATCTCTCCAGTCCTTGTTTATTTTACTTTAGTTAAATACTTGTGTTGTTGTTGTTATTGCTGTTGTTTTGAGACAGAATTTATCATCTCTCAGTGGAGAGGCAGAGTTTATCAAGCTGACCTCAAGCTCATGATTCTCCTGCCTTAGTCTTCCCAAGTCTGGGAAACCTGACCCCCTGACTATTGCTGTCCTCCCTAGATGCTTACATTTTTAATGTTCTCTCTTCTTTCTCCCAGAAGGTTTGAAGTCTCA
The DNA here is from genome assembly GCF_011762505.2 of Arvicanthis niloticus. NCBI lineage: Eukaryota > Metazoa > Chordata > Mammalia > Rodentia > Muridae > Arvicanthis > Arvicanthis niloticus. Next base: position 34,829,701 of record NC_133432.1, read on the forward strand.
AGTTGCCCGCCACAGTCTAAACTACATACAGGAGATTGGGAATGGCTGGTTTGGAAAGGTAAAGTGGCCTTTACTCTTTTCCCTTCTTGATTATAAAGTTTATGTTTTAAGGCTAACTATGAATGGGACTTGTGATGCTGTATAGTGTTAGTACAACTTTCTCATTACCCCTTGTGACTGTGAGGTGGTGTGAGCTCAGCTGTGCTGGGCACATCACTTTCTAGGAGGTTGTCTTATTTTGTTTAGGCTGCTATACTAAATTAACATAAACTATGTAGCTTTAAGCAGCAAAAATTTATTTCTTGTAGCTCTGGAGACTACCAGTTGGATGGGTGACTGGTAAAGGTCTATAGATGACACTTTTGGTCATTTTCTCGTATGGCAGGATGGACGTAGATGAATGCTTTCTGAGATCTCTTATCTGTTTTGTTTTTGTTTGTTTGTTTGTTTGTTTGTTTTTTGAGGCAGAGTTTCTCTGTGTAGCCATGGCTATTCTGGAACTCACAGTATAGACCAGGCTAGCCTCAAACTCATAAAGATTTGCCTGCCTCTGCCTCCCAAGTGCTGGGATTAAAGGAGTGCCCTGTTGGTTCTTGTGTTGGGGTTTTTGTTGTTATGGTGGTTTTATTTTTTTTTAAAGAGATGGCCAGGCAGGGATTGTGTGGATTGAGACTCCTTTTATCGGCCAGGTTGCCCTGTACTCCTAGGCTCAGTGACCCTTCTGCTTCATTTTTCAAGTAGCTGGGGCTGCATATGTACATTATTGTGACTGGCTTGGAGCCCTTTTAAAAGTTCTGAAGGCCCCGCCTCCTGACGTGTACCATGGTGGTTAGTTGTCAGCATGTAATGAATGATGGGGGAATACAAACATTTACAGTTACATTTTAGCAGAAATCTTTCCAAATTTTTTTTTGTGATCATTAGCTTAAAAACTAGTAAGGAAAGGCATGGATATTTTGGAAGCCTTTTATCTTCTTCAAGTTTAATTATTTATTTTCTTCTGTCTCTCCTTTCCCCTCTCTCTCTTCCCCTTATAGCACTTAAACTAGTTTAGGTTGGAAATACTAACATTGAGTACATCCAAAGGCTTTGACCTTGAGTTCTTCGGGAGGTTAAGCCATATCCTATTCAAAGGATCTGTCTGGCAGTTTCATTGCAGAATGCTAAGATGAAAGCAGAGGAATTGGTTGGAGCTTGTGCAAGCATCGGTCCATGTACAAGTAACCGTGTGGGGTGACCGTGTGCTCTTACTGCAGAAGACTGCTCCCACTGAACACTCCTTAGCTGTCCATCATTCTGTCTCTAGGGCTGAAGCATCGTGATCTTTCCCCTTTTTATATACTATATATATATACTATATATATATATATATATATATATATATATATATATATATATATAATATATTTTTAGACAGAGTCTTGCTATGTGTCTGACCTCCCTATCTTTCTATCTCAGCTTCCCAAGTGCTAGCATAAGAAGGGGTGAACCTCGACACGTTTTATTTTGTAGTGTAAGAAGCAGCTTCAGCCTGTTTCTGTATCAGGGTGCAGGAGAGAAGGGAGCAGTTGTGAGAACAAAGTCCTGGTAAGCAAGGAGTCAGGGGCCATAGCACATTTGAAAATTTGGTCTTAGAAGCAGAGGCAGTATCTTTCTTGCATTGAAGCAGAAGCAGATGGTCAGTGTCAGATGCACCCATGGGTGTTATCTCACTGGAGAGCCAGTTCTCTCCAGAAGGGAACAGAAAGTGTGGAAGCTTGAATAGAAGGTGTGAGAACCGCTGGGGAAAGTGGGCCAGCTTAGGGGTTGGTGCTCAGAGGTTTGGAATGTAAGGTATTTATCAGAAAGGTCTAGATCAGTAGTTGCTGGGATTGTAGGAAAGATGTTTACAGGTGAGATGAAAGAGTGCAAAGCTCTGAGGTTGGAGGAGTGTTCTGCCAGTAAGAGTGCTTGCTGCATAAGCAGGAGGACCAGAGAGTCAATTCATAGCATGCTGTAACATGGCAGACATGGTCAATATACACTTGTAACCCCAGCACCAAATGGGGAGGGTCTTGCTGGCTGCCAGCCTACCTGAAAAATGCTAGCTCTAGGTTCACGGATAGATGGTGCCTTGAAGAAGTAAGCTGGAGAGCCTAGTGAAGGCCCTCCCAGCTTCTGCCCCTCCACAGGCGCGTGCAGTCCATACACTCCACACACATAGTGCAGTCTCATAAATGTACACATTTTTTAAAGAAATCCATTGGTTTGGCTCAGCAGATAAGATTGCTTGGCATTGAACCCAATGATCTGTGTTTAGTTTTTGGAACCTTCAGGGTACGAGAAAGCTGACTACCACAGGTTGTTCCCCTACCTTTAAAGTGCTGTGATATGCATGCCTATGTATGTGCATATGTGTACGTGTGTTTCCCCTCCCCTCCCCCCCCCCCCACACACACTCACACTCTACACACAACACACATACACAAAATAATAAATCTTAAAAAGCATGAGGTGGTCAAGGCTGTCTGGTGTGTGCAGACACTGCATACCAAGAATGTTAGTAGCAGTGGTAGAGAAGCTGAGTCAGGTAGATGCAGTAGGCCACCACTCTTCCTCCATTTGGAGAATTGGTGCTTATTATATACATACAGGCTGGTTAATTAGAGCAATGACTATGATTTTGTTAATACTCAGAATTTATTATTCTCTTCACTGTTCTGCCCTTAGACACCTGGTAAATACATTTTGCTGAGGTTTTTATTCTTATCTTTTGTATTAAAATTAGTCTACCTTATACCTTATACCAATATCGAAACGATCTGTGTGTGTGCTGTGTACAAGGGTTTGAACTCAGGTCCTCATGCTTTACCACCCAAGTCTTCTCACTGTTTAACAAATGTTTCAAAAGGAAATCATTCAATTCTGTTCATTTCCTAGTTAAGTCATCCTTTATTTTGCTTTAGTGCAAGGAGAACTGTGTTTGGAAATGCTTTTGCACTGTCCTATATTTAACTGTTTCCTTGAAGCAAGTTCTTAGGACATAGCTCATCTCATCTTTTGACCTCAGGGGAGGGGTGCTCTTCTGTGTGTTTTGCTGAAGTTTTGGAATCAGTCAGAAAGGCCTGACGTCATCAGCACACCATGGATCTTTCCGTTTCTGTGTGATTGCATGTTGGCTGTTTTCGTGAAGTGCCCTTGAGGAGCACTTGAGATATTTGAATGGAACTCACAGATCTCTCTGCTGTTGTATCATGGTTCTTTTCCATGAAGAAATTTCCAAGTAAGTAGAAAAGATAGAGAACATAAATGTTTTACTATCCAGTGAATTTTTAAAAGTTTTTTTTATTACAGTCCTTCCTCCATTTCTTCATTTCTTCCTCTTCAATCCCTCTTCCTTTCCTTTCTTTATCCCCCCCTTCCCATTATTTCAACAGGATGTCTCTGTATAGCCCAGGCTAGCCTTTTGTGACCTCTGTGCCTTTCTATCCCAGCTCCATAGTGTGGGGTTCTATTCATACTCTTTCCTACCCATGGAAGTGTGAGAGTTTCCTCAGCTCTGATTTGGCCTGCAGAGTAGCAGTCTGGCTAGCTGTTACTAGTTTTCTTTCCCTCTGTTTCCTACTAAATGCAACATGCTTCTCCATCATTTTGAAAGAAGTGACAAGGAAAACCGATGTTTGCTTCTAGGTCCTCCTGGGAGAGACTTACACAGGCACCAGTGTCGCAAGAGTCATAGTGAAGGAGTTAAAAGTCAGTGCAAGCCCGAAGGAACAAGGTGCTTTCCTGAAAAGTGGGGAGCCTTACTAGTAAGTATGCTTTTGTGTGTGTGTTCTGCGTACAGTCCTTGGTTCTGGAAATTAAAGCAGAAAGCTACTTTGGGACTTCTGCCAGAAAACCATTCCCATTAGACCCAAAGTGGCCTCATGTCAGTTAAGAACTCAGCTTGAATAAGAAAAGACAATAGCACTGAGGTGACAAAGATACTAGAGCTATCTGTCAAGGATTTTAAACCAGCCATCACAGACACTTCACTGAGCATGTGCAGCACACTTGATAGATACGATAGGGAAAATACAGGGTTCTGTGGAAAGTCCCAAATAATCTATTAAAAAAAATCTAGGACAGATAAGCCCAGCAAGGTTGCAAGATACAAGATCAATGTGCAATAGTCCCTTTGGGCAAGGAGTGTAGTTCAGTAGAGAGTGCTTGCCTAGTGTGCAGGAGGCCCTGGGAAAGCACCTCATTTTGTAGTCCTTGCTGGCCCTGAACTCTGCCTCCTTGAAGAGTGCTGCAATTTAAAGATTTGGCCACCATCCCCGGCTGTGATGTGACCCTGTCAGTTTGCTGTGCTCTTATGGAGACAGTCGTGATGGACAGCACTGTGACTTTTATTTTTACCAGCATTCTCCAGCATCCGAATGTCCTCCAGTGTGTCGGGCAGTATGTGGAAGCCATTCCCTACCTTCTGGTGTTTGAGTTCTGCGACCTGGTAAGTTTTAGTAGAGATTCAAGCTGAAGTGTTGGAGGGTTATTTGCAAGTGTTTTTGACAGACATGGTGGATTGGTGCTGGCTTTAATGGCTGCCTATTGGAAAACTTTGTGACATGTTAACTGATTCATTTCCTCTGTTACTTTTCAAGTGTTCACTGTACCCAGACCCCAAGCTGATCTGTTTAATATTTCTGTGTTGAGTCTTACAGAGCCCTGGTTTACATCTGTTGTTGTTTTGTTTGTTTGAGACACAGTTTTTCTGTAGCACTTGCTGCTTGGAACTCTCTCTGTAGATGAGACTGGCCTTGAACTCACAGAGATCCGCTTGGCTCTGATTTAGCTTTTAAATCTTGTCAGTCTTGTCTACGTGATGGAAAGAAGTCTAGTGGAGTTTGGGGATATACTAGGTAGCACACACATGGGTGAGGTAGAGCATGGGTGCACCTGCCCTTCCCAAGACCCCAGGCTCTTCACACCAACCAGGCATTTTGAAATGTTTTTTCTCCTGCAAAGGTAACTCATGAAAACTTTAAGCAACAGAATATCACTAACCATTCAGATGATTGTTTTTGTGTTTTGCCTTTGTATGTGTGTATATGTGTATGCCTGTTGGTATATGTTGGGCACACATGTGCAGGTGCATGTGGAGGCCTGAGGTGATGCCAGTTGTCTTCCTTACTCCTTGAGGCAGGGTCTTTTGCTGAGTCCAGAGCTCTCACAGTGAGGTAATCTAGCTGGCTGTCTTGCCCCAGAGATTTGCTGTCTCCACCTTCCACACACTACAGTTACAGGCAGGCTGCCACGTCCACTCAGTATTTATGTGGGTAATGGGGATCCAAACTCGTCCTCACACTTGATCCTCAAACCTGTCTCCCCAGCCCCTTTCTGATTTTGAAAATGGTGGATGTGTACATTTATATTGTTAAATTAGATAAGCAGGAGTCGAAGGTCACAGTGAGCCTGAGGTCAACTGAGCTGCCAGAGGCTGTCTCACAAAAGGTATTTATGTTCTTCTTCTAAGCGTGTGGCCTATGAGGAGTGATAGTTGGAAAGATTTTCCTTCATGGAGGTATAGGAATACTTTTAATAACAATTTCTATGTGAATTTTTGGAAAAAAAAAATCTTTTCTCCAGTGCAGAATATTTCACATTTTAAGCCTGCTTCTAGCACATAATAATTTTTATTTCCCCAAAACAGTGGTAAGAATATAATTGAATTTGCTAAATTTTAATTGGTTTCCCTGCATTGTCTCCTTTTTCAGAACGTTAAAACTTCCTTGGCTGTGTTCAGAGAAGTAGTAGGAGTGCCCCAAATAAATCCCCAGTTCTCTGGGATAGCATTGTGGTGCTGAAAAAGGAAGAAGGCCACATTGTACATTCAGCATTGTTAACTCCTGTCCTTTAGACACTTCTCTCTTTGGTAGAGGTGCTTAAGTCTGAAGCACAGTCAGTCAGTACGTTTGGTAGTGGCCTTAGTTGGACCCCATCCTAGTTTGACCCTAGATCCCTGTGGTTTGGCTTGTAGCAGCAAGGACAATTCACCTGCATACCGTTGAGTGTTGAGTCAGTGCACAGCTGTCTGGGTTGCAGTTGTCTTTTTGTTTGTTTTGTCTCTGTAAATGGTGGCACATGCACGCACACACACATTCCCATACACACACACAAGCACCAGCAGGTATTCTGACATTATTTCATGTGTGTTTTATGGCCTTTTGGGTTAGTCTATATCTTTGTTCAACTCTATAGTTCTTCTTTTGGGCAGGTGTAACCCATTCATTCTTCTCTTCTTTAAGTCTCTCGCAGATAGTCCTTGTTAATGCTTGCTAACCTGCAGTTCTAATCCAGGTCATTCGTCCAGTACAGTTGTCCTAGTTACTTTACTATTTGGAAATTTCTTTCTACCTTCCTTTAGATTATTCTTTTTCTACCCCACCTCCGAACTTTATACTATGTAAATGGCTGGTTTGCTTTTGTTTATAGATGTCTTTCCACCACATGTATGTCTAGTGCCCACAGAGGGCCAGAAGAGAGCATATATCCCCTGGAACTGGAATTATCAATGTCTGTGATCCTCAGTGGGTGCTGGGGAAGGAGCTCAAGTCCTTTTTTTGTTTGTTTGTTTGTTTGTTTGTTTGTTTTGTTTTTCAAGACAGGGTTTCTCTGTGTAGTCCTGGCTGTCCTGGAACTCACTCTGTAGACCAGGCTGGCCTCGAACTCAGAAATCCGCCTGCCTCTGCCTCCCAAGTGCTGGGATTAAAGGCGTGCGCCACCACCGCCCGGCTGGAGCTCAAGTCCTTAAAGGGCAGGGAGTGCCTTAACTTCTGAGCCATCTCTCCAGCCCCTTCTTTTGGATTTTTGATTGATCTTGCTTCAGTTTCCCCTATCAGTTTGAATTTAGCTTCCATTTCTTCTAGCTGTGTGTGACTAACAAGACTGGTGAGTTGAGAGCCAGTAAAGAACACCTGACCTGCATTCTAGAGGTCAGGCCCACTCATCAGAAGCCTCCTTCTCCAGGGCTCAGGAAATGGTTTAGTAGGTAAAAGAGTTTGCTGTAGGCACATGAAGAACCAAGGCGAAGCTATGCAAGAGATCTTGTCTCAAACAAGCTGGAAGGCAGGAGCTGACACCTAAGGAAAGCTCCATCATCCCTTGGAGTGGTTAGTCCCACACCTGTTAAGGCTGTTAAGTTATGGTGTCCAACTTCCCATTAGGGTAAAAGCCACATTTGTCCCTGTGGGCCAGCTTTGGGCTCACTCTTCTGAGCCTAGAAAACTTCACAGGTTGATTCTTCAGCAGAAAAGACTGGGCCCTCCCTGGATCCTGAGGTCTGGCTACCCTAAGCTCAGTTCATGCAGAGACTGCACTGTAGGAGAAATCAGGTGGCTTCAGCCTAGGGAGCTAAAAATGGTGCCCACCTGCACAGACTACAGGGACGTCCCCTGGGGCCACCAGGCCTCCTCAGGTGTACATGGAGCCTCTTTCTGGAACTATATGGCCTTCCTGGAAACAGGCCATTCTTTGAGGAGGAAAGTAATCCAAAGGCAGGAGCCACCCTCTGGTCCCAAACCTGCTCCTAAGTCACTGCAGCTACAAAGGGCTGTCTGTCTCTATCTGCTCTTAGGGCACAAGCCCTGGAAGGAGGACACCCGTGCTCATCTGCCCAGACAAGTGAGAATGGTTTTGCACTCAATCCATATACAGTTACCAGCCTGACTTTGGAACACTTGGAACTCTTCTGAAAGCATGTGACAACTCTGCTGTGACCAGTTTATAATGCTTGGCGGTAGGCATACTTGAGACACAATTTGAGAGATGACTACAGGGTTTTCTGTAACTTGCCATAGTGTATTCACAAGGCTTTCTTGGGATTCCAAGGCAGTGAAAGGGTTTCAGTGGAGGATTGCTCATCTAAGAAAAGTGTACTGAATGTATGTGGAACCCTGAGAGCTGTGCTCAGCATGCAGGGAATTGCGAGATGCTAGGCCTGCCCTGCCCAGTGTGCCTGCAGCTCTCTGCGCGCATGCGTGTGGTATGTGTTTGGGGTTATGCACATGTTACAGCACAAGTGGAAATTGGAGGACAACTTTCAGGAGTTGATGCTAGCCTTCCACCATGGAGTTCCAAGAATCAAACTCAGACCCTCGGGCTTGGTGTCAAGCACCTTTACCCAATAAGCCATCTTGTCAGTTCCACTTTTTCCCCTTCAATGTTTGCTATACTAGGGATGCAAGCAGCGATCTTGAACATGCTAGGCAAAAGATCTGCCACTGAGCCACACCCCAGAGCAGTGTAGAAATTCAGACTAGGATCCTAAGGGAAGCCTGGCCTAGAAGTGAAATTCACAGAGTGAATAGCCACATTAAGTGTGCTTCACAGTGATGCAGAGCCTCTGCTAGAAGTAAAGTCAGTAGCACTTACCTACATGGTGGACCTTCCAGGAAGAAAACTCAGATGGGATTGGGACCATCCAGGGTGTTTCCTAGAGTCACTTGGGTGTTTGTCCTGTAGCTAGTGGCACTGTTGTGAGGATGATTGTGGCCTTCCTGGAGGAAGTTGGCCATTAGAGGTGGGCTTTGAGAGTAAAAAGCCTGCACCATTCCCAGTGTGCTTTCTCTGCTTGTGCTGTGGTTTGAGACTTGAACCCTCACCTTCTGCCCTCAGCATCTAGTTCCTGCTGCCTGTGTTCTTGGTACTCAGCAGGCTGAGCCAAGAGGCTGCCGACTTCCCCACACAGGGACTTCCAGGCCTGACTGTGTTACAGAGTAAGACTGTGGAAAAAGAAAAAGAAAAATATTTCCCATGGTAGCTCTCTTTGGCTATGTTTTATATACAAAGTAATAAGGTCATAAAATAAATTTATAAGTCCAATAAAAATATGAAATTACAGATTTACTCCTAAGTTCATTATTATTAGTCTATTAATGAAATACTGGCATGGAATGGCCTGGGAATGTGACTGACCTGCCATGAACTTGAGGCACAGCATTTGGAGCTTCTCCAAACATGTTCTCCCTTCTCTTGCCCAGCAGGCATACTGTGTGTCCGGTATTGTTGTGAGGTTTAGGACACAGTAGGGAACAGGTGAAAACCTAGCTGTGTTCACAGCTTGCTTATAGTAGAATAAACAAAGAAAAAGATTGTCTGCAAACAACAGTGTGTTTTGGGGTGGGGGTGGGGTCACAACATGGCTTATGTTTTAAGTGATGAACTTAAAAGGTTATAACTAGGGGTTGGAAAGATTGTTAAACAATTAAGAACACTTGCTGCCTTTTAAGAAGACCAGGGTTTAATTCCCAGCACCCATGACAGCTCACAGCCTCTGTAACTCCATTTCCCTTTTCTGACCTCCACATGCAGTGCACAAACATACATGAAGGCAAAACATGCATTACACATAAAATAATAATATATTTTTTTTTAAAGGCTAGGGCCAAGATTAGCACTTGCCAAGAATCAACCATTGAGGGGCTGGGGATGTAGCTCAGAGGTAGAACACTTACTTAGCGTGAATAAGTCCTGTGTTCAACTCCCAGCCCTAAAAAGAACAACAACAACAAAAATATCAGCTTGGTGCTCAGACAAAGGCAAATACGGGATACGCTTTAGACAACATGTCAGCAGTGGCCTTCCAAAAATTCTGGCTAAGGCTTTCCTTTGAAAACCAGTAAGACCCGGAGATACATAGCTTGGAGATGGGTTTAAAGACAGGATTTACTAATGGCATCTCTGATTTTTGTCTGATTTGCTGAAAAATGGTGATGCCATATTTTACATTGTTACAGATTGGCCGTTTTGTTCTAGATATGCGATATGCGTTGGGCTGGAGCTACCTCTTAGACATCCTAGGAGAAAAAAGCACAAGGTGTCAGGAGGGGTACCAGCACAGCACATGTGGCTGTGGAGTGCATACAGAGCAGTGAGAGGGTTGCTGTAGAAATTTTTAATCCCAGTCCTGGGTTTCTACCCTGTCTTTGACCATTTAATTTCCAGATAAAAGACACATATAACCTTTATATTTACAATAAACCTTAAACGGCACAAGAGCTGGGTAGATATCTACCCTCTATGGCATTAGAATCTACTTTCCTATCGATTACCTGAATTATTACTTATTATGTTACTATGTTTCATCTGGGCAGTTCGTAACTCCAATCGGCCAGCCCTCAGGACCATGTTTTCATGACTCAGCTAACCCATGGTGACTTCTCTTCCTCCTGTGCTTTCTTCCCTTGTAGTTCTCATCAGACCCCAAGCCAGGAAAACCTAAATCCCACCTCTCTATCTTCAAACCAGCTATTAGCTGTTAGTGGCATCATTATTTACCAATCAGAAGTACCTTGGGGGCAGGGTCACTTGTGTCTGCTGCACATTCTAGGACTTGGGGACCCATACTTAATGTTACAATAGACATTGAGACCAAACCTTACACAGCATATGTGGCTGTGAAGTGGATACAGATAAGTGAGAGGAGAATGGACCAGGGAAGGACCACCAGGAACTCAGTGACATGACACACTGGAGATTGTGGTGCTCAGAACCAGCTGGCAAAAGAACACTAAGGTAGTTGGCTAAGTTGGGCCCTGGGGACCCACTTGGAGTTGGTTCTTTCCACCACATTGGGTATGAGGATGGAGCTTAGATTGTCAGGCTGGGTGTTGAGCCATCATGCTGTCCCAAGAAGCTGAGTTTGAAGGAAGAATGAGACCAAGAGGTGGGGGGAGGGGAGCCTGTTTCTTGGCAGAACTGCTAGTTGTGGGGGTGGGGATTCAATAGATGCAGCTGAGTAGTGGGTGCACAGCGGCTCACTCAAGGGAAGATGCCAGAGGGTGCAGCCAGGACAGACCAGGCATGTGACAGGAGCCTACTCAGCAAGGAAGACAGAAATGGTGGTAGCAAGAGCAGACTGGGACGAGGTGGAGCCATGCGCTCCTAGCTTTTGTTGCTTTTCCTGAAAGCTGTGTATGTAGTAGAGCTGAGAAGAGGAGGACTGCTGAGGAGAGGGGTTTAAAGGCTACAGGCAGATAACTCACAAGCAAGAGGCAGGGGATGTTAGAATTGCATCCAGATACAAGCCCGAGGGAGCTTCAACTGGGGCTGTGCATTTCATGATGGGACATACTGGGGTCATACTTCATTCATGAAGTAAGGGAAATTCAGGATCATTCTTACTTGAGTTTGAGGCTAGCCTGGGTTATCTAAGAGCCTATCTCAAAACTAAACAAAGTTCTTTAAACATATTAGACATACAAATGACCAGAATTTCCAATATAAAGATATTTACTGTTTCCATTACATTAAGTAGTTAACATTAAATTAAGTTAAAATGTATTAAAAATTAATTCACTATGCTTAGTGATCTGCCAAAATGCTGCACGCAGCACCACTGACCTTTTGTGTTGAAATTTAGGAGGGTTGTAAGTGGCCCACATCTATATAGTCCTTTCAAGGCACTTCTCTCTGGACTGCTGAGTGTAGCTTCCTGTCGCCATCTAGTGTCAGAAAATTGTCTTTCTTGGGTTTACTTGAAAAATTTAAAGCCTGAATAAAGAGAATTTCATTTTAATTCAAAACACATTGAGGTTCTTGGTGATTTCTTAATTTTTCTTTAAATAACAGACAGTAGTAATTTTCATGTCTACTCACTGAGCCCTGTTGACATAGTCCTGTAATCTCAGCTACTTAAGAAACTGAATCAGGGGTCTCCCCACGTGTGTAGTGAACTAAGGGCATCATGATGTAGAGATGGGGGCTCACGTGACCCGTGCCTTCAGGAACTTCAACATGGAGAAGCCAGCGGATCAGAGATCTGCAAGAGGAAGCCCTCCGTGGCACCCGCGGCCTCCTGCGCAGCACCCGAGTCAGAATCCAGAAATCAAAGAAGTTTCTAGAAAAGATAACAGGCTGCTGTCATTACTAAGAGATGTATATGTCGACTCCAAAGATCCGGTGCCTTCCTTGCCCGTAAAAGATGTTGAACCACTGCAAGGACCACAGGAGTTCAGACTGCCGGTCGGAGATCACCTGGATAAGAATATCATGGACATTCCCAAAGGCAAGATTACTGTTGTGGAGGCATTGACCCTTCTCAGTAACATAAACTCTCTCCAGAAACATGGACTGCTGAGAGACTCGCCCAAGAATACCATTTAGAACTGAAGGATGTAAATTCTCTTCTCAAATATTTTGTTACTTTTGAAGTCAAAGTCTTTCCTCCTAAAGACAGGAAAGCAATACAGTCAAAATGAAGAAAATCACAAAACAGTTTCCTGTGTGCGCTCCCAAGCTCCGTGTCCTTGTTTTTCATGTATTAAGTTATACAGGTCACTGTGAGTTGAGGGCCATAACGTCGGGAGCTCTTTGACCTCTGCAGGGTTGTCCATATATTGTTTTAACTTATGTATGTAGTTCCTGGGTCTGTTTCAGCAGTATTGATCATGTGGTCTGATGACTCAGTAGTAAGTTTCACTTTCCAGTTGAGGTTGTTTTGTTCTTTGTAGGAGATGTTGAAAGCAAGAGCCCCCAGACTCCTGTAAGACTGTCATTGTGTTAGGGATAGATAATCAGCAGCGAGACACAGGGACTGTATTTCCCAAATACAGAAAGAGGAAACGGAGTGCAGAGGAATCAAAATATATATTAATACTCTAGAGAATAAAAATCCCTGAGGGTTTTTTTTAATGTTTTAAGTTGGTTTTAAATATGAAATAACTTTTTAGAAGAATTAGTGGTGTCTGTGACTTGCTTGCTGTCTCTCCTTTGACAAATAGAAATAGGTAACAGGAAAATTTTCTGAGAGGCAATACTTAAAACTATTTGGACAAATAATTTCCTTTAAATTTAGAAATGAGAGACAGATGAATGAACAGCTAAAAATAAGAGGATCCAATTTGATTACCAAATGTGTATACCTGTTTTCATTCTAGAAGAAAAAATAGCCAGTAGAAGTATAAAATAAATCCCCAAAGGGGCCTAGAAAGTCACCGAGTCATTCACTTAAACTCTGGAGCATGACACATTCCAGTAATGGAATCTCAGATGAGGTAATATGAGTTTGGCTCATTCTGGCATGTTAAACCATATTGTTTGACCTCTCTGAAATTGAGTTTCTGTAAAACTATATAACTCTGCCTTATGTAAATTCCAGGAAAACAGTGAAGATAAATGACAAAAGACCAGGCAAATCCAAAGTCTTGTAGTTAAAATGGGTGTCTACAGAGCATACAATGGATGTGTATGTAGTTTATGATGCAAGAAAACCAGAATTTAGGTCCTCAGAATCCTACTAGTACTTTTACTTATTCTGCTACAATGAAACACATTTCAAGAGGACAAAATGGAGTTGGAGTTGGGCTTGTCCATATTCTTTCAAGGGAATGGACAGACATGCTTGCCTCGAGACTCCCCTGGAAATGATGTGGAAGATGAGAGGAATCCAGTGTGGTGATGGAGGGAGGCAGATGTAACAGCAGAGATGGGGATGACTGGAAAGCTTGTAAGCTTTTACAGAGCTAGTTCCAGTGAATAAACTAAGTTTAAGAGAACATGCTAATTCTAATCACTGCAAATTATATTAGAAAATGCGGTCAAAACCATCTTCCTTTAATTCAAAATGAATATGTGAATGAGCAGTACTGACTCATGTTTCTTATCTGGTATCATACAATAAAATCCTTCCATTTTACACATTAAAAAAAAAAGAAAGAAAGAAACTGAGTCAGGAGGATCACAAATTCAGACCCAGCCTGGGCAACACAATGAGACCTTGCCTCATGATAAGAGGCCAGCAAAGGGCTGGGGATGGAGGTGAATGGGAGGCCACTTGCCAGCTGTGCGTGGCCTGGGTTCAGTTCCCAGAGTGTGTGTCTCTGTCTTACGAGTCAGTAAACTGACAAGATAAGCATGGTTTATTAAGACAGACTTTTTTACATTTCCTTTCTCTTTTGGATGAGGTCTCTTGTGTTCCAGGTTGGCTTCAGAGTCACTTTATAGCCAAGGATGACCTTGAATTCCTCATCCTCCTGCCTCCACCTTTTAGGTAGCAGAGACAGCCATTGTCACAGCTGGCTCTTGAGCAAATTTCTTGACTCTTCTAAGCCTTGGTTCTGTATCTGCCAGATACCTGAAGTTGTAAGAAATATGCACCATGGGTAAATGATACAAAAGCATCCTGTGTTTTACACAGTGCTGAAAAGCACAAATGGCAATCCTAATACTTGGAAGGATGGGATGAGGATTTTTGACTAGCCTGCATTACTTAGTTATACTCTTGTCTCAAAAAAAAAAACCAAAATAAGATTAATTAAAAAATAATCACTGCCAGGCAGTGTTGGTGCACACCTTTAATCCCAACACTTGGGAGGCAGAGACAGGCGGATTTCTGAGTTTGAGGCCAACCTGGTCTACAGAGTGAGTTCCAGGATAGCCAAGGCTATACAGAGAAACCCTGTCTCAAAAAAACAAAAACAAACAAACAAACAAAAAAATCACTGTTATCAACAGAAATGGTTTTGTGTGTGCTGTGATCGTTAAAGAGAGGAATAGAAACCAGAGCAGGTCTTGGGTGGGACCTAGACACTGCATTATCGTGTTCTAAGGGCTTAACGTGGATGGATGGCTGCCTGTGGAGAAATATTACAGTTGGAAATTTGATCCTGGAAGGAATCTGACAAATTTGCCAACTTCAGTAAACTTACTGAAGTTGTCAACATCTTTCACCCTCTGAGTTTCTTTTTGAGTTGAATTTTAAGCTGTAAGATCTTGAATTACTACTTTCTACCTTAATATCACATCAAAAAAAAATCTTCAATTTGGGGCCTAGGGAGATGGCTCAGTTGGTAAAATGTTTACCAAATAAATATGAGTTCAGTCACCAAAAACTCACATAAAAAAGAGCCAGAGCCTTTGTGTGTTTGTGTCTTTCTGTCTGTCTGTCTGTCTGTCTGTCTGTCTGTCTGTCTGTCTGTCTGTGTCTGTCTATGTGTGTTTGTAATCCTAGCCCTAGAGAGACAGACAGAAGGGTCCCTGGAATTAGCCGGTCAGCCAGTCAGGCCTACTAAGCAAATTCCAGGCCAATAGGAGACACTGTCTCAAAAACTAAGGTGAAGAGTGATTAAAGAAGGTGCCAGGATTGACCTCTGGCCTCCAAATACACAATCATGAACATGTGTGTACACATTCCTCTCTCTAGAAAGCTTTTATTTGGATTAGATCAAATAAGTAAATATCTATTCTTGTGTAAGGAGACTATAACATTATTTCCTCAACTGTACTCCCCAAGCAGAGAGATGTCTATGGATCCTCTTAGACAGGAAGCTCAGAGCCGTCATGGGGAGTAGCCAGGGAGCTGGATGCCTGTGTGTCTTGACTGGGATTTGTTCCTTTCCCTGTTCAGGCTGCATACTCTACCAGGCTTTTTGAATTGAATTGGTGTTTACAGGTGGCTGGAATGTTCTTTTCCATATTAGTCCCTGGGAAAGGAAGCTGAGTGAGACCTGAGCCTGACACCGGCACTCAGTGGCTTTCCCCACTACTGTTGTCTTTTTGCAGTCTCTTCTCCATGGCTTACTCATGTACATAAACAGTGGCTATGGAGTCTTGAGATAAAGTACTCACTGGCCATGTGTGTCCTGGAAATGGAAGTTAGGTGCTGTGAATGGCACCTTTTTTTTTTTTTTTTTTTTTTTTTTTTTTAAACTCTCCATATCACTGTTTCATTACCTAAAGGTTTCTAGACATCTGTACTATACTGAGTTTAATTGTGTGTTATTGTCAGATTGTATTTCAGTCACTGCTTTGTTCTGTATCCTTCTTAATAGTTCTTAATAGTTGAGATCGACTGCAGCGCTTGTGTAGGTGCCACACTTGACACTCCCGTACTTGTCTTGTACAGGGTGACCTGAAGGCTTACCTGCACAATGAGCAAGAACATGTGCGGGGCGATTCACAGACCATGCTGCTGCAGAGGATGGCGTGTGAGATTGCCGCAGGGCTGGCAGCCATGCACAAGCTGCACTTCCTGCACAGGTAGGTCTGTCATTGCTGGTGCTGCTATCTAGGGAGGTTGTCAGGGTTGGAAAGAGGGCTGGGGAGCCAGTCCTCACCTCACCTCACCTCTAAGGCTGTAGCTTAGTTAGTAGACTGCTAACATGCCTGAAGCTCTGGTCTTTGTAAACTGGGCATAGTGGTAGGAGGCAGGAAGATCAAAAAGAAGTTTAAAGAAATCCTCAACCGCAAAGTTGCATTTAAGTACAGCTTGGGATGCATGAATGAGACCCTAATTCAAAAACACCAACACAAAAGCCAAAGGCAGGAAGAGTGGAAGAAGGAAGGAGGAAACCAGAGATCAGGTTGTAGGCGCTCTGCTTTAGACATAGAGGTGAAGACAGAGTTGGGCTGCAGTTAAACCAGTGCCAAGGAATGGAATGAATGTAGCCTGAAGTCTGGGGAATACCTGAGGAATGTGTAGCCATATAGGAAGTGTACAGGCCTCGGGGTAGGGAGGGAATGTACCTGCTTCTCCTGACCTCTGGCTCGGTGCTTCTATTCAGTAAGCTTTATCCTGGGATCTTCTCCTATGCTATAACCCCGAGGAAGAGGTGCAATAGACAACAGCATCTCCTTGTAGGTGGTGGCTTTAGTTTCTGGCCAGCTAGCAGATCAGCTTAAGAGTGCCAGGTCTGAAGGGGCCTTCTCCATTTTGTACACCAGGATGCAGGCAGCTGGGGGCTGTGTGAGCATGTGATTAGGGCCTCCCTTGGTGCCTGCACATTGTACTGTGTAGTCTGCTCCATGAATGGAAAAAAGCTTCCTTTAGACTTCAGGCTTTCAAGTTCTAATTTTTCAGAATAGAATTAGTTGTGTGTACACAGAGTCAGGAACACCAGCCAAAAGAGGGAGTCAGATAGCTTTCTTTCTCACTCTGTCTTCAGTGAGAATTACCTTTGAGGCAGGAGCTCTTCCTAGCTGGCATTTTCTCAACTAAGCTGGAAGTCACTGATCCCCGGTGACCCTCTGTCTCTGCCTCACCTCAGGTGGGGTTGCAGGCATGAGCGGGACACTGGGAATGAGGTCATAATTTCATTCCTCATGTTTGCATAGCAAGTGCTCTTTAGTTGACTTTAAACAACTCGGGTATCTCTTAATAACCCAAAGATTTGAAAAGGCATACCTGTGTTGAAGAGATGTCTGTGACATTTTCAAAAACAAGTCTTGGGCTAGAGAAGTGGCTCCAGTTCACACTGCTCCTGCAGAGGACCCAGTTAGCAGTACACGTCCCAGGCAGCTCACACCTGTGTGTGACTCCAGCACTAGGCCGACACACACACACACACACACACACACACACACACAAACATAATTAGAACATAAATTTTTAAGTCTCCCATCAAAATCACAACATGAAGTTCCCAGAGGCAACTGGAAAGTGTGTATAAGGGTTGTTCTCCACTGTGCTCTTAAAGATGACAGAGTGTTTTCCCATGCTTCCTGAAGGCAAAGCCTTAGAGTCCTAAAAACAAATAAAGATAAATCACATGGTTTGGACGATATCCAAGCACAAAGCCCAAGGTACAGAAGAACCTTGGAACCATTGGCAGCTGTTACATTGAACTTTTTAAAGTAGCTCCTTCGGTCTGGGTGTGTGCTAGCGTAGCTGGTAAAGAACTTACAGGGCCAGAGTTTGACCCCTCCTTTTTTATTTATTTAATTTATTGTCCAAAATGTATATCTGTCTTGGTTTTTATGTATATGAGTGTTTGCCTGTAAGGCCATACTTACGCATTGGCCTTAGAGACCAGAGAGGACATTGGATTCTCTGGAACTTAAGTTACAGGTAGTTGTGAGCCGCCATGTAGATGCTGGGAAGGAACCCAGGTCTTCTGCAGTAGCCACAGAACTTTTTAACTACTGAGCCATCTTTCCAGCCCCAATCCAGTGTGGCATTGTAAGCTTGTAATCACAGTGCTGGGTAGACAGAGAGATGGAAACCTAGGGCTGAATACCCAGCTCACCTAGCTTACTGAGGGACAGGGAATGGCAGTGACTGGGGGCAGTGGCCTTGTCAGACTGTGTCTGAGGAGCTGAACCTGAGGTCCTCTGACCTCCACATGCACATGTGCATACCTGCATGCTCAGGTGTCCATACACACTGCACACACGTGCGCACACACATACAAATGCTCCTTGATATCAAGTCTCATGTGGGGCAGACTTCTGTTCTTTAAATTCTTCTTGCGTAGGTGGCCTTCCATATGGCCTTATTTTAAAATTGAGGTTTAGAGGATTGGTTGACTCAGAGGATTTGGTTGAAATAGACCCGTCCACCTGTCTAACCCAAAGTTGTTCTTATGTTAGAAGCTGGTCTAGTAAATCACCCTAGTTAAAATTTGTTTTTACATAATGTTTAAAGAGAGCCTTATCGCAGGGTCTCAGGCAGCCTGCACCTCCGAGGTCATACACACAGCATTCTTGAAGGCCATGTGAACAGCACATGTTGCTGTTACCATTCCACAGGTGTCCCAAACAAAGCCTAGTATCCCCTGCTTTCAAGGTCTCCTGAGCAATAGGTACTGTCAGGTCACTGAGTGAATAGTGTTTGTGCTCACACTGACGAGAAGCCGGCTGATGGCCAGCGGGAGCACAGACCCAGGAGGTGAGGGCAGGAGCCTTTTCTGTGCGTGCCTGGGTGTTCTGTTTTTTACTACTCCTTTTCTCTCTCTCTCTCTCTCTCTCTCTCTCTCTCTCTCTCTCTCTCTCTCTCTCTCTCTCTTTGGTTTTTCGAGACAGGGTTTCTCTGTGTAGCCCTGGCTGTCCTGGAACTCACTCTGTAGACCAGGCTGGCCTTGAACTCAGAAATCCGCCTGCCTCTGCCTCCCAAGTGCTGGGATTAAAGGCGTGAGCCACCACCGCCCGGCCTTCCTTCTCTTTTTAAAGACAGGGTCTTACTGTGTTAGCCCTGAGTGGCCTGGAGCTCATAGAGACCATCCATCTCTGCCTCCCGAGGGCTGAGATTAAAGGACCACACTAAGCTAGAAAGAATTTTTTATTGTCGTTAGTTTTGGAGTTTGGGGCTTTTTGTTTGTTTGTTTTGTTGGTTTTTTGTTGTTGTTTTTGTTTTTTAAAGATAGGATTTCTCTGTGTAGCCTTGGCTGTCCTGAAACGACCAGACTGGCCTCAAACTCAGAGATCTCCCCGCCTCTGCCTCCTGAATGCTGGGATTAAAGGCATTTGTCACTACCACCAAGCTTGCTAAAAAAGATTCTTGAAAAGAAACAAAGCCCGGTGTAGCCAGTGGTAAGGAGGCCAAGGCAAGAGAATTGCAAGTTCAAGACTAGCTTGGACTATGTAGTAAGACTGCCTGAAACAGATAAACAAAATAATCACCCCAGTATTACCTGAAAGGGTAGCAAATGGGAGAAGCTCACGAGGGAACCAGTATAAGCTTCAACTGTCTGTGCTGTTGACTCTTGTATAGCTGTGGCTTAGGATGACTGGGCTAGGTAGCAGGAGAGAATTCTGTGTGTCGGTATCTTACGTATTAAGGTGCAGTTTAGTAGTCATAACAGTGTGTGCTCTTCGTATATTTGTTTTGGTCTGAACATTATGTAGAAAGACTGTACCTACCAGTTTGTTAATTTGTGCTGCCTGGTAGGATAGAGGGAAAGGAGGAAGACTGTAAAACTGCCTCCAAAGAAAGAAAGAAAGAAGGAAAGGAGAGAGAGAGAGAGAGAGAGAGAGAGAGAGAGAGAGAGAGAGAGAGAGAGAGAGAGAACACCACCACCAGCAACAATTTTGCATTTCAGGAGGGCACAGAAAGAACCCAGCACCCTTGCTGCACAATTAATGTAGCATCTCTGTGTAGCTCAGGTGATAGAATACTGGCCTAGCATTCTCCAGGCCCTGGATCTATCCCAAGCCCCCCTTCCCCCCCCCCCGCCCCCAAAAGCAGGTATGGATACCTGGGATTCCGAGATTTGGGAGGTGGAGGCAGATTAGACCAGAAGTTCAAGGTCATCCTTAGCTATATAGAGTCTGAGGCTATTCTAGGCCACATGAGATTCAATAAATCAAGCCACACACCATCTACTGGTATGCCTGTGTCTGTGGCCCTCTGTAGAAAAAAATGATGCATTTTTCAAAGCTACCCCAGGGCAGGCCACTTGAGAAAATTAGCATTCCAGGTAGAAAGTGCTAGTTCCCTTCTTAACTATCACTTGGGCCACTGATTACAAATGTGCACACAGAAAATATACCAGCTTTTTTTTTTTGATCCAGATCCAGTGTGGCCTCTAGTACAGACTTAGATCTGGGAAGGTTGCCTTGTGGGTAGTTAATCCTGGTGACATTGTGTTTTACTCTTAGCAAAGGTATCTGGTTATGGTGTAGGTCCTAGGTACAGGAACCTGAGGGTATCGGCCAGAAACCTCATGGTCCCTCTCAGAAGTGGAGTCGCAGCTCACATTCCAGGGAGGGAGGCTTCTCAGACATGCACTGGCTCCTGGAATATGTCCATTCTTAGCCTACCTCAGATCTGCTGCCTGCTGTGTTTTATTAGTAAATAGGGAAGTAGAGTCCCCAAGTAATTCTAGGACACATTTGGTAGTAAGAACTATCAAGGCCTTGCCCTAGACCTAGTTACTTGACAACTCAGCTTGGCCTTGGTTTCAAGTAACATTTTTGATTTGGTTTTTGTTTGTTTTGCTTTGGTTGGGTCTTCCGCACACCTCTCGAGTCCCCTTCGCCCGAGAAAAAGGACACGAGAGACAGTATTCGGGTAGTTACTGCAAAACGAGGCTTTACTCTGTATCAGCAAACATGGAAAACGCGAAAGGACGTGGAAGAGCTTTAGACAGGAAGAGGCCTAGCTTAAATACACCCTAGAGTGACGTATTCACTTCTGATTGGCTGTTTGCTCACCACCCAATATTACGCCTCGGGATTGGCCAGTGACTTTGGCGGGCCTTCTGCCTTTGCAGCTGCGCAGTTAATTGTTTACTACAGGGAAGGCACGAGGCCAGCGCCATCTTGGAATGGCAAACATATAACCGCTAACCACGGCTTCCTACATCTCTCCCTGTTTAAATTATTAAAATGAAACAGCCTTTTGCCTATTAAACGCAGTACCAATCAAGATTCGAACTCAAGCCCGATCAAGCAAACTCCATCTTGGGGGAATAAGCGATCAAGAGCTTATAGCCCAAAGATTCTCCCTTACCCTTCCAGGTGCGATGGAAACAAGTCCTCTGGGTGCAAGGGCTAAGGGGATGTAAAGAGGAATTGACACCCGTCCCTGTGTAATGGAGTATAGCTCCCAGGAGTGCAAGGGCTGTCAACCTACTATTCAGGTACCACAGCTATTTAGGCAAGGGCTGCCTGGACTTAGACCTCTCATCGACCCAGTGCAATGGGCTGAACCCTTGGGGTGCATCGACTGAGGGTCTCAGTCATCGGCTACTTTCTCAGCCTAGATAGTCAAATTTCAGGGAGAGATGCTTGCTTCAAGGCTGCGAGTGCTTGGCCTAAAGCGGCCATGTCACGTTTTTGTTGGGCTCTGAGCTTACAGACCAACCATTATGAACACTAATCCACAACATAGGGCTGCATCAAACAGGCCTATCCCCACTCTTTAGAAAGAAAGAAAGAAAAGACAGAAGAAATTCAAGAAGTAAAATCGCCAGGGGTAACGGGGTCCATCCACACTCCATCAAGGCTCGAAATCCGGATTTGCAATTGCTGTTGCACCAGGTCTAGCTCCCCAGTCCAATTCTCCTTTAAATAAGCAGAAAGATTATGGCTTTAAATAAATGTATCATTCACAAATCTCAGAGGTGTAATACCTGGATGTGGGGTTGCTGACACGCAGCTCATTTGAACCACATCCGTGAGCTGCTCCACATGGGCTTGGAGCCAATCAACTCTCTGATTGACCAAAGTCTATTTTAAGTCTCCATAATGATGTACTGGGATGGGCACAAAGGTAGGCACATGCACAACCAAGGCTAGGTCTAGTGATCCATTCCAGCATTGTGCTAAAAAGGCATGTAACATTCTTACAATCTAAGGTATCAGAATTATTCTGAAGGTTGGATAACATAAAGAAAAATGGAGGGTCTACACACACCGACACCGGTTGTGCAGATGCATTCTTAAACACCTTATTAATTTTAATGTTATTCAAATGGCTAAAGATATTAGA
Source organism: Arvicanthis niloticus (assembly GCF_011762505.2). Lineage (NCBI taxonomy): Eukaryota > Metazoa > Chordata > Mammalia > Rodentia > Muridae > Arvicanthis > Arvicanthis niloticus. Next base: position 34,851,866 of record NC_133432.1, read on the forward strand.
TCATGTAGCCGAAACATTCTGCACTTCATGAAATATATCATTCAACAAGACGAAGGCAGATATACCCTTTTTTAACATTCTAAACAGTGGCTACAACACATAATTTAATTGTGTTGAAGCAGGATAAACTCAAGAAAATACACATATGATTTAGTTTAGGACTTGCATCCCTTTGAAAACATTAAACAGAGGTTTAAATCCTCCTATGGTAAGCTTAAGATGAGGTTTTAGCCAAATAATATCTCTTAACAGCTTTTAAAAATCACTAAGAGCAAATCAAGATTAAAAGTAAACCATTTTCTTTTTGTATGTACACTCACCAGCCAGAAGATGGCGTTAGATCCCCACCACAAATGGTTGTGAGCCACCATGTGGTTGCTGGGAATTCAGCCTTTATATTTTAAATTGTAAATCTAGCCTTCTTTCTAGCCCAACTTGTCTCAAATATTAAAAAGACACTGTCTTTGAATCCTTTTTTGGAGTAACATGTACTCTAAAATTTTTAAAGCTCGTTATATTGGAGAAAATACTTCTTTAGAGAAATCCACTAATAAAGTATCACACAATGAATAATACACACCAAAAGATTTAACCTCTTAATTTTTTGTATTAAAGCAGCAACAATATTTATATATATAAAATGTAAAACAATTAACCATTTTCTGAAGCAATTATCTTTAACAAATATCACTTCATGGGCTCTTAAAAATTATGAATAAATTTACTAACTGTAAACCTTTCACCTTTACCAGAAATGTAAAGGGATAGTATAAAACATCTTTTATATAAGCATTTACTGAAATGGCAGCTGAAGTAGGCAAGTTAGGCTGTATAAATCTTAAATTTGAACTTTATTTTGGATTAATTTAATAACCAATCTTTTTAGTCCAATGAGAATATCGGATAAAAGCCAATCTTAATCTCTAATAATTGCTACAATATTAGAGGAATCCAAAGCATCTCATTTTTAACAACTCTGAATACAAAGGAATTAAAACAACCTGAACCATACTCTATCAGCAGGCACAGCTATACTCATGGAGGGAAGCAGGAATAATTTTAATCTCTGTAGCATAATCATAACTCTTAGCCCACAGACTGTTGTAAAGTCTTTGGTTCTTAGGTTTACCCCTCCTCTCACAAGAAACAATGAGGACAAAAGACGAATTCCCTTAAGCACATTTCTAGGGCCTGGTCTAAAGACCCAGAACAAAAGGGAATGCTTAACACTTGAGCTTCTACAGGCAGTCTGCATTGTCTTAATTCAAATGTAAATGCACTTAACCTCCCTCTGCCTGCTCTCTGAGGCTTGGCTTATGCCGAATTGTGCGGGTTTGGTTTTAGCTTTGAACCTTAAATTTAAACTGTAAACCTTAAAAGACACATGTTTTATCTTTTCTCTAGAACATAGGCAAATCAAAAAACCAATCTTTAACGATGTAAGCAATCTATTTTCTCTCAGATCAACACCAAGTGGATTACCTTTATGTTATAAAGTTTGCTGCCACAAAACCAAGTGTAAAATCTAATGGAAAACTTGTAGCATTTATGACCTAGGCTTTCGGCAGATGCGCCTGAGGCCAGGGCAACCAAGTAACATTCAATAGCTTTAAACAATGGACAGTACTTCAGCATTTGAATGTACTGGCAAGAGAACAGTTCAAGATCTGACTATGGCCCACAGTGGTATACTTATCGCCAAATGGAACTTCAGTATCAGGAGACTCAAGAGCTGTAATCTTGCAACCTATCTTCATTCTTCACAATCTGCACCAGCCGAGTAGGGACCCAAATTGAATTGTTTTCACCTGTGGAATAAGCACAAACAGCTTCTCTTCCCGGGCCACAGCAGGCCCTTAGCCAATCTTGTAGCCTCTTGTTCTTATGAGGGACAATGGCTGTACGGCATTTAGCTGTGGCATTTTCAAAGATCATCTGTTCTATCACTGCCATTGTTTGCTCTGAGCTCGCGGGGCACTCCCCGTGTGTCTGCCAGCGGTATGCCGTTTCACAGAGCAAACTGTCTCTCTCCTCTGCCTGTCTTTCGCGCCACGCTCCCTTGTTCTGGCTCTGCCTTGTTGCAAGCCGCCACAGATAGCAGAGCGCTTCTGCAACCGGTCTGACCCAGGCCCCGTCGTAGTGTCTCTGTTCCCACAGCCCGAGCCGAGAAGCACGGCAGGGGACCCTCCAGCCCGAGTGAGCTAGCTTTCTTAGTCTTATCTCAGCACGGTTGTTTTTTGTATAGGCAGCTGCCGCCTGCTCTATGCTTTCTTCCTCGGAGCTGCCCAGTTCTATGGAGTCAGGCTCCTTAATGAAGTACAGGGGGGTCCTTTTGACCTCCACTCTCCCCTTAAGCTTAATGGACTCCGCAGTAGCCCTTGTTCCTCTTAAGTACTCTATCCTATGACCAGGCCTTTTTGCCTGTTTCTCTTTTCCAAGCTCCATGGCTTGATGCCGGCTAACACACCCTGGTTCTGGTATGCTAGAGTGGCCCTCTTTCTCACAACGCACATAAGTTAAAAACAAATGTAATGCAAGCAAGAGGCTAGCTAGTGGAGCGGCAGCGGTGAGTTTAAATCCGCTTGCCACAAACGCCACCCCAGGCATATCTTCCAAAGGTGTACCTCGAATCCTTCAGTCTTTTAACCCGCCCCAAAACTTGGGGGCCTCCGCGTTGCCTTGAAACTCCAGGGTTTCGGCTCCAGTTGTTGCGCACACCTCCCGTGTCCCCCCTCGCCCGTGGGAGAGAAACACGAGAGACGCAATTCGGGTAGTTACTGCAAAACGAGCCTTTACTCTGTATCAGCAAACGTGGAAAACGCGAAAGGACGTGGAAGAGCTTTAGACAGGAAGAGGCCTAGCTTAAATACACCCTAGAGTGACGTATTCACTTCTGATTGGCTGTTTGCTCACCACCCAATATTACACCTCGGGATTGGCCAGTGACTTTGGCGGGCCTTCTGCCTTTGCAGCTGCGCAGTTAATTGTTTACTACAGGGAAGACACGAGGCCAGCGCCATCTTGGAATGGCAAAGTATAACCGCTGACCACTGCTTCCTACAGTCGGGCTCATTTTGTGTTTTGTCAGTGCTGAGGATGGAATTCGGGGCTTCATGTGTACTCGTAAGCTGTATCTCCAGCCCCTCACTGAGGGATCCTAGGTAGGGACTCTAACTGAGCCATGCCCCCAGCCTAGCTTGGTTTTAGGCATTGTCAAAGCATCTCCCTTCCCTGTGTATTCAGGTTCAGGCTCTGTGTCTTGGGGTCCACTACTAGGAGGTTCCATTCGCTAGGCTTAGGCTCTGAGCTGGAATATGACCCTGAGGGTGGTACTTCCCTCTGCTATCATAATCCTCCAGACTCAGAACCCTGGGCAGGCTGGTATCCAGTACCCAGAAACTGCTTATCTGAGCATTTCATCTTGTTTTGCAGTTGTGTACAGTGGAACAGTAAGCTGGAGCCAGTAGAGACCCACAGAGGCCTGACTGTCCAGCTCAGCCTTGTGCCTGACCAGCCCAAGGAAAATTCCACCCAGGGGGCCTTGTTCTACCCCATCAACGGTTCCCAAAAGTCCAGCCAGCTGTCACAGACAGTTCATAGGCACTGTCTTCTGTGTCTAGTCAGAATTACACAGTGGAAGAATTCTGCATTCCCAGAGCCCAACAAGTAGCTGAAAGATAAGGGAAAAAGCCACCGAGTGTGTGCGTGTGAGAGTGTGTGTATGGTGTTATCATATGTGGTGTCCCCCGACCCCCTCCCACATACACCAGTCTCCTTGAGATAATCTGCTGCCTGCACATCTGGGTTCCACAGCATGATGAACCAGCCTTTATGAACCTTGATGTTGTGGCTATTGCAGGCAGACAATGAAGGGGAACAGAGAGGATCAACTGGGGTTAATTCTCCCCTCACCAGCTTTACCATTGTGAGTCTCCTTTGATCCCTCTGAGCTTATTTCTTCTGTAGAATCGGGGATCTGTTTTACCCAGAAGCAAGATTGAATATGATAACATGAGCCAAGCTTCCGGAAAAGTATTCAGTGGCTCTTAGGCACCTGGCTTCCTGTCGTCACACTCTCTCTGAGGAACTTGGTTGCTTGGCTTCCTGTAGGTAGAAACTTGGCATGGGTTAATTTGGGACTTGATCACTTTGAGCCATTTGCACTAGAGAGTCCTTCCACAGATGGGCAGGCTGTGATGTGCAGCTCCCCAACTTAAAAACAAATGGTGAGGAGATGTGACTTGGAACCCTTGGGCCTGCTTCCAAGTATGGTGACCAGCCAGTGCCTTCCAGGAGCCAGCAGGGCTGGAGCTCGGGCAGCTTCATCACCAGACCTGTTTTTCAGCTTGAAGGAGAATGCTGGCTGCATTTGCGTTTCCTGTCCGGAGCAGCCTTGACGTCAGGTTGCACGTTAGCGCTTGTGTTTTTTCTGTTCCGTAGCGTTGCACATTGACAGGTGCAGAGCATACGTAGCACTAGCATTTGGGGGCCAACTGAAGCATTACTTTGAATCTAGATCGCACTCTAATGTTTTCATTCTTTATTATGCCCCTGTAATCACCATTTCTGTGCACACTCACTAAAACAAGTTTTTAAAAAATAGGAAGATTCTATATTGTTAACAACAGCAAAGTCAGACAGTGTCCAGGTTTTCCCCACATGCTACCACAGGCTTAGAAGGCTTTGACGGAGCACCATGCAAATCACCCCATGTAAACAGCCTGGAAAGCCATCAGTATAGCTGAGTCAGTATTGTACTCAGCATGCCCATTGAGACCTAACACATGCAAGGTAGAGTGTTGCAGCCACCATTGCTGCCCCTGTAGCTATTGCTGTGTGAGCATGAGAACATTTCACCTACTAGCAGAGTCACTTTCAGATGCTGGGATCATTGGTGGGTGCTGTTTCTTTCTTCAGCTAAGACATAAGAAAACTGAGTCACTTAGGGGAACTTTCTTAGGCAAACACCTGGGTATCGAGGGCTTTGTGGCCACATTGGGCAGCTTACAACCACCTGTAACTGCAGCTCTAGGGGATCTAACACCTGCTTCCGGCCTCTGAGCATCTAAACTCATGTGCACAAACCCACACAGAGATAGACACACATACACATAATTTTAAAATAAAATAAATATTTTAAGATTTTTTGAAAAACAAAAACGGAGGAATTTTGTTCACTTATTAAAGTATTCCTTTTGTTTGATATGCGTGTGTACACCAGAAGACACTCTTAAATTGTTTTTCCTGACCATTTTATTTTTGAGACAATGTCTTTTGCTAGCTTGGAACTCACCAAGTAGGCTAGGCTGGCCTCCTGTGTCTGTATCTCCATCCTTGGGGTTTTTGAGTGTGCACCACCATGTCCAGCTTTCTTATATGGGCTCTGGGAGTCGAAGGCAGAATCTTATGATTACAAGGAAAGCACAAAGTGAATCTTGTCTACAAATTGTCCTTCCCTGGGAAGGTAGAGTGGGAAGAGGAGAGTTTCTTGGAGAGCGTCTGTCTTTGCATGTCTTTGAAAAGTGAGGGCAAGTGGGGCTCACAGAATGGCTTTTGGACCTTTGGTACCTTTCTTCATTAATACATTGAGGAGACTGTTTCTAAAGTCAGACTGTAAAGAAAATTCAGGCAATTTCAGTGTTTTTTAAAAAATATCTATCATCTGTGTGTGTGTGTGTGTGTGTGTGTGTGTGTGTGTGTGTGCGTGTGCACATGTGGGTTTTTAAATATATATCATCTATTTGTGTGTGTATGTTTGCGCACACATGCGCATGCGTGTGCACACACGCTTGCATTGATGTTTTGTCTGCATGTATGTGTGTGTGCTGGTGCCAGATCCTCTGGAATTGGAGTTACAGACAGATGTGAAATGCTACATAGGAATTGAACCTGGGTCCTCTGGAAGAGCTAGTGCTTTTAACTGCTGAGCCATCTCTCCAGACCCACCAATTTCAATAGTTTAAAGTTCTTTCTGAATTATTCTTTAAATAGTGTGATTCAAGTCATGGTGTAGGTATATTCCTTACTTAACCAGTGATCCTAGTTAGGTGCCTAAAATGTGGTTAGGAACATGGAATTTAGCTCTTAAACTATGAAAAAAAATTGAGACACTAACTACAAGCAGATAGCTGAAGGCATACCTGGTTTCTGAATGAAGCCTCTGATGTGCAACAGTTCTGTGTAGCGAGATCCTGGCAGTGGATCCTGCTTGTTCTTACGCTGGCCTTACTCCTTCTGTTTGCAGTGATCTGGCCCTGCGGAATTGTTATCTTACCTCCGACTTAAATGTCAAAGTGGGCGACTATGGAATAGGCTTCAGCAGATACAAGGTAAGCAAATTCTGCCTACTGTCTTCTTAACCAGCTTACTGCCAGTCAGGAGTCGGGTTGAAAACACTACCTGTGTTTATAGAGGGCTGAAAGTCTTAGTCTTTATGACATGGCCTCTCTCGAACAGGTCTATCCCAGTCCTTTTATGGTACCATTGGCTTCTGATTTGTCAAAGTCAGTAGCTTTGTGCCTAAGGTTTTGTGACAGCTTTGTAAAGATTCTGTTCATTTTACAGACATTTGTAATTCAGTGTAATGGATTCAGTTTGCCTGAATAATATATAAAAAAATATCAATATTAAAATATTTTAATTGCATACTTATTTACTTTATGCGGATATGTATGTTTGTGGACACATACATGCCAAGGACATGCATGAGGAAGTCAGAAGACAACTTGTAAGAAGTCAGTTCTCTCTCTACTGTGTGGGTCCCCAGGCCAGAACGCAAGTTCTAAGGCTTAGAAACAAGCATCTTTACCTGTTGAACCGCTTCACTGACCCTATGTAACAAAGTTTATAATCAGCATGTGGGCAAAATGCTAATTACTATTTGTAGAGCAAGCATGCCTGTCTGCAGATGTTTCTCACTACAGTCAGGAGCGCTGAAGCACAGCTATGCTAAGGTTGATATTCATGGGTTTGCTTTTTTTTTTTTTTTTTTTTTTTTTTTTTTTTTTTTTTTTTTAATTGTTAAATATACCCCTAAAGAAAGCAAATCAGGCCGGGCAGTGGTGTCGCACGCCTGTAATCCCAGCACTTGGGACGCAGAGGCAGGCGGATTTCTGAGTTTGAAGACAGCCAGGGCTACACAGAGAAACCCTGTCTCGAAAAAAAAAAACAAACAAACAAACAAAAAAAGAAAGCAAATCAGTAGATTTCATCTGTGTGTTTGCTGAGCTCTCCTGGGATATGGGCAGAGACATTGCTGGGGCTGGAGAAATGGATGGCTCAGTAGTTAGCACGTGTGCTGCTTTTGCTGTAGGACACGGGTTCAGTTCCCAGAACCCACGTGGAAGTGCACAACAGTATGTAACTCCAGTCCCAGAGCACCTGATACCCTCTTATGACCTCCTTCTTAGGCTTTGAGCACATTCATGGTGTATATACATGCATTCAGACAAAGTATTCATATACTTAAATGAGTTGTATCTTTAAAAAACAAAAGATATTGCTGCAATACTCATCGTTTTCTATGCAGCAACATAAAGATAACATTTATCTGTCATTCAGTGGGTTCCTGTGAGACCAGAGGTGTAATGCTTTCAAAACATGCAAATTTAGTTTGGTTTCCTGTCCAAGCACTGACTGTAGTTTCTGAAGCACTTACTGTTTGCTGTGAAGTCGTTGCCAGCATTACCTTTCTAGCCCCTCAGAGCAGTGAGGGCTTTGTGCAGCCCTTACGTCCAGCTAAGGACGAGGCTTCTAGTGTCTGTAGCTCACCATCACTTTGCTGCTGGTAAGTGGTGGGAGGTGGACCTGTATCGTCAGCTGTAGTAACCAGCACAGCCCTCAGTGCAGATGGCCAGCCTGTGCTAAAGGGGACTGAGAAAGCGCTGTGCCTTAGAGACCCATTCACACAGCCTTCAGACCTCAGGGGAATACCTCCTGTCCATCTTCCATCCAGAAGTCTCTTTGTACGCCTCCTTCCCATTTCCCTGTGCTGTATTTTGTGGTTGGGTGCGTGCTCATTGGGAATGTTTTGCTCTTAAGCTCTCAAGCTCCCTCACATGGAGTCCCCTGAACACTGTGCTTGTGACCATACAGGAGGATTACATTGAGACAGACGACAAAAAAATTTTCCCCTTGAGATGGACTGCTCCAGAATTAGTGACCAGCTTTCAAGACAGACTCTTGACTGCAGATCAGACTAAATACAGTAATATCTGGTAGGTATATGGCATGCCAGTTTATTTGGTTTTCTTAGCAAGGGCCCGACTCCCCTCTCTTTGAGTATAAAAGTAATTCTGTTAGGATGTAGGAGGCAGAAAGACACGCCATGTGCCATAGCAGTGGTAACAGTCGTATAGGAGTTACTGCTGCTGCTTCTACCCATTTGCCTCTACTAAGAACAAGAACTACATCTGTTGTTCATTTTGTACCTACGTGGCCTGGAATACAGTAGGTGCTTAATGTTTACACAAGCGAATGGAAAAGCTTTGAGGTTTGGACTGTCATATAAGACTGATTTTTAGGGGTCATTTCAAAAGACGCTAAAATGATGATGTATCTAAGTCTTTGACTTGACAGTGTCATTGGTTTTCTTAATGATACCTTTATTTTGGGTATCAGGTATTTTCCTGTTTATTTTTGGTTTTCCTTTTCTTGCCTTCCTTTGGATCGATTTTCTTTTTTAGCTGTTTTTTTTCTCTCTCTCTCTTTATTTAGAAGCTATGCATTCTATGCCCATGCTCTTACCCATTATCTTAGAAATGACAATATGAGTGAACTTTTTACACACCTTAATCTTCCTTCATTTCTTCTCCCTCTTTCTTGACTAGTACAGGAGCTTGGAACACCTCACTTCTTTTTTTCTTTTTAGCTATGTAACACACACACACGCTTGTGCACATGTACACATGCATACACACATAATTATGTGCTATTGTATAGCCCTGGCTCCTAGAACTCAATCTGTAGACCAGGCTGGCTTCCACCAGGCTAACATGTTACTTTTTAACATCGGTATTCATTTAGATTTATCCACATACAAACTGTTTTTCTCATGCTTCTTTTGTTCTTTTTGGGTTTTGATCTCAGACCTTGCTCTGGGGTTATGCTCAGACTTAAAGTATGTCCTTCCTGGTGAGGCCTGCTGCTACCAGACTGTGTTTTCTGTGGTCTACATACACTTGGCCTGTTTGGTTCTCACCCCTCAAATGCATTTTTATGTGATGCCAAGTATTTCCTCTCAGCGTGTTGAAGATGTCATTCTGCTGTCCCCTGGCTTCCACTGTTGCTTAGTGAAGTCAGCTGTCAGTCTGCCTAAGCTCTTTGAAGGTGACGTGACATTTTCTCTCCTACCGGCTTAAGATACTTCTGATTTTTTTCTCTCTTCTATTTTTTTCCTGTGATGTGTGCCACTGTGAATTGCATGGGTATGAATTGTATGGGTGTGGGTTGTAGGAGTGTGGGTTGTATGGGTGTGGGTTGGGTTGTATGAGTGTGAATTGTGTGGGTGTGGGTTGTATGGGTGTGAATTGTGTGGGTATGGGTTGTATGGGTGTGAATTGTGTGGGTGTGGGTTGTATGGGTGTGAATTGTGTGGGTGTGGGTTGTATGGGTGTGAATTGTGTGGGTGTGGGTTGTATGGGTGTGAATTGTGTGGGTGTGGGTTGTATGGGTGTGAATTGTGTGGGTGTGGGTTGTATGGGTGTGAATTGTGTGGGTATGGGTTGTATGGGTGTGAATTGTGTGGGTATGGGTTGTATGGGTGTGAATTGTGTGGGTGTGGGTTGTATGGGTGTGAATTGTGTGGGTGTGGGTTGTATGGGTGTGAATTGTGTGGGTGTGGGTTGTATGCACCTACCCCTGCTTGTTATTTATTTGGCTTTCTAAATCTCTAGGTTGATAAATGCATTGCTTCTAGAAAATTCCTAGCTCTTTTTCTTTAAATATTGCCTCTGTTCATTTTCTCTCCTTTGGGAAGGCTAATTTAACATGAGCAGTTGTGTCTCTTACTTCCTCCCCTGTATCCCACCCTTTCTATTCTAGAACATGTGCTCCCCGCACTAATTCTCTGTTTTTAAGATTCTCTTTTCAGCTATGTCTATTCTGTTAAATCTTTCTGTTAAGTTTTTATAGTTTTTGTTTTTAAAAAATTATCAGTGTTTTTTGCTTGTTTGGTTTTTGTTTGTTTTACACAATTGAATTGTGATCTGTGTCAGACCACTGCAGTAAGTAATACTTTGGTCCTTCCACTTCTGAATGGTACATTGTTGCCTCTGGTCTTTCTTATGGTGAGAATCCACAGCCATCTAGACTGAGACAGACTCCTCCATAGAAGACCTGTATTTGACCTGTTGGGGACCTGGGTGTCTTGCCACATACAGGACGCTGCTCTAGCAGAGCACTGCAGCAACGTTTTCACTGAGCTAGTGAGGATTACTCAAGACCAACTCTGTAAGTCAGCCCCATTAGTTGTCCTCCTCTCTCCCTGTCTGGCAACTTGCCTTTGAGGAACTGGCTTATTACCTGCCCTGAAGCAGAATCCTTCTGTGAGATGGCTCACTGAGCCTAGAATCCATACAGAGAAACCCAAGTGCCTGCACATACACCCCAGGACTCAAAGGTGGCTTTTGTCGTCTCAGTTCTCAAAATTCCAGCTTCACCCTGGAAGTTCCTGCCTTCTTACCCACCCTGGATTCTTCAAGATGTTTTTTATGCTTGACTGGCATTGTTATTGCACTTAGCAGGGTGATTGACATGAAAACGGAGCCTGTGTTCCCCAAGGCAGAATTGGCCCTGTTCCGGACCATCGGAACAGTTGCTGGCAGCAGTGCCAGGCTCCGCCATACTGCTCATGCCAGGGTGGATGGGGGACCATATACAGACCTGAGAGTGGAGGTGGGGAGAGCCCAGCAGCAGCAGGACACATTTCTTCCCAAAAGAACAGAACTTGGGGCCTAAAGAGCTGGGGACCTTGTGTCTCCTTCCCGTCCTCTGAAGCGTGTGGGGGTGGCAGGGGCCCAGGGGCTTTGGTCTGAGAATGTCTTTCTAGAAGAGGGAAAGAATCAAGGCAAGTGAGGACTGTGGAAACCTGAGATGGGGACAGGCTAAATTCTGTCATCTGGCAAACCTTTTGGTTTCAGCATCTCACATGGATTTTCTTCAATAAAACGGGCACCTCCAAAGTCACTGGACAGTGTCTTAAACATCTTTGTACTTAATTTGGTTGTCCACCCTTGATGGTTCTTTACCAGGAAGGAGAAGTTGATGCTGTCTGGGCTAGTGTGAGGACTCCTCTTCCTCCCTGTAGAAGTGACCTCTGTGGATGTGGAATATGCTGGCTCTGCTCACTCTTATAAAAGTAGCATCAGGAAATTGAACACCAGGTTGCACAGCAGCAACTGAAGCCTCTCGGTGCTGCAGCTGCTCACAGCTTCCCGGTGGGCATTAGGCAGTCTCTTAACTCCACACCTGAATCTGGAAGAGATTTGTAAATCATAGGGAGCTTTGGAAAAACTCCACTTTCCCAGGTCAAACCTGGCTCTGTCACTGAATGTTAGAAATGGGCACACATTCTTAATTCCAGCACTGGGAAACAGAGGCATGCAAATCTTTGTGAGTTTGTGGCTAGCCTAGCTTACATTAAGATCTAGGCCAGCCTGGGCTACACAGTGAGCCCCTGACTCAGAAAAAAAGGGAAAAAGGGTGCAAGGGATCCTAAGTCGCACTTTGTTGTTTAAAGTTACTCCGAGAGAGTAGAGATGGCTGCTCCTGCAGAGGGCCTGTGTTGGGCTCACAGCACCAGGACGACAGCTCACACTCCGTCTGTAACTCACTCCATTTTCAAGGATCTGATACCCTCCTCTGACTCTTAGAGCACCAGCATGCAAGTGGTGCACAGACGTGCGTACAGGCAAAATGCCCATGCACATACAGTTTTTAAAAGTTTAAACTTCTAGGTGATAATCGTGGCTCCCCGACGAGGTCCCAGTAGATAAGGCATTTCTATCGACAGTGGATGGTAGAAAGAATGAGAGACTGTGAAGGAAAGGAAAAGTACTTCCTTGAGTAGGCCTTGTCAGGGAGGACAGAACTCTGGGGTACAAGGACAAGCTGCAGGGGCAGGGATAGGATAGGTACTGCATCACACATTTGTAATCCCAGTACTTGGCTGACTGAGGCAGGAGGACCACTGTGACTTAAAAACCAGTCTGGTCTATGTGGTGAGTTCTATTTCAGCTTAGTCTACACAGTGAGACCTTGTCTCGGGTCAACAGCAGAGCTAATTGGATAGACCATGAGATAGGTTGTCCACCTTTGGGGACACCAACCTGAGGCCTCTTCTCACACTAGATGGCTGCCACTAGCTTGGAGTGCTGAGGAGTGACCCAAGCAGCAGGCGACCGGCCTAAGTGGGAAGAGATGTTTGCTCATGTAAAGGTTTATGTTTATCATTATTCAGTAAATTCCCCACTTGGAAGTCAGAATGTTTATATTGTTGATTTCTTTTCCTGAGTTTTAACACATCCCATCAATCTTTCAACTGATTTAAGGTTTTAAAGTCACAAGCAACCATACTGCTTAGTTCCTGTGATTTTATTATTACACTCTGTCTTCGTGATGAAGTAAAACAAGAAGGCCTCTGGTCACCCTCATTTTAAGAGAAATAACAATGTTTCCCCCACTGGGATGTTGATTATTTAAGAGTGGTTTTTATCCTGTTCTTACTAATAAATAACCACTTCAATATTACCTTCTCCATTCAATTGCTGTTACTGCAAACACATTGTCAGAGACTCAGCATGGTCTTCTTTTCTCCACAGGTCCCTGGGTGTGACACTGTGGGAGCTCTTCAGCAGTGCAGCTCAGCCTTATGCCAACCTTTCTGACCTGGATGTCCTCAATCAAGTCATTAGAGAGAGGGACATGAAACTCCCGAAGCCCCAGCTGGAGCAGCCTTATTCGGATAGATGGTTGGTAGCTTTGTAATCTTCAAAAACAGAATACTGGGGAAGGAGAGGGCTCGTAACAGGAGGACTGAGTTCATACCCCCAGCGCATGTGTAAAAGCTGAGTGTGGCAGTGTGTACCTGTCATCTCAGTACTGGAGAGGTGGAAACAGGAATATTTCTGAGGCTGGATGGTCTAGCTGGGTCAGCCTCACTGAATCAATAAACTCCAGGTTCAGTGACACATGCACACCACACACAGACACACACACACACACACACGTTCATATGACCCTTATTTTTAGACAGTAGATATTCTGAAATGTAGTCATTTTTACCTTATTTATGACTAATTTTAGAAGTATCATCTCAGCATTAGCCTATCTTATTGACACCTACACTTTCATGTACACACACAATTAAAAATAATATCTTTAAAATAATAATAATTAAAAAGAAAAAACAAAACTAAGTGTAGTTCTGCAGAAATAGCCCCGTGAAGAGCTCTGGCCTAGCACTTACAAGTTTCTGGCTTCCATCCCTGGTGTTTGATGGAAACACAAGATCCCTTGTGCTCTGAGAAATCCATCCCCTGCTAAATAGTTGTGAAGAGGAGACTGTGGGGCTGCCAGGATGGCTCAGTGGGTAAAAATGCTTCCTTCCAAGCCCAACAACCTGCATTTGATTCCCAGCACCACACGGTGAAGGAGAGAGCCAGCTCCTCCACAGGGACCTCCGACCACACAAGTGCCATGGTATATCCCACTCCTGACTAAAAAAATAAATATTTAGAAAAAGAAGAAAAGGAGCAAATGTGGCAGAAAGAGCCATTTCGGCATCAGTGATCCACATGATGGGGCTTGTCAGCACCTGGCCATGGAAGAAAGGGGTGCTCATGCCCCCGCCCTCCTTGAATATTTGTACACACATAGGATTGGTGAGAAAGGGGTGCTCATGCCCCCGCCCTCCTTGAATATTTGTACACATATAGGATTGGTGAGAGGGGGAGGGGCATATATACTCCCACAAATGAAAATAGAAGGGAGGCTAGTTGGGAAGCATTGGAAGGGGACAAGGGAAGGAGCAGGTATGTGAATTTGATCCTAATATAGTATGTGCCTGTATACAAATGTCATCGTGAAACCCATTATCATACATAATTAATATATGGTAATGAAAATATTAAAAATAGACATATCCAAACAAGAGCAAAAGTGGAATTTTAGAAAAAAAAGTTTTCTGCATGTTTTTAGAATGCTATCAAAACATTAACAATAACAATTTAGAACAGCAACCCAAAAAATTACTTTTTTTAAGGGGAAAACCATTAGAAGAAAACTGGGAGAAGACATGATGTGGCAGAATCTACACCTGAATACTATAAAATGTCCTGGGGGGCGGGGGAGGGGTCTTCATGTGTTCTTTGCCTTCCTCTTGTGCCGTAATTCACTCTGAGTTAAGCCCTTAACTGTGGCTGGTGTGGCTCAGGGTGTAGAAATCTTAGGGAGAAGGGCATGTTGAGTTGGCTTTGAAGGAAGGTTATTTCTTACTTGAAGTCAGTCTGTCCCTCTTCATTAACTTCCCCTGTGTGCCTCTTAGGTATGAAGTGTTACAGTTCTGCTGGCTGTCTCCTGACAAGAGGCCAGCCGCAGAAGATGTGCACCGCCTGCTCACGTACCTGCGGCTGCAGAGCCAGCGGGACTCAGAGGTTGACTTTGAACAGCAGTGGACTGCTCTCAAGCCTGACACCAACAGCAGGGACGCATCAAGCAGCGCTGCCTTCCCCATCCTTGACCACTTTGCCAGAGACCGGCTGGGTCGGGAGATGGAGGAGGTGCTCACAGTGACGGAGACCAGTCAGGGCCTGAGCTTTGAGTACGTGTGGGAGGCTGCCAAGCATGACCATTTTGATGAGCAAGGCCGGAGCCACCCAGACGAAGCCTTGTCTTATTCCAGTATGTTCTTCCCCGTCGAAGCGTTTGAGAATTCACTTTCAGATCCTGGCCCTGGCAAGCAAGATGACAGTGGCCAGGAGGTGCCCCTGAGGGCCCCTGGGGTGGTTCCCGTCTTTGATGCACATAACCTCTCTGTTGGAAGTGACTATTACATCCAGTTGGAAGAGAAAAGCAGTAGCAATTTGGGACTGGATTATCCACCTGCACTGCTCACAACTGAGGTGGATAATCCAGAAAGGGTTGGAGCTGAGGCACCCCATCTTACAGCCCTTAAGAACCTTGTGTCTGAGGAACCCAGTACAGAAGAAGATTTCTTCCAGAGCAGTACTCACCCCAAAGAAGCCAGCTTTGCTGAAGACTCTCGTGCTGCCAGCATCCCTGGGAGCCCTTTCAACATAGTCAGTGACCTTGACAAAGCAGATGACCTGCCCAGTCACCAAAAAATAATTGATCTAATGGAACTAAATGGAGTTCAAACTGACTTTAAGCCAGCCATCTTGAGTTCAAGCCTGGATGACCCCAAAGACACCTGCCAGTCTGACAAAGAAAAGGCCCATAAGCTTTTGGACCAGGACCCTCTGTGCTTATCAGAAAGTCTTCTGCACCAAGATCACTTTGATCCACTGAGTGTCCAAGAACTGTCAGAAAACTTTTTATTTCTTCAGGAGAAAAATCTACTGAAAGGCTCACTGCCTGGCAAGGAGCAGGTGAACGATCTTCAAACAGAACTTAGGAATGCAGGTTTTACCTCAGCACCATTAGATTCACCACGACGAGGTTCCATAAGTTCTGAAATTGAATTCCTGGAAAATACACTAGACTTGACTTTGTCACAGGAAAACAGGAGTGGACAGAATGAAGGCACAGGTGCCATGCTTCGGGGTGGCACCTCACCACAGGCCTCCCCAGAAGTGCAGGTACCTCTGGCCTCACTCACAGAAGAAGGATCTCCTAATGGCCTCCCAGACTCAGTTCTGAGGCCAGGAGAAACCAACTCCTTTATAGATGTCACAGTCCCTGAGAACTCCATCTGCTTGGATCTAAGACCCGACCCTGTGACTGGCCCAGTTGAAATTCCTGCTACCGATGCCAAAACCCTTGATGGGGGTGATGGACCCCCAGACGTCACTTGCCAAAGCAAGGAGGCCTTGAATCTAACCAAAAGAGACCCCATCCTTGTGAATGATATTACTGGTCAGGGTAGCATGGAGAGATGTCTTCCAGAATTGAGACAGGATTTACAAAATCAGCCATTTTCAGAAGACCCTCTTAGTGGCAGCTTACTTGAGAAAAACTCGGAAACTGTGGAGACTTTCAATCAGCTTAATTATAAGGCTACCCCAAAGGATGTGACCTTGGCATCTGCCCTCTCCTCAGACTCCACCAGCCAAGATAGCCTCTTAGAAGACAGTTTGTCAACACCCATCCCCACCTCAGAGAAGTCTGTGGAGACGCCAGACTCCCTGGATTCAGTGGATGTCCATGAAGCATTGCTAGAGTCCCTAGGCTCCCACACCCCTCAGAAACTGTTGCCCCCCGATAAGCCGGCAGACAGCGGCTATGAGACAGAGAACCTGGAGTCTCCTGAGTGGACCCTACACCCTGCTCCTGAGGGCACTGCTGACTCAGACACAGCTGCAGCGGGTGACAGTGGCCACAGCAGTTTGCCTCCCAACCCAGTCATCGTCATCTCGGATGCAGGAGATGGCCACAGGGGTGCTGAAGGTCCTCCTCAGAGCTTCACGCTTGGCACCCAGAGTTCATACCGAGACTCTGCATACTTCTCAGACAATGACTCAGAGCCAGACAAAAAGCCTGAGGAGGTCCCAGGTACATCTCCGAATGCCCTGGCATTGGTAAAGGGCCAATCCCCACCTGAGCCGGTTGTTCCAGAAGAAAGTTCTGATGTCAGAGAAAGCTGCCTGGAAGCCCCACAGAACAAGCCAGATCAAAGTCAGGTGTCTGCTTTGCAGAATTCTTGTCACTCAGAACTTCAAGAAACCTTGCAGCCCACACCAGCTGATGCTTCCAGAGAGGCATATCCTGTGGATGATGAGGCCGGCAGCCCCTTGAGTTTGTTGAATTCAGAACTTAGCAGCTGCGATGACCTGGAGACACAGGAAGATCGCCCATGCACCCTGGCCTCCACAGGCACCAACACCAATGAACTCCTTGCATACACGAGTTCCACACTGGATAAATCTTTGCCCAGCCACTTGGAGGGCCCCAAGCTGAAGGAGCCAGACATTGAAGGGAAATACCTGGGCAAACTTTGTGTGTCTGGGATGCTGGACCTCTCGGAGGATGGGATGGATGCAGATGAGGAAGATGAGAACAGTGACGACTCGGACGAGGACCTGCGGGCCTTCAACTTGCACAGCCTAAGCTCTGAGTCAGAAGATGACACCGAGCACCCTGTGCCCATTATCGTCAGTAATGATGATGGTAGGCACCTTCGGAGTTTGCTGAAACCCTCGGCCGCCAAGGCCATTGAGCAGCTGCCGGATGAATGGAAGAAGGAAAAGAAGGCAGTGACATTTTTTGATGATGTCACCGTTTATCTCTTTGACCAGGTATCTCTGACCTCTATATTGTAGAGAATTTCAAAAAGGTGTGAAGCTAACTGTGGTCTGATTTGGTTTTGCAGAATTTTGTTTCTGTTTGTGTGTGGTGTGCATGTATGCGTATTTGCATGTGTGTGCATGCACGTTTGCTTCTATGTGGGGGGACAGGTTGGTGCTGAGTATCTTCTTTGTTCACTTCCCACATTATATAGAGAGGCAGGTTCTCTCACACCCCAAACTCGCTGATTCGGCTCGTCTCAGCCAGCTTGCTCTGGGGGTTCCATCTCTACCTTTTGTGCCCTGAGATAACTGGTGGGTGCTTCTCTGCATTTACATGGGTGCTGGGGACTCAAACTCCAATCCTCATGCTTGCTTGGCAAGTGTTTTACCCAATGACCCATCTTTTCAGCCCCCCAAATTTTTTAATTTCTGACTCCAAGACACCATCCTTGTGGTCCATTGTTCTTCATGCCAGCTTTTCCTTGGAAATCCAAACCACCTGCATCACCTTTCCCACGAAGCAGTGTCTTCCCTGATGAGAAACCTGTACTAAGATGCTAAGCCTTAGAAGTAGCCTTTTTCATAATGACTGCCACCTGGGACATGACTGGGCTCCAAGTTAACATGTTCACGGCAGGCAGTGAGAGCAAAGCAAGCAGTCTTTGGCTGCTGTAGCCCTTGGCGAACGCATGAGCTCAGGACAAGCAAAGCTTTCTCGGATGGAGGGCATCAGCAGTGTCATGGGAACTTGTGGTTGTTTGGTTGATTTTCTGAGCCAAGGTTTCTCTGTGTGTGTGTAGCTCTGATTGTCCAAGAAGTCACTCTGTAGATCAAGCTGGCCTTGAACTCAGAGATCCACCTTCCTCTGCCTCTTGAGTGATGAGTCTAAAGGTGTCCACCATGCCTGGCTTTGTGATGGATATTAGCATGTAGTTAAGGGATGAAGCCCTGGGCATTCTTGGATCTCTCATAGAGTTCTGCTGAAATTAGTTGACCAGATTTTAGAATCTGACAATTGACAGTAATATGTAACTCTTGGGTGCAGGCCTAGTGCTGGCAGGCAGCTCTGGAGACACGGTGGCCAGCAGCATCCCCTTTGGGGCGTGTATGAAGAGTGTGACATGTGCGCAGCAGGACAGCCCTTCAGTACTGACACTGGGTGGCTTAGTGTGTGCTCTGCTCTGCTTGCTGGTTAGACAGGCTTCCTGAAAATGGAACAACTTACAACTGGAGCGCTCTCTCTCTCTCAACACACACACCTTCTTACATGTGGAGGTCAGAGGTCACTGTCACGTGTCTTCCAATTGTTGTCCATCTTATTTTTTGGGTATCTTACTAAACCTAGATCTCACGGCTTTAAGTACACATATACATTAAAAAAAAAAAAGAATGTGTACCACTTGCATGCCTGGTTCCCTAAGAGGTCACAAGAGGGCTCCCCTAGAACTGGAGTTACAGATGGTTCTGAGCTACCGTGTGTATGCTGGGTATCAAATCCAGATCTTCTGAAAGAACAGCCAGTGGTAAACCATGTCCCCAGCCCCAGCTTTTTATATGGCTGTTGGGGGCTTGAACCTGGGTCCTCAGGCTTTCGTGGCAAGCATTTTCCCAATGGAATCATCTCCCTAGCCTCTTCCTTCTTTCCTTCCTTCCTCCATGTTCTGTGCTTTCTGGTCTTCGTAAGCTTTGATTTACTGGTTTATATGGATGTTAATGGGACCCAGGGCCTTGGGGTAGTAGTGCACTGTCACTGCCATACATGCCTAGTCTTTGTTTTTGAAGCAGGTATGTAGTTCAAATGCACTTTGAACTCTCTTGTAGCCCAGGCTGTTCTTGAACTGTTGGTCCTGCTGCCTTGAGCTCCTGAGTGCTGGGGTTGAAGGTGTTAACCATCACATGCTGCCCCTGAATTTGCTTCTTGAATCAGTTAGATTCTGATTAAGCTCTCAGGTCATGGGCCTGAGAATGCGCCCCACCATATGCCAGAAGGCCCGGGATCTTTGCTGTCTCTGACAGTGCTTGCCCTCTTTTTTTGCTTAGTTCTCAGAGCCAAGTGCTTGGCTTCATTTTGGCCTCTGGGAAGCACCTTCTCAGGGTCCTGTGGTGGGGGCTTCCAGCACTGTTCCCCCTCGTCCCTGGGATGCTGGCCTCCAGTCACTTTCTCACCACATTTCTCAGGGCTGGGGTCACAGCTCAGCTATGGAGGGTGTTCAGCCAGCAGCATGAAACCAAAGTGAACAACAAACAGCCTCTTTATTGCTGCTTGGGATTGAGTGAAAGAAAAAAGTAGCTGCCTGGGCTGAGCCTGACGTGTGGGTGGGCGAGCCAGCTGCCTGCCCACCTCCAGCTGCTGCCAGAGCTCTACCCAAGGCTGACCTCCAGAACCAGCCGGGGTGGCTCCTAGGAGCAGAAGCGAGCCTGCCTCTCCTGTTTGTAGAGTTGGTTTGGGCCTTGGCTTTCTTTGTTTCCTTTGCTGTTTGGTGTTGTCCTTGGCTGAGCTGTTAGGACAGTGGCTGGATGATGAGTAGGGAAGTAAGAGACAAAGATTTGTGAGCCTCTCCAAAGAATGGCTTTCAGTTTCCTGGACCTTTTTTCTCTCTTCAATTTCATTGCTGTCTCCTTCATCTTTAGTACTTCCTTCTACTCACATTGGGTTGGGTTTTTTTCTCCTAATTTTTTTTTAATAAGTGAGGATAGGTGTTTTGCCTGCATGTATGTCTGTCCACTACATGCATGCAGTGCCCAGGGAGGCCAGAAGAGGGCGTCAGATCCTCTGGAGCTGGAGTTAGAGATAGTTGTAAGCCGTTGTCATGTGGGTGCTAGGAATCAAATCCAGGACCTCTGGAAGAGCAGCCAGCGCTCTTAACTGCCGAGCCATCTCTCCAGCCCTTCTCCTAGATTCTGGGACTTGAGACTTTTCTATTAGCCTTTAATGGTGAGAATTTCCTTGTTGCTCCTGTAGCTCCTTCCCGAAGATTTTAAATATGCTGTATTTCTATTTTCATTCATCTCAGATTATTTTCTAGATTTCCATAAGACTTCTTTTTGACCCATTAAAACCTTATATGTATATTATTTAATTTCAGAGAGTTAGATTTTTCTTTTCTTTATGGTTAATGCATTTATTTTATTTATTGCGTTTTTATTCAGTGTGTATGCGCTCGTGCCACAGTGTATATGTGGGGGTCAGAGAATAAGTTGAGGAGTCATTTCTCTACCCTGTGAGTCCTGAGAATCCAACTCAGATCATTGGGCTTGGTGGCAAGCACCATTACCCATGGGGTATATCCCCCATTTTCCCACGTACTCATCTGTTTTTGCAGTGTGTGTATGTGTAGATGTGCAAATGCCATGGGCACATGTGGAGGTCAGAGGACAACTTGTGGGTCCCAGAGCTAGAATTCAGGCTTTGGCAATGGGCGCCTCTCCCTCCGGAGCTAACTGGCTAGCTCTAGTTGGGCATTTTCTTGTTTCTTTCTAGTGTGGACTTGTAGTCTGATTCTATTATGGGGAGAGTGAGATGAGCACTGAGATTATGGTGCTTGTGCCTTGGCCTGGCACACATGGGTATCCAGATCCAACACATCGTCTGGCTTGCACAGCAGGTACTTCATGAACTAAACCATCTGTTTTCAGTGGCGTGCTTGGGCTTAGGTGTGTTGTTTGCTTCTGCTCTTGTGCGTCAGCCTCTTCCTTTCCTCTGGAACACTGCTGTCAGCACTGTGTGCTCTGTTCTGGGTTTAGTGTGTTACACTTTGGAGGAGGCTGTTCCAGGGTTTTCAACATGTATACCACCTTTGGGGTCAGCTTCAAAGCAGTATTTCAGCACTTCATCCAGAGTGTAGGAGATGTTCTTCTGGGTGCTGCCTGGTGCCACTCATCCATGACTTGGTTGTGTACGTTTATATCTTCATCCATTGAAAAGCCCCATCTGGCAGGACAGTGGTGGCACACACCTTTAACCCAGCACGTGGGAGACAAAGGCTGGTGGATCTCTGTGAGTTCAAGGTCAGCCTGGTCTACAGCTTGAGTTCCAGGACAGAGAGGGCTACACAGAGAAACCCTATCTTGGGGGAGGTGGGAGGGGAGGGGAGTGGAGGAGAGGAGAGGAGTGGAGGAGAGGAGAGGAGAGAGCTCATTGTCAGGGGTTGCAGCTCAGTGGCAGAACACTTGCCTAGCATGTTTGAGACCTTGAGTTAATCCTAATCATCGTGACCCTCTCAAAACAAATTTGTGCAATCATCAAACATTTTAAGAACTTCATGATCATGAGCTAGGAGTGAATCTTAGTTGGTAGAGTGCTTGCTTAGCATTCATAAATACCCAGCAGCCCTTCACATGGGCATGGTGGAACATATCTGTAATCCCAGCACTTAGGAAGTAGAGACTGGAGGATCGAACCTCAAGGTCATCCTGGCTACATAGCTAGTTGGAGGCAAGCCTGGGTTTTGTGCCACCCTGTCTCAATGGGCAGGCACACACGCATCCACACACTCATATGGGTGAGGGAAAGTAACCAGGGCTAGCAAGATAGCTCAGTGGCTAAAAAGTCACTTCCAAGCCTGCTGACCTCCACGTGTATGCCACGGCATGTGCTGCTCGCATTCCCCACAGAGTAAATAAATAAACACATAAAGGCAGTATGGTCAGCTTTTGTAAGAAGAAAGAAAAGAACTTAAGGTAACTGACGGCTGTCTCCAGCATTGGTGTTCCAGGTTGCTGTCTGCGTGTCCTGCTCGGGGAAGCTCACTCAGCTTCTCTCAGCCTCCTCTGCCCTCTATGACGCTTACTCCTGAGGGGCATTTTCTCTGACTGTGGAGCCTGACTTGACAGCTCTTTCTTGTCTGCATTTGGCCCCACTGTTTAAACTCTTCAGATTATCCCAGTACTTGTGACCTTTGACACCTGTGTGGACAATTTCTTCTGTGTGCTGAGGTTGTTCTGGCTCCTTAAAGTCTGGGTCACTTTAGACTTTGTGTCTTCCCATTGTGCCACGGGGGTCTGTCTTCTCAGGTTGGAAAGTGTACGGTTCTCTTAAGCTTTCACAGCTGACTTCAGGCCACAGCTCGGCCCCTGTGAGCTTCGGTATCAGTCCTAGTTCCTCTTTCTGGTCGGGCCTGCTCATGGACCCACCGGCCATGCTGGTCTCAGTGGCGTCCTGCATCCCATAGTGTTTCCACAGCTTTGGTGCATTGTTTGTGGTCAGTTCAAGGGTAGGCCCAGGAACTCCTCAACACCTGGCTAGGTGCAGCTTTGGTACCACTGACGAGAGAAATCTAGGACTCTTCCCTCCTGTGTCAGCCTGTTCATTTCCTTCTCAGAGGTCTCAGGATGGTCTCACATGCCTTGTGTGAGGGACCTTATACTGCAGGACCTTGTCTTATGTGGTGGCACAGGCCTGTAGTCCCATCATTCAGGAGGCAGGCAGATAAGAGACCAGCCTGGTCTACACAGTGAGACCCTGCCTCAAAAGGGTAGTAGAGATGGGGGCTGAAGAAATGGTTCATGGGTTAATAAGAGTGGTTGACTTGGCAGAGGACCTGAGTCCTAGCACCCATTGGCAGCTCATCATTATCTGTAACTCTAAATCCAGGGGATCTGGCGCTGCCTTCCACTGGGAAAGTTAATGACTTTTTAGCATACCTCATCCTGTCAGCCCAGGGTGTAGTGGACATGTGGGCTCCAGGAAACAGGCTGACTGCAATATTTGTTTGGCTTTTCAGGAAACCCCCACCAAAGAGCTGGGGCACTGCGGAGGAGAAGCACACGGCCCTGGGCCCAGCAGCCCAGCAGCATCCTCAGGTTCACCCTACCTAGGCAGGTGTATGAACTCCGAAAGTTCCACGGATGAAGAAGGTATTTGTGCTGTTGGTCAGTTGCAAAGTCATTGTGCTGGGGTTTGTTTGTTTTGCTTGTCTTTGAAACAGTTTGACTATGTAGACCAGGTTGACCTGAAACTTCTGAGAGATTCCTGTCTGTCTTCCAAGTGCTAGGGACTAAAGACACGCGCTGCCATGCCCAGTCATGGTGCAGTACTGGAGACGGGCATCACTGGTTTTTAAATGACGCGTGAAGACTCACACTCCTGTGTGTTTCTGCTCTGCCATCTGTTGGCAGCTTTGTATGCCCTGGGCTCCCTCTCCTTATCAAGAATTGATAATGTAAAGATAACAGGGTGCTGTTCTCACTGCAGGTGGAGGCTTCGAATGGGATGATGACTTCTCCCCAGATCCTTTCATGTCAAAAACAACAAGCCTTCTGGGTTCCAAGCCTTCTCTACAGACCTCCAAGTACTTTTCTCCTCCTCCACCGGCCAGGAGCACGGAGCAGAGCTGGCCACATGTGTCCCCCTGCTCCCGGTTCTCCATCTCTCCTGCCAACATTGCCAGCTTCTCTCTCACACACCTCACGGACTCAGACATTGAACAAGGAGGTGAGAGGGCCCTGCGTGTGCTAGGGCTGGGGCCACGGCTGAGGCATGGTGGCTTTCAGCCGGGAGCACTCTTTTACCCTAGACCCGAAGGGTGATGGTCTGGTGCTATTTTAGTCCAAGTAGATTATAAATCTGTTGGAAAATTCTCAGTCTACCGTTGAGCACAGCCCCTCACTGGGGGATTCTAGGCAGGGGCTCTACCACTGAGCCACACTCCAGCCCCTCACTGGGGGATTCTAGGCAGGGGCTCTACCACTGAGCCACACTCCAGCCCCTCACTGGGGGATTCTAGGCAGGGGCTCTGCCACTGAGCCACACCCCAGCCCCTCACTGGGGGATTCTAAGCAGGGGCTCTACCACTGCCTTACTGCTTTATCATTAAGCTCTATCTCCAAGTCTTTTACTTTTTGTTTTGTTTATGAGAAAAAGTTCCACTAAGTTGCCCTGTCTGTCCTTGAACTCACTCTTGTAGTTTAGTTTGGCCTCGGACTTTCAAGCCTTCTGCCTCCAGTTCCCAAGCAGCTGAAATAACAGGCCTGGTGCATCTCTCACAGTCCCAGACAGTGCATACGTGGCCACACTTCCCACACTGGACTCACTCCCAGTGCCCATTTCTGTCTAGCCCTGCTGGACTGGCCCTGGAGAGCCTGGAGGTCCCAGAGCAGGCTCTGCCATGTCTTTTCTTTTCCCCCCCTTTGCTGCCAGCCCCACTTCCTCAGGTTACACATCAGTCCCAGAGGAGTACCCTGCACAGGCACCTGCTCTACGCATGCTTAACCTGTGGTTTGGACCTGAGCCCAGGCTCTCCGGCTCTTCCCCAGTAGTGTTGATTTTGCCATTAAGTCTTGGTCTCCTGTGATACTGGAGGGCCAGCTGGGAACTCACAGCAGGGCCCATTTGAAGTAGCAATACCTGAACATATGGGCCCCTTTCCCTATACCAAGATCAGGAGATAAATATTAATAGGTACATTTTTTTATTTGAAGTTTACAGATCAAATAATAAATGTAGGATATAAAGCACTTTTATTTGTTTACTTGGTTTTCACCTGTGCCGCTGAGATAATGCCTGTACCTGAGGATCTCTGGGGGGCAGGTGTACAGGTCAGGCGGGTTTAGCTCGGTACCCCTGAGTGTGACCATGGAGCCACTTTGGGAGCCAAGCAGCTGTGTGTGCAGAGCCCTGCAAGTTGTGGGAAGGCAGGATAGACAGGGCAGCACAGGAAGGCACCAGCTACTGTTCCTTTTCCTGCCATTCTGGTCTGGTTGCCTTCATGCTGTTACTATCTGGGTAGTCAACTCTTAAAACTGACCTGCCCTGTCATGTTGCTTCTGTCTGGGAATAGGCAGCAGTGAAGACGGAGACAAGGACTAGGTGGATGAGGACACGTTCTTCCAGCCAGCGGCGCTCCTGCTTGTCCACCTGAGCAACGACATGGACTCCATGCTGACTGGCACTGACTGGGACCGGCACGCCGGGAAGAGCTTCCTCTCCAGTGCTCGCCTGGGTTGCTCCTGCACTAGACCTGCTCGTGCTGGGCATCCTGTTGAGGTGGCCACACTGCCACACTGCTCTGGCACACAGTGTGAGGACCTGTGCACCTCAGGCCATAGGTCTGCGTCCTGTGTGGACGTCTGCCTCACCACACCTGTGCCTCCAGTCAGGGCGTGGGTGCCGCAGAGGGGCACACCAGGGGAGGTCATAAGTGAGCCATATTTATTATCTTTAAGGAGATCACTAATTGCTCTTTGACTGCACTGTGGGTGAGTGTTCTGAGCTCCCATATTGTACAGCATCCTAAATTATCCAAGGAAAACATGGCAGGTCAAGCTGGTGCTGTCCACTGGTTTGATTTTCTTTTTTCTTTCTCTCTCTTTTTTCCCTTTGTTTCTGTCTTGTGTGTTTGCTCTGCATGGTACTGTAAGACTTCGATATTTTAAGTATTCTTTTGTCTTCAGACCTGTGGGGACCGTACACAGGGACTCTTTCCCAGCCGTTCTGATTCTGGGTGTTAGTGTTTTATGTTCTTAGAGGAAATATTTTTGATGCGGCCAAAACTGCTGCTGTGTTTCATTGATTGCATCGGGCACGTTTCTGTATGGGGTGGATGCTCTGAACAGCCTGCCCTGCCTCTCGTGCTTTAAATCTGTCTGGCAGAAAACCTGTAGGAGATGCACCCAGCACTCAGTGCCCAGGGCCCTTTTCTGGTGAGGGGAAGCCATGCACCACTTCCCCTGCACAGAGGCCGGCCTGCGGGAGCTGCCTCTCTCAGGCAGCTGGGATCTCTGAGACACTGGTCCCCACAGAGCTGCAAGTGAGAAGAGCAGTTTGTAGGCCCTAGCACCCAGGAGACAGGCGGCACCCTGTAGCTGCAAGGAGGAGGGCAGGGACCCAGCAGTCCTCATGGCCTCCCGTCCTGTATCAAGCACCCAGCTCTCCTCTTGTTCTGAAAGGGATCTCCCATCTTCAGCATAGCCTCAGTACATCGTGGAAGCAATCTGCTGTCCCCACACAAGAGTGAGGCCTCACCCTGCTGCCCCACTCGACCTCTGCTTTGATAAAGGAAGTGTGGCTGGCAGTGCAGCGTGCTGATGCCATGCTGAGCAGGGACTGCACCTGCTGGGGTGGCTCTCCTCACGTGAGCTCCTCACGCCAGGTACTTCCTGGTGCTGTCCCCACTCTCCAGACTCCAGTGGGACAATGGAATGAGTCTCCAGGCCCTGGCTGGGACATCGTGCAGTCAGTCAGAGGGACTTGGGCTCTCCTACAGAGTGCAAGTGCGGATGTCGGCGTGAGTTTACGTAGCAAATTATGACCTTTATTATCAACTCTGATTCGATCCATGAATTTTTTATACTAAGCAATAATTTTATGATCAACAGAAATAGTTTGAGAACAGAGAGTCTCCTTTCCCCATACTTGGTGCAGACCCTAGCATGTCTGGACTCCATAGGAAGCACTGGATCTGTGACGTGTATATTAAAAACGGGGCATTTGAAAGGAATTTTGCCAAAATTGTCCTGAGTTTTTGCTGTGTGGACTTTCTGATTTTTTTTTTTTTTTTTTAATTTTTACCTCTATCTACCAGTCTTAGTTGAGAAAGAAAGGAAACGTAATTATAATAAGATTTTTTTTTTTCAAATTATAGGTTTAGGAAGTTTAGATTCACTGATTACAGTCAGGTGGAGTCATATATATATATATTCTCCTTACGCAGCCAGCCTGGGATAGACTTAGTGACATTTGAGGGCTGGTCATCTTTCACCATGTTGAGGGGATCTTGACAGTACAATTCCCGTTTATATTTATATTGATATCGCTCTCATGGTTAATTGCCAAAACAAAAGCATTTTATATATTGAGTTGGGGGTGGGGTGGGGTGGATCTTTCTGTGGTGTCGCATGGAAGGGAAGACTTTGTATAACACTTGTCAACACATCTCCAGAATCTCAAGCAATATGCAGACATTTCAGTAGACTAAACTCCAGCCCGACTTTAACTGTGAGCATGTGCTTTGCCATCCAATGTGGGGTTTGTTTTGGTTTAGATTTTGGTTTTGGTTTTTCAAGACAGGGTTTCTCTGTGTAGCCCTGGCTGTCCTGGAACTTGCTGTGTAGTCCGGGCTGGCCTCGAACTCAGAAATCCCCCTGCCTCTGCCCCCCTGATGCTGCCACCATACCCAGCTGGTTTTGGTTTTTAATGATAGCTTGGTTGCCCTTGGTGGGCTTGCCAAACCTGGTCACTCATGCAGGCAGAGACTGAGCCAGTGCCGCCTGTGGCGGGCTCACAGCGGGCTCAGTGACTTTTTCTTCTGCCTCCCTCCCTTGCGTGCTCGTCCTCCACCTGCCAGACTGGAAACTGACTTTGAAGTCCTCTCATGAAGATGATGAGCCCTCCAAGGCCTTCTTGATATCTTCCATTTGTTGTAAGATGACCTGACGTCAGGAAAAAGTAGTTCCCCCTTCTCGTGAGACTCACACTCTGTCTGGGCCAGAAGCCGTTCATCGAAAGGTTACGATTGAAAGGTTACGATGGCAAACAGCCTCCCTTCTTTTTTGAGACATACAGGCCTGTTTGTAAGAGAGATGGGTTTCTCTGAGGAAGTCTGTCTCCCTGCTGTAAAATGCCTTTGAAAACCTTCCTCTTTTTTTCGTACTTCCCATAGGGCATTTGTAGAATTAGTGACCTACTGCGTGTCTGTCCCCAGGGCCAGGGAAAACAGACAGGCAGCCTCCCACCCCTCAGCCTGAAAACCCAGGTGCGACCAAGTGTCAGATTCTGTGCTTCAGAGCACCTACCTTGAGAGAAGCTACCTTCTAGTAAGAGTGAGCAGACACAGTTACATCAAACATACATCTCGATATTTCTTAAGCAGCAAAGGGGGGCCCAGTCTTGACTTTTAGGAAAGTCTATTTAACTTCACGTAAGTTCTTAAGATGCGTAGGCAGTATTGCATCCCCACGGCCATCCCAGGGGCCGGGCATACGGTGTTTGGTTACTGAAGCCTGCACAGGGAAGCTGGGTCCTGATGACTGGACTTGTGCATGTACCCTGTTTCACCCTGTCCATGGCCAGGGATCGGGGTGGGACAGTCACACCCTTGGCCTGCTACCTACCAGGTTGTACTTAACACAATCAGAAGGGGTTCATGGCAATATAACAGTTAATGAACTTGGAGTTTAAATTGTGTACATTTTTAAATTGTAAGATTTTTACTGTATAGTGAAGCTTAGTGTGATTCAATAAATTGCTTGTAATTTAAAAACTATTTAATATTCAAAATAAATATAGTTATATATTTATAATAATCTCTGTTGCTATGTTTATTCCTTGTTTTTAAACCGTATGTGGGTTTGGCCTGGTGCTGTGGGTCTCTGAAGATAGTTCTCAGGGGACTGTAGAGTCTGGTGCATGTGTGACCGTGGGTTCTAATCCAAGCCTTTCTACTTACTGAGGAGTTCTAGTGAGATTGGCCTTGGCCCAGGCCTCAAATGCTTCTCCAAGAGGTCGCAGCTAACCTTTCTGGCTGGGAGATGGCTTATTTGCTGAGAAGACCCATGTTCAGTTTTTTTTTTTTTTTTTTTTTTCTTCTTTTTTTGTTTTTTTTGGTTTTTTTGGTTTTTTTTTTTCAAGACCGGGCATGTTTAGTTTCAAAACCCATGATGTTTAAAAATAAAAAGGTCGGGTAGAGTGGAGCCTGTATGTTTATTGTCCAGTTCTAGGGAAGCAGAGGCAGAGACCCCTGGGGCTCACTCGCCAGTCCCGCATACTATGCAGGGTCCAGGCTGGTGAGAGAGTCTGCCCCAACCAAACAAAATGGTGCCCCCAAGAATAGTTGATGTTGAACTCTGACCTTCACACCTTACACTTGTGCATATGCACTGGCACCGTGGGTGCACACGTTCGCACGCACACACCAAACAGCCTTTCACTGGGCTTGGCATGGTGTGTACCTTTAATACCAGCACCTGGGGTGCTAAGTCAGGGCGATTGACATGTGTCCAAAACCAAACTAGGTTATGGTCCGAATGAGGTCCTGTCTCAAAAAACAGTAGCAGTTCTATACAGTGTAGGTCTGTCTCAGTTCTGACCCCCTCTCTCCAGTTCTTTCACCGAAGTCCAAGTGATGTGAGGGAGGTGACAGCTTTCTACCAGATCCATGGCCCACATAGCTGTGTCACAAGTCCTGAGACCCAAGCCTGCTGAACTGAGAACTCACCCAGAGTTATGCGGAGTCCTGGCTGCGTTTTGACTTGTCCTGTTAGCCCGGGGGGCGGGGGGGGCTACTATTAGTTGACCATAGTGACTCATAATAATCCCTGCAGCAAGAGGCTGAGGCAGAAGGGTTGCCATGAGTCCAGGACAGCCTTGGCTTTGGAGTCTCTGTCACTAAAAGGAAAAAAGGGCCAGAGATGTAGTTGAGCATGCATGAAGCACTGGGTTTGGTCTCCAGCACCACACTGTCCGACACACATCTGTACGCACTCACTGGGTTAAAGAATATATATTTTCAGCACATTTTAGTTGAGTGTGCCATGATCCAGTTGCAGTTCTTGCACTTGGGAGGCAGAGGAGACGCTGGAGGATCAGGTGCTCAAGGGCCTGTGCTACAGCTAGCAAAATGGCCCGGCTGGTAAAGTCATTTGCTGTCAAACTAATGACTTGAGTTCATCCCCGGCACAACAACATGGTGGAAGTGAGAACAGACTCCTGCAAGTTGTCCTCTGACCTATGTGCATGCACATACACCAAAAATAGACAGACAGATAACGGCTAGAAAGAAAACCTGTTTTCTGTGAGCAATATGACACTCACATAGAGGTCAGAGGACAACCTGGGGGAGTTGGTTCTCTACTTCCACTTTGTGAGTCCCAGACTCCTCAGCCTTGGTGTCAGGACTCTATCCACAGGCATCTTACTGCCCCATAATCTTTTATATTGTAATTCCCTTGTAACCTCAGGAAACCGAGACAGGAGCTAGCAACAGATAGGCAGCCGTGTGGTTGGTTGGTTTTCCCAATTGTCTGACTCTTGAAAACGGTAACATTCTGCCATTAGGAGCTCTGGTGACCTGGGTGGCATCCCTGACGCTCCCCATTTCAGTAAGGGAAGACGGAAAGGAGAGCCGCCGCCGTGTACTGGAGCCGTTAGGACGCGCAGAGTCCGCTGGAAAAATTAGGGTGCTCCAGGGCAGGGGAGGAGAGGTCTTGCCAGCTCTGCTCAGGGAGGTGGCTGCGGTTCCTGTAAAACTATGCAGGGTGGCTTATCCTAGACTGTTCTGAGACTTAACCCCAAGGCCAGGTGTCCTGGCCAGGTGCGATCCGGGATCCCCCACCCCCACCCCCACGCCGGCAAGTCCCCAGAGAGGCCGCGGGCTCTCAGACCCAGAGGGAGGAAAGGGGAGGCGGTCCGCACGGTCCTCAGAGCGAGGGGCGTGGCCGCAGGTGCCGCCCTGGCCCCGCCCAGCGAGCTCATTTACATGCTTCCCGCAGCCCCGCCTGTGGTGGCTAAAGCGACGTGTCCTTGTCCCCCGTGGGCAGCCTCTGCGTGTATAGCCTCGGATCCCCCAGGTAAACCAAGGGTTTGGGGGAACTGGATGGGACTGCTGGGAGGGGACCCCAAAGCGGGACCAGACGGCCAACAGCTGTGGGGGAAATATAGATGGTGGCTTCCACTCAGACTGGCTGGTGCCGTCCACGTGGTAGAACTGGGGGCTGCTGCAGGGCCTTGGCAACTGTCAGTCTGACCTGTGAGCTGTCCTGTGTGCACTCCCTGCAGTTCTGCTTCTGATAATGTCTGGACCTGTGTCGAGTCCAGGAGAGCTGTAAACATGATGTCTAAGGGTGCTGCCTGTCTGGGACAGTTATCAGTGTCGGGGGTGGGGGGGGGAACCCATAGGCCAGGGTTGGGACCTGTTCCTGGGTGGCTTAAACAAATTGTCAGGTGCCGTGGCTCAGGAGGTACTTGCAACAGTACGGAGCAGGGGACCTGAAAAGGGTTCCCAGATCAGTGGGGAGGGAGGGAAGGAGGGACAGTAGGTTAGAGACTAGCGAGTCAGTGTGAGCTCAGCCAGGGCTTTGAGAGCACAGGTGAGTCAACTCAGGGTTCAGTGTGAATGGGAAGCACCTAGGTGTCCACTGTGTCCCAGTGGTCAGCTGCACTGGCTGAAGAAGCAATGAGACAGCCATGCCGCATGCCCACTGGCCGGCCATGCTGAATGACTGCAGAGGGACTGTGTTCTGAATTTCAGTTGGAAGGGCCTCTCCCAGCTACCACCCCTGGGAAAACCAGCCTGGAGCTATGAAGACCAAGAACCGGCCCCCTCGGCGCCGGACACCCATGCAGGACACAGAAGCTAACCCAGGAGAGCAGACAACTGACAGACCCCAGTCAGGCTCAGGGGGGTCAGAGCTGACAAAGGGTCTTCGGAGCAGGACAGCCCGTGCAAGTGGAGCTCGGGCAGAGGTCAGCCGCCGGCGACAGGGGTCCAGCGGCCGCAGGGAGAACAGCGTTCAGAGACGACTGGAGAGCAATGAGCGGGAAAGACAACGGATGCATAAACTCAACAATGCCTTCCAGGCACTGCGCGAGGTCATCCCCCACGTGCGGGCTGACAAGAAGCTCTCCAAGATTGAAACCCTCACACTGGCCAAGAACTATATCAAGTCTCTGACCGCCACCATACTTACTATGTCCAGCAGCCGCCTCCCAGGGCTGGAGGCACCAGGTCCTGCGCCAGGCCCTAAACTATACCAGCACTACCACCACCAGCAACAGCAGCAGCAGCAGCAGGTGGCTGGGGCCATGCTTGGTGTCACCGAGGACCAGCCCCAAGGCCACCTGCAGCGGTACTCTACACAGATCCACAGCTTCAGAGAGGGGAGCTAGCACTTGCTTCGGGCTCCGGGGTGGGTTGGCAGTGCTGACATGGCCTGTTCATCTCAGCTCTGGTCCCTCTATGCCATAAGCCCCAGACTGATAATGACACTATTGAGGTCCCTGAGGGGATTTTGTTGTTGATAAAAACTCTTGCGTGGCCCGAGCTGGCCTTGAACTTGTGATCCTTCTCACCTCCATCTTCTCTAGGGCTGGGATTACAGGCATACATCATGACATGGTGCCACGCTGGGGACTGAACTAAGGGCTATGTGTGTGCTTAAACAAGTTCTCTACCAACCAAGCTGCAATTCCAGCCCAAGGTTGACTGTAGTGACTCCATTTTCCTTGAAAGTCAGCTCAGATACCAACATGTGGAAGTTTTTTCCTAGCCACCCAGGGGACAAGGGAGTGACCTGGGCCCTCGAGGCATACTGAGGCCCAAACCTCCAGGGAAAGCCCCGTCCTTGCTGCCCTTCGACAGGATGGACGGGCAGGGTGGGAGCGTTCTCGCCTTCCTTACAATTTATGTGTGGTGGCTAAGGAATGACTCCAGGAAAAACTTGACTTACAGCTGTCCCTGCGAGTGCTGGGCCTAAGGAAGGTCCATCCCATACTGTGGGGCTATGGGAAACTGGACCCTAAGTGCCACTCAATCCCCTCAGGGAATAGCCAGCAAAGCCAACACCCCTCCCTCTCTC
The DNA here is from genome assembly GCF_011762505.2 of Arvicanthis niloticus. Classification (NCBI taxonomy): domain Eukaryota; kingdom Metazoa; phylum Chordata; class Mammalia; order Rodentia; family Muridae; genus Arvicanthis; species Arvicanthis niloticus. The sequence continues at coordinate 34,884,838 of NC_133432.1, forward strand.
CTTCTCTCTCTCTCTCCCTCTCCCAAAGTGGATACTTCTGGAAAAAATGCAGTGTCCTAACTGTGGCTGACTACAATCTAACTAGGATCTGAGGCCCTGTGTGGAGACCAGGCAGGGCCTTTATGAAGAGGACCCTTGAGCCTCTGTATAAGGAGAGACTTGTCCTGGGTCTTTTATAGACTCCCCACTGTGCCCCTCTCCATTACAGGGTGTACCCCATGCTTGGGATTTCACACTTTTCTTGGTTTGGCCCCTAATATATGGTTGCCATGTGTTGGTTTCTTCACAAGTCGTTTGGACTTAGCTCTTAGTACCTTTGGTGTTTTTCTGAGCTGGAAACTGGAGTGGCAGGCATGTCCCTCCCCCAACCTGCCCATTAATAAGGAGGGCTGAGAGGTTGGCCAGCTTCCGTCCTCGGGGCGTTCCTGCCCCACTGGCTCTGCCAGGCTTCAGTTCAGACTATTTTGCTGTCACTTGTCCTTGGCCCCTTCCTTCCTCCCTTGTCTCTCTGCCCAGAACTGACCTGGAGTTCCTTGGGGCCCAAACCCCCCACCCCCACTTTTAGAGTAACAGGAGTCTTACTATGTAGCCCAGGCTGATTTTTGAACCTGTGCTTGCTCCCTCCTGCTGCTTCAGCCCCTTCCTCTGCCCCCAAGTACGGAACACAGGGTAGGAGAGAGAGCCCTGGCACCCCAAGAAATAGGTAATAGCTACATTAAGCCTGGAGCTGCTGGTCTCCTCATCCCAGTGAGACTTGATTTATATAGCTTTCCAGTCCTGTCATAGATCGTACGTAGGTCAGGTAGATAGAAACTTGGGGCGGGGGGGGGGGGGGGGGGGGGCGACGTGTATCTATTATTCAGGATGGCTACTGGGGAAAGCCAATAGTCAGGGAATTTGCCAGTGTGAGTGGAGGCCAGGCACAACTCCCAGTTGGAAAGACAGAGCCCAGATATCTACCTTGCTATGGGGGAACTGCCCAGTGGAACACAAAGGCCTCTGCCAACAGACACAAGTATAAACCCCGTGGCTGGCTTCCATATGAGCCGAGGCCAGAGCTGGGCTTCTTTTGTCCAACCTTGCCTGGAAACGCAGGGAGAAAAGGAAACCATCCAGCCAAACTTCTGCCCTAACGCCTGGCTGCAGCCCAGGGCTGTCTAGGGTCGCTGTTTGGCAGGACCACAGCCTTGTGACTCTTGGTCCACAAGCTGCTGTTCGCACACCCTGCTTCCCAGGGCCTAGCTGTCCAGTTCTTTACTGGTGACAGACAGGACCTATATGTCCCTTGGGCACATCACAAAGGATCTTTAGGGACTCCAGTCCCATTAGGAGGCCAGGAGACAAGTCTGTGATACCAGGAAGTCCTGTTGCTCTGTCTCCCTGTCTCCAGCCCAGGGGGTTCTATTTTTGGAACTGGAGCATAGGTGGACCTCTAACTTACTACGTGGTCAAGGATGATGAACTTCTGCCTCTATCTCTTGTGCTGGGACTGACTAGAGGTATGGACTTCTACACCCAGTTTAGACAGTGCTGGGGATTGAACCCGGGGCTTGGAGCACCTTCAGCAAGCACTCTACCAAACAATCTACACCCCTAGTATGGTCCCTTCTGTCCTGCTGGGTAATGGGGCTGAGTTTATTCAAGCCCCTGGGCAAGAGGGCTGGAGCTGTCCCTCAACCTAGGATCTAAGGCTCTGTGTAGAGACCAGGCAGGGCCTTTATGAAGAGCACCCTGGAGCCTCTGTACAAGGAGAGACTTGTCCTGGCCTCCAGATCTCACCAACTTCACATCAGCACAAGCAGAGAAACCTGAAATGTGACCTGTCAGAGAAAAGCCATGATCAACAGAACGGCCTGTGCCTTGACTGTCACTGAGGTGAAATTTGTTCCTTAAATGACCTGGACTGGCTATTTTCCCCCTAGTTCCCAGAGTACTAATGAAATTGCCAGCTGTGTCCTAAAATGAAAAGATTTTTCAGCCACTGTGCTCTGGTCCTAGGAACAGGTGCCTGGACACCTGTGACTTTCTAACACAAATACCTAATAAAAATCCGTCAGTCATGCTGTGGTATAAATTTTTATTAAATAGAACATCTGGGGAGCCTAGACAGTTTGGTGTCACTGAGGAGGGGACAGTTGGTGCTCAGCAGTGGGAGGACTCGTCTCCATGGTGACGGGAGGACTCATCTCCATGGTGACACCCTGGCGGTGCTCAGCTGAGAACCATGTGCAGAACACACTGCAGGGGACAAGCCCGGATGGCCCCCTTGGAATCCTGTCATTGACACTGACGCCTCTCTGTGTGTGGGTGTGTCTGCTCCCACCTCTGGAAATGCGGAGGACACAGGACCACTCATGTCCTCGGGATGGGACCCCAGATTAGTTTCTTCTCAGCTTCTGGGGATACCCCTCCTGACTACGACATCACACGGGGAGGATTCCGGGGCAAACCAATTAGGGGTCTGTTCTGTCTCAAAATAAGTGGAGAAGGGCTTGGCTCTGGCACTCCTGACCAGTGTTTGAAACGCGAGCCATCACCTGCAGGGGCACATGTTTACCGTGGGCCAGTGCTAAGGCCACGCCAGGCAGGCTAGCATCCAAGCTACCTTCTGCACAGCCGTAGAGCACAAGACAGCCTGGGGTTGAGGCCAAACCTGATCCACAGGGCACAGATTTCTTCCTTCAAATCCAGGGTGCAAGCTGCCTCCACCCAGACCTGGCCACCCTGCAAAACAATGCTGTGCAAGGAGGCCCTGCGTCCGTATCTGAAAGAGGGGCTAAACTGGAGTTCATAACGACAATTCTCTACAAGGAAACTACCTTCCAGTGCACCACAGGAGGGAACCCCAAACTCCAGGATAAGACCTGTGTTTTTGAGGCAGGGTCTTCTGGAGTACAGACATGCACTGCCATGCCTGGTTTATTTATCTAGATATTTATTTTTGTGACAGTCTTGCTTTGTAGTCCTGGGTGGTCTCAAACTCAGGATCCTCCTGCCTCAGTCTCCTGAGTGCCAGGCCTACCTGCATCCAGCCCTTTGCTTAACTCTTGAAGTAAAACTCCATTTGGAAAGCCTGCTGAGGAATGACCAGACTGAGGCCTGGAGACCCGAACCTCACAGCCATTCTCCTGGAGGCCATTTGGGGTCTCCAGGTGTGGAATGGTCCTCCCTGCCTCTGCCTCTCTAGGGCCAGAATTTCTGGAGGGCTCTGAGTTCCTGGCCTAGAAAGATGGGAGGTATAGCAGGCAGGGACCAGGGCTGAAGGCTCCAGACGGTGGTTATCTTGGCTCTTTCCTACAGCACCCCTCACAGACTCAGAACAAGGGGACAAGGAGGGGGTGCCCCCACGGCTTCACATCTCTGGCTTTTTGCCAGTGCTGCAGAAATGGCAGACTCTGACCTGACTGCCTGTGGGGGGGGCCCTGGGTGATGCCCTCCCATACTGCACAAGAAAGGCTCAGTTCTGGTCCTTCAGGCTCAAACCATCCTTGCCTTCGGGTGAGGTGTGGCCTCAGCAGCAAACAGGACCTGGACCATGGGCCTCCTGATTCCTGGACATGTTCCTAGGTACCCTGGTGGCATTGGCCCGTACAGAGATGTGGTCCCAGCCTCCCTACAATCAGAAAGCCATGTCACTTAGGGCTTACATATTCCACCAAAGGCTCTTCCACAAGCCCCCGCATAGACGGTGCGATAGAACAGTCCCAGATTGCCACTGCACTCACACCAATGCCGTAGTCCCAGCCCTGTCCCTTGGGCTCCCGAGGCTGGACACCCATGCGACGACACACCGTCCCTCGGCTCAGGCCATGGCTCCCCTGGACTTTGTTGGCAATTACCCAGACCTGGAACAGACTCTTGTTGGAGCTCCTGGCCCAGCTGCAGAGGGGCAGCTGGATGGACAAGGGAGAGACCAGAGAGGGAACCCCTCTTTCCACAACCAAGTAACCTGATCTCCTCCACCTCACCTGGTCCAGTGGCCCCACAGACACTCTGCGTACATTGTTGGACACATGATCCCAGTTGGAGCCCTGCGGGTAGCTGGGGGTGATCCCTGCTCGGTACCACAGGTTCCCTGGGGAAAGAAGCAACCAAGGTCATCAGAGAAGTCCTTTTGGCCCACCGTGTGATGCTGTGGGGTCAATCCCCAGTTCCCCCTCCAACCCTCCACACCCAAGGGCTCTTGGATGACCTACAGCCAGGAGCCTGGGCTACAGCCAGCCCTGTCTGTCTGTGTGGCAGGCTTCATATACGTCCCATTGTGCCTTTTGGGTCTCACAGTCCCTAGCCTTTCTGCTGAGCCAGAAGCTGAAGACAAAGAATGTTTTAAGCAAATAAAAAGAGAAGCAAATCTGGAGGCAAAACCCTAGACTCTAAGACTGGTTTGTTGTTTTGTTTTTTCAGTCTCAGCCTAGGCTGGTTTTAAACTCCTGATCCTAGTGCCTCTCTCTCCCAGGACTGAGATTACAGGTGTGTGTATACCACACCACACCCAGTCCGTGTATGGCTGGGGCTTGAACTCAGGGCTTTGTGTGTTTGAGACGGGTTCTCTACCAACTGAGCTGGGTGTCGTCTCTGGGTTTCCTGAGACAAGGTCTCACTAAGTAGCTCAGGACAGCTTCAAACTTGATCCTTTTTGACTTAGCTTTCCCAGTATAACATTATAAGACATGCCTCACCATACCTGTCTTTAAGGTTTGAGACAGGGTCTCAGGTGTTCCAGTCTTGCCCTGAACTTACTATGTAACTAGGACGGCCTGAACATCTATCTGATCTTCCTGCCTCTGCCTCCCAAGAGCTTGGTTTAAAGGCCTGTGTCCCCACAGCGCCAAGCCTCCATCTCATCGACAGGATCAGTACAGTCCTGAGAGGAATGGGCCAGGGCCCTGTGTGAAGTGACACGGGGGTCAGAGATGGCCAGTAGCCAGCCCCATGCTGCCTATGGGGTCCTGTGTTCCCCGGCCAGGTAGAATTTCCTAGATGATTCTCCAGAGCAGTGCTTCTCATTCTTCCTGATGCTGTGACCCTTTAATACAGTTGGGGTGACCACCAGACATAAAATGTTCATTGCTACTTCATAACTGTAATGTTGCTGTTATAAAGCATGTAACTATCTGGGAATTCCAATGGTCTTAGGTGACACCAAAGAGGTCACAACCCACAGGCTGAGAACCACTGTTCTAGATGCATCTGAGCCTTGGTGTTACAAACTGAGTGAGGCTCGCTCTGAGCTCATGCTTCTGGTTTCATGTAGAGGTCCCAGGGGCTCTGTTGTTCTGTCTTGGTCCAGGCCCTGGCTGGCTTCTGAGGGTCAAGACTTGAGAGGAGCTCCAGCGACCCGTCTCCATGGTGAAGACGATGCAGAAGGGTGACCTTAACAGCTAATGTTCCTTATCCCCAGGGAGACAGCACAAAAAGGTCTGGATACTTCTAAAGGATGCTTTGAGAAGGAATGACATCTCAGCCTACTTGTGGCCTGGTCATGATCCAACTGGATATCCATGGGACCCTATCCTCCCCTGTGACCATGAAGACACTCAAAATAAATAACTTGCCGTTTTCATCCAAGGCATAAACTGATGTCTGGCCCACAGACACTTGTGTCAGCTTCTGCTTGGGAGGAGATGGGATATGGTACCAGCAGTCACCTGTGGCGGGAAAGTCAGCTCAGGAGGTTCCTGGGAGACCCCACATCTGTGAGCCCAGAACCAGGTCGTCTAGAACACTCTTGAGTCCTCACAGCCTTCAAGCTGAACAATGGGGGTTGGGGGTGGGAGCCTCAGTGCATGAGCTGAGGGCCATGTATGGCTACCTCAGGCTCTACAATCCCCCAGGATCCCAGGTTTGCCCAGGGTCCTTCAGGAGTCCATCCTGGGCTCTGATATTAAGCCCACTGCATCCATGTGACATGAAAGTACCCAGCCTGGCACAGGGGTAGGAGATGGACTCAGTGCCTGCCCTCCAGTTCCCTGCAAAACCTGGCAAAGAACAGACCAGCACAGCTCACGCCCCAAGATACCACAGCTCAGAGCCCTCCCCAGGGGTGATGTCCCAGGTTGTCCCTGTGTAGATGTGTTGGCCTCTGGGGGAGGAGCCTAACTCACACCCGGGAGTGTTCCAGAAGATGCCCTCTGAACTGAGTAAGAGACCTGGGCACCATTGTAACAGGAACCCCCTTCCCATATTCCATCAGAGTGGGGGTGTGGGTGCCACTCACCAGCTGGCTGGGAGGGAGACACAGAGCCCCGGTAGAACGCAGAGCCATCCCTGGCCACAGCCCACACCTGATAGCAGGCTCCAATGGAGACAGAGGCAAAGGGCTGGTCTGTGCCAACATGCAGCCAGGAGGAGCCCTGGAGATGGATGGGTGAGGGAGATTGTGGAGGGGCCAATGGGACCACCTGGCCTCTCTCTCCACTGAGGCCGAGACTCAAAGCCTGCCTGAGAGGCGAGGGCATCCAGGGCCTAGCCTAGTCTAACACAGCTGTAACTACAGTATGACCATAGCCTACTGTTGAAGTCCTGGACTCAGGTTCAAAGAAAAGATAAAAGCATGTTCACTTCATCAAGGGTGCTACAGAACCCCCATGCCACCCCCATTAACCCCAGGCTTACAGAGATGGCACCCTTCCGTGCCAATCTTGTCCTAGGAACTACCTGCCTCATTTGGGTTACATATGAGACCCATTCTGGGCAGGTCTGGGGAAACCTGAAGCCACGTGCCTCTCAAGGAAGACTCCTGATATCCTGAAGAGTCTACAAAACCAGGGTCAATCCCAAAAGGCCAGAGGGTTGGTGCTCACCGCGGGGTTGAGTTCAGACACACCCAGGCGGCACAGGACGTCCCCCTTGTCACTGACGGCCCACAGTGCAATATTGTGTCCTTTCCCACCAGCATCTGCACTCTCTGGGATGATGGACACATCGCTGAGGGTGATGGGGGCCACCTCCAGCCATGGCCCGCTGGTCACCAGCTTGCATTTTCTGTGCAGGGAAATAGGAGCCTGGGTTCAGGGTCCAGGTGTGACAGGGAGCCTCGGGACTGCTCACCACTACCTGGTGCTGATACACCCAGCATGCAGAAGCTGAGATGGATGGCCTGACAGGGCTGGCGTAGACAGCAGACTCCTGGACTCAGGGGAGGAGCAGGGCACCCAGTGGATGGAAATGATGGATTCCTACCTGCCTGCTGCCCTTCCCCCAGCTCAGCCTCCAAGCTATGGGCAGAGTCCAGCCAGTGACATTTCTCTTATTTGTTCTTCAGAACAAACTTCAGAAAGCACAGCGCAGGGAGCCCGCAGGCGTTTCCTGGCCTGATATTTACTTTGACTCTGGTTTCTCCCTCCCCGCTTCTTCCCTGGGGACTTAAGTCAGAGGCCAGCAGTTCTGGCTCAAGAGAGACCAATGTCCCCTTCCCTGGGCACAGCTGAGGAACGAGGCCTGATCCCACCACCCTGAGGGTCTGTCTCTCACCTGGCCCAGCACCTTCTCCTGACAAAATCCTTCATGGTTTTGTACCCATGGTAAGAGCTGCCAGAGGAAGAAATGGTGCAATCAAGTTCATTTCGTGGAACATTCTAGAAAGTGACACTGTATACATTTTTTTCTCCAACTCCAAGTCACACAAGCAGAGTAGTAGCTGTGGCTACATACAGTTCTCTTAGCTGCCCCAATGTGGTCAGGGGCTGAAATGTAGCTTTCAGGGGTCCCAAGGCCTGGGCATGGCAGCTGCCATCAGTGTGTCAGGCTCAGTGGCCCCAGGGCCTGTCCCCTCCCTGGCTACTATCAGAATGTGCTGGGGAAAGGGGAACCTTCAGTCTACTTGAGGGCCGGAGAGACCTCCCTGTTACCTCAGGGGATAGCCTGGACTCTCACCCTCTGTCTGCTCAGAAGCCATCCAGATGGGACCTGGCTTAGGTTCTCCTGGTTCATTTGTCTTCTGATTGGACCTCTGCACTGGGAGGGGTCTGAACCACCCTCACAGGCTCTCTGTGAGAGCCGCCAGTCTCAACTTTTTGACTTGCCATCCACTTGTGTTTGTACATGTCTGTGTGCACACACGTGTGTGTATGCAGAGGACAGCTTTGGCTGTCCTTCCTCAGGTACTTGCTACCCCACCCCAACCCCACTTCTGAGACACAGTAAGCTGGCTAGTGAGCCCCAGGGATCCTCCTGCCTCCACCTCCCCAGAGCTGGGGTTACAGGTGTGTGAGTAGGTTCCAGGGATCATACCCAGGCCCCATGTTTGCAAGGCAAGTTGCCTTTTGTCAGCTGAGCCACCTACCAGGCCTAAGATACCACTCATTTCACCCCGTACCCACTGGCCTCAGCCTGCCTGACTTCCCAGGATTCCTTCTGCCTCACTCTAAAGGACTCCTGCTGCCCCTTCAGCAGAACTATTCTCCTTCCTGTTGCCCCTCCCACTGCCCGCCCCCACTTCAGGGCTTGGGCTTTAGCCCTCCCCTGCCCCATCCCCCACACTCCAGTGGGTTCCATCCCTCCATGAATCTCTTAGGCCAAGATCACATTATTGGGCCTTGTTGGAACCTTCAGACCCGGTATAGCAGAGACAAAGTTTTCTACCACAACCAGGGTATAGGCAGAGCTCCCCAGGGTCCCTCCCACTCCAAGCCTGAAGCAGCTTAGGTAACAAAATTGGGGTGGGTTCTGCTAATCAGCCAGGTTGGGGCCAAACTCAGAGGCTCAGGGCGTGGAGAGATGCTCACGCAGGGAAATCACTGGCGTACTGCCATCCTTCCTGGTCCGTGCCTCCAGGGACACTGAAGTCCACATACCAGTCAGAGACCTGGGGAAGGGTGACTCAGTGTGAATGGGGGAGCCTCTCCCCTCAGTCCCACAGACCAGTAGAAACCCACACACGGAGGGAGGCAGGACTCACCCAAGTCCACTGCAGGGATGGTGGCTTTGTGCCAGCCTTGGTGCATTCCTGTAGCCCTGTGACATCACTCCACATGTACCTGTCAGTGGGCAGACCCCTGTAGGACAACAGATACAGGATGATGGCAGAGGAGTCAGAATATACCCTGCCCTGACACTCTGAGCAACAGGCTCACACCACATGGCTGGGAACCTGAACAAGCCACCAGAATTCCCCCAGGGTAGGGAGACCAACCAACTGGAGTCATCTCCTGTTGCCACAGTGCCTGGGCCACAGCAACCAACCGGTCTACTGAAGCCGTGGCTCACCGTGTGGTCTGCTAGTCAGCTCTTTCCCTTAACAGTTGCTGTCTCAACCCCTAGGATGCTGCAGCCCCATCGCCCAGTAACCATAGATGGCACCTTAGCTGGAAGTGATGGTTAACCTCTTGCTTTGCTTTGAGACACAGTTTCTCTATATATCCTTGGCCAACTTGAACAGATAATGAGACATTTAAGAGATTACCAAACTGTCCTTTCGAGCATTCCCAGAACTTATTCAGGCCATGAAGGCTCTGACAGTCCACCAATGGATTCAAGATCTGAACTGACCACTGGGAGACGGCAGCATTGAGGGAGGGGAATGTGGCAGGAGAACGGAGGTCAGAGGGAATGCTTGTCTTGGTGACATCTTGCTGAGGCCCACCCCCCCTACCCCCACTGGCTCTCTGATTCCTGGATCCAGGAGAGCAGTCTTCCTTTCTCTACTGTTTCACCATGACACTCCCGCACAGACCCAGAAACAATGCAGCCAGCATGTACAAAAAAAGCTGGGTGATGGCACACACTTGTAATCACAGCTCCCTGAGACTATAAACTCCAGTGTCCACATAGGAGTTTTACGGAGACATGTTGGTGTCCCACTATTTATAAGCTGCCTCTGGTGGCTTCCATGTGACAATCACTAAGCAGAGTGATCTGGGGAGCTGTGACTGCCTGCTGATAAGATTTCTCCAAAGGATTTTTGGGTTTGTTGTTTCGTGAGAGAGAATCTTTCACTTCATAGTCCTGAAACATACTAGATGGTCCAAGCTGGCTTGAACTTACAAAGATCCTCCTGCATCAGCCTCTGGAAAGGACAGGAGCCACTCCTGGTACCCAGCTTAAAAGGTTTAGGGACAATTTTAAATTTTTAAAAAATGTATTCCTAGCTGGGCAGTGACGGTGCACACCTTTAATCCCAGCACTTGGAAGGCAGAGGCAGGAGGATTTCTGAGTTTGAGGCCAGCCTGGTCTATAGAGTGAGCTCCAGAACAGCCAGGGCTACACAGAGAAACCCTGTCTCCAACAAACAAACAAGTGCATTTTTTAATTGAGTGTGTACAGGGGATGGCGTGGGGGTATGTGGGGTGGGGGTGTATGCACATTATGTGAGCGTAGATGCCTGTGCAGTCCAGAGGAGGGTGTTGTGAACTGTCTGTAGGTGCTAGGACCCAGACTCAGGTCCCCCATAGGGGCATTATACACCCTTAGCAGCTGTGCTCTCTTCAACCCTTAGATTAATAAAAAATGATATGTATGTGGATGTGTGTATGCCTATGTGTGAATATGCCATGTGTGCAGTGCCTGCAAAGACCAGAAGAGGGCGTCAGACGCCCTGGAGCTGGCATCAAAGGGAGTCAGGTTAGCAGCTGATATGGCAAACAAACTCAGGTTTTTGGCAAGAGGAATTTTTACACTCTTAACCACTTAGCGATCTTTTTATGGAGACACGATCTAACAATAAATTTTAAAAAGAAAGAGAAGAGTCTGGAGAGAGAAGGCACTTGATAAAATGCTTGCTTTGCAAGCGTGAGGAGTCAATTTCAACCTTCAACCCACAGAACCCAAGTGAAAGAGCTGGGCAGGGCTGAGAGACAGCTCAGTGACTAAGCTTGGATGATTCTCACTAAGGGACTGAGTTTTCTTCCCAGCACCCATGTTAGGAGGCTCACGACTGCCTGCCACTCCTGCTCCAGGAATCTAACACTCTTCTGGCCTCCACAGACATCTGCATGTATATGCAAATGTGTGCACACACATGTGAACATACACTTAAAAACAAAATAAATCTTAGAGGGGAAAAAAAAAAAGCCTGGGTATGGTGGTATGCATGTGAAATCCCAGCACTGGGGAGTTACAGAGGATACCTGCGTCTGATCTCTGGCCTCCGCATGCACATGCACAGGCACATGCACACGCACATGCACACACTTACTTCTAAAAAACAAATGCAATCCCATTATTCCAGGCTAGAGGCCTGACACCAGCTGCAGGCTATGCTGAACACTGCCATCGGCTGCTGTCAGGTCTGTGGCCTGGGCCAGACAGTACCCTCAGCAAACACCCAGGCCACTCACCTGCTGGTATAGCCTGTGACAGGGTTCCAACGCTGGTTCTCATAGATGTAGACGCTCTTTACATCTGACTGTGTGTAAATGTTGCTGGTGCTGCTGGCCAGGCCTAGGCGTGAGGGGGACAAGAGGCTGCTGGGACCCAGGCCATATTAGTGCCGAGGCTGCCAGGGACTTGGCCTTTCTGCCTGACGCATCTTAGCCCAGTAGAAAACGCACTGGGAGGGCAGATCCGAGCCAGGGCAGCTGAGATGGGTTCTTTGATCTCAGAGGGACCAGCCTCGCTTAGGTTTCTCTCTCCTCTGGGACTGCATGGCTTCCACGGGCGCAATCTGCAACAGGGTCTCACCGTATGCCCCAGACTGACCTCAAATGCACAGAGATCTGCCGGCTCCTGCTTCCTGGCAGGTGATCCAGCCAGCCACCCTCCATTCTGATCGAGGCCTTGTCTTTGCCTGCTGTCTTCTAACTCATACCCAGCGGGTGCCTGCCCGGCTCACCTTATTGCAAAGCTACCTTGGCCCACACATATAACCCCGGAGAGGCTCAAAGTCCTCAAAGGCAGAAAAGAGACCAGAAGTGATTCCTGCCACAAAGGTCCGGGAAGCTCTTGGCCTGTGAGACTGAAGGTTCCTGTGGTCTTAGTTCTCCAGGTCCAGCTGTGTCCCCACCATGAGGTATTGTATTGGGACTGTGGCACGGAGTATCTACCTTGAAGTCTGCTTTTGTCTCTACTTTCCACCCTAAACTTGGGGATCCCTAAGGTTGGGGATGATTTGCTCTCCCTAAAGATTCTAGGATTTGGCACAATTAGGGAACAGGGGTTCTAGAGCTACCTTCGCACCCCGTGGCTTCAACTATGAAACGAGGTGCTGAACAAACTAGAGGACGCTGACAGCTGCTGTTCCAGAATCTTCGAGTTCCTCTGTTCTGCTGGTGGGATCCCAGAGGGCATTATGGAGGCTAGGTCTATTCTCTGGGTTCTCAAGCCCTGTGGATTGGCCTGGGACTGCTATCTGTGGAGGCTGGCAGTGGTGAAGGTCACCTGCCAGCCAGCTGTTAAGTGTCCCTGCTGGGACAGCAGCCCTAGGTGCCGGGAAGGGTGGCCAGATGGGGATTAGGGGAGGTTATACCCAGGAGGTTCTGAGAGTTAATCTGGCCAGCCTCAGGTGCTCAGAGCCACCCTCACCTTGGAAGCAACCGCCGCCATAGCCGCCTGTGTATACCCATGCCGTGTGGTCATAGCCAATGCCCCATACCACACCTCGGCTGTTGGCCTCTATGATCCGCAAGTGGCCTCCCATCTGTCGCCAGAACCTGCAGGGGCGATAAAAGCTCCTCAGCCCCGTTGTCCAACCCATCACCCATCCTGGAGTTAGACCTCACGTGGCCCAGTACCACAAGTCTCAGGCTCCAAGCCAGTACAACAGGCAACCGGCTCGGCTCCTGTTTGAGTCAACCAATTCTGGAGAGCACGTGAAGCAGCCTACAAGAGGCAGGGTGTCCCTAAGAGATTGTCCCCCTCACCCGGGCCACGCTGACCATGGGGCAGGACAACAGTGTAATCCACAATGCTCCTCTCTCAGAGCTGGGAAGTGGAGTCAGGTCACAGTGTGCTAGGTGCAGCCAGGCTTAAATGTCAGGGCACACAGCGGGGACCATGCCATTTAATCCTCTATGCGAGGGACAGCGTAGCCAGCTGGCTCCCAGACCATCCCAGGGAGGCTACCCAGGGACAGCCGCCTCCTAAGCAGGAGACTTTGGTTTTCTGTAGGCTCTGCCTCTGCCACTAGGAGGTGAGAGTGTACATGGTTACCCATGGGACATTTCTGTCTGTGATTCTGGGCTGGACTGTGATCGTTTATAAGGGTGTCCAGGGCTTCCCTGGGAGTCCTCACCCATCCTCTTCCTCCTCAGAGCTCCTACCTGTCCCTTTAGAACTTCTTGTATCATGTCTCATGGATCCCAGGCTGTCCTCAAACTCACTCAGTTTCTAGGGTACTGGGGGATGAACCCAACGTTCCTACATTTTAGGCAAAGACTCTAACAGAACTACTGAGCTTCCCCTCACCTCATGGTTTTAATGCCCCAACTGAGGACCTCCAGCTCCAGGATCCCCCATATCTGAAGGCAATGGGTACCCATCCCCCTTCACTCCCGAGACTTCCACCTTAAGACACACTTGAAGCTCCCCCTCTCCTCTCTGCTTCCAGCACCCCCCCCCCACACACACACACACACTACAGGGTCTCAGCAGAACTGGAAGGGACTGAGCCCCTAGGTTCAGATCTGGTGAAGGAGATGTGGTTTCTCTGATCTGGCCCTCGAAGCCGCTTGGGGGTGGGACTAGATACCATTCACCACTCCAAGTACTCCAGGCTACTCCAAAGCTGTTTGGTGGGCACCGCTGACCTCCAAGCCCAGCCTTGAACAGGCCCAGTGGGTCTCAGGGGCCGGAAAAGCAGCTAACTGCCTTTTTGGCTAGCCAGTGAGAGGCTACAGTGTGTGGGTTCCGGTCCCACAAGGGGATCCCTTTTCAGGAATACAAGCTCTGGGGTCTGGGCTGGGGGCGGGGCTAGAGTCGGGGCTGGGGCACCAGGCATCTGCCGACTCACATCTGGTCGCAGGGCAGCAGGTGCTCACATGCTTCCAGGTCTGGGCTGGGCTCGCTCACGAAGATGTCACCCTTGCAAGTGACAGACCAGATGGCCTGCGGGGACGGGCGTCCATGGACCTTCCGGCTCTCGCAGCAGGACAGGCTGAGCAGGGCGAGCTGGCATGGGTATACAACATGGGTCACTTGCCGGGCAGACTGAGGCTTGGGTGGTCTTTTCTCACTAAGTCCTTCAGGATCCCCGATCACTCACCCAGTCATTCATATCTTGCTCTGTGGCGGCAGCCAGGCGTACGGGCCACCTCTGTCTCGTCCTCTCGGGGGTATAGAGGGCAAAGGAGTGTTTGGCTTCATTAAGCATGGGGACCAGCACAGTCACCTCATTCAGGAACACGTGTAGGTACTGTTTGGATAGGGGTACACATCCTGAGCGAGGTACCCTCAGCTAGAGCTCCTCCCTGGGCCCCATGATCCAGGTCTAGTGCTGAAGCTGTACACAGTGAACAGATGCTCTGGGGCTGAAGATGGGGCCCAGATCAGGGAGCACTTGTGTAGGATGTGCGAAGCCCCGAGGTCAGACCCCAGCCCCAGGTCGCATGCAGCCAGGCATGGTGGTACACGAGAGCCTGTTTCCCACCTGACCTTCCTAAAAATCAAAAACACTTTTGGATGTTGACGGCCTGGCACGTATCAACAAGTGAGACCGGGAGTCATCTCCCCAGTCTCTAGCTTCCTCTCCAAAGCAAAAGACTGGCCAAGAGTGATTCAAACATGTGACCCCCATCGAGGCCAGCCTGGTCTACAGAGCGAGTTCCAGGACATCCAGAGCTACACAGAGAAGCCCTGTCTCAGAAAACAAAACGAAACAAAACAAAAAAACAAACAAAAAATCAAATCCCCCAAAACTCAAACCAACCAAACAAAAAAAAAACCTGTGACCCAGCACCTGGACCACTGATGTAGGAAGACATGAGTTCAAGGCCATCCTGGGCTACATGGTGAGTTTCAAACCAGGTTAGTTAACTTAGTGAGGTTCTGTCTCAAAATAAAAAGGACTAGGAAAATATACAATGGTATTTAAAAAGAAGAAGAAGTGGAAGAGGAAGAGGAAGCAGCAGCAGTTACTCTCAGAGGAGTATGGTCTGGCAAGTCCACAGCACAGGCTACTACACGCGTGCCCACACTGGGCTCTGCCGACTAGGGCAAATTCTGGAGCAAGCACGTCAAGGGCCTACTCTGTGTGTCCCTCTCTGGGAAACCGTTCCTTATGCCCCCTCCTCCCTGGACACGTGCCTCCCACCCTGTACCTTCTTCTCCTCATGGACCACATAATAGATGAAGAGGATGCTGTCCCGAGCCCCATCGTGCCCTGTGAACTGCTCCAGGGCCACACGGACGTCCACCCACTTGTGGGGCTTCCAGTCACACCACCACTGCAGGGCCCCCGTCTTCACCCACACTGACTGTAGCACGGACAACCAAGGACAGAGGGGAAAGGTCACAGGCAGCTCCTTCCTGGAGCCTAAGCTATTCTAGCCCTTGGTCTGTCCCTCTGCTCTGTGCTCCTGGTCCTCCATCCTCCCAGCTTCCCGTCTTTCATTAATGACATCAGTGCTGCAACAGGACACTAGGTGGCGCCAGAGATGTAGCTGTATTACCAATTTCTTGGGGTGTACACATCATTAGCCCATGTTCTGGATAGGGAAACTGAGGCTCAAGAAAGGGGTCACACCTGGCCCAAAGTCAGAGAGGGAGTCAAAGCTGGCTCTTAAAAATCCCGGGCTGCCTGAATGCACAGGCCCACTTGTGACACAGGATAGCTTGAAGGCCAGCCTAGGCTAAGACTTCTGAAGAAAACCAATCTTGTGATGTATTTAATTTCTCTTTCCCTAGACTGGCTGTGACATCCAAGGCTGGGTCTCCACCTCCAAGAGTATGAGATATGCCATGCAGGGTGACCCTTGGGGAGGGCAGTGACTATGTACCAGTCCATCCTGACCCGCTACATCAAAATAAAAAAAGATTCAGGTTCCTGGAAGATGCCCGATTCAGTTAATCCAATCAACAAACTCACCGAGTCTAAACCCGGCCAAGGTGACTGTCATGATGGGCTATCACAGGAATGGAGGTGTGGGGACATAGGGTCGATATGTTTAGCCTCCCTTCCGAGTGCAAACCCTCCTCCCCCTCTTTGAGAAGTCTGCATTCCAGGGCCCACATGGTGTCCTGAAGGTAGCAGGGTCCTGAGAAAAGTTCTTTAGGATAGAAGAGTAAGATTCCTTCTCCTTGGATCCTCCCTGGATATGTGGGCCCAGTGTCTGCCCACCTCCCCACCACAGGGCTGCCATACGGCAGAGCGATCACTAAACGGACAGCAGCCAGCTGAAAGGCTGAGTGCTGCCACCCAGCACTCGGGAGGCTGAAGCAGCTGGATGACCAGGCTAACCTGGGCTATGAGTAAGTTGAAGGCTGGCGTGGGGGCACAGTGAGACCCTATCCCCAAAGAAAGGACAAGCGGGCCTACCTGCTCCACGGCCTGCTCATAGTGCCTGAAGCTCTCCAGCTCTCGCTTCGTCCTCTCTGTGAGCTGCTGGAAGATCTGCTTCCTCCAGGCAGCGGTCTGGGTGGGGGTGATGGACAGGGACAGCGTCTGCACTGAGGGGGACAGGCCTGCAAGAGGCCAGAGCCTTAGGCCAGGTGCCATCCTGCCTGCAGCTGGACAGAGGCTGGAGTGGGTCTCCACACCCCATCCCCGTGATGGCCCGACTGACAGTCAACTTGACGGGGTCTAGACCCAGTGAAGGAGTTTCTAGGTTGGATTGACTGAGGTGGGCAGCCCCGTGCCGCCAGCTGGGGCCCCACCCTGAATAAGGAGAATGTGAGCTGTACCAACATTCACCCAGCTTCTTGACGGTAGATGTGGTGCAACCCCCTGCCCCCATGATGGACCCTACCCCTGACCTTCAAGCCAACAGGAGCCCTCTGACCTAATCGCTTCTCCACAGGTGTTCTGTCCCAGCAGAGAGACAGGAACTGCAACAATCTCCAAACCAGCCTGTTTTTAATTCTTCTTTCCTTCCTTCTTTTCGGGTATGTGCAGACGGTGGGAAATCTCTTCTCAGTCATTTTGTGACTTTTTTTTTTTTTTTTTTTTTTTTTTTTTTTTTTTTTTTTTTTGAGACAGGATCTCTTGCTAGGCCCGAAAGCTCAAAATTTTAGCTGCCTGCCCAGTGAGCCCCCAGCACTGGGGTTAAGGATATGCACTGCCATACCCCACTTTTACGTGGGTGCTGGGGATCAGAACCCAGGTCCTCATGTGGCACAGCAAGCCCTTTATCCACAGAGACATCTCCCGGGCCCCAGTCTACCTGTTTTTGCTAAAAAGTTCCAACCTATAAACTGTTCTGTGAACCTTCCTCCCTTGAGCCAAAGACTGGCTCAAGGTCTTAGTTAAGGTTGTTGGGCACCACAGAGCCTTGAGACAGGGGGTGAGCCTGCTGCTCACGTATGCACCACACACCCACAGACAGCCACGGGGACACGCCGGATATAGCAGCACCATGAGTTCCCTTACCTGACTGGACAGTGAACCACTTGAGAGCAGATCCCGCCTCCACTGCACATCCGCCTCCAGACACCCAGGCCCACAGAGGGTGATCGTCTGCCCCATAGGGCTCCTCCATGCCCAGCGGGAAGAGCCCCAGGGAGGAGAGGCCCGTGGTCTCAGAAAAGCCGGCAGCTGGTGGGTTAGATGCCTTCTTGGGCTCCTTTAGGTCAATGTTGGTCCAGGGCAGTTCAGCTGGTGTGGAGGCTGGGGCATGGCATTCATTAGAACTAGAGGTCTCAGGAGCCTTTTCTTTTCTTTTTTTGTCCTCAGCCAGACAGGCGTTCTCCAGTGTTCTCTCAGTGTTCCTGCTGGTCTCATGGCCCTTGGACAAGTTCCCTTTAAGGTTCCCGGAATTGTCCAGAGATTCTTTGGGGAGAGGCTGTTCAGGGCCCTGTCTCTCGACCTCAGAGGAGACATCAGTATCACTGGGCGCGGATTCTGTACCACTGCCTCTCACCTCGTCACCGAAGAAGCAGCCAGCACTGAGGACAAAATAAGACAAACTCTCACTTCCTCGTGGAGGACGTGTTTGGCCACTGTAACTGTGTGAACTCAAGCATGTCACAGACTCATGGGCTCTTCTCTACTGCCCCCTGTACAGCAGTCATGGGCTCTGCTTCCCGGGTGGGGACTGAAAGACCCCATCACACCCCAAACTGAAGGGCTGAGGTGTTGTTTTAGATGGGCTGGGGGTGTGGCTCAATTGGTAAAGTGGCTGCCTGGAATGGGAGAAGCCCTGAGTTTGATTCTCAGCACCCCATAAAGCTGGGTGTGATGTGCACGCCTGTCATCTCAGTGTGGAGGAGGCAGAGGTGGGAGTTCAAGGCCATCCTACGGTACAAAGACAGGCTATATTCCATCTTGATTGGGACTCACTCTGTAGCCCGGACTGCTCCTGAATTTACAGCAATCCCAAGTGCCAGGACTACGGGCATGTACCACCACATTAGACTAAAGCACTTTTCTGTTTTGTTTTTGAGACAGGGTCTCATGTATCCCATGGTCTCAAAGTCATATATAACCAGGGATGACCTTAACTCTTAATAGTGCCTTCCTGCCTCCATCTTCCAAATGCTGGGATTACAGGTGTGGACCACCTCACCCAGTCGTGTGATATTGAGGATCAACAAACAGGCTTGCCTTCAATTTCCGGTCTTGACATCCCTAAATGATGGACTACAGTCTCCAAGATGAAATAAATCCTTTCCTCCCCCAGACTGCTTCTGTTAAGAGTGTTTTATCACAGCAACAGAGATAATCCTATCTGTAGAATGCTTCCCTACAGAGTTTTTTCCCTTCCCTTTTTTGCTTTTGTTGGGACTCAGTCTCACTATGAAGTCCCAGCTGGTCTGGAACCTACAATCCTCTGAAAAAGACTAATTTTCTACAGGTCATTGGCATGCATCTCATTAGGCCACAGACAGTCTGTCCCACCTAACTCCTCTGCCTTGTGTCACCTGAGGAGACTAGATGAGCTTCCGGAGTGTGACCGGTCACTTTCTCGGCCCACGACGATAGGCTTCCATGTCTTCCCACTGAGCTCACTGGGAGTAACACCTTGTCGGAAGTATACAGCTCGGTCCTCGCAGCTGATGCCCCAGACCTAGAACAAACAAGGCGCTACTTAGAGGTAGCTGGGCACACACGGGGACTCCTACCCCTTCCACGGGTACTGGAGAAGAGCAGAGGGATCAAGAGTGCTCAAAGGGGGACGGGGCCTGTAGGACAGGTATGCAAGTGCAGGTAGAAGTCTCCTTATCATGACAGGGGAGCATGCTTGAGGGTGCGTGTCAGGACTAGGCTGGCTGCTGGGCATGGTAGGTGACTGTAGAAACCCGAGGCAGGAGAAGGCAGCTCCCCTCTCCCAGCCAACAGAGGTCACAAGAGGTAGCTGGGTCCCCTAGGACTGGAGTTACAGACAGTGGTGAGCAACATGGTGCTGGGACTCGAACTTGGGTCTACTAGAAGAGCAGTCATTGATCGTAACCACTGAGCCATCTCTCTAAACCCAAACCTCGTTCCGTTTTAGAGAGTCTACACTCTCAAGCTGCACAGATGATACCCATAAGAACATGGTAGCATACAGTCACGAGGAAGTCACCCTGTTGTCTCACTTAGCCATCCTCCCTCCCCTACAACGATTTTCAACAATGCCTTCCTGGGGCTAGAATGCATACCCCACCCTCCCTCATCACAGACAGCTCTGCCTGGAAGGTCCTTAGTGAAGTAACTGAGCCAAGTAGGGGCTCCTGGATTCTGGAATACCAGCCCCTGGTGTACCCCCTAGGGTCCTCATTGTCCCCATCTATAAGCCCTGCTGGGACAGTGGCACGGCAGGTGGACAAGTTGTATCCCAGTCCCATGAACCATGGGAACATATACCTGGTCATTTAGCCCCACGTTCACCATGGTCATCTCTCCGACCATCTCGATCCAGCTGGTACCACAAGGGTTGTGTGAGTTGACACCCCTCCGGAACCACACCTGGGAAATCAGAAAGAAGCAGGCGTCCCTGGAGACCTTTAGAGACAGAGGTGTGTGTGTGTGTTTGTGTGTGTGTGTGTATGTGTTTGTCTGTGTGTCTGTATGTATGTGTCCACTAGAGTCTCTCACTAGCCTAGAACCTGCTTGGATGGCTAGCCTACAACCTCTAAAGATCTGGCCATTCCCAGCACTGGGATTATGGCATGCCCAGAACTTTTACATTTGTTCCAGGGCTGGAAGTCAGATCCTCGGCATCACAAGACAAAGTTTTACCAACTGAGCCATCTCCCAATCTGAGGAAGACCTTTTCATTGTATTTTTACTTATATGTTGTTTTGGGGGTGGGTGGGTGGATCAGGGGGCCATGTGCCAGAGCTTGCATGAGGAAGTCAGAAGACAACCTGTGAGAGTTGGTTTTCCCCCATATGCATCCCAGGCGAATGACTGTCAGGTTGTCAGATTGTTACTGGCAGGCAACACTACCCACGGAGCCATCTCACTGGCTCATTCTAGAAAACCCTTTTCAGGTACTGGGTTGATAGGATGGACCCTAGATATAGTTAGAATGAACTCCTGATATACAAGGACCTAGCTTCCTTCCCTCAGCACCTCAACAGACAGACAGATGATAGAAAGACAGACAGACAGATCTCACAAAAGCATATAAAAGTTGGTTCACCTGACTGAACCTGCCTCGGATAAGATACAAATGACAAAGGAGAGAAGCATTTAATTGGCAGAGGTTACTGGCATATTGCCTTCCGATTATCTGAAATGCCTGGCCTATGGAATAATAAACATGGTTGCTGAGCATTGGTGGTCCAGGGATGTGAGTGAGGGCACATCCTGAAGACAGGGGATGATTTCAGTAGGGTTGGGGATGTGGCTCAGCTGGTAGAGGAGTTACTTGGCATACATGAAGCCCAAGATTTGGTCCCCAACACTTGTCACCTAGGCATGATGGCATATGCCTATAATCCAAGCAGGAGGGTTAGAAGTTTAAGGCCACATACTAAGATTAGGACACCATCTCGCAAAGAAAGAGAAACTCACAGGACTTACACTAATGGGTTTCGATGACCCTCACAAGGACACCCTTGGTGTTAAACGGTACCCACTTCCCAACCCAGCTCCAGCCCCCAATGCTTACTTTGCGGTCCTTCGTGATGGCCCAGACCACACTGACTCCCGCGGAGACGTGCATGATCCCATTTTCAGACCCAGGAGGCTCCACTATGGACCAGGAACTCCCTGCCAGTACCCAAAGAAACCCAGGCAGCCTCCATCAGCCTAGATTCTGGAGAGCAAGCACCCCACTTCCTATTATGGGGGCTGGCTACCTTTTGGGTTATTCCTGCAGATTCCTTCTCTGACCAGAGCCTGGCCCTCCCAGAGGGTGGCCCATATAAGGTCGTGGGGTCCACAGCTGATCTGGACCACCTCCCCTGGGGTATCCACCAGAGACCAAGAGGAACCCTCTGGGTTGGGGTGGCTGACATCCTCCCGGTACCACACCTAGAAGGGTTGGAAAGAAAGCATGGTATTCACATCAGCAAATCTGACTCTCACACACGGGCATCTCTCACACAGTCACATGCCTTCACTATATAGACCTTCTATCACGCACACAGCTTGGTGAGAAAATGCCTGGGTATTGGTGAGCCTAGGGAGACAGACCTATTTGCTTCAGCTGCCTGTAAGAACAAGTAGATTCCCGTGTCAGCAGCCCTCAGGCCGTCCATGAAACCTGTGCCCCCTAGTGGCAATGTGTTCCCAGGACACCTGTCAACAAGAGAAGGCAGGGTCTTGGTGGTTTTAAGCGGGGAAAACCCAATGTCTAAATGTCCACTTCTATTGCTCTGTAACCTGAATAGTTTCAACTTAACAACAGAATCCGTCTTTCCCCACATCTATCTTCCTGATGACAGCCATTCTGACTCTGGTGAGATGGAATCTCAAAGTAGTCTTTGTGTGTGCATGTGTGTTGTGTTGTGTGTGTGTACATGTTCATATTTGTGTATGGTCATGCATTCATACATAGGTTAGGGAGGGATGGTTCTAGAGAGCCATCTT
Organism: Arvicanthis niloticus; assembly: GCF_011762505.2. Lineage (NCBI taxonomy): Eukaryota > Metazoa > Chordata > Mammalia > Rodentia > Muridae > Arvicanthis > Arvicanthis niloticus. Next base: position 34,906,886 of record NC_133432.1, read on the forward strand.
CAAACGATGGACCTGGACTTTTCTGGTCATGCCAACCTACCCTTATGATGGGCCCTGCAGGACCTGCCTACCAGCTAGGCAGCTACGGGGAATAAGCCTTTTCTTTCTGGAGCACAGGGTCCTGGAGCCACCTCTTCTGGATCACAGCAGTGATGGGGGGGGCGGGGGCGGGGAACACTGGTGCACAGCTGGTACTCAAGGAGCACAGACACAGCTTGTGGCCCCTCCCCTCTCTTGGCATCCAGGCGGACTGCCTTAGGCTAGCTCTCTCACCCTTCTTACATCCTTCCTACCACATTCCAGCAAGACTGAGAGGATGGACTGTGATTAACCTAAGCCTGAGTGAGATGACCCCGGCCAAAGGTAAGTCTGCTAAAAATAATCTGTTTTGACTGTTCCAAAGTCAGTGGAGACTTGTGGTCAATGTGGTTAACGCAGGAATTACCGGACAATCATAAAATAAGAGCTAAAGCCATGCAGAAGGCATCAGACTCCTGGACTTGGGACCATCTTTGTTCCGGTTGTCAGCTAAGCTTGACTTTTTAAACAAACTGTAGAAAAAGATGTCTCTCTAAATATGCATCTATCCATCACTTACCCATTTACTTACCTACCACCCACCCATCATCCATCCATCCATCCATCCATCCATTATCCATCATCCATCTATCCATCCATCATCCATCCATCCATCACCCAACCATCCATCACCCATCCATCCATCCATCCACCCGCCTATGTCTTCTAGGCATCTGTTCACATCGGCGTACCATACATCTGTACACCATCCACCCATCCACATACTCACCATCATCCATCTAGACACACACCATCAATCTATCCACACATCAGCCATGGACCCACTCGCACACCCATAGTGTTCCTAGAAAACAGAAGAAGGAGCTGGCAGGGGGCTCAGAATCTGTCCAAGGAGACAACATTGATGGTGAGCCTGAACTGGATTAGAAGGATGGACAGGACCCAAAGCATCCAGGGCAGGTATTGTGGAAAGTCTGGTAACTTTCCCAGGAAGTCCCATTTCCAGGGACAGGAGGCAGTTAGCTCTCTTCCTCCACCTTGGGGAACCCCTCCACCACTCTGAACTGTGCCTGGCCTCCTTCACCATATCAAATCTTGGTAAGATTTGCAAGGTGGTAGTGGCAATGGTAGTGGTGGTAGTGGTATGGACTTACCTTTCCCTGCAGGGATACAGCCCACACTGACAGGCGGCCCACAGGTTCCTCTGTGATCTCCCACCCTCCCACAGACAGGTCATTGAAGGGGTCAGGGAGTTCCTTGGGGTCATCTTTTGAGGGGATCTGAAACAAAGGGGCAACAAGCAATGGCTGTCACTACCTGGTGGCCCATACAGCCCCTCCCTGTCACTATCACTGTCCCTCCCCTGCCTGCCTTCCCTCCAGTCCTTCCACCCTCAGCATGGCCCATGCTGCCTGACTTCAAGAAGAAGGCAGCCACAGACTGCAGGCCTGTGTATCTGGCCATGGATCCTCTCTGTTCTGTCCCCTTCATCAGACCCCGGCCTGAACCACTGCTTTGGAGTAGGGTCATGGGGACAACACTAAGCAAAGGAGGAGAAGCCTAAGAAAGGACAAGTTCCGTGCTAACTTTGGCCCCTATGTGGCCATCTCCCAAATGAGGGGAGTTGTAAGGCTGGTTACAAAGCTCTGTGACAGCAAACAAGTCAGGTCCCAGGGTGGGACCTGCCCTAGGGGATAAGGATACCTGTCCTTGCCGGCCTCCTATCAAGGACCTCCATGCCCCGCCCATGCCCCTGCCCATGCCCCCCCTTATACTACACCCCATGCTCCGCCCCCATGCCATATTTAGGGCCAAAGACCTTAGCCCAGGTGTCCCGGGATTTGTATCTCCTATACCGGATCCACTTGCGCCTTCGCACGCATGAATTCCATTTCTTGTCTCTAGTGTAGGTGGCAGGGAAGTCCATAGCGTATGTCCACCCCTGAAATACCAAGGCCGGAGCCTCAATATGTCTCGGTGGGGAGGAAGTGGAATCTGAGGATCTGGGAAGGTGGGGAATGGAAGGAGGGAGGAGGGGGAAGTATGGTATTTAATCCCAAATGGGAAGGGGAGCTCTAGGGGAACAAGCTGAGTCCAACAGCCAGCCATGGAGGGTACTGAGTTCACCTACCCCTTTCTCGGTGGGCTCCCCTCCAAAATTCTCATCCACGTACCAGTCTGATTCCCATTCCCAGTGTGGTGAAGGTAGTGCTACCCCATCCAGCGGCCGATGCTGGAGCCCACTCACGTCACTCCACGGCCAGCGGTCACTTGGCAGGAGCTTCTCACAGAAGCCTCCCATGGGGTTCCAACGCTGAGGCCAGGGGACACAGAGATGCTCTCAGGAGTCAGCCAGATGGGAGCGGACCCAGGAGAACAAGACCTCGCCAGGCCTCAGTGGTCTACTAGCTCCTCTCCAGGATGGCAGACAAGGAAAGGCCAAGGTGGGGTGCAGGCTAGGGCGGTACTCTTCAGGAAAAGCCACAAGGCCACACAGAGTGGAGCACCCACTCACCCACCACCACAGTGCTTAGAGGACACAGGATAGGTGCTCTCCATCCTGGGCTTCTGAGACCCATGAAAGCCAACCCTCATGTGCACCCAGATAGCTTTCCAGGTCAAAGCCACAACCAGGACTCCAGCTACAAAGACCCTGGATCCAGAACTTCATGCAAGCTAGGCACGTACTCTACCACTGAGCCATACCCCCAGGCCCAAAAACTTAGATTTTTTTTTTATTTTAAAGGTAGGGAATTAATATAGCTCAGGCAAGCCTTGAATCTACTATGTGGATGAACTTGAACTTCTTCTTTTTTTTTTTTTTTTTTTTTTTTTGGTTTTTCGAGACAGGGTTTCTCTGTGTAGTCCTGGCTGTCCTGGAACTCACTCTGTAGACCAGGCTGGCCTCGAACTCAGAAATCCACCTGCCTCTGCCTCCCAAGTGCTGGGATTAAAGGCGTGCGCCACCACCGCCCGGCGAACTTGAACTTCTGATTCTCCAGCCTCTGTCATCGCCTGGGCTGGGATTATAAGTATGCAGTACTATTGTCACTCATTCAATGTAGTTCTGGGGATTATAGAGGCACCACACATGCTTGGCAAGTACTCTACCAACTGAGCTAAATCCCTAGTCTCTTCTTTCCCTCTCCTGTGAGGAGCCGACAGAAGGCAGCTATCATCCTTGCAGCCATCTTGAGCCATATACCCTGACAAGAGACTTGTTTTCAACAGCCTACAACAGCTGAGCACACTCTGATAACATCTTGTTTTATATACTCAGGATTTTCCCTTGGGTGTGTGTGACTTAAAGGCATGACTTGAGAAGTCAAATTTATAAAAGGCAAGAGGCAGACAGAAGAGGGACTGGGGAAACTTGGGACTTGGAGGCACTAGGGACTAAGAACTAGGGACTAGGAACTTGAGACTTGGGACTCAGACTAGGAACAAGGGACTTTGAAAGAGAGAAGAAGAGAGACTGAAGAATAAATGGGATTGAATCACACTCTGTCTGGTTTCCATTCGAGTCTGCCTTCACTCTCTCTCTTACTGAACCCTGACCCGCGGGACCAGAGCAGCAGTATGAGCCGGGACAATTTAGCCCCCAAAGCTTGGGGCAGTGCGGGATTTAACAATTTTGGCCCCCAAGCTTTTGGCAGTGCGGGTTCCAACATTTGGCAGAGCGGTCTCCGACACTCCCCTACCCCCTTTTGAGGGAAAGTCTAGCTACATAGTCCAAACCGGCCTGGAACACATAATTCTCTTGTCTTGCCACAGAGGGATTGCAGGAGTGTGCTACTACTTCCAGGGCAACTCAGATCTTAACTGATGAAGTAGATTATGGGATATGGGGGAGACCAGCACCCTAATTCACCCCTCAGCATATTGTAATTAATACTGCTGACCAGCTCAGTAATTACACACACACACAACCAGCACTACCTGATTCTCATAAGCCTCCTCTCGGTGGCGGATGGGTACATCACTGGAGCACACGTACAAGTAGACCTGGTTGTCGCAGGCGATGCCCCAGCAACACTGGGTGGCCGCGCTGACCCGCTTGAACTCCAGCTGGACATCCTTGCAAAGCTCCCAGTACTGACCGGCCGTGGACAAGGTATACACTCTCCCAAAGAGGTCCACTGCCCACAGCACGGAGGAGGGCATGGCCACAGTGCTGGGGAAAGTCAAGGGAATAAAAGAAGGTATTAGCGTCATAGCCCCTGAACCAGGGACATCGTAAGAACCCTGTGTGGTGACCGTATCAACACACACATGACAAAATGAGGTCCCAAGCAATCAGTCACCATAGTAACCAGAAGCAATGTGTGTCTTCCAGTTTAAGTTTCTTTTCTGCCTCTTCTTCACTCTCATTACAGGGATGTATCCCAGGCTGGTCTCAAATTTTCTATGTAGCTATGGTGATCTTGATTTTTGACCCTCCTGCCCCCACTTCCCAAGAGCGGGGATTGTGGATGTGCACTGCCACACTCAGTTGATGTGGCGCTGCCTAGCATGCAAGATGTGCTGGTTTCTGTCCCCAGCATCCTACAGACTAGGTGTGGTGGCTCATGCCTATAATGCCAGCACTCAGGAGGTAGAGCTGAAGGCCCACCTAGGCTACATGAAAACCTGTCTGAGTCTAGCCTGAGAACTGAAGCTACTGGGAAAATAACTGAGTTTCTTTAGGGACCCAAGGCTACTGTGCCAGGGAGCTCGACTCTTGCCGTCTGCCATAGGCACGGGGGCGCTCCAGAAGGTACTGACAGCATAAGGAGGACTGGAGATGGAACAGATCTGAAAATAGAGCCATCTGCCCCAGGCAGAACCAGCCGATTCTTGGAACCCTGGAACCCAGGGAGTCTGACAGACACAGAGGAGAGCTCAGGCTGGAAAGGAAGGCAGGGGCAGGCAGGGCCAAGTTTCAGGAAACATCCATGACCTGATATAGAGAGAGCGACTCTAGGAGGGAGACTGGCCAACAGAATGGTGTGATTTTAGGAGGGGCTGGGGTGGGTGGGAATTCTCTTAGAACCAATGACCTCTTCAACTGCAGGACCTCTCTCTCTTTATCACACAGATATACACACACACACACACACACACACACACACACACACACACTTGGGGGAAGGGAGCAGGAATCAGGATACTAGTTTTCTGGGATCATCTGAAAAGTACCTCTGTCTAGAGACCTTAGCTGGGGCCCAGTGGCACTTGCTTCCTCTGGCCAGGCCTGGAGGCTTCTCTACTCCATTCACAGTATTAGAGCTGCCAGAGGCCACAGCACCAGAGTTTGGGGCCAGGCTCCATTACTTCTTTTCTTTATTGCTTTGTTTTGTTTTTTGTCTTATTCTGAGACAGCATCGCACATCACTCAAGGTGGCCTCAGACTCACTATGTAGCAAAGGATGGTCTTGAACTCCAAACTCTACCTCCTGAGCAATGGGCTTCCAGGTGGTGCTTCTAACCTCGCCAAAGCTGGCTATTCTCTCTGCCTTGATTGTGTGGAATAGCGTGGCAATCAGAGAGGAATAGTGACCTACTTCCTAAGCACTGAGTGAGCCAACACAGACCCAGGACTTACTAAATACTGCCCAGCATCCAGCATGGTCTCGGGGACTGTCCCTGATGTCACTTAATCTCTTGGGACACAACCATTACTCCCCCATCTCAGTTTCTGTGTATCTGTTTGAGTCCAGGCTGGCCTGGACCCCACAGTCTTTCTGCCTCAGCCTCCCGGGTGCTGGGATTACAGGCTGTCTGCAGTCTCACCAGGCTCCCATCTCTTGAGGAGAAAAATCAAGCCAGGGGTGGGGAACATAGCTTAGTAGGTAAAGGCCACTTGCCACACAAGGCTGGCAACTTGAGTTCAACCTCTAAAAACCACATATGGTTAAAGCAGAGAACCGACACTACAAAGTTGTCCTACTTACACACACAAACACAAACTATTAATAAATAAATTAAAAAAATAATTTTTTAAAAAGAAAATAAGTCCAGTGGTGGTGTGCTGTTGAGTGTGTATACAATCCCAGCACTTGGGAGGCAGAGGCAGGCGGATCTCTGAATTCAAGGCCAGCCTGGTCTACTGAGTGAGTTCCAGGACAGCCAGGGCTACACAGAGAAAACCCCTGTCTTGAAAAAACAAACAAACAAACAAATAACATTAGGCTTTAACCCTGAGTCAAATGGCTGAGGTGCCTATTTAAGATATCAAAGCAACACTGGCTGCCAGGTTCTCCCAGCATCCTTCAGTCCCTCCATGTTACAGGACCCTCCTGGTGCCATAACCCACCCTCTGCCCTACACTTTCCTATATACTCCAACCATTTTGCTTGTCCTCTTTGAACCTTCGGGCCTCTTGGCTGCTAAACCCAGATCCCCCATCTCCTCTCTCCCTTCCCCTCACGGCTCAGGGTCCTGTCCACTCCGGACTCGTCCAGATGTCTCTGGCTATGTTCTTTCACAGATCTATCATAAACCTTCTCCTGCACCATACCTAGGACTGGTCATGATTTCCTTCTACCCCTCAGTTTCATTCACCACATGCCTGTAGGCACAGCAGGAAAGAGGCAAACAGAGGAGGGATAGAAGGCCAGCAGAGGTTATATAGTAAGAGTCTGTCTCAATGTCTCCTCCAAAACCAAGCCACTGTTCCAGGTAAGAACAATCAGTTGAGTCAAGCTGTGCCTGACTGTTGAGCTCAAAAGGTAAACATGTATTTGAAACACTTTCCTTCCGATAAATGACTAAGCAGTCATTTTCTTTCAGACATAATTGAACCTTCTGGGCAGTTAGTGGAAGCACTGTGTTTATAAACTCCCTTCCAGGTGGGACTCAGGCACCAGTCACACCTGAGCTAAAGGCCATCCAGGGTAAACATCCTTGGCCCACCACAGCTCCTTTCTGGCCCACAGGATGTCCCCTGACTTGTCACACACCACTTCCTGTGAGATCACCATGCAACCTGGCTTGGGTCACTGGGTCACAGGACTCTTGAAGTGGGTGCGTGGAAGCGTTGTGATTTGGGGATTCTGAGACATCTTTGTTTCGCAGAAGCGAAGGGATAGAGGGGACATACTCCATGGCAGCAACCTCTGCTTTACCACAAACCTCTAAAAACAAATGTCATGTGGTCCTTCAGTCATTGGGTTAAAAAGACTCGCCATCACAAAAAAGCACCTGCCCTTCCGAGTCAGTTTATTCACAGATCCTTTCAGAGACCAAAAAAATAGCCTGATGTAGGGGCACGTGCCTGTAATCTCAGCACCTGTAGGGTTAAAGGAGGATTGCTCCAGGCAGGACTGGCCTACATAGTGAGCCGGTGTCTCAAAACAGAAACAAAAAAAACCACGAAGAGGACTGGGAAAATGGCTTAGTGCTTACCTTGTAAGGAGGAGGACCCGAGTTTAACCCATGTTAAAAAAAAAAAAAAAAAGTGTGTCTATGTTTGGGAGGCGGGGCATGGTCAGCTACATGGCTCATTCCGTAAAGATACTGGCTGTGGAGCTGAACAACCTAAGTCTGATCCCTGGGATCCACCTGATGGAAGGAGAGCATCCACTCCGGCAAATGGATTTCTGATCTCCACATGTGAGCCACGGCAAACACACATGCACGCACACAGACAAGGCACACACACACAGACACACTAAATGTAAAAATAGTTTTAAGTGAGCCACAGTGGCACTTGCTTATAAGCCTAGAGTTGAAGAGGTGGATCCCCAGGGTTCTGTAGTCAGATAACCTAGCCTAATCAGTGAGCCCCAGGCTAGTGTGAAATCCCATCTTTAAAAAACCAAGGTAGAACCAAGGTAAATGGTGCAGGTTGACTTCTGGCCTCCACACCCACTTGTGCATCTGCACACACAAAGAAATAAAAATTAAAAAATAACAACAACAATAATAATAATGCCGAGAAGGAAGAGGAAGATGAGGAGGAGGAGGAGGGGGAAGAAGAGGAAGAGGAGGAGGAGAAGCAGCAGCTGACACCCTGCCCAGGGCAAGTAGTGGGCAGTAGATGCCCTTGAGGGCACAACACAGCACAAGGAAGCCTCAAAACGTTTCCTTCTCCAGAATCTGTCTTCGGGCTGCCTCTTGCAAGGCTTCTGGTTTTTCTATTACACCCTCACTCCTGTCTGATGTACGCTGGCTATTAAAGTTGCTTCCTGTCTGCCAAGCGCAGGGACCACTCCAAGGCGATGTTAGGGTTAAAAGAGAAGACAGGAAATAGCAGAGCTTGTATGGGAGTAGGGGCCCTTCCTGGAGAGTAAATAGAGTCTGCCCAGCCCCAGCGGGCAAGAAGCGACCTGGCTTTGATCCAGTTCCTGCACTTGGGCGACAGGTGGGTCCCTGCACTGCCACCAGGAGCATATGTCGGAGCTGTAGGGCCGTGACCATCTGCCTACACTAATCCTAAAGCAAGCAGATTTGCTCCCAACGTCAAAGGAGAGGGCTACAGACAGGCCCCTGGACGCTCCATTTCTCTAAATCATGCAGGCTCGGCGATCGGGTTCTTCAGATCTCTGCGGTCCTAAGGCTGCAGTGGGGGAGTGCTATGAAGCGGGTCCACGAGCAGGCGTTTAGGGGTTCCAAGGCAGGGGTAGGAGCGGTGCCCTGCAGGTGTGCAGCACAGAACACAGGTACAGTCCCTCTCTCTGCCTGGATCGTCCCAGTTAACGCAACCAATGGAGGAGATCGGGAAACCGGGAGCACCTTTGCTCTGCGCCACCCCAATCTCCCCGATTGGAGTCCCCACGGCCCTGTCACCGATGTTTCGGGGACACCGTGCCGCACTTACCTGGGCCCACGCCCGGCGGGGCGGGTTCCCAGCGGAGGCTTCTGAACTCCTATGCTTTAGCTACAGTCAGGCCCTCCCCCGGCCTCAGGCGAGAGGGCGGGCCGGAAGCAATAATCAATTCAGCGCTGATTGGCCAGACTCGGAGTGACGCAACTGCCTGGGAGCTCCTGATTGACTGCTGCGCTCAGCGGCAATCTTGCCGACTCTAGGATGACGCGCGTGCGCACTCGCGATGTCACCCCGGGTCCCACTAACCCGCGGCGCTCTGCGAGTGAGGAGGGAAGGCGCGGGTTGTTGCGTCTCCTCTCTCAGGACTCGGCTTCCGGAGCGGTGCAGGCCGGTATAGACATGAGTGCTTCAGGCGAGGAGGAGGGACGGGCCGGAGAATGTTGGAGCACAGGAAGCGGTGCCCTGAGGAATGCGGGCATGTGAGGATGCGCACAGCCTGGGACCCGCTGAGGACACGTGACTCGATGGGTCCCTGGGAACTAGAAAGTAGCCCTTGAGTACGAACTTTTACTCTTTTTGGGAGGAGTCCGGGAAACGTGACTGTTGTGATTGTACCAAGGCGTCAGGGTATTTATTGCTCAGTCTCTTGGGGTTGCGACCGAGATGGATGTTGCATAATATTAATGCCGATATGTGATAATATGAGTATCCGTGGATATACTGATATCGTCCCACTTTGTTGCAAGAATTCCTTCCCTGAAGAAAGGTTAAAAATAATGTCTTCCTCCTCCTCTTCCTCCTAAGAGCCCCAGGACAAACCAAAATCATTGTACCAAAATTCTTCCTGTGGATTCAGTGAGTTTATGAGGAGTTGCCCGAAAAAGTGTGGGTGACGCCAAAGTTGAGTGACTGAGAGTCCGTGCCCATAGTAGCTGATGGCTTTTTTCTAGCGGCGCAGAGTCCTTTCGTTTACCCCACCCCACCCCCGTAGCCTCTCTACTACTCTAGCACCTCCTAAAACCCCGTGCATCAGGGCTGAGAGGCACACAAAGGGCTGCGCGGAGCTGCTGAAAGCTGCACTGTAGAAACACTAGCGTGGTCTTAGGAAGACCTGGATTTTGTTGTCTGTGACACTACTTTGACCTCAGTTTGCTCATTGGAAGGCACTGATGAAGAGATCAGTGTGGAGCCTGGTGAGGTGGGCCCACTCCCTGGCCAGTCGGGTTTTTTCAGAGTTGCTTTTCCTTAGTAGACGGGAGTCTGCTTTCTAGCCTTCATAAGAAAGGATAGTCGTCATTTCTAATTCTATATTTCTTTTTAAAAGATTTATTTATTCTTATGTGTATTGGGAGGTTTGCCATATTTTGCCTGCATGCATGTTTGTGTGAGGGTGTCAAATCCCCTAGAACTGGAGTCACGGTTGTGAAATACCATGTGGATGCTGGGTATTGATTGAGGCAGGTGTTTGGATCCTCCGGAAGAGCAGCCAGTGCTCTTAACCGCTGAGCCATCTCTCTAGCCCCTTCTTTATTTATTTATTTATTTATTTATTTATTTATTTATTTGAGACAAGGTTTCTCTGTGTAGTCCTGGCTGACCTGGAACTCACTCTGTAGACCAGGCTGGCCTCGAACTCAGAAATCCGCCTGCCTCTGCCTCCCAAGTGCTGGGATTAAAGACGTGCGCCACCACTGCCCGGCTCTCTAGCCCCTTCTTAACTTTTTTTTTAAAAAACATTTATTTGTATGTGAGTGTGTTCCTGTGTGCAGGTGCGCAATGCTGTGGGTGCAGAGCTTTCTAGAGGACAGCTTTCTAGAGTTGATCTCTCTCCTACCACCTCCAGGTCCCAGGGTTTGGCAGCCTTTACCTGCTGAGCCACCTCACCGGTAAATTCTGTATTTTTTTTTAATTAGTGTTTTTTAGATTTAATTGTTTATTTATGTGTGAGAGTATATGCAGATGTGTTCTCTCTCTCTCTCTCTCTCTCTCTCTCTCTCTCTCTCTCTCTCTCTCTCTCTCTCTCTCTGTGTATGTATGTATGTAGAGGTATGTGTACCTGTATACAACTCATACCGGGCAGTGGTGGCACACACCTTTAATCCCTGCACTTGGGAGGCAGAGGCAGGTGGATTTGAGTTTGAGGACAGCCAGGGCTATACAGAGAAACCCTGTCTCGAAAAACAAACAAACAAACAAACAAACAAACAACTCACATAGGCCTGAAGAGGGCATCGGGTGCTCTCAGCTGCTACATTGCCTGTTCTGTGGTAAGGTCCTTGCCTGGACCAAGGACCCACTGTCTCAATTAGGCTGGAAGCCAGCAAACAACCCTCTACCCCCTTGGGGTTGAGTTATAGGCATTTGCAGGGACACCTGGTGTGTTAAAAAAGCACTGGATCTGAATTCTAGTCCTCACTGCAGAGCAAGGTTTTTTTTTTAATGTCTGAGCCATCTCTCCAGGTCTCATTAGTTTTAGGGTCCTTTTTTCTCCTTATAACAGTTATTTAGTGTGTGTGTGTGTGTGTGTGTGTGTGTGTGTGTGTGTGTGTGTGCGCGTGTGCGTGCTCAGAGGACGACTTAGTGGAGTTGGTTCTTTAATTCTCTCATGAAGAGAGAGCCCACGTTCAGGTTCTTGGGTGAGGGTCTTTACCCTCTCAGCCATCTTGTTGGCTTGCCCGAGTTTTTTTTTGACACAGGATCTCACTGAGTTGCCCAGGCTGGGATGGAACTCACTGAGTAGCTCAGGTTGGCCTTGAACTTGCAACCTTCCTTCCTCAGGCCTCATGAGTGCTGAGATTCCAGGCTGTATCGTGACATTTGATGTTTTGCTATTTTTTGACATATTTATTTATTTATTTATTTATTATTATTATTATTATTATTTTGGTTTTTCGAGACAGGGTTTCTCTGTGTAGCCCTGGCTGTCCTGGAACTCACTCTGTAGACCAGGCTGGCCTTGAACTCAGAAACCCGCCTGCCTCTGCCTCCCAAGTGCTGGGATTAAAGGCGTGTGCCACCACCGCCCAGCCGACATTTTTATTTTATAGTCATTATTATTGAGTGCGTGCATGACATTCCACGGTGCTTGTGTAGAAGTCCGTTCTCCCTCTCCGCCTTTACTTGCATTTCAGGGATCAGACTCAGGTCACCAGGCTTGCCGGCAAGTGTCTTTAGCCACGCTCCAATCCTCTGTATTAAATCCCTCCATGTTTTGAATCTGCTCCATTCTAATCTTATCAGTTCTCTCCCTGGCCAGATGCCGGGAGTTCGAGTCTCAGCTCTGTCCCTTACACCGTGAGTTCCTCAGGCTCCGAGTCTGTGTTGTAGTGACCCATTATCACATTGGGCCTCTTGGGGTTGTTGGGTGTGATGGAAAGTGTGTGGTACCGGCATGCTGTTGTCTTCTGAAGCTGTGGTTTTCTTACTGTGCTGGGGATCGAATCAGGGCCTTGCCCTTGTTAGGTAGTAGGATCTAGCACCATCTCTCTTCCTAGCTTTTCTGTATAATCCTGTATAATCAGATTCGGGTTACTCAGCCATCATTGTGCATTGCCTAATGAAGAGTTCTGGAGATGCTTTAGAAAAAAATACAACACTCGCCAGCCTCTCCCAGAAGTGACAGCAGCTGTGCCTTCTCCACCAGGATGGACTGCACTATTGAAGTATGAGCCAAATGATACCCTTCTGCTCTGTCACACATCGATGTATGCATGTGACAACACACAAACACATGCATAGTAAATAAAAATGTAGTTAAGAGTGTGTGTGTGTGTCCTGCTGTCCTTGCCAGGGAGGAAAGCTCATGGAGACTGCCTACAGATGCTAGGTCATCAACATATGTAAATGTGAGCTAAATGCCCGGAACTGGAGCCGTGATTTTAGTTTTGTTTTGAGACAGACTCTCAGTATGTGGCCCTGACTGCTGGAACTCTCTGGAGACCAAGCTGATTGCAAACTCCCAGAGTTTGCCTACCTGTGCCTTGGGGTTTTAGTGTGCCCAGCTAAAAGGTGGTCTTTTTTTTTTTTTTTTTTTTTTAAGATTTATTTATTTTACATTCATGAGTACACTGTCTCTGTCAGACACACCAGAAGAGAGTATCAGATCCCATTACAGATGGTCGTGAGCCACCATGTGGTTGCTGGGAATTGAACTCTGGAAGAGCAGTCAGTGCTAACCATTGAGACATCTCTCCAGCCCAGGGTGGTATTTTTTGACTGGTGATGTAACCTAGTATACAGGGTCTTTGGCCTAATCACTGGTTTCACCCTAGAGGAGAAAAAGGAAAAGAAAAGAAATGATTGATTGGTTTTGTTGTTTTTCTAAAAACAATTAATAATAAAGCCATAAGGCCTCTAACCTGGAAGTCAGCGATAGTCACTCATGGTGCCTCCCTGTCTCATTACAAAGCCCCTCGAGTGAAGCATGCATGTGACAGGCCAGGCCTGTATTAGCACGGGTTGTGTTTTATGAAAAGAGAGCCAGGATATGTTTTGTAGAGCCAGATATGGTGCGGTGAGAGGGGTGCCTCAGCGGGCCCATGCTGAGACATCCTTCCCCCTGAGGGACCAGCCATACAAATAGAGTTAATTTACAGACATAGGAAGGGGAGTTGAGAAGGGAGTAGAGGCAGAAAGAGGGGGTGGGGGAGAGGAGTCAGGGAGGGAACAGAGTCAGAGAGAAGGGGCAGAGAGTAAGAGAGAAAGGAGTGGCCAAACAGCCCCTTTTGTACCAAGCCAGGCCTACCTGGCTGTTGCCAGGTAACTGTTGGGCGGAGCCTAGAAGGAATGGGAACAACAGGGGTTTATTTGAATTGCCCAGGAGATTCTTTCTCCAGGAGCTGAGAAGGTGCAGTGGGAAAGATGGATGAGAGAAGGCAGGGAAGATGGTGTGCAGCCCTAAGGGTTTGAGCTGTGTTAACAAAGATGGTTAATGCAGTTAGGGGGAAACTGCTAAGGTCAGGTCAGAGATAGGAGAAGGAAAGGTTGATACTAACAGAAACCACTCTATAGGAGACAAATAGAAGTTGCAGTCATCCTTAGATCAGGTCCCCAGTGTACGTGGATTCAGTATTTGCCACCCAGCTCTGTGGTTTCACTTAGGGGCTAAAGCTTGCTCTGTGGTGACAGCAGTTTGATTCTTAAGACAGACAACTTTCAGTGTGTTCAAAAAACTACGCTATGTAATTCATGAAATAGCTTTTGTTGCTTTTTGTCCTTTCTGGCAGGGCTGGGGATTGCTGAGGATTCAATCCAGGTCTTGCACACCTACTAAGCACTGTGTCTCCAGCTGTGTCAGACTTACCTAGATAACCTCCCTGGAGCTCAGTGGTAGAGTACTTGTCTGTCGGGGGTGGGGACCCTGGCTTTGATCCCTAGTAGTTCACTAGGACAAAACCAGAACACGCAAACATCTGTATGTTGTTTGTCAGATAAACCAGTTATTGGAATGAAATGTCTTCTGTGGTTTTTTATAACCATTTCGCACAAGTGTTTATATGTCTGTGGTGTATGCGTGCATATGTGAGGGCAGGGTTTGCCAACAGCGGAAATCTTTCTCTATTACACTCTAATTTTTAACTTTTACTATTTTTCAATTATTGTTTATATGTTAAGCGCATGTATTTTGCGTGTGTGTGTGTGTGTGTGTGTGTGCCTGTGCCTGGTGACTGGAGGTCTGAGAAACTGAGGGGGATGCAAAGTCCTGCCCCTAACCAAGAAGCTGTTTGCAATGGGGCCTGCCTGGCAGGGAAATGAGTGTTCTCTAGTGGGGTGAGTGCCACCGGGTGTGTCATCCACACCCCTCCAGAGCAGGCCCCATGCACAGGAGTGGCTGGCCAACACAAAATGGACTCTGTATCTTTTTTGTGGGGTTTTGTTTCATTTTGTCTTATTTTATATTTGTTTTGATTTTCATTTTTTAATTTTGTTTATACTTTGAGAAAGAAAAACATGAAGATTAGCAGGGAGGGGAAAGAATGTAATCAAAATTATGAAAAATGTTCTTTGATAACATTTATTTATTTATTTGCTGGGTTTTTTGTTTTTGTTTTTTGGGGTTTTTTTGTTTTTGTTTTTGTTTTTTTGTTTTTGTTTTTCAAGACCCAGGGTTTCTCTGTGTAGCCCTGGCTGCCCTAGAACTCACTCTGAAGGCCAAGATGGCCTTGAACTCAGAGATCCACCTGCCTCTGCCTCCTAGTGCTGAGATTAAAGGTGTGCACCACCACCACCTAGCTTGATAAAAATTTCCAAAAAAAAAAAAAAAAAAAAAAAAAAAAAACCCTGGGAAATAAAAAAAAAAAAAAAAAAAAAACAGATATCAGGGGCTGGAGAGATGGCTCAGTGATTAAGAGCACTGACTGCTCTGCCAGAGGCCCTGAGTTCAATTCCCGGCAACCACATGGGATCCATCTGTAATGGGATCCAATGCACTCTTCTAGTGTGTGTCTGAAGGCAGCTGCAGTGTACTCATATAAATAGAAAATAAATAAATCTTAAAATATATCAGATTCCCCAGACCTGGAGTTATAGGTGGTTGGGAGCCACTGTTGTGGTTTGAATGAAAATGGTCCCCATGTGTGCGTATGTTTGAATGCTTAGGCCCCAGCTGGTGGGATCAGGATGTGGTTCCCCTAGCTTCAGCTCTAGTGCCAAGCCTGCCTGCCTGTGGCCATGCTTCCCACCGTGAAGGTCTTGGACTCACCTTTTGAAATTGTAAGCAAGCCCCAAATTAAATGTTTTGTAAGGTATCTTGGTCATGATGTTTCTTCACAACAATAGTAAAGTAACTAAGAAAGCCATCACATGGCTTCTGGGAACCACACCTGGTCTTCCGCAAGAGCAATAAATATTCTTTTGGTTTTTTTTTCTTTTTTTTAAAAAAAAGATTTATTTATTCATTTTTATGTATGTGAGTACACTGTCTTTAGACACACCAGAAGAGGGCATCGAATTCCATTACAGATGTTTGTGGGTCACAATGTCGATGCTGGGAATTGAACTCAGGACCTCTGGAAGAGCAGTCAGTGCTCTTAACACTGAGCCATCTCTCCAGTCCACAACAAGTGTTGTTAATCACTAAGGCAGTCCTCCAGCAACTTATTTTTATTTTACTTTATTTTATTTTTGAGGTAGGCTCTCACAATCCCTGCTTTGCAGACCGCACTCTCCTCAAGCTCACAGGCCTCTGCCTGCCTTTGTCTTCTGTGTTAAAGAGGACTGAGATTACAGGCATGTGTTACTATATCTGATTTTGTTTTAGTATCACTTCTAGAGATTCAGACTCCTGTCCTCATGATAAAGTGGTGGCAGGCACTTTACCCACTGTGGTGGTTTAAATATGCTTAGCCCAGGGTGTGCACTATTAGGAGGTGTAGCCTTGTTGGAGTAGGTGTGGTCTTGTTGGAGGAAGTGTGTCACTGTGGGGGTGAGACTTTGAGATCCTCATCCTAACTACCCAAAGACAGTTTGTTCCTGGCTTCCTTTGGATGAAGATGTAGAACTCTCAGCTCCTCCAGCGCCATGCCTGCCTGGATGCTGCCATCCTTGCTGCCATAATGATAATGGACTGAACCTCAGAACTTGTAAACCAGCCCCAATTAAATGTTGTCCTTTATAAGAATGACCTTGCTCATGGTGTCTCTTTTCAGCAGTGGGAACCCTAAATAAGACACCCCCTGAGCCATCTTCCCAACCCTCTACCTTAATATTTTTTAGCAAAGGTCTTTGGGTGAACCTGGAACTCACCAACCCAGCTATACTGACTGCCTGGCAAGCTCTGGGGAGCCTCCTGTCTCTGCCACCCTTATAGGAGGATTATAGGTCTGGGCCAGCACACCTGAGTTTTTACATGGATGCTGGGGATTCAAACTCAGGTCCGAATGCTTGTATCATCTCCTCAGCTTCTTGCACAAGTTTTTACTTAGTCTCATTGACATAAATGGTGATTTGTTTTTCACCTTAAACTCCAGCATAGGAGGATCTGTTCTGGATCTCTTCACCCATCCAGCAGGGGAGTGTCCACAACGCTCCATTCCAATCCTCCACACTTCCCGAGGCAGTCATGTACAATGGCCAGGCTTGAGATCAGCAAAGAAAGTAGCCATTTTTGTGAAGAACAAAAGCTTAAAGAAATTTGACAGACACATTGGAGAATAGAAGAGTGGCAACTGGATGAGATGTCAGAAAGATGCATGTGTCCAGACGTGGTCACTGTGGCCCTTTGAAAGAAAATGGCTTCCATGGGCTCACAGGTGTGGCCTTTCTGGGTGGGTGTGGCTTTGTTGGAGGAAGTGTGTCACTGAGGGGCGGGCTTTAAGGTCTCAAGATGCTCAAGCTAGGCCCAGTGTGGCAGTTACTTCATGCTCCCTGCAGATCCAGATGTAGACCTCTCAGCTCCTTCTCCTGCACCATGTCTGCTTGTGTGCTGTCATGTTTCCCACCATGATGATAATGGACTAAACCTTTGAAGCTGTAAGCCAGCCCTTTATAAGAGTCCCTATGGCCATGGTGTCTCTTCACAGCAATTGACACCCTAAGTAAGACAGGCCCCCACAGGCTCATGTACTTGGACTCTGAGGCTGTCACAGTGCAGTGAGCCTCCACGCCCTTTGTCACTGTCATACACTGGCGATCTGAAGTCAAAGGCTTGAGTGTGTCATTTGCCTGTATCCAGACCTTTGTCCTTATTCTAGCGACTGGATATAACAAGCAGTTGAGAGAGCAAGGGCCTTGCCTTCACCACTCTCTACCCTGGAAAATAACTGTTTCTCTACAGTTCCTAACAGCACTCTGAAAAAAAAATTGTGTGTGCATATATGAGTGCAGTGTGTGCATGTGTGGCAGTTTTGTTTGTGTCTTCACACACGCATGTACATGTATGTGTGTGTGTGCGTGTGGCAGTGGTTGACATTAGGTATTTTCCTCAGTTACTCTCTGTACTGACTGATTTTGTGTCACCCTGACACAAGCTGGAGTCATCACAAAGAAAGGAGCCTCCCTTGAGGAAAATGCCTCCATGAGATCCAGCTGTAAGACATTTTCTCAATTAGTGATCAAGGGTGGGAGGGCCCATTGTGGGTGGTGCCATCCCTGGCTGGTAGTCTTGGGTTCTATAAGAAAGCAAGCTGAGCAAGCCAGGGGAGCAAGCCAGTAAGTAGCACCCCTCTACTTATCACCTCTGCATCAGCTCCTGCCTCCAAGTTCCTCCTGCCCTGTATGAGTTCCTGTCCTGACTTCCTTTGGTGATAAACAGCAATGTGGAAGTGTAAGCTGAGTAAACCCTTTTCTCCCCAACTTGCTTCTTGATCATGATATTTTTGTGCAGGAATAGAAACCCTGACTCTCCTTTTTTTTTGGTTTCTTTTTAAGCTATGGTCCTTCCATGAATCTGAAGTGTGACACTAAGTAGCTGGCTCACGAATCCCTCAGTTGCTGCCTCCTAGTGCTTGGATCACAGTCCTGATCCAGCTTTTTATGTAAGTGCCAGGGATCAAACTCAGGTCTTCAGGTTTGCATGGTGAGTTCTTCACTGATTGAGCCATCTCCCCGATCCCCTCTCTACAAGATTTTGAAGTATGGTTTCATGTAGCCCAAGGCTGGCCCAAAATGCACTCCATGCTTGATGATGACTGTTAGCTTCTGGTCCTCCTGCCTCTACCTCCTGGGTGCTGGAATTGCAAGTGTTTATGCAGAACTGGGCTTTTGTTTTCTCTACCAATTACCAACAGAGCTAAATCTTTGTCCCCAGATATGATTTAAAGAAACCATTGTTTTAAAAACAAAAATCCAGGGCTGGAGAGATGGCTCAGAGGTTAAGAGCACTGACTGCTCTTCCAGAGGTCCTGAGTTCAATTCCCAGCAACCACATGGTGGCTCATAACCATCTGTAATGGGATCCAATGTCCTCTTCTGGTATGTTTGAAGACAGCTACAGTGTACTCACATAAATAAATAAATAAATAAATAAATAAATAAATAAATAATATTTAAAAAAATAAAATAAATAAAAACAAAAATCCCAGAGGCTCAATTTTACCAGTAAAGACTTGGGAGCCAGATGTTGGTGTGAAAGCCGCTAAGCTCAAAGAGGCGAAAGAAAGTACCCAGCTGACCTCCTGACTCAGCCCATGTCCCAGAAGGAAAAAGCTCCTTCTCCTCCACGTTGTCTTTTTTTTTTTTTTTTTTAATATTTATTTATTTATTTATTTTATATATATGAGTACACCATTGCTCTCTTCAGACACACCAGAAGAGGGCATCGGATCCCATTACAGATGGTTGTGAGCCACCATGTGGTTTCTAGGAATTGAACTCAGAACCTCTGGAAGAGCAGTCAGTGCTCTTAACCCCTGAGCCATCTCTCCAGCCCTCCATGTTGTCTTAAATAACTTTATTTAAGGGATCAATACCCCTCCCTTCTACTTCCTTCTGTTCACACCCTGTAAGCTGGTTGGTTGCGCTACCCCTTGACCTATCTTTGATGTTCTTAACAGAAAGCTCTACCATTGAGCCATGCCCCAGGCCCATGTGTTTGTTTAGTTGGTTAGCTTGCTTGATTGTTTTGTTTTTCTTAAGACAAAATCTCTGACAGAGGCTGGATTTTGTGGCAATCTTCCTACCTTGGTCTCCTGAGTAGTAGAATTGCAGGAGCTAACATGCCACCCCCCCGCCCCCGTGTTGATTTTTTTTTTTTTAAGGTTCCTTAGCTTGTGGAGCTAGAAGGTTCGTCTCCAGGAAGTTTCTCTAAAGGGGAAGGAAAGAAATGACTAACCAGAGAGCTGAAGGCCAGGGCTGTTGACATTGGGATATAAAGTTCTAAGAAGGTGCATGTGTTCAGTTCATGTTTCCCAGCAGGTGGCGATATTGAGAGATGGGTTCATAAGGCATCAACTTCACATCTGGCCTCTTACAGTCTCTAAGCTATGCATGGTAGCATGCATCTGTAATCTTAGCACTTGGGGAGGCTGAGGCAGGAGGATCTTGAGTTAAGATTAATCTGGGCTTTATAGTGACAGTGTCTCCTCTTCCTCCTTCTCCTCCTCCTCCTCCTCCTCCTCCTCCTCTTCCTCCTCTTCTTCTTCCTCCTCCTCCCCTCTTCCTCCTCTTCCTCTTCTTCCTCTTCTTCTTCTTTCTCTTCTTCCTCTTCTTCCTCCTCCTCTTCCTCCTCTTCCTCTTCTTCCTCTTCTTCTTCTTTCTCTTCTTCCTCTTCCTCCTCTTCCTCCTCCTCTTCTTCTTCCTCCTCCTCCTTCTTCTTCTTGATTTTTTGAGACAGGGTTTCTCTGTGTAGCCCTGGTTGTCCTAGAACTCACTCTATAGACCAGGCTGGCCTCAATGTCACAGAGATCCACCTGCCTCTCTCAAGTGCTGGGATTAAAGGCGTACCACCACTGCTGGTCTGTGGCATAGTTTCTTAAGAAGCAAAGCTACTAGGTAGCAGTAGGACTTGTTTAGAGGATTAGGTTTTTGGAGACATGTTTTTAAAGGGCACACCATGCCCTGGACCCTGCTCATTTTCCTGTTTTCTGACTACCATGATGTGAAGCAAGCTTGCTCCTGCCATCATGAGGCAGTGCCTTGCTTCAGACCAGTGTGATGCTGCCACAAACCTTGGACCCAAGCCACCAAACCAGTGAGCCAAAATAAAAATTTCCTCCTTTTAAGTTACTCTCCTCAGATGTTTGTCCCAGAAACACAAAGTCCAAATAATGAGCAGTGAGGAATCAGGGCAGCCAAAGGTCAGGTGTTAGGCCGTGCCTCAGTGTCCATCAGAGGCTGGCCAGCAAGCGTGACTGTACTTCTGTCACCACCAGGTATTACTTTGGCAGGAGAAATTGTTACACAGTGTATAGGATCGTGTGTGTGTGTGTGTGTGTGTGTGTGTGTGTAGGATCTTATGTTGGAGAAACCTGATATTAAGGCCAAAGTCCCAGGTGGCTCTCCTCCAAGCTCAGCACAGAATGGAGAACTGCCTTTGTCAGGGGGGCTTCCCTTCCTCTGCCTGACTGTCTGGAGAGCGTCCCTGAACACAGGTGCATGGCCTTATCAGAAGAATGGCCTTGTACAGAGCTGCATAACTCAGCACACAAGTCCTGCTCTGGGCTTCCTACCTGTGTGATAACTAGGTACTGTATTAATATGTCCTTTCCACCAGTGCCCCAAAAAGCCCTTGTACACCCTGTCCCTAGAAGAGTAAAGTGGAGCTGTGTCACTGCTCCTGTCTCTGGAAGTCCTTCTACCATACTCACGCCCTGCTTGCCACTCTACTCCCGTTGTCCTTGAAGGCTGGTGGCCCGCAACCCTGGGGAGAAGGAAGACCCACAATCTTACAAAAAGTACAACAGAATTCAGGACTGACTATAGCAGATAGTAATACACAAGCAAAGAAGGGTTGTTACAGCGTTTGTCCTGTTTACACCTACTGACTTATTTTTTCTGGGGATAGTCATTCATAAGCTGAGTGTGTAGTTGTTTTAACCTGAAATCTCCAGGGGCTTCAGTAAGCCACTTACATTGATAGAGTGTGTGTGTGTGTGTGTGTGTGTGTGTGTGTGTGTGTGTGTGTTGTATACTTATGTCTGCATGTGGGTGGATGTGCTAGGGAAGGTCAGGGGTCAACTTTGGATAGCTTACTCTGTTGCTCTCCACCTCACTTTTTGAGACATTGAACCTGGAGCTTGCCATTCTGCTAGGCTGGTTGGCCAACAAGCTCCCAGAATCCTCTTATTTCTGCCTTCTCAGAGCTGGGGTTACAGGGACACATTGCCACATTCATATTTTATGTGGGTATTGGGGATCTGAATTCAAGTCTTCCTGCTTGTGTGTCCTAGAGCCTCGATCAACCTTCTCTAAGTGAGGCATAAACCTGTGGGTCTGTCTCTGTAACTTAGGAGCATAGGGATAGTTAAGAATTCAGTGTCAGTGAGGATGAAAGGGGTTTTAAGAAGATGTTTCCAGTACACATAATCACAGGGTAGAAGATTGTGTGCTGGTATTTCTCATCTCCCATCAGTGTGCTATAAGAAGATTGTTCTATAAGCTGTGGGTTTGGTTTTGGAGCTCTTGTTAATTCTAAGTAAGCACAGGGGACTTTACAGGTATGCGGTTAGTGTTAACTGTTAGTTTGACAGATAAAGAATCACCAGAATTCCTGATGGGTCTCTAAGCATAGGAGATAGGTTTCTGATTGCGTCTGTAGGGGATTGTTTTGATTGTGTTCAGGTAGGAAGACCTGCCCACTGTGGGTGGTGCCATCCCCTGGCCGGGATCCTGGACTGTTTGTGTGAAGGAAGGGAGCTGAACAACAGCATACTTTCTCCTCTGCTTCCTGATTGTGGATATGATGTGACCTGCAGCTGCTCCAAGCTCCTGCCCCCTTGACTTCCCCACCATGATGGACTGTACTTTAAACAATGAGCCAGAATAAGCCATTTCTCCCTTAAGTTGCTTTTGTCGAGGTTTTTTTTTTTTTTCATTTTAAATCACAGCAACAAGAGAGAAACTAGGACAATAGACCTTTATCTAGTCTCATTGGTAGCCACGGGTGATTTAAACAGTGACAGCTTTTAGCTGGGGTAGATCTGTGATTACGCAGCACCATAGTAGAAAGCCAGGGGAAATTAAAGGTTTCCGTTAGTTTAGTCGTTTGAATTAGCACGTTCCATCAGCCCTGAGAGCCAAGAACAATGTACAAAATGGGCATGCTGGAATGTAGGCCAGATTTTGCAAACAGACGGAGCAAGTTGTCTGGTATAATAGATCCCCTATCACCATGCAGCTGGGTCACTCCCTGTCTCGTTCTAAATCACTGTTCTATTGCTGGGAAGAGACACCACGACCAAGGCAACTATTACCAGAAAAAAAAAACACTTAATTGGGGGCTTGCTTACTGTTTTAGAGGGTTAGTTTATTCCTGGGGGAATGCAGGCGCTGGAGCTGTAACTATGGGCTACACCCCGATTAGTAGGTAGAGAGAGAGAGAAAGACTGAGCTCCGCATGGGCTTTTGAAACCCAGGGACACACTTCCTCCAACACTGCCATGCACTCTTCCTAATCCTTTCAAATAGTGCCACTCTCTGGTGACTAAGCATTCAAATATATGAGCCTACAGGAGCCATTCTTATTCAAACTACCAGGCTCTGTAAGAAAGGGCAATCTTTGTGGGTAGTATTTTACTGAGTAACATGGCTATAACCTTGTGTGTGACCTAGGAGGACTTCCACCCAAGGAGAAGCTATACAAAGGAGCACTGATAAATATAACAGGTCTGTATGTGTAGAACTCAAGGATAAACACCGAAATCACTGTGTAGCCAAGGATGACCTCTGATCCTCCTGCCTCTACCTCCCAAGTGTTGGGGATCACAGGTATGCAATCCTGGGGCTTCATGTATACTAGGCAAGGCCTCTAAAAACTGAGCCACGCCTCTAGCTCCCTTCTCCTGAGGAGGTCTCACCCTGTAACCCAGGCTGTCATGAAATTCACTATGTACATTAGGCCGACCTCAAGGTGGTGATGTTCTTCCTGTCTGAGCCTTCTAACTGCTGAGACTATAGGTGTGTACCATCACATCTGGCCAAGAGTCATTTCTCTCTCTCTCTCTCTCTCTCTCTCTCTCTCTCTCTCTCTCTCTCTCTCTCTCTCTCTCTCTCTCTCAATGTGTGTGTGTGTGCAGGCCAGAGATCAACACCAAATATTTTGTTAACTATCACTTTATGTTTTAAGATGGCATCTCTCTTAAACCCAGTGCATCGGCATGCCTGGGTTTTATGTGGCTTCTGGGGACTGAAGTTCAGTCCTCACTCTTGCACAGCAAGTGCATTACTAACTGGGCCATCTCCCCTGCCTGTCTTTTACTTTTTTTGCAGTCCTAAGGATCAGACCCCGAGCCCGGCACATGTTGGATCTTCTTTTTTTTTTTTTTTTTTGGTTTTTCGAGACAGAATTTCTCTGTGTAGTCCTGGCTGTCCTGGAACTCACTCTGTAGACCAGGCTGGCCTTGAACTCAGAAATCCGCCTGCCTCTGCCTCCCAAGTGCTGGGATTAAAGGCGTGCGCCACCACCGCCCGGCATGTTGGATCTTCTTAACTCAGAGCGCTGCCACTGAGTCCCTCCTCCAGGCTGCCCTTGCAGTATCAGTGGCTCTGAATGAATGCTCTGTAGGAGCTTGTGCTCTGAGAAGGTAGAGATGAAGGCAGATTGGAGCCTTGGTGTGCATCCTCAGGACACAGAGCCATTGACTGGTTCGCTCAGTTTGCTTTGCGGTTACTGTGCTGAACACCATGACCAGAAGCAACTTGAGAGAAGAAAAAGCTTATTTGGCTTACAGATTCCAGTTCATCACTGAAGGATGCCAACACATGGGTTTAAGGCAAGAGCTTGGAGCAAAACCCATGGAGGAATGCTGCATACCGTCTCATTCCTTTTGACTTGCTTCACTATTTATACAGCTCAGGACCCCCAAAGCCTAGGGAACACCCAGGGTGGGTTAGGCCCTCCTACCCCAATTAGCAATTAAGAAAATACCCCATAGGTTAAGGCTACAAGCCAATCTGATGGAAGCAATTCTTCAACTGAAGTCCCTCTGCCAGGTTTACTCTAGGTCTGTGTCAAGTCGATGGTTGAAACTAGCTAGCTGTGACACTGGCCGTTCCCTTTGTTCCAGCTGCCTGGTACCAAAGGATGAAGGTCACCACCAAAGCACTTGATCCTAGGCAGGAATCCTTTTTTTTTTTTTTAAGATTTATTTATTTATTTATTTATTTATTTATTTAATGAATGTGAGCACACTGTCACTGTCTTCAGACACATCAGAAGAGGGCATCGGATCCCATTACAGATGGTTGTGAGCCACCACGTGGTTGCTGGGAATTGAACCCAGCACCTCTGGAAGAGCAGTCAGTGCTCTTAACCGCTGAGCCATCTCTCCAGTCCAGGAATCCCTTCTTGACGTACCAATTCATTTTTAAAAAAAACCCTCAAAAAGTTGCTTTTGCCTTAGTTTTTCCTTCTCACAGGTCACTGGTGTATTAGGATGGATGCAGGAGAAACAGCCAGCTAGAAGAGGCAGAGGGAGGTGAGGGTCCGGCACTGGGCTTCATACACTCTCTGAGAACACATATCCATCCATCCGTTCACTGACAGCTCATCAAATGTCACTGGAAGAAGTCCCCACTCCCCTTTTATCCCGTGTACCCATGCACACCAGGTACATTCAGTACCCACAGAAGCCAGAAGAGGACATTGGGTCCTCTGGAACTGGTGTTACTGATGGCTGTAAACTGCTATATGGGTGATGGGAATTGAACTTGGATCCTCTGGATGAGCTGCCAGTGCTCTTAACTGCTGAGCCATTTCTCCAGTTCCAGAAACTAGATTTACCTTCCCTACCCCAGTCTCCTCCTAGGGGCTAAAGAGTTGGGGACGTCTCCATTGCTAGAGTGTTTACCACCATGCATAGGCTTAATCTCCAGCGCGTAATACAGGAGCCACACCTGTAATTACAGATATAGAGGCAGAAAGATCAGGGTCATCCTCAGGTTCTTATCAAGGGGACTACTTTGCTGACTTGTCATCTCTCTGCCCCCTGTGCTTTAAATATAAGATGGCTGAGTTCCTGTTAGGCTTTGACTGTGTATATTGAAGGCTTGGTCTTCAACATGGTGTTCAGGGTGAGGCTTCAGGCAAAAATGATTGGGTCAGAAGGGTGCTGACCTAATCAGTGAATTAGCCATTGATGGTTTCATAATTAATATATATATATATACATGTGCGTATGCAAATACAAATGTACATTTCGGGGGATGGCGTTTTTGAGACAGGAATTCTCTGTATAGCCCTGGCCATCCTGCAACTGTAGATCAGGTTGTCTTCTTCCTCCTGGGTATCAGTATTAAAGGCACGTGCCAGCTCTGCCTTGCTGAGGACCATACGTCTTAAAAAAGATTAATCGTGCATATGTGTGCTTGGTGACTTTATATACACTATGCATATAAACATCATGCAAGGGCTGCAGAGATGGCTCAGTGGTTAAGAGCACTGATTGCTCTTCCAGAGGTCCTGAGTTCAATTCCCAGCAACCACATGGTGGCTCACAACCATCTGTGATGGGATCTGATGCCCCCTTCTGGTGTGTCTGAAGATAGCTACAGTATACTCATATGCATAAAATAAATCAGTCTTTAAAAAAAAATAAAAAAATAAACATCATGCCAGTACTTATATAGGCCAGAAGAGGGAGTCAGTTCCCTTTAAATGGCAGTTAAAGGTGTTTGTGAGCCTCCTGATTATGGTGCTGAGAACTGAACCCTGATCCCTTTGTGAGATCAATAAACACTCAACGCCGCTGTCTTGAAGACTATGTCTCAGTCCCTAGAGGTCAGAAGTATCCTACTTTCCTGTGGTGAGTGGCTTTACTTTGCCACACCCTCCCCTTAGGCCTAGAGAACAGAAGCAGCCCAGCATGGCCTGAGCCCCTTGCTTGGCCATTTTGTGGGAATAGCATGAGGTGACTAATGTGCTCTGTGGGAGCCTTCCATTGTTATCCGGCATATGGCTTATTTGTGTGTGCCTCTGCAGGTGCATGGATGTGCCTGTCCATGTGGAAGCCGGAAGCCGACCGAGGCCGTTGTTCCCCAGGAATGGAGACAGGGTGTCTCACTGGCTTGGAACCAGCTGCAGAGGCTAAGCCTGATGGTCAGGGAGCCCCGGTGGGGGGGTCACTTGTCTCTCCCTCCCTAGTGTTGGGATTACAAGCACATTCCGTCACTGGAGTTCAGGGGCTCAATCTCAGATCCTGTGCATGGCAGACAATTCTGACCAAGCATCTGCCCCCTCTCCCCCAAGTGTATGTTTTAGGAGTGAAAGATATTTTCTCCTAATTTTTTTCTTTTGTTTTTTGCTGTTTTCTTTTTTCCTTCCCTCTCTCCCTTTCTCCCTCCTTCCCTTCCTCTCTCCCTCTCTCCCTTCTTCCCTCCTTCCCTCCCTGCCTCCCTCCCTCTCTCCCTTCTTCCCTCTTTCCCTCCCTCTCTCCCTCCCTCCCTCCTTCCTTCCTTTTTCCTGAGACAGGGTCCCACTGTGTAACCCTACTAGAACTTGCTATGTAAGTCTTGGAACTGACGGAGATGTAGATTGGCCTGCCTCGGCTTCCCAAGTGCTGGGATTAAAGGTGTGTGCCACCACACCTGGAATGTTCCCTAATTTCTATTTTATACTTTCTATCACTTCCCTTTCTCCAAGGTGGCAAAGATCATCTGATAAGGGAAACTATAGGAAAGTTCATTTCAGGACAGCTCGGTGCCGCTTCACTGCCTGAGTCCACAGGAGACAAGACTCTTGCACTGTAACCTAAGGTGATCTCAAACTTGATATCCTCCTGCCTCAGTCCCTAAAGTGCCAGGGTCACAAGCGGGTATCACCATGTTTATCTTTGCCATAGTCCTTTGGAGATCTTTGGTGCTCAGTAAGTGCTGGTGTTGGGTCTCAGAAGGTAAGATCCCCGAGAATTCTGTTATGTGCACATATGTGTGCACATGGAGGCTGGAGAAGGATGTTGGGCTCCATCACTCTGTGTCCTACGCTCTTCAGATAGGGTTTCCTGCTGAACTTAAAGCTAGGCTGACAGCCAACAAGTGTCAGCCATCCCATGCCCCATGGCATTGGAGTCCTCTGGGGCCAGACTTAGTCTTTTTCTTTTTCCCCTCATGTGGACACTAGGGATTTCACCTCAGGTCTCCATGTTTGCCAGGCCAGGGCTCTCACCCACTGAGCCATCTCCCCAGCTCTTCTTGTCTTATGATCCTTCGTCTTCTCCTGGGCAGGTGAGGGAAGGACTCTGTCCATCTCTTCTCTCTTCTCTTCTCTACCTGTCAAGGCAAACACAATCTTCTCTCTTGAAGTCTCCTGATTGGTTACAGGAAAGGCCTTAAGGCTACAGCCAGGCCCAGGCAGATTCTTACAAGATAATGCCTGTCTCAGACTCATTCAGACTCCGAAGAAAACCATTTATAGGGCTGGGGAGATGGCTCAGATGGTAAAATATACACAAAACTGAAGACCCTTTATGGATTCCCAGTTCTGATGTAAAAAGCTAGGCATGGTGCCACATCCTTACGATTCCAGTGCTGGGCGGGTGGACAGAGGAGGAACTGTGGGACTTCCAGGTCAGTGAGAGAGCCTGTCTGAGGGTGACACTTGAGGTTGTCCTCTGGCTTCCCCATGACTGGTGTACATGTGTACTTGTTAAGTCTCAGAAACCTGGGATAAATGGCCTACTAGGTACCTATTAACATGGAGGTAGACAGACTCTGGGCAGCTGGTTCTCCCAGCATTACTCAATACCTGAGACCTAACCATTATCACACACACACACACACACACACACACACACACACACACACACACTCACTCAGGAAAATCATTTACAAGTTACTTTTTGCTTCTGGCCCATTGACTCAACACTGTTTCCTCTCTCTTCCCCCCATCCAGGAAAGATATATAACCCCTGAGCTCCATCGGGTTTGTGGGTAATCCTTCTCCTGTATTCCCCCTGCGCATATAATACATGTGTATACCCTTCCCCTTCTAATCGCTAATCCCTCCCCATCTTTTTTGTTTTGTTTTGTTTTTTTGTTTTGTTTTTTCGAGACAGGGTTTCTCTGTGTAGCCCTGGCTGTCCTGGAACTCACTCTGTTGACCAGGCTGGCCTCAAACTCAGAAATCTGCCTGCCTCTGCCTCCCAAGTGCTGGGATTAAAGGCGTGTGCCACCACCGCCCGGCCTTCTCTCCCCATCTTATGCAATGATAGGGATCAAACCCAGGGTAGGCAACTAGTTGGTCACCTGGGCTATACCCAGGAGCCCCTGGAAAAACCAAAATATATTAATAAATTTATAGTTGGGCCGGAGCAAGCAGGGCTAGAGTAAGTGGGGCTGGAGCAAGAGGGAGAAGGGAAAGGGAAAAAATTATAGTTTATATTTTTATTTATTTATAAAACATAAATAAAATTAATTCATAAATAAGTACTACATAAATAAAATTAAGGTTTTTTTTTTTCCCCTGGGGGGTGGAGACATCACAGGACAACTTCTGGAGTTAGTTCTTTCCATCACTGGGTCCCAGTGATTGAACCCCAGATCATCAGGCTTGACAGTAAGTGGAGTCGCTGAGCCATCTCACTGGTCCTTTGATCCTCAATTAGATGGGATTAGATGCTCCATGGAAACACTCCTTTGGGTGTTACTATGAGGGTATTTCCAGAAAGATTAAAGAGGAAGACCAAGGCGGGATGTAGGTGGTACTATCCTGTGGGCTGGGATCCTGAAATGAAACAGAGACAGTGAGGACAAGCATTCCCCTCTCCTCCCTCCCTGCTTTCCCCCCTCCTGACTGTAGTGGCAAAGTGACCCACTGTCTCTGCTTCCCAGGCCTTGTCTGTCATCTTAGCACTTCTGGCTGGAACATACACCCTGTCTTTAAATTGCTTCTTGTGAGCCATTTGGTAACAGCATGGAGAAAAGTAACTAATGCAGACGGATATCTCTGACCTGACTCATCCCTTTAAGTTGCCTTGCAGTTATTTTGGTTACAACTCTACAGAAGTAACTAAGTAACACAGTCAATGACCTCCTCAAAGCAAGGTGAGTGCAGGCGGGTGCAGCCAAAGCCTTCTGGAGACCAGGTCTACATATTGTAAGGCAGAAGAAGGTAGACATGTTTGTGAAGGTGCAGAGACCTCCAGGGGATCCTGAGAACGCAGCTCAGCTCAGTGGTAGTGTGCTTGGCTCTCATGCACAAAGTCTGTGGCTTCTGCCTACTGTACCTTATATAATTCAGCCATGGTAGTGTACTTGGAAGGGGGAAACAGAAGGATCTGGACTTCAGGGTCTGCCTCCAGTGCACCCCCTAAAATTTCCTCCATCAATGAAGAAATAAAGATAAAATTAGAGACAGAGAGGAGCTAAAAGTTCACCCATGGAGGGCCATCCTCACCCTGAGAGATTTGCCCAAGCTATTGTCTATTCTCTGAGTACGGTGTCCCCCAATAAAAATGATTGCTCCTGGGCTGGAGAGACGGCTCAGCGGTTAAGGCACTGACTGCCCCTCTAGAGGTCCTGAGTTCAATTCCCAACAACCACATGGTGGGTCACAACCATCTGTAATGGGATCCGATGCCCTCTTCTGGTGTGTCTGAAGACAGCGACAGTGTACTCACATACATGAAATAAATAAATAAATCTTTTTTAAAAAAAATGATTGCTCCTTCCAAGTAGCTTCAACATCTGCCTCCTCCCTTTGAAGAGAAGGTTTCATTCAGTCCTGTCTGACCTCAAACTCCCCATTTAAAGATAAGGCCTAATTTAGGCCAGACTGACCTCTAACTCAAAACGCAGCTCTGGATGACCCTGAACTTCTGATCCTCCTGCCTTCACTTCCCCAAAAGCTGGGGTTACAGGCACCGGCCACTATGTCAGGCTTTCAAGGTGTTTGGGATGGAACCCCAACCTTGGAAGATGTCACTGAGACACGTCCCCAGTGCCCGCCCCTTCATTTGAGTTTTATATTTGGAAGGTTCACAGGGGTGTGTGCACAGTGATAAATTAGCCTTTCACTTTCTTCTCAATCTGCCTTCTCTCACTATGTTTTCATAAACACAATTATCAAACTTTCAGAAGGTGTGTGAATATGTGTTATGTGCGTATGTGTGTGTGTGTATGTATTGTGAGTGTACATGTGTAATAATATATGTGTTGAGAGTGTGTTTGTGTGTGTGTATGTGGGTGTGTTGACTATGTTTGTGAGTGTATGTGTGTGGGTAGTATATGTGTGAGTACATGCGTGTGTAGTATGTGGAGTGTATGTTTGAGTATGTGTGTATGATTGTATTTGTGTGAGTGTATGTGTGTAGTATATGAGGTGTATGTATGTGTGTGTGTGTGAGTGTATATATTTGTGTATTTATTCTGAGATAGTTTCTTCATAGAGCCTCAGCTAGTCTACAATCTGACATCTTTCTCCTGCCTCCCGTGTGCTATAGTTACAGACAGACACCACCTTGCTCAGCCTCAGGAAATTATTACATATTATTTAGCTCATGAAACCTCGGGGCTATTTCTGTCTACTTGTGGATGAGGTTGCTGTTTTTACCTTTCCCTCTGACCTTTCTAGGACCTCGGGCAAAAGTCTGACACTAGACCGTGTGTTTACTGCCCTGTGGCAGTTTGTCGTCACATGGCGGCTCTACGGTCAGTCCTCTTTCCTGGATCATGGGTTAGATCACATCTCTTGGCAGTGGGATGAAATATTTGAGCTGGTGTCACCCCCTACAGAGCAGAGCCCTAGGCTTAGAACCTAAGAACCTTGGCACAGAGCAGGATTGTGAGGCTACATTCTGTCCCCTGCGAGGCCCTGCCTGGCCTCCCCCAGCATTCTCAATGATGTGACTGTTCCTCACTGGCCTTTTGGGTCACTCCTTCATGTCGGCTGCTGCCTGTCTGCTGCTGGACCATAGAGGGGCTCTTCCTGGCCCAACCGCAGACTCTTTCTGGCCACTCCTGGGCATCTTACAGGGAGTAGTCATGAGCTCTACAGTGCAGGAAGCAGGTAGGAGGCCCTGGGACAAGCCTCAGAAGGCCTGAGACTGGACAGGGAAAGTAGTTGGGATTTTGTTGTTGTTTTTTGTACCAGAGTCGTGGGACCTTTGACTGTCATGGCACCTCCCTCTCATGTGTGTGTATGTAGAATATGCACATGTGTGTGTCAGCCACAGAGGCCAGAGGACTTTGAGTGACCCACTCTATCCTTCTCTGGGGCCAGGGTAGTTGCCTGCAAGCCAGGCTGTGGTGATCGATTGGTTACTTTTCTATTGCAGAGATAAAACCTCACATCCAAAGCAGCTTGCAGAGGAGGGCATATTTGGGGTTAGGGTTCCAGAGGCATAAGACTCCGTGATGACAGGGAACCGTTGTCGCAATGGGCAGTAGACAGGGGAGCAGCACCAGCAAGAGCTCATATCTCAAAGCACAAGGAGGAGGTAGAGAGAGCGAACTGGGAAATTGAGTCTCGGAAACCTCATAGCCTGCCCTCAGGGATATAGTTCCTTCAGCAAGGCCACACTTCCCAGACAGTGCCACCAACTGGAGACCAAGTATCTAAATGCTCAAAGTTATGAGGATATCTCATTCAGACCACCACAATAATCCTCCTGTCTCTGCTCTTCGCAGCGCCGTGATTAGAAGCATGTGCCAGGAACAAGTCAGACTTAATGTGGGAATCTGGGGATTTGAACTCAGGTCCTCATGCTTGTAGAGTTAAGAGCTCTTTCCTGCTGAGCCATCTCTCCAGACCCCACGGCATCCTTCCGTGTCAAAACTCCCTCCTCACAATTCTCTAAGCTCACCTGTTCCACACAGACAAGGCCCCATGACAGCACTGTCTCAAATCCCCTGACTCTGAGGAGGACTAGTTCTGGCTGGCTTTGGCAATACTAAAAAATGGCTGAGCGAAGGATCATTAGCCACCCCACACATGTCTTCATAAAATAAGACATAATGCTTCCCCCAAACAAAGAAAATCCATGTTTGTCAGCAGACTCAGTTATCAGTAATTGGTCACTAGTGTGTCCTCAGGTTCTACTTGGTTCCCTGCCAACACTGTAAATTAAACAGAAAGGAGGAGCCCTCTTGCAGCACTCTGGATTAAACCCAGGGACTAAATGCTGAGCAAACATCCTACTTGTGTCCACACACCCCAGCCCCTCACTGGGGGATTCTAGGCAGATGCTCTACCACTGAGCCATGCTCCCAGCCCCTCACTGGGGGATTCTAGGCAGGAGCTCTACCACTGAGTCACACCCCAGCCCCTCACTGGGGGATTCTAGGCAGGAGCTCTACCACTGAGTCACACCCCAGCCCCTCACTGGGGGATTCTAGGCAGAGGCTCTACCACTGAGCCACACCACCAGCCCCTCACTGGGGAATTCTAGGCAGGGGCTCTACCATTGAGCCATACCCCAGCCCCTCACTGGGGGATTGTAGGTAGTGCTCTACTGTTTTTTTTTTTTTTTTTTTTTTTTTTTTTTTTTTGTAATTTGCCAGAAGAGGGCATCAGATCCCATTATAGATGGTTGTAAGCCACCATTTGGTTGATAGGAATTGGACTCGGGACTTCTGGGATTGCAGCTGGGTACTCTTCAGCTCTCTCTCCAGCCCCTCTCCTCCCTCTCCTGCTGGTTTTTACATGCCTAGGTTCATCACTAAAGGACCTGCCACACAAGCACAATGAGCCGAGTTTTATATCTAGAACACATGTTAAAAGCCAGGCATGGTGCACATCCTTGTAATTGCAGGCTGTAATCTAGGCATGCCTAGGAAAAGACTTCTGTAAATCCAGGGTAGATTTGTGAAGTTGCACGCCATTTTCCCTAATGATACAATGTAGCCATGATAAATGTGCGAGCCCAGCTCTCCTTTCTCCTCTCCCCTTGGAGCTGGGGTTCCAGGTGTATGGAGGATATCCAGCTAGTAACATGGGTACTAGAATCTAAACTCTGACCATCCTGATTGAGCAGCAAGTGCTCTCAACCTCTGAGCCACCTCTCCAGACCCGAATCATGGTTTTCTGGTTTTTGACAGGCACTCGCTGGCCTTGAACTTTCTAGTTCAGCTAGTCTGGCCTGGCAGTGAGCCTGAGATTACAGGTGGGTGCTACCATGCCTGGCGTTTTAACAGGCAGTGTTAAAGACGTAAAACTCAAAAAGGTCATCATGCTTGTGTCTCAGCCCCCGGAACCTGTAACAAGGCTGAAAGGATGCTTTACTTGACTTTTCCAGGTTAGGAGGCTCCTTTCCCTTCTCCAGTTACACAGGAAGCCCTACCCCGAACCAGTTGTTCTTCCATCCAGGACCCTCCCCTCCACCTTACCTGCCTCAGTCTCTAAGTTTGGTTGAAATGTTCTTGGACTCTCTGTCCTTCAGTCACGAAATCTGGGAAGATTAGGGCCTAGCTCTCTGATAGAGTTCTTGCCTCGTGTATGGAGGCCCCGGATTTAATCCCCATAAAGAAAGGGGGAGGGGAGCATTATGTACATTTGAATATGAGTTGTATTATTTGGGGGTTTCTACCCCACTTTAGGTCATTTAGTTCCCAAAAGACCCAAAACCTTTATATTTCGAATAGGCCCTTAAAGCATTTGAGCTGGGCAGATGTGGTTTGCTTCCCTGCCAGTAACCCTGAGATATCACTTGCCATGGTCCATCTGGGCTGCTCCTACTCCCATCTACCTATCCCATGGTACCTTGCTCTTGCATCCTCTCCCTCCCTCCTCTCCTCATGGTCTCTGCCTCAGACCCCCAAACCCAGGAACCAAAGCCCATACCTACCTTTGCTTCTGCCCAGCTACAGGCTTTAGGTATTTTTGTTGACCAATCAGGAATAGCTTGGGGGCGGGGCAAAGTTACATAATGTCACCTGACTTACGTGGGAATTCACTCCTCTTGAGGCAGCTAGACCTTTGGGAATACAGAAGTTAGCTTTACAATACATAGCAACCGGCCGGACCTCAACAAATATGTATACATGTGACTTATAAAGATTATATGTGTGTTTGTGTATGTGTGTATATGGGTGCAGCTGTGCATGGGAATGCAAGCATGTGGTAGCCAGATGTTACCCTTGGGTGGGTTCTGCTCCTCCAGGTTGCCTATCTTGTGTTTTCTGACAAGGTCCTTTACTGGCCCGGATCTTGCCTTGTAAATTAGGCTGGCTGGAAACTGAGACTCAGTGACCTCTCTAGTGCTGGGATTACAAGCCTTGGCCTCCACTGTGCCTGGCTTTTCTAAGTGTATTCTGGGAGCAAAGGCAGGCCCCCTCATGCTTGCAGGGCCAGCACTTTACCCGCTAAGTTATCTCCCAGGCCCCATGACTTATGAAAGATTTACTATCCGACTCAGCAAAAGCGATGCTTTTATGTGTTGTGTAGAAACTGATATGCTTAATTTATAAAATACTTAGAAATATTTGCCCAGTAGAATTGTAAGGCTCACAATGGGCTTACCATAAAACTCCAAAGCGTTTATCTAAGATAAACATTTAGTAGCTATTCAGCAAATATTTGGTAATGTCCTTCCCCAAGCCAGGCACTTGTAATTGGTTCCAGCCCTGGCTTTTGACATTATGCTTCCTTCTTCTTTTTCACTTTTGGTCACAATCCCAGCCATGTGAGGTACCCAGTTCCTGTATGTGCCAAGAAGTCCACGTGATGGGTTATCAGCTCTTCTGAAGAGCCTGCAAGAAAAGGGCATGATCTTTGTTTCGGCTTCCTCTGGTACATTTGAGGATGGTGACAGTGACTGTCAAGGTCTGGAGGATGAGAACTGCCTTACCAGATCCCCTCCTGGTACCCTCCTTAGGAAACATTGATATACTGTAGTCAAAATCAAAGTAGCAGTTACTTATTTTAATAGAAATGGCGACATTTAAAAAAAAACAAATTTAATGTGTGGTAGGTGATAAAGAACAGAATTATAATTATCAGAAAATATACACAGGACTTGTTTATGAATGGCAGGCTCTCATGTAGCCCAGGCTGGCTTCAAAGCACTGTGTGGCAGAGCAGTGGTTCTCAACCTTCCTAATGCTGTGAGCCTTTAATACAGGTCCTCAGGTCGCAGTGACCCCAACCGTGAAATTGTTTTGTTGCTACCTCATGAGTATAATTTTGCTACTGTTATGAACCATAACTACCTGATGTGCAGGATAGCGATGTGTGACCCCCAAGGAGGTCCAGATGTAGTAGAGGTTGACCGTGAACTTCCGATCTGCCTTTCTCTACTTCCTGAGTGCTAGGATTGTGGGTGCCTGCCAGTACCTCTGTTTTTATAGGTGCCGAGGATACAACTCAGATCCCTGTGCAGGCTAGGAAAGCACGTTGCCGACTGACATCTCTAGCCCTTATTTTTATTTTTATTCCTCTTTTGGTGGTGAGGCCTTGCGTGCTAAACAACCACCATCTTCCTATGCGACATCCCCAGTCCAAGGAAGATATGCTCTAAGTGAATCAAATTCTGTCTCGTTTGCTAGGAATGTATTTCTCTTAGAACCAGTCACTGGTCAGAACCAGATCCCAGCCACTCAGAAGCCTGAGGCAGGAGGATCACAAGTTTAAGGCCTGTCTTGACAACAGAGTTGTAAGATTAAGACCAATCTGGGCTACTTAGTGAGATCCTGCCTCAAAATAGTCAAAAGACTAGACTTGTTTCTCTGATTTTTGGCTAATACCATCTATGAAGAAGGCTGGTAGTGTATCACACACACACACACACACACACACACACACACACACACACACCCCTCAGTTACCTGTTTCCATTTTGCACACTTGGTGCAGGGCAGCATGCTATAATCTCAGGACTGCAGGTGGTAGACCTGGTGTCTAAAGGCCAGGATTCCTGTGCCCTCAGGTTTCTTTGCAAACACCTAGGGGGTGTTGATGTTATTTCCATGGGAAAAGAGGCCAGAACACATACAACATTTGACATGCTATGGAGAGTGCCCAGCACACCCAGATTACTGTTCCTGGAGGCTTTACAGTTGAAGAAGCCTCTATGAGCTAATCTCCCTCCCATCCAGTCTCAAATACGCCAATTAAAGAGATGCATGATGGTAAACTGCGGGCAAGAGATTTATTCAATGTGGCCTCACTGAGAAGAGGAACAAATAAAGGTGTCTGGTGGCCCCGATGTCCACCTTCAGGGTCTTGACATAATCGTGGTTTTAATTTTTTTCATTTTAATTTAATTTTTATGTTATGTGAGTGGAACTCAGAGATCCTCTCAAGAGAGGCATCTCCAGTTTCTGAGGTTTATGTTTAAATAGGGGTCAAGAGTTCTACATAGCTAAGCTGTCCTGGTCAAGTTATGACCCCGTCTGTCACTGACCCATCACTGTCCCAGCTTCTCATCTCTTCTGCAGGATGGGCAGACATTGCTCATACAAGCTCTCCCTTTGGCTGGCACTTTTCCCTCCTCCTGGGTGGGGGTGAGGGTGGGAGGTGAGGAGGTGGGGCATTCCAATTTTCTGGAGACCACTGTTTCTATAACCTAACAGTTGAAGGGAGGACACAGTGTCTCTCTCTCTCTAATATCTTGGCTCCAGCCATGCCAGCCAGCCAGGGCAGCTGGATCTCAGCCACACAAGGTGCACTGTGGGAGGGGTAAGGGGTGGAAATGTATGAGTGGAAATGACAATGTCATTCTGTATCAAGCTTGAACCCTAAATGCAAAAATAACTGGTGTCCTTGTAAGAGGAGGGGACCTAGAGAGTTACAAGGAGAGGGCTAAAGACATTTCAGTTGTGTGTGCCAATGAATCTGGAGTCACCAAGTTCCAGAATGACAGGAAGGGTAGTTTCCAAGAGCCCTGGAGGGAATGAGGCCCTGCCCACACCTGGAGTTTTAACTTCTGGTCTCCAGTGAGACAGGATGCAAAGCCAGGGATATTGTGGGGGCACGTGAACAGAAACCATCCCTCATCCAGGCACCTGCGTGCAGCCTCTCTCCAGCTAAGAAGTAATAATTCCAGCACAGTTAGCTACGTCTCCTTAAGGCCTTTCTGCCTTCTCAGCTGTAACCTGCAATTTTCTAGGAAAAATTCCACCACGGTAAAAGGTGTGTGCTAAAACCCTGTGCAACCCCAGGGCTTCCCGGCTTCACCTTATCAGAGCCTGACTCCAAGCAAGTTACCTGCACAGCCACCCAGTGGAATCGCTTATCAAAAACTAGCTCGGTGGGGATATGGCACAATTGGTAGCATGTTCGGCTGCCACCATTATGAAGCCCTGAGTCCTGGCTTCAACACCACAAACTGTGTGGTGGTGCTCGGCTGTAAGCCCAGCGCTTGGGAGAAGGCAGGAGGATTAGAAGTTCAAGGTCATTTTTGGCTACAAAAGACTTTGTCTCAGAAGTGGGGAGGAAAGGAACAAGGGAGAGGTGGAGGGGGCAAGGAAGAAAGAATCTTTAGCAAGCCTTTGAGATGTAACCTGTGAGTAACCAAACGATAATTATGGCTAACACTAAGACACTTGAGTCTCTCCCTTAAGGGCATGAGTTACTTGTTTGTTGCTGAGGTACCACATCATGACCAAGGAAGGTGACATATTTAGGCTTATGGTTCCAGGAGAGATAAGAGGGTCCCATTGTGCTAGGGGAGTGTGGCAGCAGGTGGCAAGCATGGCAGTTGGAGCAAGAAGCTGAGCGTTCTCATCCTTAGTGGTAAGTGTGAAACCGAGAGAACAAACTGGATAAGGCCTTTTAACCCCAAGGCCCTCCTCCTCCCTTCCGGAAGGTTGCCCTGCCTAAGTCTCCCAGAGTAGTCAGCCTTCTCTTTCTCCAGTGTCTAAGTTAACTTTTCTACTGCTGTGAAGAGACACTAACACGACCTATAGAAGAGTTTATGGGGAGCTTACATCTTCAGAGAGACGAGACCATGAGCATCATGGCCAGAAGCACGGCCGCAGTCAGGCAGGCGCGGGCTGCAGCCGTAGCTGAGAGCTGAGGCAGAGAGAGCTAACTGGGAATGTGGTGAAACTGGGAAACCTCAAAGCCCACCTCCCATGGCACACCTCCAGCAGGCTGTACCTCCTAAATCCTGTCCAAACAGTTCTCCAACTGAGGACCATGTACTCAAGCATTCAGGGACCACTTTCCCTCAAACCACAACGGCTTAGAACAAGAGTTCCTGGGAAATTCCAATTCCTTAAGGTCCACTGTTTCATCAGCCTCGGCCTGAAAGGGGAAGGCAGGCGTCTTCAGGACATTCTCCCTTCTTTCTGCCTCACAGGGCTCCCTGGTCATACTCTAACTCTTCTTGCTTGCTCAAACCCCAATTCCGGGGGAGTCCCAGAACCATCTCTTTCCTACACTTCCTCTTCTGGGCTCAGACTCAGCGTCTGACATTGTTTCCAATTTCATGAAGAAATTAACAACAACCCGGGCAAAGCTCCCATGCTGGGCTTGTAGCTCAGGATAGACGGCTTATATAACACACACCTAGAAGGAGGGAGGAGGAGAGGGTGAGGGAGGAGAGGAGGGGATGGGGGGGCCACATCTGTCCTAGCACCATTGTGCTTCCCTTCTGTAGGTGACCAGTCCACTCCTATCGGACACTGTTCTTGCTATGTACAAGACTCTAACCCCTTACCCATCATCCCTCTCCCTGCCCGGCTGGATCCTACTGCTTTACAGATAATCTGTCCTTTGTCCACCTTAAGCAAGCAAGCCAGCCCGAACTCTTCCTTCCATCTCTTCATGGCCAACTGGTTCATTTTCTTATTTTTTTTTTTTTTTGTGTGTGTATATGTGGTATATATGTGTGCACATGTTTGCTCTTATGTGCATGTGTGTGTGTGTGTGTGTGTGTGTGTGTGTGTGTGTGTCTTAGTGTGGAGGACAGAGGTTAAAGTCACGTGTCTTCCTTGATGGTTCTCCATTTTACTATTTAAGACAAGGTCTCTGGTTAAACCTGGGTCTCATTCTTTAGCCATGCTGGTTGGCCAG
The DNA here is from genome assembly GCF_011762505.2 of Arvicanthis niloticus. Classification (NCBI taxonomy): domain Eukaryota; kingdom Metazoa; phylum Chordata; class Mammalia; order Rodentia; family Muridae; genus Arvicanthis; species Arvicanthis niloticus. The sequence goes on from NC_133432.1 coordinate 34,946,215, forward strand.
TCTCTCTCTCTCTCTCTCTCTCTCTCTCTCTCTCTCTCTCTCTCTCTCTCTCTCTCCCTCTCCAGCACTAGGATCACAGGTACAGATCACCTTATCTGGCTTTTATGTGGGCATTAGGATGCAAACTCAAATCCTCACTGACTAACCCAGCGGCACCTCCCTCCTCCACCCACCCACCCACCTACCCACTCACCTGTCCATCCACCCACCTGTTCGTCCATCCATCCATCCATCCATCCATCCATCCATCCATCCTCAAACTTATCCTGCCTCAACCTCCTGCCTCAACCTCCCAAGTGCTGGCATATGGCTACTCTCTTTAGACTTTGGTCAAATGTCCCCTTCCAAAGTAGCCACTGGAAACACTGAGACAGCTCTAAACCGCTCCGCCATCCTCACTGACTCCTTTCTCCTGAGCCTCTTCATTCCCACAGTATCAGTATCGATTCTTAACAATTCCACCCCAGCTTCCTTACAACATCAGCTCCAAAAGCAGATGACTGTCTCATTTCAACCTGGGTGCACCATGCGCAGATAAGGTGGTCCATGGTGCTGGCACCTGAGTGGGCATACCATGCACACAGATCAGGTGCTGGTACCTGAGAGCCTTGGACCATGAAATGTCCCAGACTGTTCAGCAAGAGGATAGAGTTAAATGAAAGGTAGTGTTGTGTGTCTGTAATCCTGGTACTGGGGAAGTAGAGACAGGAAGATCATGAGTTCAAGGTCATCCTTTGCTACATGGTGAGTTCAAGCTGGCCTAGGCTACAGAAGACCCAGACAGACAGACAGACAGACAGACAGACAGACACACACACACACACACACACACACACACACACACACACACGGCAGGAAATGGGAAGCATTACCAAAGGAAGACCCTGGAAATACACAGGCAACAGCTGGGAAGGATTCTCACTGTTCCACTATTTCTTTTTCCTTGCTTGGTTTTTGGAGATATGGTCTCACATAGCTCAGGCTGGCCTTGAACTCGCTGTGTAGTAGTGGATATCACTGAACTGATCCTCTTGAGTCATCTCCAAGCACTGGGGGGTGACAGTCACGTGCTACCACACCTGTTTATGGAATGTTGGAAACGGAGCCCATGGCTTCATGTGTGTTAGGCAAGCTTATGCCTGGCGATACTTCGGCTAGGGGCATGGCTGTAGCCATGGAGAGAGACTGCATGGGCCTGAGTCAGGCCATGGTCCTCTCCTAGCGAGCCACATTGCCACGCTGCAAACTCACCAAGTACAAGGTCAGGCTGCTAAACATCAGACAACCTGATGGAAGGCAGCAGGTGCTTAGAGTTTAGGGTTCTCCCAAGCAGGGCGCTTATTTCCAATTAGTGGCCACAGCCCCTGACAAAGACAATCAAAAGAGGAGAAGGAGAAACGCTCAGTAGTGGAATAAGCTGTAGTGGGCAATTGAACTCAGATGAGCTCCCTCCTACACCCAGGGGTGTCTGGGCAGTGCAGCTACGCGGCAGGGAGTGGCTTGGGAGGGGCTCCCTGGTCACCTGGTACCTCCCTGTGGGTTGGGCAGGGAGGGGCAAGGTAGTCCATAGTTTAGGAGGCAGAGGTGAGAGAGGATTAAGAGTTCCAGGCCAGCTATATGAGTTCAGGTTTTAAAAAAAAAAAAAAAAAAAAAAAAAGCGGCGGAGGCGGCGGGGAGATAGCCCAGGGGGTGAAGGCGCCTGCTGCAGAACCTATGAACCTATCTATCTCAGGACCCATATGGTGGAAAGCAGGAACCTACTCTTGAAAGTTATTTATTCCCCGACTTCCAAATGCATGCCCACTCATGAACACACCCTCCCCTCCAAATAAATGTAACATTATTTTTTTTTTTTTTTAAAGAAAAAGGCAAAAACTAAAGAAGGCCAGGATCTTATTGGGTCTCCGGCCGTGGCAGGGTGTGAGAACTTCTCTGGAAGTCCAAGAGCCATCGTGGGGCGGGACTGAATGAGGACAACACCCCACTAGCGTCAGCCGAGGCGTCTTTAAGACTCCCTCCCCAAGCCCCGCCCGCAGCCCCGCCCCGTCACGCCCACGTGACCCCGGTCTTGTGACCGGCGGGAGGGCGGGGAACCCTTGGCGCGCCCGCCCCGCCCGGCGCGCGCCTCACAGGGCCGAGCTGCCCGGGACACGGCCGTCGCTGCTACCGCCGCCATCCCCGCCGGGCCGAAGGAAGCGAGCCGGGCCGGAGCTGGCGGGCGCGCGGCCCCGGGGGCCGCGATGGACCACAAGCCCCTGTTGCAGGAGCGCCCGCCCGCCTACAACCTGGAGGCCGGCCAGGGCGACTACGCGTGCGGCCCGCACGGCTACGGGGCCATCCCCACCGCGCCCCCGCCGCCGCCCTACCCCTACCTCGTCACAGGTGGGCCCGCGGCTCGCCGGGGTCCCGAGCGGCCTCCTGGCCGAGCCCCGCGCTGTCCCGGCGCGGGCCTGCCGGGGGCAGCTGCTGCCCGGAGCGCCCTGCCCTGCCCGGGCAGGCCCTGCCCCTGTGGCCATGAACTTTGTGTCGGAGGGTTTGCACTTGGCTTCCAGAGCCCACCCGCAGGCGCGCTCAGCCCAGTTGGAGGCGGGGAGGACGGGGGGCTAAGGGGGAGGGAAGGGAGGAGGAGGAGGAGGAGGAGGAGGAGGAGGAGGAGGAGGAGGAGGAGGGCCGAGTCTCCCGGTGCTGATCTGCGCTCCGCTCCCGCAGGGATCCCCACCAGCCACCCCCGGGTCTATAACATCCACAGTCGAACGGTCACCCGGTATCCTGCCAACTCCATCGTCGTGGTCGGAGGCTGCCCGGTCTGCAGGTAAGTCTTTAGCTTGGGGGGGGGGTGGGGGTGGCGGAGAACGCACGTGCCGGAATCTTGCAAAAGGCCAGCGGGGGTGGGATGGGGTGGGGTCACAGCCCGGCTCCCGTCTTAGAGGGAAGTCCCGCATGGGAGGGACTGCAGTGGGAGAAGGTGGGGTCACTCACCCCTGGCTCTGAATTTACTTTATGCGGCAGAAGGATGGGTTCCCTTTTCCGTGGGGAGTTGAGTGCATTTGGGAGGCATGGCACCCGGAGTGCGTGGGACGCAGGAATGTTAACAATGGAGACTGATGGTCTTTCCTCCCTAGTACCGAGATCCGCAGCGAAGCAGGGTTTATTTTGTTTTGTTTTTCCTCCAATTTCCGCAAGTGTACTGTTCCAGTTGGATCTTCTTAAGGAGGTATTGGGACTTGAGGCCGCTGGCCAGTATGCCAAAGGACTTAGGAGATCCAAGTGGCCAGCGAAGAGGCTGTGAGGGTGCAGATTGCAGACCAGGGCTTAATGACTCCTGGCCACTAGCTGGCCCAGGAGGAAACCCCGTGCTTCTTTGTTCCGGGCTGGAGTGGTTTTGTTGTGGGGGTTGTTTTATCCTCAAACTGGAACGGACAGAAACTTTGTGAGGACTTTATGTAAGGCGAGAGCCAGGCTCGTTGTAGACAGGCTTTGAGGATTCCCTTCCAAGTAGGCTTGGCCACTCACCCAGATAGGCCAGGTGGGGACTCGTGCAGGGCAGGGTTTCAGCCTTTGTCAGGGAGGGGGAAGTTCGAAGTCTCTGAGATGGAATTAAGAAACCCGTGTTAGGACTTAGCTTTCATTTCAGAAGTGTGTTTCAGAGGCGCAGAGTGGAGCCATAGGGAAGTTAATGATTTTGGAAACTTGCGAGTGGCCTCACAGGAGGTGACTGAGGGTGGAAGACACTGGACCCTCAGCTGATCATGTGTTTGGTGAAGAAGGCTGAGGGCTAGTTCATAGTCTTCGTTCAGGGACCCAAGTGACTTTTGGAGCTGGCGGAGGGGAGAGGAGTGGGAATCAGCTGCTTCTAACTGTAGATGGGCTGGTTCTCTGATAGCTTCCTTGCTGACCACCTCCAGGGGCTGTTCTCTGCAGGAGTTCCACCCGAGGGCTTGAGGCACACCGGGGAGACCTGGTGGACAAGAGGGAGCATAGACTGGGAGGTGGTCCCAGCTTGTTGAGCCAAGGGGATCAGTCAGGGTCTCCTGTTCCAGGGAGCCATGGGGAATAGTGGGGGATTGTATGGGAAACGGGAGACCTCTCTGTGTGGCCTTGAAGTCAGTCCCTGGATGGGAAGTCTCAGAGCCCTGTGGATGGGGCAGGTACTAGGTGATCTCAAGTTTAAGGAGAGCTGTAGCAGGGGAGGAGCCTCACTAGGGTTTCATGTTGGCTTTTCCAGCACCGAGGTCTTGGCTGTACCACAGTCAGTGGACAGGGGTGCTCCCAGGAGGCTCTTCTTGGGTCAGACCCCTGAACTTGGGGGTGGGGGTGGGGAGCAGGGCAGTATGGCTGCTCTAGTCTGAGAGCCAAGGCACCCAATCCTAGAGCTGTGGTGTGTAGTTGCAGTCTGGATTACTGTTGGTAGGGGACACTTTTCTCTGAGACTTGTTCCCTGGGAAGTGAGTTGTTTTGCAGGCGTGTGGCTTCTGCTCATGGGGCTCTTCAGTGCTGTCGAATGTGGGACAAGGTCAGGCTGTGCCCGCAGCCCTCTCAGGAAGGCCTTGGGCTCTTGTGGTGCTGCCTGTGGATGGAGGCATCCGGTATTAAGGGATCTGATCCTTAAGGTAGTGTCCACTCTTCGGCCTCCAGGCTATTATGCACACGTGGGCTCCCTGCAGGCTTGTTCACACTACCCTCTGCTTCGAGCCCCTGGCTTCCAGGCTGATCTTTAGCATTACAGAAGCAAGCACAAAAGCAGGATGTTGGGGGGCTCCCTCTCCAGGAGAGCGGCAGCACGGGTGGGGTGGACAGGTTTGCCTTTGATTTAGAGAAAGAGTGTGTGTGTTCCTGGGGTGGACAGAGGTGTCCCCTGTAAACATTTGAGTCTGCCCCTGTCTGGCATGTTAGGGCTGAAAGAGAGGACACTTCTCATGTGACCAAGCTTCCTCCCCGCCAGATGTAGCCTGCCAGGCCCTGTCCCTGCTCTCCCTAGTGGCTTGGCAGGAATTTGTCCAAGTCACACGTCTGTGATTCCCTCTGAGTGAGACTTGGCATAAGAGGCCGGTGTCGCTTGTCACGTTGCCATTCTGTCTGAGCCGAAGTTAAGCAGCCTGACTCCGTCTCCTTTTATAGACATTTTAAGAAGCAATTCTCTCACCCCCAGTGGATGGGGCTTCTCTCAGACCCCCCCCCCCTCAGGCTTTGGTGCCCCACTTGCAGCAATCCTGTATCCATGAAGGCCCTGGGTCTCTGGGGCAGGTGTCTTTGCATTCCGACAGCTGTGGGTTGTCCCCAGATGCGGGGCAGGTGAGGCCTCTCAGCGTGCCCTGGGAGCACAGGTCACATGTGGAATGTGCATGCACAGGGTGAGTGGCATGGCTATGAGTGCGGAGCCAGTCAGGCACAGGCTCCTCGTGTACTGCTGGGTTATCTGCTATTGTTACTGGGTAGTTAGTTTCAGAGGTGACCAGAGAGACGGGAAGAAATCCAGGGAGGGTGGGTGGGGTCTGGATGCAGTGGGGTCTTTGGTGTGAAGGTTGATTATGAAAGCTGCCTGGGGCTGAGGTGAGAGTCTGGGGAAGATGGGGGTAGTGGCAGCTTTAGGTTTCTAATAATGGTGGGTGGGGGAAGGGCTGCTCTGCCCTGTCAGTGACTGAGGAAGGAGATGAAGGAGCGGGCCATGCCTGGCAGGAGGTGGAGGCTGGAATCCTGGCTGTGTGCTGGTCAAGGCATGCCATCTGAGGGGGGAAGCCCAGTTTGTCTTCCAGTCCTAGCTGGGGCCTCCCAGCTCTGGCAGTGTGGTACAAGGCTGAGTCTTGGAGCTGGAGGGCACACGCCCTTGCCCTCTTTTTTTCCCCCACTGTGAACACTGGAGGCTGTGCCTGACAGTTTTGCCTTTGAGACCTGTGCCCAAGTGACAGGATATTTCGAGTTGAACTCTCTGTCCTATGGGGATGCTCTCTGGAGTGGAGACTATTGCAAGCTTTTGCTTCAGTCAGTAGCTGGTGGAGAAAACCCTCCCATCCCTTTTCCTTGGGGATGTTGTTGGTGATTCCCAGGCCTGGACTATGCCTGGAGGTCAGGCTTGGGAGAAATACTTGAACAGCAGGAGGTCTGGGCCAGAACCAGGGAGCCTGATTGTGCTTGGATCCCTGCCACACTCCCACAGCTGTGTGGCTCAGGTGCCTCTCCTGTCTCCTCCACCTGGGACATGGGGCCAGGTGTGCCTCTGGAGTGGGGTGCTGTAAGGACATAGGAGGGTCGATAGGCCCTCTGGAGTGGGGTGCTGTAAGGACATAGGAGGGTCGATAGGCCCCTGGATGAATACTTGTCTTGGGACCCTCTAGGATTACATGTCTTCCTGCAGCTCAGAGCGTCCCTCTCCCTTCCCTCTGCCCGCTGCTGTCCCTCCTGCAGCCAACCTGTCTGACAGAGGTCGTGTTTATGGAACCTCCAGTGGGAGGTTAAAGAAGTAAAGGTTTTTAAAGTTAGTTACCATTTCCTCCCCTTTCTGGGTGACCTGTTGGGGTGGGGGAGGGGCCATCCAGGTGCTCCCAGGAGGCCCAGATTTGAGTTCTGAGCCATTTGAAACAGTTGAAACTTGTCCCTGCAGAGTTATGCTTTTCTGGAGGTTGTAGAGGAAGAGAAAGTAGGGCCGTTGGGGACAGAGACAGGCCAGCTGGAAGGCAGTAGCTCTTCTGGGGTAGGGTCTTCACTCAGTGCTGCTGCCCTGCCCACTGCACCGCCCGTAGCATCTTGCTGACTATAGGTTGGCTTAGAGGCCATACTGTGTTTCTGGAGTCAGATGTTGGCTTTTAAAACTAAAACTTTTGCCAATGTTCCCTTTGAGATCCGGGGCAGAGCTGAAGTTAAAATATTAGTATTTCTGCAGCAAGATGTGAATCTTCATGTTAAGTGGATATATTAAGACATAAATAGGCTGGATGGTGCTGGTGCACGCCTTTAATCCCAGCCCTTTGGAGGCAGAGGCAGGTGGATATCTGTAAGTTTAAGGCCCACCTGGTCTACATAGTCAGGTCTATGTAGAGAGAGCTTGTCTCAGAAAACAAGCAGACAACAAAGAAATCCCCTAGGATATGTTCAGGTCAAACTGCATCCAGGCTGAGCTTCCTCCAAATTCAGGAAAAGTTCTGCTTCCAGAGCTTCAGGCCTGTGGGCGTGTGGGTTCAGGGCATGAGCGTGCTGTCTCATGCTCAGAGCTGGTCTCTCTCTTCCCCATCCCCTAGTCCATTGAAGCCTGTGCAGAGCTTGAGTTAAGTTGTTCTCGTGGGATGAGGGTTAGTGGTCTCCAGTCACAGACTGTTGGTTGCTGTCAGATGTCCGACCCTCCTTAGGTGACTGGTTCCCCACATGGTGTGATTGAAGGAACATCCTTTTCCTAGAGGCATAGAGGCTCTTAATCCTCCCAGAGGTGAGCAGCCCCAAGGAACTCGAGGGGACGGCTCCTTTGGAAGCAGGAGGTTCTCAGTGCCAGGTCTGGCCACTTGTGACTGTCAAGTCAGCAGAGGATGGCTTTGCTTCCCAACTCTGAGCTCTGACCGAGCAAGTGTGGAGCTTGCTGGGGACTAATGCTTTGAGTTGTCCCAGTGCCTGGACACCCAGTCATAACAGGTCAGCTAAGTCTGCTGTGGCTCTCTCAAAGTTATGAGCACAGTTGAAGGGGACAGAAGATCTTGTGCCCAGATGCTGGCCTGGCTACTGTTGGGAACTGTGTGCATCAGGCAGAGCAGGCCACGAGGGAGGCATGAAGAGGGCCTGCCATCCTGGGCTCCAAAACAAGCTTGCGCCAAAATACAGCAGTAGCCCATACCTGGGATACTCCTGGCTGAGATGTAGGGCAACATGGACAGCTCACCCCACCCCTACACCCTGGCATCGTCCTACAGTGCCCAGCCACCTTCTAGGCTCTTTTCAGGTAATAAAGGTCTTGAGGCCTCTGGTTTTCTTCAAAACTCCTGGTGACCGAGTCAACAAGATTTGCTTCCTACTACCCAATGCTTTTGTGAGGCATTTTCTTTCTTTTCCTTTCCCTTCCTAACCTTCTTTTAAGACAAGGTCTCCCGTAGCCCAGGTTGGCCTCCAACATGTTATATAACGGAGAATAACCTTGGACTTCTGATCCTCCTGCCTTTACCTCCTGAGTGCTGGGGTTACGGGTGTACAGCACTATGCCCAACTTTCATGGTATATTTTCTAACTGAAATATCGACCAGTGTTTCAGAGTTTTACCTCATGACTGGACGGTTGTGAAGGTGCTAGGAGAGATGGAAGGATGAAGCCCAGACAGAAAGAAATGCCCAGGGTCAGGATCACATGGCCTTCTGCCAGCCACTCTGGACAGTTCTAGTCCCAAGTCCCGCCCACCTGTGCCTGGGCACAGCTGCTGTCTGAGGCAGGAGAGCAGTCTCAGGTACTTTTCAGCTGGGATTTCACCACTGGCTAGAGTGTACCCTGCAGCTGCAGTTGGGTGGAGGAGCCCAGTCTGTGGTAGACCAAAGGAAGTGTGATGACCTTGTGGTAGTCAGTGGACACTTTTGTAAGAGTCAGAGAGAACAGGCCTTGGTGGCACGTCTATAATCCTAGATCTTGGGAGGTGAAAGAAAGCAGGAGGGCCAGAAGTTCAAAGGTCATCCTCAGTTATATAGGGAGTTTCAGAGACCCCATTTTAATTCCCCCAACCTGCAAATCACATAGGAGGTAGCTTTGCTGACAGGAATGCAGGCATCTGATTCATGTGGCTCATGGGTGCTAGTAGCCCTGTGCCAGGTGGGGTAGAAAGCTCCCTGCCTGTTCAGAGCCTCCTCACACAAAGAGCTTGTTGGGGTTCAGGTACTGCTCAGTGTTGGGGCTTCCTGTTCATGTTTTATGTCTGTTCCTGGCAGTTTCTGAGAGGGTGGGGGACCCTGGCATGGAGTTTGCCTCATATTCTAAGCTGTCAAGAACATCCAGAATATCCAGGTTTACTTGTCATGACCCTAGGAAGTCGCAGAGCTGAGACCCTGCCCACTCCACCTGGTGAGGCCTCAATGGCTCTCAGCGTTTGTTTTCTGAGCTGTTACTTTTCTGCTCTCTCCATGAGGTGGAATCAAGGAGCAGCCAGTGTGGCCTCAAGGGTCACTTTGCAGTGTGTAAACCCATAGGGAGGGATAAGAGGGTGCTGGGGGTGGGGGGGACTCCTCAGGTAAGCTCCCTTACCCTCAAATCCCAGAAGTACAAAGGAAAACCTCCTACCCAGTGGGAGCACGCAGAGGGCTAGCCAGGCAGCTTGCTGTGCATGTCTTCAGACTGGTCCCTTTGACATCCTTGCTGAGCTCTCTGTCCTGTGCTGACCTGCTCAGATGTCACTCTGACAGTGTCTCTCCAGCATCCTCTTCATTTTGTTATCTTGAGCTTGGCTCGATTTCTTTTCTGTCCCAGTGGTGTGCACTTCCCATGGCCATGTGACTAGAATACAGGATGGGGTTCCCTTTGGGAGCTAGAAGCCTGGGAAGGAGTTCGTGGGAGTCTGTTTAGTAGAAGTGAGGCTCGGTGTCTAGACATTTCCAGGAGAGCCTTGCTTCCCACCTTTGGGACTTTTGAGGTTACATGTGGGGAAGAGACTATTAGGGAATAGAACTCAGGACCTCTGGCAGAGGGTTTGTATTTACGCTTTGACTTCGCTTGACATCCCTGTGTCTCTGGGTTCCATGCTGTGCGTGTTGGAAGTAGACTTAATAGGAAGCTTTAAAAGTTCCCAAGTGACTTCTGCATGTGTGAACATGGTTGACTATTTTCCTTAACTCCACACTGACCAAATGATCTCTTTTGAGAAACACTTAGAGGACAGAAAGGAAACCTAAAACTCCTCAGCACTGGAGAAGCTGGGTCTCTGGACGGAGCACTTAGCCTCTGTCAGGAGGCTCTGGCTTCAGTCCCCAGCACAGCACGCTCTCTAGAGTGGGTTTTATTTCTTCTGCAGGGTCTTGTTTTCCAGAGCTGGAGGAATTTTTATAGATTCTTGGGTCACTCTTGTTTTGTTGTGTGTGAAGGCAGTCAGAGGTCAGCTCTGTGGAGTTGGTTTCTCTTTCCATCGGTGGGCTCCAGTTGAGGGGCTGAACTTGGCGGCCTGCCCACTTCATCCCTTTTTGTAAGGGTGTGTAACTAATGGAAACTAATTGTAACTAATGGAAAGGTCTTGTCTATTCACTGTACGTGATACCTTTTCCTGAATTTACCTAGAATGCCCTTGGTAGCACTGGCAATTTATACTGGTTCCAGCTAGTTCTGTGCGCTCCAGCCCTAGGCTGGCTCTGAGGTGGGGCCGGCTGCCTGTTCCCTGGCACAGTCCCCCACAAGTCGGGCAGGTGCCTGTAGGTGGTGTGGTCCCCTTCTGTGACATCCCATGACATCCTGTGGGCTGTCAGGTTGGGGTGGGGTGGAGTCCTAATTTGGTTGCCTCTCTCTCTGCAGGGTTGGTGTCCTGGAATACTGCTTCACCTGCCTGGGCATCTTCTTGGCCATCGTCCTGTTTCCTTTTGGGTTCCTCTGCTGCTTTGCACTGAGGAAGCGAAGATGCCCCAACTGTGGCGCAGTCTTTACTTAAAGGGAACAACACACCCAGTTTTCCTACATTCAGCTATCTTTTCTAATGTAAATGTTGTGTACAATAGTTTTATTTGATTAAGCTTCAGGACTGTTTTGTAAAGTGCGGAGGGATAGGCTGGCATAGGGCTGATGCAGAGGTGGAAGGCAGCGACCTGCTCCCAAGGCTAAGGATAACGTGCTGCTTCTATTTTTTGCAGTCTTCAATTTGAGAATGGTGAGAAATACTGTTTTAAATAAATGAGATTCATACCATTGTGTAGCTTGTTCTGCTTGCCCAGTGTTTTTGCACACTGCCCCTCTGAAGTCTTGCCATGGGAAATGTCACATGCAAAGGCAACCCATAGCCACCTTCTGGTCCTCAGGTATCACTTATAGCTCAGAACGTGTGTTTCAAATCTTCTTTATTATTAAAATTAAACAAATGTTGACCTTGGTGTTTGCAGAGCTGGAGCAGTCAAGGTAAGGTCGTGTGAGGGGACCCAGGGTTAGGAGGGCACACCACAGCAGATTGCTTCCAGGATTCGAGGTCTCAGCCCACTCCCCCTGCTTTACATATCTGAAAGCCACGTGTGGCTTGTTCCCTGTTGCTGAAAGCATTAGGTTGGTCACAGGGAGAACAGAGACTGTATTTGAACTATGGCCCTTTCCCCCACCAGGCCAGGATACCTGCCTAACACAGTGATACAGCAGCCCTACACAGCATGACCCAGACTTTGTAATCTAGGAAGGGTGTTGGCATGGACAGGCCTGCACTAAGTTGCCCTTGATGGGGCCATCAGGTTTGTCCTCCCATGTGAGCCTGCCACTGCTTGGCCCGGCTGGAAAGGCGTTTCCTGTACACAGACCCTGACCAGTTTGCAACTTAGGGAAAAATGATTTCTCTGGTGAGACCTAAGAAACTGATAAGCAACAAGCTTCTATCAACAAGTAACTGTTCTGTTCCCTATCTTGGGCAGGTAGGGGCAGACTGATCTCTGGCTCCAGGCTCTGTGCAGTGGCCTGAGCAGATGCTGGTCTCAGCCAGAAGTGTGGGACAGTGTTAGGCTGGAATGGCAGGCCCACCCCTCCTGCCCACCAGGCTTCAGAATTGCTATTTACAGCCAGTAGCTGATTTAAAAATGAGCTTCAGGAGGTGTCACCTCCTGGTGATGGGGTTTTGGTCACCTGGTTTGTGCAGAGCCCTTAGATGTGTTGAGACCCCTGCTGGCAACCTTTGTAACACTGAATTCAGTAGCTCCTGGAGATAGTTTTACAAGTGCCAAAGAAGCAGGCCAACTGTCTCAGCACTGCAGCAATGCCTGTCAATGAGGTTGGAGTTCTGCTTGTTTAATCAAAAGGTCAAAATTAGGTCATTTAAAAAATTATATTTAATATAGTTTCATACTTTACATTTCTTACTGGACTTGCATGCTCTGATGCAAACTTACATAATATTTTCTTTATTTGAACACATCATAATGCTACTTAAGAACACAGGCTTTATAAAATAAAACTCTGGTCTTACTTGCATTCAGCTACAGAAAGCCAGGCACAAAAGCATACACCGACTATCCCTTATTCTGGCTATTTCCTTGAAAATTAAAAAGAACTTGAACCAAATTTACTGTTTTTTTGAATAGAAAAGAAAACTTTTCACATGATTGATTTATTCACTAAGCTACTCATTTAACTTAAAGACAAAAATGTGTAAACCCAGCTCTATTAAACTGAGAAAATATATTGATTTGCTCAAATGGGGGTTCATTGAAATCAGGCACTCTTTGCGAGCTTTGACTGGGCCTGCACTTGTCCAGCAACGTATACCTATCGCCCTGCAGGTGAGATACAGGCTGCACTGGCCTCTGTCTTCATCGGATGATCGGTGCTGATCGGTCATTTGTCACTGTCGGCCGGAGTTTCACGGTGGCAAAGGGGTTTTCTCCACTAAAGGGGAAGAAAGCACAGAAATAGATATATTAGACTCCCCTTAAAAAAAAAAAAACAAAAAAAAAACCTCCAGGCAGGACTTAGATGTTGTGCGTGTATTATGGGGTGTGTGTGCATGCCAGATGTCTTTTAGGTGTTTTCTCTCATAGTCCACCTTGCATTTTGAGACTGGAATTCAGTGTTTCTGTGGGTTTCGTGCATTGAGTGCCCGGAATCTGTCTTCCCCTCTGGTGCTGGGGTTACAGATGCGTGCTCTGATGTGGGTGTTAGGAGTTTGGACTCAGGTCCTTTTTATGCTTGTGTAGCAAAGCCTTTATTCAATATTGCATACACACCCAGGACTGCCCGTTCTGAACAGAGGTGTCCAGCGGTTTACTACGACAAACTAGGAAACATATCACACAGAAGCCGCTTTAGTCTGATGGAAGGAGCCCCGTGGGACAGGCCTCTCTGCCAGGGGTTAGATCTGAACCATGCTGTTCTTTCCCTCTACATCCCATTCCTGGACTGTGTAAAGCTGGTGGTGGTAGGAAGGGTGACCTCTGTCTCCCCCGTCTCTGAGAAGGGCCTGTGGGGTACTACTGTCCCTCCTTAGCAGGCAGGCCCACCTTACACTGACCTTTGTACACAGTATACATACCTGAGGAATGGCGGCTTTGCGGTCCCATTTGTATCACTCTGGAAAAGACAAAAGATTATGGAAGGCTTGAAATTGGAACACTCTTAGAAGACCCACAGGTAAAGACAGGCAAAGTTTAAAGCCACCTGTGGGGCTGGAGATACAGCTCAGTGAATGATGCTGTTGGTGTAGATTGCCAAGGTCAGTTCCCAGCACCTACATACAGGCTCACAAGCACCTGTAACTCAAGCTCCAGGGGATCTGAATCTTGGAGTCTGCACTTGGATTCAAGCACGCACACACACACATAAATAAAAATATTTAGGGCTATTCATGTTTAAAAGCAACCTGTGATCTCACATTGAGACGACTGCCTCATATCTAAAGTATTTCAAAAGAATAAGCCAAGGAGAAAACATTTTAGAACTTTGAGGGCCCTTTGCATGCCAGAAAGTGGAGTGCAAGGTGCCTTGAAGTGTGGCAACAGTGTTCACACACAGGTCAGTGTGGAACATCCGGGATGCTCACAGAAACTCAGATATTAATGAATTAAACTCAACACCAGAGCATAGTGTGGAAGGAAACACTTGCAGATATGCCTCAGACCCATGCTGTGCTGCAACAGTGACTGGTCCTGCCCCACACCCCTTTTTAGAGTGCATCCTCAATAATGACATGAATGAAAGTCACTTAGTTTGGGAGACTGATGCTCTAACTGCTATCTGGTAATCTGGGGCGTGGCTTGGTAGAGCACTTAACCTAGCTTGTCTGGGTTCAGTGCTGGGGGGGGGGTCGACAAGGGGTGGGGGCTTCTGAATTGAGGACCTGTCCAAGTTCTGCAGGTGCGTGGCAGAGCACTGAGCCTCACAGCAGGTCACAGGTCTTACTCCCTCTAACACACCTCTAGGCTGTTGGCTGGGGGACTGGTGTGTCAGTACCACCTTTCTGGAATTCTAAAAATCCTACCGTCTTAAAATCTTCCCTGTTGTCCCTTTGAGATCACTCTGAGCACGCGGAACTGACTCAGCACCACCCAGCAGGGGGCAGAAGAACACCATCTAATGCACCGAAGCCAAGCCAAGCCGAGTCCTAGAGAGCTTCCTAGTTTCTCAGTAGTCCTGGGCACTTGTAGAGTCAAAGCAATATGCCTCATGTGCTCCCACAGGCCAGCCTCTCCTGAATACTGGAATTCACCTGATAGATACACTCTCTCTGCCAGAGGCAGGCTGGAGGCACCTGGGATGTGACCTCAGCCCCTGGGTTGCCTAGAGTCAGCACAGTCATCTAGCACAGGACTTAGTGTATACTCATCACAAGCACAAAGCGACTGCCTGGCTTGGCACATCTTAATCAGGCTTGAAGTGGTGTTAAGTGACCTCTTCCTGCGGGGTACCCAGTTTCTTTAGCGGGCCTCTGGACAAGTCACCTCTGATGTAACTTCATTTGATAGGGATGATTAAGAGCCAATTTATGATTTCCTTTTAAAGAACATCAGGAGGTCTGGCCTGCCGATTGCCTGCTCAAATTGCTGGCATGATTGGACTGCCTGGAGCAGTAAGCCAGGCAACAGCCTCAGTCTGGAAGGAGCCTCTCGGTGCCCAGAAGTCAGACCAGAAGTGCAGCCTCGCAGCCCCAGGCGGCCTCCCTTACCGTAAGCAGATACTTCTCATAGGAAATCACTTCCTTCTGTTTTCCTCTGGGCAAACACTGACCTATCCTGTGTGGCCTTAGGAGGACAGCACCAGATCCTCAACTGGAAACTAGAAAGCTCTCCACCTGACAGCACCTGCTGTCAACCTTCCTAAAACCACAAGCTCAGTGCATTTTAAGGCGGCTCACTGACACACTCTGAACAAGCCTCTCTTACAGCCCCAGGCAGAAATAACCAAAAGTCAGACGGGAAACTAGCACTCGACTTCCATCCATTCTGTCCCTGTGAGATCTCAGTGGCAGGACATGGGGATCCTGACCTTAGAGAAGAGACAATAACTGTGGGGAATAGACAGGGGGTCTTGGGTATCTGAGAATGATGCTTCTTAATCTGTGGCTGATTCTACAATCACTTCAAGAAAATTCACTTTAAGGCCAGGTCTGGTCCGATGTCCATATGCCCAGCACTTGGGAAATTAAGACAGGAGAAGAGTTTGAGGTCAGCCTGGGTCGCATAGTGAGACCCTGACTCAATTCCTAAAGCTCTAGGGATGTAGTTCAGCTGGGTAGTATTCATTAGGCCCTGGGTTTCATTCCCAGCACTTCATAAACTGGCCATGGTGGCATCAAGCTGTAATCTCAGCACTGTGGAAGTGGAGGCAGGAGGATCAGAAGTTCAAAGTCATTCTTGCTTGCACAGCAAATTTTATGCTAGTGTGAGCTATATGATCTTGTTTTTAAAAAATGAAAAAAAACCTGTGTTTGGTGCATGAACTTGTATGTTATTCTTTAATAAAGTGTTTACTTGAAACTGAAGTGTAGGCAGGTCCCTGACGTAGGTGGTTTGGTGTGATGGTGTTCAATAGTGTGAAAGAGATACATTCAATGGAAAACCCTACTGTGGATTTTGGATGTGGTCCTTTTTTGGACTGGTGATACATGATACAATCCTTTCCCATGGAAAAGTGGTGCTTTTCCATGGTGGTGCTGAGTCAGCTTCTGGCACTCTGCAGTATAATGCCTCACTAAGCTAGGATGGCCACAGGTTAGGTGACGAGGTGTTTTCAACTTCCAACAGGTGTTTCAGGATATAACGCCACAGAAAAAGTCCAAAAACATCTGCACTGGGAGTTTTCAGTGGTCTGAAAGTGTAACTTTACTTTGGAGTAACTCCCCTGCCTCACCGGTCAAGCAGCAGTCTAGACTGTCCATCAGGTCTAGTGCTGTCTATCAGGGTGACTTCAAAATACACCATCATTCTTTGCCAGTCTCAGCTGGCATGCCTTCCACTTCCTGGTCAGAAATCACTGCTGCCCCAAAACCTGCCCTCCCCACTTCCCTTTCTCTGCAGTTGGGGGTACCTTGGCAAACAGGCAGGGCCTGTTACCCATCCTGTGTTATCATCTGGCAGCCAATAAGGTGATGGTCCCTGAGCACACAGAACAAAATAGGATGATTCAGGCCAAGCCAAGGTGCTCAAATGGGGCCAGGCAGGCCATTAGGAGAGTGGGCTAGTATCCTCTGCAACACCAGGGCACAGAGGCCTTGAGATTGGAAAAGGAGACCACCAACAGGAGGTTGTCTGTGTCCATAAGGTAATAGGTGTGTGTGTGTGTGTGGGGGGGGGTGTTCTTGTGATGCTGCTCACTCCAAGAATGCAGACACTCTGACTACCTGGTGTACATGTTTGCATACACTGGTTACTTGCTTTCTGTTCCACTGTCCTCCTCCTGCTGTGCAGAGGTCTTTGTGGGATGCACAGGGCCAAGAGCTTGACCCCATATGAGACGGTTTCAGGTTAACCTAACACAACTCATTTCCTAGGACTCAGGCAGACACTTTCATAGGATTAAAGGGCTGTGTGACCCAAGGGGGCTGGGTCCTGCTGAGAAAGCCTGGGGACCTGGAACACCTAGTAAGGATGGCCATTTCAGTCTGATGATGACATATGCCTGAAATCTCAGCACTTGGGAGGTAAGGACAGGAGGAAGATTTTGAGTTAAAGGCCATTCTTGTCTCCATAGCAGTACATTTTCTTAAATTCAAAAGAATGGCCATTTCCCTGGGTGTAGGGACACATGTCTGTAATAAAGCATCTGGGAAGCTGAAGACAGGGCAGACTGAGTTCAAGGCTAGAGCCTAGGGCCAGAGGGATGGCCCAGTAGTTAAGAGCCCTTGTTGCTCTTGCAGTGGTTCCAACCTCAATTCTCAGGACCATCATGATATCTCACAACCATCTGTAACTCCAATTCTAGGGAATCTAATCCCTTCTCCTGACTTCCTTCAGGTGCCAGGTGTGCATGTGGTACACATACAAACACACAAACACTTGTTAAAAATGTAAACTTAAAAAAAAAACCTGAATGGCTGGGCGGTGGTGGCGCATGCCTTTAATCCCAGCCACTTGGGAGGCAGAGGCAGGCGAATTTCTGAGTTCGAGGCCAGCCTGGTCTACAGAGTGAGTTCCAGGACAGCCAGGGCTACACAGAGAAACCCTGTCTCAAAAAAAACAAAACAAACAAACAAAAAAAAATCAATAACAAAACCCCAGAGAGTCCCAAACCAAAAATGGCCACCGCGCTTGCTCTTTGAAGCAACACTAATTCTGCTGTTTCCTGTCTCTGCTCCTGGGACTCCTGATTTGAGCTGGTAGTCTAATGACAGAGCAGTGTCAATGGAAGATCGCCTGTTCTCTCTGTAGTTTGCCTGGGATCCTGAAATATTCAAGAAGGGTCTGCTCTTTTTGTAATTGGTTACAGTGGTGTACACATCCGTCAAGTACCCTCCTTCTCTAACGGGAAGCCCCTCTGCGTTTGTGCAGGGTCACTGTCCATTTCTCCTCCGTGTAAGATAAGGCCAAGTAAACATCCTTGGTGGGACTGGGAGGAGCCTCAGAAGCCTGCTTAGGGACTCTCAATAGTTCTGCCTTTGGATTTTGAAAGCTGATTGCTTTTTTGTTTGCTTGTTTGTTTGGGTCTCATGTAACCAAGGCTAGCCTGATCTTCCTGCCTCCACCTCTGAGTGCTGGCATTTTAGCTCATAGTGCTGGTGTAGCACTAGGCTAGGTTTCTGTGGTGCCGGGATGGAACTCACAGCTTTATTCATGCTAAGTAAGACCTCTAACAACTGAGCTACATCTCCTCTATTTTCTAGTGATGTTTCACTTTTTTACTAGCTGTTTTCCATTATCTTCTGGATCAGGACAGCAGTCCAGTATCTTATCAGGTCCCTGGTAAAGCAGGGAAGGCAGTGGAATGTGCCTTATCAGTCAGAGCCCCCGGCTCCCTTCCCCTCCTTGTGCTGATAACCACTGTGCTGTTACAGGGACATTTCTCAATCCACTGCAGGACCTAGGAAGTGGCTGTCTTTCTGTTCTCTGTTTCCCACAGCCCTGCAATCCATGTCGACCTTAAGTTCTCCAGCCAGGCCAGCCCACAGCAGGGTCCAGGCATGGCGGCTCAATTGGTAGAGGAAGGAGAGAATGCTCTAAGTCCGTGTGTGGGTGTCAGGTCAGGACTGGAGGTGAAAATATCAATCACCAACCATCCACCCACCCACCCATCCATCTGTTTATATTTATCTAAATCCATATCAAAAGAAACATAATTAATGTTAGTTATATGCTGGAAATATAAGCATTACTAAAACTTTTCTTTTAACATTTTTCTAGCTTTCAGAAAATGGACCCAAACCAAATCCATCCTTTTATTTTTTATTCTTTTGAATGGTGCTGGGGGTCAAATTCAGGGTTTTCTACATTCTAGTTGATTGTTCTACCATTCAGCTATATCCTTAGCCTCCTAGATCACTGCTATTGTTATCATTGCTATTATTATTATTATTTTCAATATCTCTTCAGGATCCTAGGCAAACTACAGAGGCTGGGATGGACCCCAGGACCTTGTGCATGTTAGTAAGTACTCTCCCACAGAGCTGTTCCTATATCCCGGAGTGTACCTTCCATAAGAATGTAGTTATTAGGCATTTTAGATTTTACAGAAGACTGATCTTTGTAGCCACTGTGGACTTCAGTGTGAGCCCAGTCCCAAACAAGGTGATTATGCCATCCCCTCTAGGGTCCAGGAACACTGCAGAGAGGGGGCAGACTCTGATTTGTTTTTCCTTTGGAGGGGTGGAGTTTATGAGACAGAGTCTCACTATCTAGTCCAGATGGCCTGAAACTTAACAGTTATCCTGCCCCAGCCTCCTGACTGCTGGGCTTATAGGCGCATGTACCATCCTGACTCAGTTTCTCAATATTGATAGTAGCTTATGATTTAGGCAAGTAAGAGGCTTAAAAACAAAGCCAGGTCTTATTTAAACTATAAAATGCTAAATGAAGAATAAATTATTATTATTAGTGATGATATTTATATTTTGTGTGTCTGAGAGTGACTCTGGTTATGTACTTTTTCTTTTTTTTGAGACATGGTCTCAACAGCTTTGGCTGTTCTGGAACTCGATCTGTAAACCAGACTGGCCTCAAACTCACAGAGAGGCACCTGTGTCTGCCTCTCCAGGGCTGGGATCAAAGGCATGCGCCACCACACCCTGAGATTTTTTTTTTTTTTTTTAAGAATCCTTTTGTTACTGTTGTTTGAATCAATATTTAGTTTTTAAAACTAGACTTGTCAGGGCTGGAGAGATGATTCAGCAGTTAAGAGAACTGACTGCTCTTCCAGAGGTCCTGAGTTCAATTCTGAGCAGCCACATGGTGGCTCACAACCATCTGTAATGGGATCGGATGCCCTCTTCTGCTGTGTCTGAAGACAGCTACAGTGTACTCATATAAATAAATAAATCTTAAAAAAAAAAAACAAAACAAAAACCCCAAAACTAATATGTCAATTTGTCCATCCTACGAAGTGAGGATTATTCTGTCAACTCCCTTGGTCCATGTGGCAAGATTACTGAAGATAAAACATGTTTTGGGGGATTGAGCGCTGGCTCGGAGGTGAAGAGTACTTGCTCTTCTAGAGGACCTGAGTTTGGCTCTCAGCACCATCAGGCAGCTCGCAACTGTAAGCTCCACGCTCTTCCAGCCTCCATGAGCACCAGCTCACGCAGGCGTGGGACTTGAGTACTCATACGAAGAAAAGTACATTTTCCAAAGCTACAAGGCAGTTAGTTCAGTGGTAGAGCATGCGCAGCTTTGGGGTCAACCTTAAGCAAAACACCAAACAAGCAAGCAAACCATCTGCAACTGCTCCATGGAGAAAGTGCTGGGGTTTCTTGGTTGTTATGTGGGTGGAGCTCAGGGTCTCATGAGTGCTGGAACGCACTCTGCCGCTGAGCTACACGCTAACCTTTTCTTTTGATTTGAGAAAAAGAATCTCACTAAGTTGCCTAGGCTGGGCTTCAACTTGCAATCAGTCCTCTTGCTGTAGCTGCCCAAGTAACTGGGAGTATGCCATCAGACCTGTCTTGGACAGGATTCTTTAACCTTAAAACACATTAGACAACCAGGTGACTGTCAATTAACTGTTGCTGTCACAAAAAGAGAAATCCTGTTGACTCCAATGACAAGTGATTATAGAGCAGCAGAGAGAAATTGACTGTGTTGGAGCTCCAGAAACACAAGACAGCAAGGGGACACAGTAAAGGGCACCGCAGGGATGCAGTCAGTACAACACAGACTGGTGACACCTTCCAGGACAAAGGACCTGGTTTTCTAAACAATAACACCACCACCACCAATTGCAAGGAAAGAGAAAGGAGACCTGTCAATGAGAAAGACTCATGGAGCCCCTTGACTAATTAAAAGATCCAGATTCAAATGGGTGTACTACAAATGTTTTTTCTCTCTCCCTCCCTCCCTCCTTCCTTCCCTCCCTCCCTCCCCCCTCTCTCTCCCTCCCTTCTTCCCTCCCTCCCTCTTTCCTTTCTCATGTCTCCAGTCCAGTCTGGTTTCAAATGCTATATAATTAAGAATGGCGCTGAACTTCAGATCTTCCAGACTCTACTGCCTGAGTGCTAGGATTGCAGGTGAATGCCACTACATCTTGATTTATAAACAATATTTTAAAGACATTATCAGGAATTAGAATAATGATTAGTTGGTGATGTTCACAAAATATTGTCAGGTTTTAAAAATATATTGGTTCTGCCATAATTTTTAAATGAGTCTTTTTTCGGTCTTTATATTGTCTGGCATAGCTATGAACAACTGGGAATGGAAAAATCAGGGAAGACCCAGGTTGGTAAGTGACTGGTTAGTTACAGCTGAGAGAGGTAAGGTCATTATTCTATTTGCATTACACTTGAATTTCTGTAGGAGAAAACGGAACGTCTAACTAAAGCAGAGAAAACACTACAGACTCAGCTCACACACGAACGATGGCCCTATATGCTCCACTTGAAGCTGTGACATGCAGTTGTTTGAGGCAGGGCCTCACTCTGCAGCCTGTGCTGCCCTGAGACTCACCACATATCCCAAGTTGGTCTTGAACTCATGGCAATTCTCCTGTCTCCATCTTTTCAGACAGGACACTGAGGATGCACAACAGGCTCCTTTGCCTGGATGCACTAACTCCTCGGCCATCTTCCTTTTCTCTATCTTTTCCTCTCTGTCCTCCCTGAAGAGAACTACCCGGAAGTCCCTGTGGCCAGTCATCTAGTCCAGGCCCTGTGTGTGCACATTGCACACAATGTTTAACTTTCTGCTCTCTGCCTCATACACATCTCCCGGGACTTCTACACAATGGTTCTTTCCTGTCACAGCTTGAATGTCACTTCAGAGAGTCCATAGCCACATATGCTGCTCACTGTCTTTGACAGAAGGGATGATTCTTAGATGCAGGAATGCATCTCAACAAGCTCTGGCTGAAGGTCTTGCCCCTTCCTCTCCAGTCAGCGTGGAGGCCATCCTAGCGTGCTACGCTCAGTGGAATCCCTGCAGGCCTCCCCACTCAGAATGGCCTTGTCTTCCCCTTTCTTGGGGCTCCATCTTGGGACGCTGGACTTTAAACAAATCTAACCTGTCACATCCACCCAGGATGGCACCATATTCATTATTCCTGCCCCTCCATTTTTAGCATGGCTTTTATCCTGGTTTATTATCTGTGTCTAATCACTAAATTCCAAAGAAGCCTGGGCCTCGCTGATTTGTCTCGAGCTCACAGGTGCCCTGTGCTCTGTAGACACCCCACCTTCAATTTACAAGGGCTAGGATGCACCAGGAGCCCAAGCTCTCTGCTTCCCTTCTTAGGGGTAGTTTTGCACATTGGCTGGCACAAAGTCTGCTTTTTAAAGCTCAGTCCCTCCTCTCTTCAGAAAATAACAGAAAAGGAATAACATGCAGAGAAAGAGGATTAAAAGAATAAAAAACTAAGACAAACACAAGGAGACAGGAAAGCTCCAGCAGACTAATGGTGCTGACTCTCGTACATAAGATAAAGTAAAAGCAAAGAGGGCTTAGAGTTGGGGAGAATATGTGTCTGTAAAGAAGAAAACCCAAGGCCCTCATCCCCTGTCAGCCATGAACAGAGCCTGCCCCTCCAGTCAGCACTCACAGGAGATGTGGATGTGGCATCTGGTCTGGACACTGGGGCTTTGAAGGTAGAAGTAGAAGGCATCTTGGGAGCATCTGGCCTCTTGTCTGAGGTGGCTCCCGTGGACAGGCACTCTAGGTAGTCGGGAGGTGGGATGACAACACTGCTCTTCTCAGTCAGATCCACGGTGCTGATGCTTCTCACTGGTGCAGGGCTCAATGCCAAAAGGGAGGGAGCCAAGTCAGACAAGGTCATGCCACCTGGACCCTGATACCCCAACATCCCATGGCCAAGGACTAGGGTGATAGAAAAAAATGAGGTGGAGCTGGAGAGATGGCTCAGCAGTTAACAGCTCTTCCAGAGGACCCCAGCTTGATCCCCAGCATCCTTGTGATGGGGATGCCCAACTATCTGTGACTCCATTTCCAGGATCCAGTGCCCTCTTGTACCCTCTGAAGGCACCGTGTATGCATGTGGTTCACAGACATACATGAAATCAAAACAATACACATGAAAAACTGAGAGAGAGGATGACAGCGCTGTGCTACATTCATACACAGTAGTTTACATCCTTACGTGTATGTTTACATACATTTGCATTTATCTTTTAGCTATATACTGAGACCCTGTCTCAAAACACAACTCTTTATCCCTCCCCAGATGAACCATTTTCCTTCCTGGTATGACAGCATTTTTAGAGTCCACTAGAGAAGAGCATATGGAGCTACTTTCTGAGGAGAGGGGCTGAAGGATGCTGAGCATGGCATGGAGGGGTCAGAGGTCAGAGAATAGCCTGCATGAAGGAGTTTATGGTAAAGATGACCAGTTCAGCGTGGACATGTCATTCCTGAGGGTTCATTGTGCAGCAGCTAGAAATACGTAAGACGATAAGTATCCACACCGGATATCTATTCAGCCTGAACAGGTTATAACTAAGTTCCAGTCTTGGTTCTGTACTCTTAGCTGTATGTCCTTGAGCAAGGTTTTTTGTTTGTATTATTATTATTAATATTATTATTATTTGTACTGGCTGGTTTTGTGTCAATTTGACACAAGCTGGAGTTATCACAGAGAAAGGAGCTTCATTTGAGAAAATGTCTCCATGAGATCCAGCTGTAGGCATTCTCTTAATTAGTGATCAAGGGTGGGAGGGCCCGTTGTGGGTGGTGCCATCCCTGGCTGGTAGTCTTGGGTTCTATAAGAGAGCAAGCTGAGCAAGCCAGGGGAAGCAAAGCAGTAAGTCACATCCCTCCATGGCCTCTGCATCAGCTCCTGCTTCCTGACCTGCTTGAGTTCCAGTCCTGACTTCCTTTGGTGAAATCTCACTAAGTAGCTCTGACTGTCCTAGAGCTCACTATATAAACCAGACTGGCCAGAACTCAGAGAGATCTGCCCACCTCTGCTTCTTGAGTGCTGTGGTTAAAGGCATGTGCTATTATTACACCTGGCAAGCAAGTTCTTAAAGCCTTCCTGTGTTTCAGTTATTTTTCTCAGTTTTAAACTGGAACCGTGCTACCCCCACCCCCACCCCCACCCCCTTTGTTCTTTTGAGACAGGGTTTCTCTGTGTAGTCCTGGCTGTCCTGGAACTCAGAGATCCACCTGCCTCTGCCTCCCAAGTGCTAGAATCAAAGGCATGTGTCATCATGTCCTTTTTTTTTTTTTTTTTTTTTTTTTTTTTTTTTTTAAATTTTTTTAAATTTATTTTTTATTCTTTTTAGTTTTTAAATGTATGTTTAAATGTATGTTTAAATGTATGTTGTGAGATGACTGAGAACTGAACCTGGGTCCTCTACAACAGCAGCAAGCATTCTGAGCCATCTTTCCATCTCTAGGATGGCTGTTTCCATGGTCACAGTCTACACTGAAGAACTGGGGATTATCAGTGTGGCCATGATAAAGGAGGCCCGCTGGCAGGCCCACTGGCGGTTACATGGTTACACGTATGGGGAAATGAGAGCAGCTGGTGAGCTGCTCGGTGGAGAAGCGCTCCTGGGCCAAGCCTGATAGCCCTGGGATGCACATAATGCAAGGGAAGAACCGATTCCTGCAGGTTGTCTTCTGACTTCCACATATGTGTTGTGGCACCTGCTTCCTCCCACAAAACAAATAAATAAAATGAAAAAAAAAAAAAAAAAGATGAACTAGCTCAGGAAACATAGCAGAAGACTGAGGATGAGTCCTGGGAAGCACCAATGTCTGTGTGGTGAAGCAAACAGACCCACAAAGGACAATGGGTGGGAGGGACACAGGGAGGAAAGGAACACAGCACCAGGTGAGGGAACATCACAGCACAGTGCTGCCCATGGCTACTGTTGCTGGTAAGGAACACAGACCGTGCACTGTGGACTTAAGTGTGCAACCAGTGGGGACAGGGAGGGGTGAGGAATTGGTGGGCTGGGCTGGGCCTTGTCATAGGAGATAGTCAGAAAAGCTCATGGACAACAGAAACCACAGAGGAGCAGCCATTGGCTCCTATCACCCAAGTGCTGGAGGTTAGTCCCAGGGCGGCTGCATACGAGGCACTATCTCTCATGTGTCTGGGACACGAGGGTCAAGTACGGTTCTGTTGCTGGGACAGCTGGGCCATATGCCCTACCTCGGTGCAGGGACAGACACTGCTTCCTTCATACTTTCTTCCAGCAACTTGGTATATGACGATGGGAACCAGCCCCTCCTAAAGGTAAGGTAAGAAGAAAGACCCATTGTGACACCTGAGGCAGGCACACAGTAGTACTCACACTGGGGGATATCCTGATGACAGCTGGGGTAGGCTAGCCTCTCACAAACAGGCTGAGTGAAATGGAGGCTTTTTCAGGTGTCTCCTACATACACACACACACAGACACACATATACACACCAACAATAGCTTGATGATCTCGAACATCGACACGCTGGAAGGAGAGAACAGATCCCTGGAGGCTGCTCACACACATCCACGCTGTACACACACATGCAAGCACACACACAAGTAAATATAAACAGTACTTATGCCTTTTGTGAGCAGGGACATACTATGATTTGATAATTCTTGTGCCAAGCTCACCTATACACACACACACACACACACACACACACACCAGCCTGGGATGTAATAACAGCAGCTGCCCCAGCTATAAAGAGCTACAAAGGTTCCCACACCCACAGACAACTTGCAGTTTCCAGGAAAGACGGCAGCTCTCTGAGGTGACGGCCATCTGAACCTGATGTAGAAGGGTTGGTGCCAACTCACGCTTTGGTGGTGTCATGCTCCCCGTAGAGCCAGCCATCCTTCTCCTCGGGGATGAGCAGGGTGATGACATCCCCTTGGGCAAAGCTCAGTAAGGTCTTATTGTTGCCAGCAGTATGAGGGAAGATGGTCTTCACTTTCTGCTTCTTCATCATGTTCAGCCCAGTTGCAACAGAAACCGATCGCTGTAAACTGGGATCTTCCCCAGTGTTTGCTGAAGTGGGCAAGGCCATGATGGTGATTCAGAGAGCGCTTGGTGGGCAAGTTGGAATGAATAACCCCAGGAAACCACTTGTTTGTGTCTTGCCTACATAATCCTTTTATGGAAACTTAAATTTTGGCCTATTTCCAGACCTTTTACATTGCCCATGAGGAGGAAACTGGTATGCCTCAGCCTGGAGGCTTTCACAGTGGGCGGAGGAACCCAGCAGCCAAGAGCACTTGTAATAAGAGAAGGCCAGCATGGCATGCCAGCTTCACCTGCACCATGGCACCCAGGCCAGCTCTTTCGCAGGTGAAGTGCCCACACTTTACTGCTCTTTCACTTGGAACCCAGAGGCAGCTGAGGCAACAGCCCAGACCCTGCCTTTCCCTTGTGTGACAAGACAAAGGAGGGAACTGGAAATGCTGGTGTTCCGGCTTCTCACTGAGCATGCACACACGAGCTGCTGTTCCCGTTGTTGAGAACGTATTAGGAACCTGCTTGTCAAGAACCTCAGTGCTGCACACCACCAGCCGTCTTCCAGAGGAAGGCTCCATGACTGCTGATACTGACGGACACAGAAACTGAGCCCACAGGGTTCCCAGACTGGTCCAAGTCACAACTGGCAAATGACAGCTATAGTTACTGGGGCAGCTGAGTCCACAGTCCTACACTTGAGCACTGTGCCACTGTGGTCTCTCGCCTTAAACACCAGCTGATAGGTGCTACTCCAGGAAATGGGAAATTGGCATGGGGCTTTAAAATACCTGCTTTATTATTCATCTCCATAAACAATACAATACAAATTTTGCTATTTTTAACACGCCTCTAATTACCTCAAACACTGAATCTGCAAGAAATTTTCACTTGGCTTTTATTAGAAGGAACTGGAGTTATTATATATTTTACCTTTCTTCAAAAGCAAATAACGACAAGCTATTGTTTTTCCTTGCTGAGCAATTCTGCCTGTCTTTATAGAAATCTCTTGCTGCAATCTCTCATCTTCCCCTACAGCTGAATACTATAATCTGTGGGTTCTCTCCAGGGCACAACTCGACTACCATCAGATTTCTACTGAAGGAGCTCCCAGATATGGAATGCTGTGTGAAACAAATTTATTATCTTCTGTCCTGTTTATTTTTAATTATAACACCTCTCAGGCTGGAGTGATGGCTCAGTGGTTAAGAACAGGTATTATACTTGCAGAGGATCTGAGTTAGGTTCCCAGCGCACATGGCAAGTGGTTCACAACTGCCTCCAACCCCAGTTACACGGCATCCTTCCCCTCTTCTGGCCTCCATAAGTGCTTATACCCACACAGAAGCACACACGATAAAAAAAAAAAAATCTTAAAAAAATTCTTCTCAACAAAATATTTACTCTGTAGACAGACTAGTGCTACAGAAACATGTCACCTACCCAAGGTCTGTGGCTTAGACTTGACCTTATTTGGTCCATCTCCCTTACTCTCCCCACCCCCACAGCCCCCAAATACTGGAAGTGGAGCCTAGGGCTTCACACATGCTAGAAACGCTATGGAGCTGCCCTCTCAGCTCCAGTACTATTTCTTTGAGGTATAAGTTATTCAAAGCCAGGGCTGTATTATCTGCTAGATCCGTGTGTCTGCCTCATAATACATTTATCAAAAAATTTATTTAACAAATTATTTCTTAAAATGTAAGAAGGGAGCTGGAGAGATGGCTCAGTGGTTAAGAGCACTTCCTGTTTTGGCAAAGGACCTGGATTTGGTTCTCAGCATCCATACTGAGTGGCTCACAGTCACCTGCAGCTCCATCTCCAGGGATCTAACACCTCTCCTGGCCCCGAGAGCACTACCACACATGTAGCTTAATTCATATCACACACACATACATAAAAATGAATCTCTAAAAATTAAATAGAAAGATCAACTTTTTTAAAGCTTCCATAGAAGAAATCAAACTAAATCTCTTACCCGTGGAGTTGTTTGTTTTTTCTGAGCTCTGTACATCTGTGGCTGGGTTATTGAACATATCAATCAAAGGGCTGGTATAGGCTTTGACTGCAGGAGCAGGGGGCATCTTTGGTGAGTGTTTAGAAAGGGTGTCATAATCTTTCCCAATCTGTAGAAACAAATCTCTATTAGTCTAACATTAGACTGGTATGGTGAGAGAATAATACAGATTTCCAGGATGCTTTTTACCATATGGCAGAAACCCCATTCCTAGTTGTGAATATTTCAAAAGTATTCATTTAGAGAAAGAGTCTCACTATGTAGACCTGGCTAGCCTGGAACTCTCTGTGTAGACCAGGCTGTACTCGAACTCAGAGAGACCTGCCTGCCTCTGCCTCCTGAGTGCTGGAACTACGGGTATCAGTGTAGGTAGGCTCCCTCTTAAGCATCACTTGGCTATAAGAGTCTTCACTCGAAAGAATTTTTTGAAGAAATTTTGAACACATTCTATTAACACATAGCTTTGATGACAATCAATTTATGGCTGACCTTGTTTCATGCATGCCCCTCACCCAGATTTGCAAGTTAGGCCTGCATTATGTTGAAGCAATTCTCAAACATATCATTTCTTTTCTTCTTTAGAGAAAGGTCTAATATGTAGTCTAGGCCAGCCTCAAATGTATGATCCTCCTGCTGCTGTCTTCCAGGTACTGGGTGGCACCAGAGCTTTCCAGTCTATTCTCTCAGATTTCTACAGTGCCATCAATGGCAATCAACTTATAATGTTGGAGTACAGTAACTGATATTTCTAAAGCAAAAGTGACACGGTCAAGCAGAGCATCAAACATTTGCACAGTCAATTCTAGTTCTAAAGGAAGAGGGGTAAAGGTTAGGAATCAGGGTCTGGGAATGGGAAAGGAGGGCTCATGGTGTGTCTATCGAAGTCAGTCCTCGTCCTCCGAGTCAGTTTGAACTAACACATACTAACTAGTAAGTGTGCAAAAAGGGAACTGATCCTACCATCTTGCTTCTCTCGATCATGGGTGATGGCTGTGGTGTCCCGGACACTGGGGTAGAGATGGGCGTCTTTATCTCGTCTATCATGTTCATAATTTTCTCTGGGACTTTTGTGGCATCACAACAGGTTTCCTGCCACCGGGGCAGCTTGGAATTAAGTAATTCTGCAGACTATAAATACAGAAGAAACAAAATTAAAGACAAAGGTGCACTGTCAGAAGAGCTGGTAAAGGCCACCTCGGTGAGCATCTCTACTGATGCAGCACTGATCTGCCACCAGGTGTGGGGCTCGGCGTCTAACTCCGCAAGCAGTTTAAGCAACTATGAATACCTACTGTGTCTCGGTTGCTCAAGAGGCAGGCTCAGGACCTAAAGGAACTTATCTGCCTCCTCAGCATGAATACAGAACTTCCAGGTAACACAAGACCATAAATGAGTGCATGGTATGTGTGTGCGTGCGTGTGTGTTTGCTCAGTACATCTCAAAAACAAAAATATAAAGACATCCAAAAGCTAAAAGAGCTGAGCAACCAATATGAGTCTTTCATTTTCTAGATGTCCCTGGAAATGACAATCACCATCTCCCCACCAGTCCTTCTAAAATCAACTCGTCTATTGTGGTAAGAGGCCCAAGAGTGAAAGTGTTAGGCAAATGAATCAGACTTTGTTCCAGGAAGTCCATCTGTGGGAAAGAGCCTGCAAGGTGGAGAGGTGGGTGGGTGAGCAGGTAGGAATCTGCGCTAGGAGTGCTCCTGTCACAGTTTAACAGGCTCGCACTGTAGACAGGTGGCAGCACAAAGGGTAGACAGGTGGCAGCACAAAGAGAGAAAAGAGCTGAGACACTGAACATTCTGGAGGCTGAAGCTGAGGGCTGTTCCTACTCCCATGGCCTGGCTCTGCTCCTACAGTGAGACTCTCAGAGGCTCCAAAGCCTTTCAACTTTTTCCAGGGCAGCACTCTGGTTTGAAAAGGAAGCAGGGATTCCTCTCTGAAGCTACGTTGCATGGCAACAGAGCTATTTATTTTTTTCAAGCTTACACACAGCTAACCCTGACACCCTGGGGAGCAGGGACTGAGGACTACTGGCTAGCACTGGCTAGAGGAAGGACTGGATGCTCTAGCAGCAACAAGGGAGACCACAAAGCAGCTCTCAGAGAGCTGGAGATGCCTCTGATACAAGAAGCGGGGTTTGGCTGTGCTGCTCCACAGCGTACTAATGGGACCCAAGTAAATCTAAGACAGACACTGCCAGTAACTAGAGCCTCCCGAAGATAGCCCAGGCTACCTCCTGACATGATGAGGCATTGCCGCATCCCTCTACAGCTGGCAGGAGGCCCTCAGCATGGGAGCACACACGCTTCTATAGGTGCTCAGCAGTGCTCTGACGTGTAACTGCACTGTGGGCATCACAGATGCATCTACAGCAGGGCGGACAGAAGCTGAAGACAGCGGTTCTTTTTTGTTATAACCATTTAGACCTTTAAGTATCTGAATTAGGAAGCTGCATATTCAAGTTATGAAACTTCCAGAATGTGTGACACATGCACATAAAAGGGCAGGGTTTTCTCCTCGAGAAAGAGTTGGTTTATGGTCTAGCTTGCAGAACTTCTATTTTGGTTGCTTATGAACAACAGTGAATATTTGACCTCAATCATGCAAGTTTGGGATGCTTACAAAGACTCAAGAGAATTGAAAGGGGAAAAAAAAAAAGAGGAAGGGAAATTGAGCATGCTGTGTAAATGTTGCTGGGCTCTAACAGCCGCATCTGTGAGAAGGCAGTAACTAAGCCAGCGCTTGGTTGCAGTGATCATGAGTGAGCACTGGAAACAAGAGTGAACAATAACACAACCCAACATCTTGATGGGTGTGAATGGGAGGAGTGTCTGTGGCCTTGGGCAGAGCGGCCAGTGACACTATATAGATCCATGTTCATCTAGAACCACCAGAGACTGGGGCTAATCAAGACAGTGAGACCCAGGATATACAGGAATCTACAAAAGTTGACTTTTTTAGATTGTGTCTTTTTGTTTTTGAGACATAGTCCAGGCTGGCCTCAAACTCACTATATAGCTTAGGATGACTTTGAACTTCTGACCTTCCTGGCCTCACTTCCTGGGGATTACTGGTGTGTACCACTATTCCCAATTTATGAGGTATGCTAGCGATCAAACCCAGTGCATGCTGGGCAAGCTGAGTTACGACTGCAGCCCCAAATCTGTTGTTTTTTAAAAAGGACTTTAAATATGCATAAATTAGTAAATTAATGCTAAATGGATATTTGGTCATTCATTCCATCTGTCCTTCAGTCAGGGCCCATTGCTCTTTACTGTGCTAATCTGTAAGGAAAGGCATCCAAAGACTTTTGAGTACAAGATAAAGGCCTGCCACACTTAGTGCGTGAGCCCCACACCCACCTGCAGGTGATAATAGTGTATGTGATTGGCAAAGCTACAGTGCTTGTCCACCAGGAAGCAGAAGCGCCTTTTCTCCTCAAGCAGCGCTTCTTTGCAGCCATCTGCGATGAACTTCTGGATTTCACTCTGGCGAGATGTAACAGTCTCCACATACTGTGGAAATAAACAATAGAAAGATGACAGGAGCCATCCGCGTGGCGTGACACTTCTCCACTGCCACCTTTATACTCAGTTTACTTTACTATGGAGTGAACAGTAAATGGAGATAAACACTGCACGACATACGTGTAAGCTGGCCTGAGAGGGTGCCACCACCATTAAGACGCTGACTCAGGCAGAGAAAGGGCCACAGAGCAGCTGTCATCATAACTCTGTACACTAGGGATGACTAGAGCCATCTTAGAAAGCTTCAAGCTTGATCACAGTTCCAGGCGCCAGTCAGGACTTAGTCTCAGCCTCATCTTCCAGGGGCAAAATGAGGACAGTGAGGCCCTGTGTGGTGGTGCACACTTTAATAGCAGCACTTGAGAGGCAGAAGCAGACAGATCTCTGTGAATCCTGGACTAATCTGGTTTACACAGAGACCCTATCTCAAACAAACAAGCAAAGCAAGCAAGCAAACAGGAGTGACAGTCATGCTAATCACAAAGGTCCCCTTCTTCCTGAGTTAAGGGGAGATGCCAGGAAGTACCATGAGCCATTACCTTAACTCTGAAAAATGCTGCATTACTAAGTTAGATTACGTATGCTTTGTTTTTCTTTTCTTCAAGACAGGGTCTCACTGGGCAGTGGTGGCGCACGCCTTTAATCCCAGCTCTTAGGAGGCAGAGGCAGGCAGATTTCTGAGTTCGAGGCCAGCCTGGTCTACAGAGTGAGTTCCAGGACAGCCAGGGCTATACAGAGAAACCCTGTCTTGAAAAGAGAGGGGGGGGGGGAGAGAGAGAGAGAGACAGAGACAGAGACAGACAGGGGCTCATTATATAGCACAGGCTAGCCTAGAATTTAAGGCCCTTTCAACTCAGCCTTGGGAGAGCTGGGATTACTGACATGTGCTACCACACTCAGCCTGGGATACTTTTGTTTCACTTCAGCGCTGAGGTGAGCCTCCCCTTAAGCTGCACATTCATGATTGACAGAGGAAGACATTGCTGACATGCTCACCTCAATTTCTTTGTGTTCATATTTGAGTGCATTTCGTCCACCTTGACTTTTTCTTCTGATCTTCTTCAACTCCGCCTGAGATTTCTCCAAAGAATCTAATTTATTCTTGTGTTCTGCTTGATATCTTTTAAGAGTAGCCTGTAAGTTAAACAATGTCTCACTGAGCGCTGTACAAGCCGTCTTGGGGTCACCTGTGCTCACACTTGCACTGTGTGTGGCTGACTGACCTTGACGCCTCACACTCATTTGGCTCCATCTGGGGCTTGAGAGTGCCGCCATACTGTTTCCCTATCTAGGCCCCAGAGGACCCCCTCCATTCAACTTGAATTCTAGGACAATGTCTTTTCTTTTGAATTCCCTCTTTTCTCAAAGGTTTTTAGACTGGGTAGTCAGTGCTACGGTGAATACACAACAAACTAAAGGGCTGGCGATGTAGCTCTGTGATAGAGTGCCTAGTGTAGGTCAGGCCTAGGGGCCCATGCCCAGAATCATCTAAGTCTGTCTGTCTGTCTGTCTGTCTCTCTCATGCACACACACACACGTGCACACACACACCACACACACATGTACACACACGCGTGCACGCGCGCGCGCGCGCACACACACACACACACACACACACACACACACACACACACACACTCACTCCTAGGCCGAGTGCTCAGGCCCGGCTGGCCCGGGTGGATGAGAAGCCTCCTCACTCACGTTCATGTACTTCACATCCAGCTCTGTCTTCCTCTCCAGCTCATGGATAATCTCCTTGTGGAATTTTTTGAACTGTTGACAAAATGAAAATTTTTAGAAATCATATCTTATTCGAGTTGTAGGCAGTATTTTTAAAACGATAACAAATGTCCACTTACGTTCTCATCGAGAGTCTCATTGAGTTTCTTGTGGGTGCTGGAAATCTCTATAAGAACATGACCTGTGAATAAAACCATAAGGGAAGCCATTGTGAGGTTGGTTTTGCAAAGGCATAAATAGAAACAAAACAGTGGAAGCAAGCGGTACAAGGCTGTCCTCAGGGCTTCAAACATTAAACCCCAAGACGAGTGGAGAGTGGGATGGAGCCCCAGAGAAGGCACAGGGGTGTCTGTGACCTAACTTCCTTCCGTTAAAAACGCCTACTCTGTTCCTGGATTCACCCTGGCCTTTCTGTTTTACACATTCCCTCAGGCAAATCCTGTATTATCCAATTTAACTTTTCAAGACAGATTTCGGTTGTTTATGTGTTTGTGTGACTGTGTGCCACATTTGTGTGCCCCTGAAGGTCAGAAGAGGGTGTCAGGTCTGCAGTTACAGGTGGTGATGAGCCACCTGACAGTTGGGACTAAGAAAAACTCATGCTCTCTGCAAAGACAGTGCTGGTATTCACTCTTACCCACTGAGCCATTTCTCCAGCCCTGTGATTTAACTTTGAAATTATCTTATAAAAGATTAACTCACTCATCACACTAACTAATTATAGAAACAGAAAATTTATTTTTATCTAATCCCCAGAGTAATCTGATTATCTGATAACCACAGGAAAAAAAACATCTTCTTTCTCTCATTTTAGTTCTTGTATTTGTTTCGGAAAATACCAGCACCAAGGGAGACTGCAGCAGAGACAATGTTCTGCCTTGGATCTCCTGGGATGATATGGAGTCTGAAACAGAGACTATTCCAGGGCAAAGGAGCCAGCAGCAGAGTGACCACCTGGTTTGCAAGGCCAGCTCTTGTACAGTTGGGGGTCTGTGCTTAAGCTTCACCACTTTCCTCTGATAAAGGTGGACAAGAATTTCTCTGGCAACCTACCCGCCTCAGAAACCACACAGGTCTTATGAATACAAGTAGGAAACTAGGAACTCATTTGGAATGGCTGCCACTGCCATATGAAACCACAACAGAATGTACTGGCGGATTGCTTTATAGGTCAGTAGCTTGACCCAAAGGAATTTGTATGGCAAGCTGAACAGCTGTGGATGAGACAGGCTGAGACAGGAAGGTCCTGGCAGAGTAAGGGGAAGGAAAATGAGTGCAGAGCCATGGCTTCAGCTGTCACCAGTGCACAAATGACTCAACCACACTTTCAAGAGCATTTGCAGACATCTGCTTCTCAGACTTGCCGGGCTGCCCTGCTCCTCCCTCATCTTCCATCTCAGAAATGCAGTGTGCTCCCAGACTTGGGTGTTCTATGTGTAAGAGTGAGCTCACCGGCACCATGTCTCCTAATCCCTCTTAACCCCAGCCAGCCAGTCATGATAGGAAACCTCTCACCTATGTGTCATGCCCATGATGAAGAGTCATTTACTGTGCACTGGTGCCATCAAGTGGG
This sequence comes from Arvicanthis niloticus, assembly GCF_011762505.2. NCBI lineage: Eukaryota > Metazoa > Chordata > Mammalia > Rodentia > Muridae > Arvicanthis > Arvicanthis niloticus. The sequence goes on from NC_133432.1 coordinate 34,980,762, forward strand.
CCACCTTTCAGGAAGAACATGAACCCTACACACCCACAACTGTGCTTGTCCTACCCTGAGAAGATGACACGCTGGGCAAACTGAAGTCATTCATAGACACATGCTTCCCAAGTCCACTCAACAGAAGTGGGAAGATGGTCCACACACAGATCCCGCTGGCTAGGTCTCTAAGGAGAGTCTCCTCCACTCCATCCCTGTCTGGTTCATGTTCTCATTTCTCTGGAGTATGTCCTCTTTGAGTCAACTTTACATGGTGCCAGAGGTCTTTCTAAAAGCAAAGTACAGGCAGCCTCCCTGTTCTCCCCAGTGACCCAGATAAAGAAACTCATGAGCTATATATAAGTTGAGGGTCTCCATAGACAAATACTGTGTAACCATGGGTATGGTGGGCTCCAAGAACCGATTATATAGACATACGTAACCTGGAGAAGTCACAGGCCACCAGGATCCAAGGACACACATTGTCCCCTAAGCTCTGTGAACCTAAGACTGTGTTTCAGTCAGACAATGTGCCAGATGAAGGAGAGCTATGGCAGAAAGGATTCAGGTGTTCTTAACCCGTCATGTTCATTGGCTCCTCACCCCAATGATGCCATCTAAAATTCCCAAAAGTCAGTATAAAAAACAAACTAGACTCTTCCACAAGAGAAGTCTGCAGTCTCGCCAAGAATATAACTACATTACTAGCTCATTTCAGATACGGAAACATTCAGAGTTACTTTTATAGCTATTTTGAACCATAAACAATCCCTTGTTGGAGATTAAAAAAACAAATAAAATAAACTTCAATTATTTGAAAACTAAGCACTCAGTTCTTGGCAAGTCACATCTTCTTAGAAAAAGAAATCTAAAAATATTTTGGCTGAAACCATCAGAATTCTGTTGGAAAGCAAAGTGGTCACATTTCTTTCTAACTCCGCAGCTCCACTCAGATGTGGACCTCAGAGCACTGTACTGTGTGCTAAGCACAGCTCTACCCAGTACTCTGCCTGGCTGGCCCAGCCCACCTCACATGGGTTCCCACTGTCCAGACTCCTGTGCGGTTTCTGCCACTGCAGACAGGACCAGTGAAATGGGCCATTCACAGTGGTAGGATGGGAAACCCTGACTTTGTTAGTCTTGGCCCTCAGGGCTGTGGAATTCCAAAGCTGGCTGCCCAGTGGTAACTCCTGAGTCCTTGGTTTGAAAGAACTGACTGAAACACACCTTAGCTGTGATTGTGCAACCTGCAATGAACACAAAACTGCCTTTAGGTTAAGTCCACGGAGTTTACTCTCCGTTTGGTCAAGTGTCACTTCAGGTTTGAAAACATTCTGCTTCTATGCCGTCTTACGCCTCATGCTCTCACCAACTTTCTCATGAATTATATTTGAGGAGGAGAAAGAACAGAGAACATCTGAGGGAGGAGCTGAGAAAGCACAACCCAGACTCAGACAGAGTAGACCGGAGTGCATGCCCCGACAGGAAGCACGCACTGCATGCTACACCAACCCTCTCCTTTCTCCTCTCAGGTTGGGAGCCAACATCTCGGAAAGAAATTCATATCATTATAGCCATGTGATCCAATCTGAATAAATTAGGTTCTTAAGGGGGGCAATAATAGGGAATTCATTGTTAAAATAAAAAATTCTCTTAGTGCTGTAGGTGGAACTGAGGTACTCACCCATGCAGGTAAGCGCTGTACTGAGCCACAGTGCTGGCTAATCAAAGAGATTTAGGTAAGACATGCGCACATTTCAAATTCCCGAACTCAACCAAGGCAGTGCTCGTAGCACTAGTGCCAACTGCAGTGTTACTCTAGGTTTTAGGAATGTATTTTAGACAATACTATGTAAGGCTATGCATGTGGCCAGTAGGCAATGTGACCTTAAAATGTTAAATAATAAGACTTAAAGAACATAACTGGGCTGGAGAGATGGCTCAGTGGTTAAGAGCACTGATTGCTCTTCCAGAGGTCCAGAGTTCAATTCCCAGCAACCACATGGAGGCTCACAACCATCTGTAATGGGATCAGATGCCCTCTTCTGCTGTGTTTGAGGACAGTTACAGTGTACTCACATATATACATAAATAATTCTTTAGAAAAAAACATAACTGGTGCGAAATACTTTTTGTTTGAATACTTTTGTAGACTTCCCCTGGGTGGGTACTGCAGATGGGGCCCACAGACCAGCCTGTTAGAACTCTTCTCCTAAGCTACAGCCTCAGCTCCCACTAGAGGCTCTCTAGCTATTCTTTGACACAGGGTCTTGTAATATAGGCTGTCTCCAAACTTACAGTCCTCCTCTGCCTCCCTCCTCAGTGCTGGGATTACAAGCATGCACCACCACACCCAGCAGGTCTATTAATAAACTTCAGTGAGATAAGTCTTTACCAATTCACAGTAGAACGTGGAAGAGCCAGATGGAGCCTGCCAAGGACAGAGGCAGCAAAAAACACATGCTGAATTCAGGCAGACATTTAAAAAGAGAAAGAGAGAGGAAAGAAAACAAGTCCAGCTCTTTCCATCTATATCTGGTCACAGATAATTACAACACATTTGTTATTTCCAGAGAGTACAGAGTAATGGCTGAGTCACATGCCACTTCCTACGTGTTACTACAAGTGGAATCAGATAATAAAATGACGGTGTAGAAGCCAACCTACTACTGGCCTGAAGTCACACTGGGTGGACCAAAGTGAAAATGACCAAAAATGTTACTGGGAAAATGTATAGTTTTTGTTTTTGTTGAGTAGTTTTCTTTTGTTTGTTTTTTGGAGACAGGGTTTCTCTGTGTATCCCTGGCTGTCCCAAAATTCGATCTGTAGATAGGCTGGCTCAGACTTGGAGATCCACCTGCTCAGATGGTTTTTCTGACAGTTTTGCAGGTAGCAAATGTGATGAGGAGAAACTACAATGGGGACTAAAAAGTGGGTTTAGAAGATAAAGGCACTTGCTGCCAAGTCTGACAACAGTTCAATTCCTGGGGTCCAGTTGGTGGAAAGAAACAACTTCTATAGCTTTTCTTTTGACTTTCACATAAGTGCAATAAAAAATTAATCAGTACAGTGAAGGCAAAAGCAAAGCCCACAGATGTACTGCTGAACTAGCAGGTGTGTGCTGAAGATCATCACCCACCCAAACCACAAACACAGGAGCACACACGGGATGACCTACTGCCTTTAAATAGGGCATAGGGCTCTTCATCCCTGGAGGCAGGCAAGTGGCTCTCTTCTGGTCAGTACTCCTTTAATCCTAGTACTTGGGAGGGAGAGGCAGGCATATCTGAGTTCAAGACCAGCCTGGTCTACAACGTGAGTTCCAGGACAGCCAAGGCTACACTGAGAAACTGTCTTGAAAAAAAAAAAAAACCAACCCTCAAACCAAACCAACCAATCAACCAACCAAACAAACAAAACCCAAATCCCAACCAACAATTCAACCAAATGAGCAGCAGTAAGAAACACCTCAAAAATAGCAACATATCTGTGTAACAGCTTAGATGGCCTCATTCTTGACTTAACCAACTGAAGCGCTACAGTTGCAATCAATGTCTTGTAACATCATATAATTATCCTGCCAGTGTCCCCAAAATAAACAAGTAAATGACAGGAGGGGTATGTCACAGAGTCAGCTTGCAGACATGGGGTACTCTAACCTGAGCATCAAAACAGTGAAAGACATAATAAACTATAGATCATTAAAGGAACTAGGGATCTATGAGTGCACAGCAAGGCATTATGTTGGGGTGGGCAATGGATGCTCCGCTGAAAGGAAAATGCTGAGTACCAATCAGTGAGTGAGGGGAGGCTGCCAGACTTGGGAAGTCACCATTTTGCCGCCATCACAGGAAAAGATTGGTTAGTGCAAAAAGCACTAACAGATGTAAAGTTAGGATGAGGAATAAGCTACTGCATAGCCTGGAAGTTTTCCTCTAAGATTCTTGTTAACAGAGATGTTTTTAAAAATCCAAATAAACTAGAAAGCAGATGAGAGGAAAGTGACCAGTGTGCTTGCATTTGATACTTACCAGATACAAAATGGCTTGGATAGTATTCTAGCGGGGACAAAGATCTGGCACCTAAAATACCTCAAGGTCCTGGGCCAGACTCAACCTCTCCTTAGCATTTATAAAACAGGTTTACAGTACCATACTAACAGAATGAAATGTATTTACATATTCAGATTTAAAAATCACATTTATTTTCTTGGTATGTGTGAGTACATATGGAGGTCAGAAGATGACTCAGTTGGAGTTTGTTCTCTCGTTTTACTATGTGGGTTTTGGAGACTGAACTTAGGTCAGCATTACAGGCCTTTACCTACTGGGCTATCTCACTGGCCCTTCATTTACCTACTTAGTTTTGGAGGAGGGAGAAGAGGAGGAGAAGAAGAAAGAAGAAGAGGAAGGGGAAAAGGATGCAGATTATTTTGTCCCAGTCCTGGGGGGTCCAAAGCTGGGTGCTGGAGACAATGGCGGGATAAGGAGGTGTACCAGTAGGTGAGCTGATACCTATGCTGTATTTAAAGTTACATCTCTGGCAACCTCCTCCTTAGGAAGTGATCAACATAGTCAAAGACCTGAAAGTCAATAGTTGCTCAAGTCAAACAGCAGCTAGAGGCTGGAGAGATGGCTCAAGGGTTAACTACTGCTCTTGCAGAGGACCCGAGTTTGGTTCCCACCACTTCTTGTGACTCCAGCTTCATGGGAATCTGAGGTCTCTGACTACTGTGGGTACCTACACTCACATGTTCACACACATACATATAATTAATAATAATAATCTAAAAATTTCTTTTAAAAGGGTGCAGTCAGAGTGGAGAGTTGCTCACACCTTAATCCCAGAATTCTGGAGGCTGAGACAGGAGGATTTTTGAGTTTAGTGCAAATCTGGGTTATAGAATAGAATTGTGTCTCAAAAAAAAAAAAAAGATAACTATAAACCTAGACTTTTTTTCTTCTTCTTGGAGGTGTCTTTTAGACACTGGACAAATAAAAGTTATTTTTTGATAGCTGGGTGTTGGTAGTACATGCCTTTAATTCCAGCACTTGGAAGGCAGAGACAGGAAGATCCTGTGAGCATAGCCTGGTCTCTGTAGTAAATTCCAGGACAGCCAGGGCTATATAGAGAGACCCTGTCTCAACAACAACAATACTCTAACAAACAAACAAACAAACAAACCCCAACCAGAACAAAAGCAACTTAATTTCTGTGTAAGTTTAGAATAAACTGCCGGAAGGGAAGAGGCTTTGCAGCCTGTCAGAAGTTGCCCTTGATCTCATTAGCAGAGCACATCATCATTAGGAAGAAGGTGGAGGCTAGAGAAGAGCAAGGCTTGTGACTCTCATTCCCCATAGAGCTCAAGCAGGAAGCCTCAGGCACAGTCAAAGCTTTTGCAAAAAGATACAATGGCTCCAGCCAGGCTTCTCAATACCGTGCATACCTAGAATGTTACTTACTATAATTAAGGAGCCCCCTTACTTCCTAGAGTTTACCTTTCAGAGTTCCAATGGTTGCTTTCTGTAAAGATAGAAAAAAATTCCCCTCAGGCTTCCAATAACAGAGATAGGCAGCCATTGTGAAATAAGCCCAGAGCCCCATCCTCGTCCTGGGCTCAGTCAGAGAGACTGCCCTTCAAGGACAAGCTGCAGCAATGAAGCCTTATCTGACCTGAGAACAGCAATTAATCTCAGGTCCTCTCAAGCTTTCTCATAAAGGGCAAAGAAAGGCTAAGAAGCTCTCCCAAAGGTCAAATTCAAGGCTGTCTGAAACTTCCACAAAACAACCTGAGATTCCCACTGAAGATAAAGGAAGCTTTCCTTTCCCAAGACTTTATTACTCAAGTCATCAACAGAGAGCCAGGAAAAGCCCTGGGTTACAGCTGCCTGGCTCCATCAAGAGGAATGACAACTGAGGAGGGAAAATAAAGCCTTGGACACAGTTATAGCTACACCCAACATGAAATATATCCCAACTCCTGTCAGATTAAAAAAAAAAAAAAAGAATTTACACCAAAGGACTATCTTCCTCTTACCTGGTATATTATATTCAATTTCACTAACAAATTAGACATACTAAGGAAAAACAATTTGAAGAGACAAGGCAAACATCAGACTCAGACTCGGATATAGTGGAGATTTTGAAAATGCAAGACTGATAACTTAGCTGGATGTAATAACACACACAATAATCTTAATATTCAGGGCAAGACAGAAGGACTGTCAGTTTGAAGACAGCCTGACCAACACAGTAAGTTCTAGACTAACCTGGGTCACACAGTAAGAGTCTGTCAGAGCCCAAAACAAAAAGACTAAGAATCTGAAACATCCAGGTGGTGGCAGCACCTGCCTTTAATCCCAGCACTCGGGAAGCAGATGTTCGAGGTCAGCTTGGTCTACAGAGTGAGTTCCAGGACTCTAGTGAGTTACAGAGAAACCCCGTCTCAAACAAGACAAAACAACCAAACAAAACCATCCAAACAAAGAAACCCAGCTATGATTAATATGCAAGGATGCTCCAGGGAGACTGAGAGACAAAAGAGCAGATGAGCAATGCTCTCAGACTCAGCTCGACGATGGAAACACATGAAGACCGCCCCTCACTCTGGCTTCTCAAGAGACTGGCTGTAGCTGAGGAACGATATGTTACTACAGCCCTCAGAAACTAACAAAGAAAAGAAGGGGGAAAAGGAACAAAATATCCAAGAACTGCAAGTAACATCTATAAAGGGAAAACCAGGAAGAGAAAGGAACAATAGTGTTGGAAACTATTTTCCAAACCTGGCGGGTTTGGAAATAATGGCAGATATTCACTCATAAACCAAGAAAGCTCCGAGAATCCAGGATAGACACTGACATACTGGCAACTCAGTATATCATACGCAAACTTCAAAATATCAGATAAATAGTCATTCTTGAAGAAGCTATTGGGTGGGAAACGTCAAGGTTGGGGAGGAACCGGATAAGAATTAAATCAGACTTCCCCTCAGAAACCACTTAAGAGAGTGTAAAGTGGGCCATGGTGGTGCAAGCCTGCAATCTCAGCACTCAGGGTAGATGTAAGAGATTGCAAATTCTCTATAGCCTAAGCTATGCAGTACAACCTGTTGTCCCTCCCCTCCACCCACCAAAAGAGGGGAAAAACAGCAAAGCAGCATGGTGGCCCATAACCGCACAGCAGTAATCCCAGTATTCAAAATACTTGAAGTAGGACTGCCATGCAAATCTAGCTGTGCTATGAAGTAAATAGCAGGCCAGCTAAGGCACAGGTTTGTGTTGAGACAGGGCCTCATCTGTTGTGCCCTAGATGGCCTGGAACTTGATATGTAGACCAGGCTAACCTGCCTCTGAGATTAGGAGAGTACCACGTGCCCTGCTGATTTTTTTTTTCAGACATCTGTCACCAGAAGGCTTCAGCTGCAGAAAATGTTAAAAGAGGTTTTTCAGAGACAAATTTTATGCCAGAAACTCAGAGCTGCATAAACAAATAAAAACAAACACAACACTTAATGAATGGAGAACATTAAAGGAATAAAGGTAATAAAATGTTTCTTCTGCCTTCTTTTTTTTTTAATTTTTTTTTTTGAGACAGGGTGTCACTCTTTAGTTCAGCCTGTCCTCGAATCCATGACCCTCCTATCTCAGCCTGTGATTACACAAATGTCTGCCATGCCTGGCTTTGTAAAACTATTCTTAAGGACTGAGGATATAGGGGTTGGGGATTTAGCTCAGTGGTAGAGCGCTTGCCTAGCAAGCGCAAGGCCCTGGGTTCGGTCCTCAGCTCTGAAAAAAAAAAAAAAAAAAAAAAAGACAAAATAACAAAAAGGACTGAGGATATAGCTCAGTTGGCAATTGGTAGGTTGAGCACTTGCTTAACATAGACAAGAAGCCTTTGCTTGGGCTACAGTTCCACATAAAAGTCTGTCTCAGGTGAGGCAAGTGAAGCTAGGGACAAGAGCAGAGGCTGAACTCAGAATCTGACAAGATGGCCAGACTGCCCCGCAGGATCATCAAGGAAACCCAGCGTTTGCTGGCAGAACCAGATGAGAGAGCAACGCCTGTTATTTTTGTGTGGTCATTGCTGGCCCTCAGGATTCCCCATTTAAGGGAGGGACTTTTAAACTTGAACTCTTCCTTCCAGAAGAATACCCAATAGCAGCACCTAAAGTATGTTTCATGACCAAAGTTTATTATCCTAACATAGACAAGTTGGGAAGAATATGTTTAGATATTTTGAAAGATAAATGGTCCCCAGCATTGCAGATAGCACAGTTCTGCTATCCATCCAGGCTTTGTTAAGTGGTCCTAATCCAGGTGACCCACTAGCAAATGATGTAGCCGAGCAGTGGAAGACCAAGGAAGCCCAAGCCATAGAAACAGCGAGAGCATGGCTAGGCTGTATGACATTTTGTATGGCTTATCTGGAAACTTCTGTAAATCTTATGTTTTAGGAAAATATTTTTTGTTATTCTAAAAACAACAACAACAACAACAACAAAAAAAGCCCTGTCTCAAATTAACCTCCCCCCAACTGTCCCTAGTTAAAACGATAAATGACTGCACAATACTATCAGAAGCAGTTACCGAGTGGCTCTAGCTTGTGGATAATGAAACATAACAACGGTACCTACAAGTTGGAAAGGAGAAACTGTTAAGCCCCCGTTACTGGACAGAAATGGTCTCTGTCTTCTGCTGGTTTGTTTGTTCTGTTTCTCTGTGTAACAACCACCCTCCTCCTAGGTGTTGGGAAACTTGCTTTATAGACCAGGTTGGCCTTGAACTAACAGTTCTGCCTGCTTCTGTCTCCCAATCGATGGGAGTAAAGGTGTGTGTCACCATACCCGGCTGTCTTCTGGTTTTTTAACCGTGTGAAAGAAACGTGCAACGTGTTTCAACAGAAACTGTACTTTGAGTTTTCACTTTTGGTCTTCTGCTGGGCTATTGGTACATGTCGAAACACTTCCTTGTGATATGGGGCAAGGGTGGAAGGTCAGGATTGAATCAGTCACTCAGTCCCAAGGGGAAACACCTGGGCATGGATAACCTTAACTGTGCAGTTCCATGAAGGACCACGAAACCTAAATATTCTATGATCCCAACTGCATGACACTCTAGGAAAGGAAGAACTTTAGAGACAATAAAAAGATCAATGCCAGGGGCTTGTGGGTAGTGACAGAAGGGCATTACACACTTGCTCTATTTTAACAGAATGCAGCATGAATCCTAATGTAGACTTAAGTCTTTAGTGAATGATAGATTACCAATGTTGAGCTTGGATGAGGGAAAGAGGGTATATGGACACAATTCAAGGTCTACTCATCCCGAAAGGCTTGAAGCACTAAAAAATAGGCCGAAAGGGGAAAAAAAAAAAAAGACAAAAACAGTTACCAACTGTTACTCTATTTGTGTTTGATCCCCAAGAACCCACATAAAGGTGGATGGAGAGGTATTTTAAAATTAAGTCTCGGTGAGGTATGGAACACGACAGCAATACGACACCAGGTCTATAGAATGGAATATGAAGGATCTAGTGCTGTTATCTAGGACCTCACTGACAAAATTAGGAGCCAGTTTTAAATCAGAGGAGAGATACAGCGTTTAGGTGACATTTCTGTCACTGGCCTGATAAGTTGATGATGAAAGCAAATTGAATGTTATTTCCCACCTGATTCTTGATTAACAATTAAACCAATCAGCCTACCTGCTGTCATGAGTACAGCAAGCTAAACACAAGATCTGTTACAATAAAGTGAATTTCTTATTTAAAATATGTTTTTTATGTATGATGTGTTTATAGACATGTTCATGTGAATGCAAGCAAGTACATGTGAAGACCAGAGACAACCTCAAGTATTGAGCCTCAACTTTTTTACTCTGTCTGAGAGTCTGCTCTTTCTACTTTCTGCATATGCCAGACTTGCTGGCTCTGGGGCTCCCAGGGACTCTCTTGTTTCTGCCTCTGTCCAGCACTACCATATCCAGCCTACATGGGTTCTGGGGATCCAAACGCAAATCTACAGAGCTACCTTGCCAGCTGAATACCTCCAGTTGAATTCTAATGTGCTATTTTTTATTTCACATAAAATAGTTATAGTATAGGTTTTTTTTATTATTATTGTATATATATGATCTGTAGGTACGCATGCCATGGATGGGGGTTGGAGGATAACTTTTGGGAGTCAGTTCTCTTCATCCACCTTTATATGGGTTCTTGGGGATCAAATTCAGGCATGGAAAGTGCCTTTACCCACTGAGTCATCTTGCTGGCCCAAAAAATGTTTTTAATTTATTCAAATGTATCAAGTGTATATCATATAGAAGAAACTTATCAATTTTGTTCTCATATAGAAATGATAAACAATTGTTTTCTTTACATCTTAATGTAAAATACAACATTAAAAGATTAGTGTGCTCTACAAATAACTTCAAGTGAGGAGAATTGAACATTAATGATTCGTTTTCCTTATTTATTGAAATACATCTACCGTGATGCCCACACCAATAAAAACAGGTGTGTCATCAACTACCAACCATGAACGAGGTGACAATGGCTCATTTCTGATAATGCAGTCAATTAACTGTAGATGTTTTCATTCAAGATTTAATGGTACACCTGGAATTATACACATTTCTGGTGTTGTTTTTATTTTGTGTGTGTGTGTGTGTGTGTGTGTGTGTGTGTGTAGGTTAGACAGTGGCATCAGATCCTCTTGAGCAGGAATTACAGATGGACAATATGGATGCTTAGAACAGCACTTGGGTCCTTTGGAGGAGTAGCATGTACTCTTACTGTTAGCCATGTCTCCAGTCCCCAAGGATCTGACCGAGCTTTGAGAGGATGGAAGGTGTTCTTAACATCACACAAGGTCTATACTAAGAGTGAGGCCTGTTTCTGACCATGAGCCTGGGATCCTGACTTCTGGGTGCCCTTGGCTCACCTATGAGAGTTCCCGGGGAAGGGATCAGGGATCGTGTTTGCGTTACCGGGTATGAGTGATTGTTCATCTTCACTGTCAACTTGATTGGACTGAAAGCTCATCCCTGGGTGTCTGGAAGGACATCTCCAGAGAGTATTAAATCAGGAAGGCTCTGACTTACTCAACAGATTAATCCCTTGATGAATTCATACTATGATGGCATTACTGGGAGGTAGGAAAAGTAAGACGTGGGCCCAGGCACATGCAAGTAGGTCTTGCACCTGGGACTGTGTTTGAGGAGTATGTCCTGGCCTAGCTGTTTCCTCTACCCTTTTTTTCTGCTTCCTGGCTGCCATGGTGCCTATTCTGCTCTTCTACACCTTCTCCTTCATGACTATCACTCCATCACTCCTGAAAATGAGCCCGTCAGTAATTCCTTCTTTTTACATTGTTTTAGGAATCTGTCAGCATGATGCACAAGTAACTACTGCAGTACACAAGGCTGAAGTGATGCTGAGGATGTGGTAGGCAGAAGTCTCATCAGTACCAGAACACTCTGGATTGCTGAGATCATGAGATGGCTCAGTGGGTATAGGCACTTGCCACCAAGCATGGTGATGTGAAGACTCACATACTGGAACAGAACCACTGATTTCCACATGCATGCCATGGCACACTCATATATGTATATGCAGAGACATGTACAAAAATATAATGTAATAAAAATTAAAAAAAACACTAGAACATTTGAATTCTTGTCTAGAAATAGAATTATAAAAGGCAGGGCAGTATCATAGAGGTACATGTAGGCTAAGGACTGTACTGGTCCTTGAAGCTATTTCAGCTGAGTGAATGGACTACATAGGAGATAAAGCTAAGATGGTAGAACTGCCTTTTAAGGCTCCACTGGAAGCCAGCAGTGTCCTGGCTCTCTCTCTCTCTCTTTGTGTGTGTGTGTGTGTGTGTGTGTGTGTGTGAGAGAGAGAGAGAGAGAGAGAGAGAGAGAGAGAGAGAGAGAGAGAGAGAGACTAAAACAGGGTTCATGGTGGCTGGCTGTTCTACAGTCTCACTGGAGGGAGGCCTTTCAGAGAGGACTGGGCTCCAGGGCTTGGTTGAGAGGCATACATAGCTTGTCTTATGTAGCAGGCTGAGCCTGTGAGACTTGACAGAAACCCCTCCTAGGACCTAGTGACAATCAAACGAGAAGGCCATAAGAAAGGCCATAAGAAAAATGACTGTGACACATTGTGGCCCTCAAGAATGGCCACATCTATGATCCAGGGAGGACCCAGGAACTAGCTTAGTATCCCTGTTGTTGGGCTGGTGAGACAGGGATGCCCTGTTTATAGGACCTGTTCACAATGATCTCCAAACTCAAGTTTTCAGAGGAAGGCTTAACATCTCCAGTCAGTGTAACAGGCACCCAGTCGTTCTCCTCACGTGGTGCTCAGTGGACCAACAAACAAGTGTCTCCTCCTCCACCCCACCACCATCCTGCTCCACCTGAACTGGCATACCAGTCTTGTACCAGGCTTCCCTGTTTCTACCTTTTATAGTTTATTCTTCATTAAGAAGCCAGGAAAAGCCTTTATAAATCTATGTCTGATTATGTCACTTCTAGGCTCATCACCTTCAGAGCCCACACCTCCAACTCAGGTTGAAAGGCCAAGTTTGTCCCTGGCCCACAGCCCCCATGTCCTGGTCATGTTCTTACCTTCTTCATCTACAGTGCTCACCCCCTTTCACTTTCCTTGCTTCCCCAAGGACAGAGCCCTATGCTTGTTATAGCCCCAGGACCTTTACACTTGCAGGTTTTCACCGGAATGGTTGTACCAGACATCTGCCTCACAATATATGCATGGTACGTTCCTCCTGCCAGCAAAAGCAACTGCGCTCCATCCTGTCCTCCACCACTCAGTGCTTCTCCTCTGTCACCTGATATGTCACGCCATGTGTCTATTCTCCACTGGAAAATCCCCAGGGAGGAGAACTTTTGTTGTATTCATTTATCTTCAACACTAGAACAAGGTTTATAGACAACAGATACTCATTTAAATAGGAGAGGAGGAGCTGCAAAGATGACTGGGGGTTAAGAGCATTGCTTCTTCTTCCCAGAGGACCCAGGTTTGATTCTCGGAACTTACAACTATCCATAACCCCAGTTCCAGGGGATCCAATAGGCACATGGCACACAGACATGTGTCTATGTGGGCAAAACATTCATACACCTAAAGCAAAATAAAGAAATCTAAACAACTGTCAAAATAAAAACTAAATAGGAAAAAAATACTTCCATTATCACTTATCAACTGGGATTTGGGTTTCATGTGGCTTTTTAGAAAACCCAATAATTAATTTTCCTCTGCTCAGCTTTCTCTGAGAGCCAAGAACAAAAAGCCCCAAACTTCCTTAGTACCACAGTGCTTCTCTTCCTCTCCAGCACCCAGCTCCAAGAGAGGAAAATTTACAGAGAAATGGAGACAGCCATCAAAATAATGAATACCACCAATGGGGAATATAGCTCAGTAGCAGAACATTTGACCAGCATGTATGAGGTCCTTGGTTCAATCCCTGGTAATGGCCAAAGGAAAACAAGTAACAAATTGTCACTCCAAGTATAGGTGTGAGGCCCTGGGTTCGAGCACCAGCATCAAAAAATAATTAATGAACATTTAAAAGTAAGTTTTAGAACTAGTCAGAATGGATCTCTGCTCCCATCAAAGCCTGGGAACCTTGGACTGCGGCTCAGTTGGTAGGGCTACACGCCTATGCCTAGCTTGCCTAAAACTCTAGGTCTGGTCCCCAGGTCCCCAGAATTACACACACGGGCATAGGGATGCACATCTGTAATCCAAGCACTTGGGAGGTGGAAGCAGGAAAATCAGAAGTTCAAGGTCATCCTGGGCTACACAGCAAGCCTGAGGACAACCTAAGTACATGAGACCCTATCTCAAAGCGGGGAGGGGCTGGCCAAAATAATTTATATCTAAGGGTTTTAATTATGTAAAAATAGGCAATTTAAGATAATAAAGAGAAAAACTAAATTTGATGTTTATTAGGTTCATTTTTCAGTCACGATATAAGATTTTTTTTGGAATACAAGTTTTAATTTTCATTATAAAATCAAAGTATATCGCTTTTGACATCCCAGAGGACTTGTAAATTATATAGCATTAATTCTAATGAGAAATTAAGCTGGATTGAATACAGAATAAAAGAGAAATAAAATTAAAATATTTAATTAGATACAGTAAAACTTCAAAAGAAGAAATGATGGTTCAGGCTGAACTCAGGAGACAGTGAGGTAGAAAAGGTTTTGAGTTTGGGGTTACTCTGAGCTACAGAGCCAGCAAGACCCTGGCTCAGAAAGTTAGAGAAGCGCTGGGGCTAGAACTTAGTTGGGGGAATGATGCGTGGCACGTGTGAGGTCCTAAATCAAACCTCCAGCAGCACATAAACCAATCTTTGCATTGGGAAGTTGAGGCAGGAGGATCAGGAGTTCCAGGTCATCCTCAGCTACATCTGAGGCCAGCCTGGACTTCATAGAAAGACCCTGGCTCAAAGAACCCAGCCAGAGGCTGGGAATGTAGTTCACTTGGTAGAGTATTACCTGGCATATATGAAGTTCCAGGTTCCACTGACAGCACTGCATACTAGGTATGGTGGCATGTACTAGTAATGTCAGCTCTCAGGGGGTAGCAGGAGGATCAGAAGTTCAAGGCCACCCTCAGCTACATAGAGAGTTTGAGGTCATTCTGGACTACACTAGATCCCATCCATCCATCCATCCATCCTTCCATCTATTTCTCTGGGTTTGTTGTTGTTGTTCTTGTTGTTTGTTTTAATTTTTTGAGGCAGTTTTTTTTCCCCCCCGGGTAGCCCTGGCTGTCCTAGGACTCATTCTGTAGATCAGACTGGCCTTGAACTCATCTGTCTCTGCCTCCCAAGTGCTGGGATTAAAGGCATGCCCCATCACCACACCCAGTGCATGTGTGTGTGCATTGCACATGTGTGTATTTTTTTTTTAAAAGACAATCAAAAACAAACTGAGAATAGAATGAGGATGGAGAGTGGAGAAGAGGGAGAGAAAATGGATGGATGGATGGATGGAAGGATGGATGGATGAATGAATGAATGACTGCCACAAACCTTATCAGGACAGAGGGGAAGCTGTGCCTGAGTGACGCATCAGCCCTGGGGCCCTACAGAGTCACAGGGATGGACTGCTGGTCTATGAGGTCATGGTTGTAAATGCCTGTCATTCAAGGTGCCTCCTTGCTCATCCGGTAATTTGTACCGTACCTCTGAACCCATGCTCCTAAAGTGTGACTCAGTTTCTAATAACTCCCAACTCTTCAGTGCCAATAATGCTAATTCCTCAATTTGAAATGACACATGCCAACACACCAAGAAACAAGGGTCCATTTTTCTTTTGCACATTATTGACCATGATCCTCTCCACAAGCTCCAAAGCCCAGGTGAATGAAGACAGCCTCAGTTCCTAAGAGGAAGCACAGCTTCTCCAACCTCTCGTATAGCCCATGCTCAGACTGCAGCTTCTCTGCCACCTCATGTATGTGAGATCATCGTTCTCCATGAAGTTCTGTAGCCCTTGTTACCCCTTTACTCAGTGCCAATCCCAAATCAAACTGTGTATGTCTATATTTTCATAATCTCTTTACCATGATACAGGTGAAGACTAGGTCTGCTGTAAAAGATGGCCATGGTTTCAAAAGAGAACAGATTTCTAGATTAGATCAAAACCCCACGTCAACTCACTTGCCCAATCAAGGATTCTTAAGTTCATCTGTAACTCTTCTTACATCCCTGCCTCACCAAAAGCTCATTAGTGAGCCCAACTGGGACAGTGAGATTCTGGCTCTCACTGCTACCTCTCCTCTGTTCCATGCTTCTGGTACTTCCTGCTGACAGATCACTAGGACGCCTTCTCCCAGCCTCACAACTGTTCCTGAGATTCGAGCAGAGGTAGCCAGCTCTTTTACAATTTTAACTTTTTGATTACACACACGTTTGTGGAGGAGGGATTGTGCATATGCGTGCAGGTGCCTGTGGAAGCCAGAGATCTCAGCTGCCCCTGCAGCTGGAGTTGTATGAGGTTGTGAGCTGACCATTAGGGTCCTAGAAACTAAACTTGGGTCCTCTCTAGGAGCAACAAGTGTTCTCCAGCCCAACTTACTTTTTGTTGTTGCTGTCAGTAAAGTGCCCCTATATGCTAATAGTAACATTTAGTATATGTATTCATATGTAATGCTTTTTTTAACTAAAAAAATCTTTTTTTTACTAAAAAAATCTTTTTTTTTAACCATTGCCTTTTTTAATCACACAAAGAATCCCACTACTCACTAGGCAAACAGTCCTCTTCTGTTTCCCTTTAAACTTCAAAGCTTGCTTTGTGTTTATTAATGTTTTTGAATATGCCATATAAACGGAATCATGCACTATATGGCCCTTTCATTTAGCTTCTTTGACTTGCTGTGTTTTAGAGGCTCAACTATGTAGCAGCGTGCATCAGCACTCCATTTTTTTCATGGCTAAATAACACTTCATTACAGGGACAGGTCATAAATTGACTTTCTAATTATAAGCTATAATTAATGTTCAAGTTTAAGATTATGTGGGGTTACACGTTTCATTTCTCATACACAACTAAGAAGTACATTGTTGTGTCACATGAGAATTTAAGGAGCCCAGGCTGCTTTCTAACGTACCTGTTCCATCTCACCCCTACCAACAGTAGATGAGGCCTGCAGTTTCTCTGCATTTTATTTTTTGAGAGAAGGTCTTCCTGGCTGACATGGAACTCACTGTGTAAACCAGGATGGTCTCAAACTCAGAGATTAGCCTTCCTCCCAAGTGCTGCTTGGCTTGCTACATTTTTTGCTAATATTGTTATTGACTGCTTTTTAAAACAATTTTAGGGGCTGGAGAGATGACTCAGCAGTTAAATAATACTGGCTGCTCTTCCAGAGGTCCTGAGGTCAATTCCCAGCAACCACATGGTGGCTCACAACTACCTATAATGGGATCTTATTAAGCAGACAGGCCATTCATATACATGAATTTGTGTAAATAAATAAACCTTAGATTTTATTATATTTTATGTATGTATATATGTACACAAACTAGGGTGCACATGTAGAGGTCAGAAGACAGCTTTGAAAGTCAGCTCTCTCCTTCCACCATATTGGTCCACAGGTTGTCTGGCTAGTGACAAGTACTTTATTCACTAAGCCATCTTGCTGGTTCTTGGCTGTCTTTTTAGTTGCAGCTGCTTGGCTGGGTGTGAAGTGGTTATCTTGTGGTTTGGTTTGCATTTCCCAGGATCTTTTCCTGTGTTTTTGCTTTTCCTAACCCAGAGAGTATTCCACTTACATAACAAGGAATCTTCCTGGTCTCTCTACCAGAGCTGCCATCCCTACCATGGTACTGCTGCATGCTGGGAAATGTCTGGAGCAGGCTGGACTTCATTTTGTTCATTGCCCCTTTTTGTTCCTGTACTCCTGAGCAGAGTCACTGTCTTTGCTGTGCTCTCAAGTGCCTCTCTCCTGTGTGATAGAACCTGCTTCTTCCCTTTCTGACACAGTGCTGCCAACAGTTTAAGAAATGTGCACTCATTCATAACAGGGTACAAGAAGCTCTATTCACCAAGGATGGTGTTAGCAGCTGAGGCAGAGTCCCTGGGTCCCTGGCACTGATCCTCCAACATGATAGGACATCGCTTTGGCTCCAAGTCAGTCTGACAACATGAGTGCAAGGATACCTACTCACTTCCTTTTTTTTGAAAATTAAAATGATATTTAATATTTGTGTGTGTGTATAGTTGTGTGTGTTTATGCACATACATGTGTATATGCCTTATAAGTTCAAAGAGGGAATCAGATCCCCTGGAACTGGAGTTGTAGGTGGTTGTGAACTGCTCAACCTGGGTGCTGAGAACTGAGCGTAGGTCCTCGTACATGTGGAACTATCTCTACAGTCCTTTTTTCCTTATCTTGAATTGCTTGGACACATGATTTTCTTCTAGGAGAAAAAAATCAATGAACTGTGAAAAATGGGTTGAAACAAGATAATTTTCAGTCTGTACACTTCCAAATTCAAAGATTCCAAGGATGGGCGAAGTGGTAATAAAAAACAGGTGTTGTTTCAGATTCATATGTAGGATGTGCCCAAGGAATCAGGTAGCATTAAATAATAAAAACTAAAATAATAAAGATCTCATAACCTCACCTCTTTGGGGTCTGTCATGACTCAAACATGAAATATCTCCCACAGGTGTGTGCATCTGAACACATGGTCCCTAGCTGGGGTGCTGTTTTGGAAGATTGTGGGAACTTTTGGATAAGGGGCCTCACCAGTAGAATGGGTCTCTTGCGGTGGCTCTGGAATGGAGTAACTCTGTCAGGTCTGACTCAGCTCCCTGCTTCCTGATCCACTGAGGCGTGGAGGAAAGCACCTCTGTCACACCCACCCACTGCTATAACCTCTGTTGCAGCCTCCTCACACGATGGACCAGAGCCTGTGAGCCTCAGGAAACCCTTCAGCCTTTAAGTTGCATGTGCCCACTGTTTTAACAAAGTGAGAAAGCAACCCCTGCCAAGCCTGACAACCCAAGTGTATTACCTGGATCACATAGGAAGGAGGAAATTGACTCTTCAGGTTGCCCTCTGCCTCCCCTCACATGCCATGGTACATATGTTGCAACCCCCCTCAATTAATAAGTTAAAAAGGTAATTTTAAAATTATAAGTACAAAAAAATTAAATTGGCACAATAGGCCATATACCTGGGACCTAGTCAACTAGCAATGAGTAGCTATGTGACCTGGGCAAGTGACTCTCTTTGAACCTGTTTCCACATCTGTGAAAGGGATATGATGCTAATGACATATGTCTCATAATTGAGGTCTTTATGAATGAGGTGACAGTACAGAATGTGAACACATAGTTACTTCAGCAAAATAAACAATTTACAATACAGAACATTTAAACCCTTAGGAATGTATGCATATTTATATCAATATGACTATAAAACACAGACCTCTGTGATAGCTGTAAGACAAGCATTGATGCTCCTAAGTTACATATTTCTGAACTCTTTTTTCTCTACAATTGCTCCAGGTAAGATCTTTCCTGCTCTAAACAGACATATTATATACAGACACGGAAAAACAGAGATAAAGTAAAGTCACTTGTGAGGGCAAAAAGATTCCAGGAAAAACTTGGGTTTTGGGTTGTTTTTTTTTTCTTCCCTGTACTTTTGTTTTGTTTTGTTTTTTCGAGACAGGGTTTCTCTGTGTAGCCCTGGCTGTCCTGGAACTCACTCTGTAGACCAGGCTGGCCTCGAACTCAGAAATCCGCCTGCCTCTGCCTCCCAAGTGCTGGGATTAAAGGTGTGCGCCACCACTGCCCGGCCTTTCTTCCCTGTTCTAAACTGTAATCATGTAATGAAAAAATTATAGGGCTGATGAGATGGCTCAGTGGATAAAGCCATCTGACAACCCAGGTTTCAATGATCTGAACCCATGTGGAAAAAAGGTGTGAATCAACTATTCCCCTGCCTCCAATCACATGTCATGGTACATGTGTTGTGCCCCCACCCCCATTACATAAATTAGAAAGGGAATAATTTTTTTTTCCTAAAAGCTAGGATAAGAGGCTGGCAAGATGGCTCTGTCATACAAGCATAAGGACTTGAGTTCAATACCCAAGCACCTATTATAAAAAGCTGGGTGTGGTAATGGTGGTATGTGCTTGTAATCCCAGCACTGGGGAGGTGGAGACAGTTAGAACCCTAGGGTTCAATGACCAGCCAGTCTAGCTTGTCTCAAAAAGGAAAAACAATTCTCCAGGGGAACACTGCTTGAACCTGAAAACTGAAGTTGAATTCGGGCTTCCAATACACATATGTGTGCATGTGTGACACACATGCTAGAAGAAGCAGTCATGTTGTAAATTGTTCCAAAGTAAATACAATGTGCCTAATATGAAATGGTATCTGAGAAAAACAGAAAATGCAGACTTCACTCACCTCTGAGCCAGTTTCTAGCCCTATGGCACCTGCGTGTTTAACACTAGCTTTTATTCTGCTGAGTGATGCTAGCAGGATAATCTGACTGCCATATAAGAAGGCATGTCAAAAAAATGTATCTTTTTATGTATAAAAATTAAATTGGCACCACAGGACACATAGCCCAGATCTAGTCAACGAATAGCTACGTGACAAGGACAGGTGCCTCTTTGAACCTACTTCCACCTCTGTGAAAGGGATGTAATGTTACTAACTACATCTCATAGGGTTGTCACAAGGACTGCAGAGTCAATGTATATTCCACGCTAGGACACTGCCTGGCCTCTGGCCGGCTGTCAGGTAAACCAATGAACACCCCACTGCTTCTTATTTTCTGTGGGAAATCTCCTTAAAAGGAGCCTTAACTGTAACTAATGATCACGTGACTTGGGTTGGACTTAACTGGTCTGGCTCTGCCTTCCTTGCTCACAAACTGCTTTGAATTGTTTTATTTACATCATAGGAATGTATTACTGTAATCAGTATGCTTCTGTCCATGTGCAAATGTGTGCATGGAGGCCAGAGGTTGGTGCTGACTGTCTTCCTTTATCACTCTCTACATTATTGAGTCAGGTCTCACTATGTAGCCCTGGCTGTCCTGGAACTCACGATGGAGACCAGGATGGCTTGAACTCACAGAGATCCATTCCTGTTTCCTGAGTACTAGGATCAAAGGTGTGTGCCACCACACTCAGCTCCATTTTTCCAGACAGGTCTTTCACTGAACCAGGAGCTTACTGGCTAGTAGGCCCCAAGACCCTTCTGTCTTTACCTACTCTCCACATTCTCCAGCGCCAGGGCTTTTATGCAGATGCTGGAATCTGCACTCAGGCCCTTACACTTGCTCAGTAAGCATTTCACCCTGAGTCATATTCCTAGCCTTGCAGATTTCCTTTAAAATATTCCTTTATACCCTTTTCTGTTCTTACTGAAGACTGTCGATCTACAATCAGTAAGAGAAAGCAAACTGGCACAGTGGTACCTGCCTGTACTTCCAGTAGTCAGACGTTCAGACTGTGAGCTTGAGGGCAGCTGGGGCTACAGGAGACTGACTCGAAAGAAAGGAAGGGAAAGTGATAGAGGAAGGGAGGAAACCCATAGTTTTTTAGGGTACAGAAAGAATTATTTTGTTTTCAACTTAAGATGCTAGTCTGGAGTCTGGGGAGATGGTCTAGTGGGTAAAGGTGCCTGCCACCAACCTGACACCTCTGTAACACACCTGTGGAAGGAGAGAACTGACTCAGGTTGACCTGTCTCCATACCAGCACCATCATGTACACAGACAGACAGACAGACACACACACACACACACACACACACACACACACACACACACGTACACAAGTAAATAAAATGTAAAAAGAAATTAAATATATAACTCAAAATAATGAAACAGCTTATTAAGTTGGAACAAAATAACACTGCCTAAATTTATATAATGGTAAGATACCAAAAAAATCAAAGCAAGTTTATAAATTCCCAGAAGGCTGTTTTTTGTTTGTTTTTGTGTTTTTTTTTTAAATAAATAAATGCAAACAAACTTTTTTTTTCCTGCTTAAATGATTAAAAAAGTGATTCAGCAGCTCTTTGAAATAGTTTTCTAAAACATTTTCTCCTGGCCATTTTCTGTTTTCTCTTTCAACTTTTTTAGTACTTCCTAAGTTTAAAATAATAAGTGCTGCTTGTTTTAGAGCCAAGCCTGACAGCCTCCTTACACTGAGCTTCCTCTCTATGTGCTTGAGCTGTGGACACGGCATAGTTTTATGTGTGTGACTATAGGTCACACCCTGGCAGCCTATGGCCATGAATTTGGCCCTGTGAGTTATTTAACAGTTAAACACCGTGGATTAGACCATTTGACCTGCTGTTTATAGCATTATAGAGCTCTGAGTCTATGAATCCCAACAAGACCAAGTGGTTAAGGATTGAGTTCCTTAGAGTGCTGTGGTTGTTGGAATTATGTTGTTAATGTCTGTTAAGCCCCGACACTCAGTAAGAAACAGTTTTTCCTATCAGGCCTCTGACAGGATCACTTATGTTTATCTGTATGATATTATAAATTGCTTTTTTTGAGACCAAGTTTCATGCATTCCAGGCTGGCCTGAAGACTCATTATATAGCTAAGAATGATCTCGAAGGTATGATCTTCCTACCCCTCCAACAGCCCCACAACCCACCGAAGTGCTGGGATTATAGGCATGTGCCCAGGCTGGGCTTAAATTTGTGGTCTTTAAACTTGTGGTCTTCCTGCCTCAGTCTTCTGAGTACTTAAGTGATGGGTTCCACCACATCAGTTGACTTCTCTTTTCAAAGATGCTTTAGGGTAAACCAGGTATGGTGGCATGTACTTGGGTTACAGAATGTGACCCGGTCTCAAATCAAACAAGAGTAATTTCTCAAGAATAATTTCAACAGTGCTTGCTGGTTTTTCATATAACTTTAGATATGGACCTAGAACATCTTTTCTGTGCTTTAACAAACTGTCACATCCTCTCTAGTTTGGATCTGCTTAGAAATGTATGAAAAAAATGGAGAACGTAGCTCAGTGGTAGAGCACTTGCCTGACATATGCAAAGCTGTGGGTTTAATTCCCAATGTAGGGGGCAAACTCAAATTCCTCTCTATTTTTGAAACACAGAATGCTTTGTTACTATGTTCACACATACCCAGAAAGCAGTCTGCACTGGATGACAACTGGGGGTGCAGGGGCTCGAATTCAATTCTGACACTATCTATCTGAAGACAGTGATAGATTCCACTGGCTAAGAGCTCAGTCTCCCAAGGTCATTCCTATTCACATCTGATAGAAAATAGACCATCCCTCACTTTCACCCATCAGCTATAAGCTAGGTTTCTTACCTTGTCTTTTATGGGTTTCCCTATGGGAATCTCTCAGAATAGGTAAACATTACTGGTTCCTTAGAAAGGAGTCCTGACTGGGCGGCGGTGGCACATGCCTTTAATCCTAGTGCTCTGGAGGCACAGGTGTGTGGATCTCTGAATTCAAGGGTAGCCTGGTCTACAAATCTGAGTTCTAGAACAGCCAAGGGTACATACAAAGAAACTATCTCAAAAAAACAAAACAAAACAAAAAGAAAGGAAGAAAGATAGGAAGGAAGGAAAGAAGAGAGAGAGGGAGGAAGGAAGGAGAGGAGGGAGGGAGGGAAGACGGAAAGACTCTGGAAGGATATTAGAATCTGGAAGCATGGCGACAGGCTTCCATTCTCTCCCCGTGCACTATGCTCCACGAACCAATGTGTATCCACCTATCTAGAGCTCCCCTCAGCCCAGTCCTTACAGAAGCATCTAAAGCCATGACTGGTTTACTCACTCCCTGGCAAACAGCCCCATCCTGAGCCTCAGGTGCCTAGGTTGTCAGTCAGTTCCTCAGCATGCAGACTTATCCCTCCAGATACCAAGAGTCAAAGGTCAGCAGCTCTGTGCTAGTAATCTGGACAGAGATCAAGACTGTATTTCACACCTCTAACGTTCTATCCTTTGTGGTTGTGGTGTTGCAAGATGTCTTGAGGAGTTCCTTTCATGTGAAGGGATTTTGCTGGCATCATTTTCTCAGAAACATCTTTCTCCTTTCATCACAACCACTTCCTTCAATTATGCCAATAAATCTGGGCCCCTTCTAGTTCCTGTGGTTGCATATGCAGAGTCTGTGGAACGTGAGCAGGACAACTGGCCCAGTGAGCTATGCCTTATCAATTCCATTAGGCTATTGTTTTTATTTCTTTTCTATTTTAATCTCTTTCCCCAGCACTCACGTGTGTGCACATGCATGGTGATGTTGTCCTCTTGCTCCAGCCTCCCAAATGATTATAAGTGTGTCATTATACCTCGGTAATATGAGAATTTTAACAGACTTTCCCCTGTTGCAGTGTGGGGATGGAACCTAGAACTTGCATGCTAGGCAAGGGCTCTAACACCAAGCTTCATTCCCAACCCAGACTCTTGTTTTTAAGGGTTTTCCCCCATTCCCTTCTCCCACTCATTCTGCCCTGCTCGCACGGCCCAAAGGTTTTTATTATTTATTTATTATATGTAAGTACACTGTAGCTGTCTTCAGACACCCCCACAGGTGATTGTGAGCCACCATGTGGTCTCTGGCATTTGAACTCAGGACCTCCGGAAGAGCAATCAGTGCTCTCAACCGCTGAGCCATCTCACCAGCTTCCTTGTTTTGCTTTTCAAGATAGGGTTTCTCTGTGTAACCCTGTATGTCCTGGAACTTGCTCTATAGACCAGGCTGGCCTTGAACTCACAGAGATTCACCTGTCTCTGCCTCCCTAGGTGCTGGAATTAAAACTGTGTGCCACCACTGCCTAACTCGGCCAACCCTTTTTAAAGGACCCACAATTACAATTTTCTCCACTGAATATTAAGATGACTGCTAGGTTTCAATTTGCACAGTTATTGTTCTAGTATTATTACCATGTGAAGCAATTAACACATTTAAAATGGATGTTTTAATTGTGCCAGCTATGAAATCAGAAAAAGAACAATAGAAGAAAGAAAGAAAAAGAACGGGAAATGAAACAAACCAAAGAAATGATTGAGAGAATGAAATGACTGAGTCATGAAAAAACAAGCATCATTGTGGAAAAACATATTCTTTCAAACCCACATTACCTACTTGATGAATGAAAAGAATGAATGCAGTATTTGCTAATTTCCAAGAAGTCGGTGAAGTGAAGAGGGGACTAGAGGTGTCTTTCTAGGCTTTGGTATTTTAGAAGCTGGGAGGCACATTATCTCATTTCCTCTTCAGACAACCTACATACACAGCATGACCTTCACCTCCTTTAGGTTTGCCCAACCCACTCACAAAGGCCAAGTGTTGCAAGCTCTGTTGCACCCAGCAAACTGACACCACCACCTCTATGGCGCTCTCTCCAGTGACAGGCAGCCTGTCTCAGGATGGCAAACAGTAGCCTGGCTCTTTCCTGGGTTAGAGCTGGATGGAATGAAGACAAGTAGACCTGCCCACCTCCATGGGGATCTTAGGCTTCTCAAATCTTGCTTTGTCTTGTTTGGCTACAAAGCCTATGTCTAGGGAGAGTGACTTGTGGTCACCATGGAGGTGGGTTATCACTTCTCTCTGCAAAGGAGGTTAATTACTGTTTGTTCTTAAGCCTAGCCGCCACCCCTAAGGGAACAAGGCACCTACAGATCACTCTAAAAAAACTTTGCCCAGGAATGAATGGAATGAGTGTGGACCTCAGGTGGAGGAGGGGGAGGAGAGAAGCATCTCCATACATTCTAGTGAGGATTTAATGAGACCCAAATTTGGTGGACAGTAAAAGACACAGTGTACATGCATGTGTGTTTGTGATTTATCTGTTATTTTCACATCACTAACTTCTTGGTTCCTGCTGTTAAACAGACAGATTTGAGGGATACCATCATCTTCAAGGGGAACTGATCACCATTAAATATACTGGATAGGCCTGCTCTACCACTAATATCAACTTTAATAACTTTCTCTCTCTTTTTAATTTTAAAATTACATAAACATTTGGGAGGTTGGAATATGGACTACTTTCCATGGTGTATATGCATGTGGTGTTCAAAAGACAATTTCCAGAAACTGGTTCTCTCCACTATGTGGGTTCCAGGGAGCAAACTCAGGTCCCCAGGTTTGATGGTAAGTGCATTTTGCCAGCCCCTTCTTTCCCTTTTCAGTTAAGGTGTAACTGTGTTGCTCAGGCTAACCTTGAACTCAGGCTCTGAGTGCTGGGATCATCCCCTTTCTGAAAAGGCCCCTATGGCTGAGGCTTCAGAGGCTCCTCGGCTGGTTCGCCCTCTTCCCCTTGCCTCAGTGACAGGGCAAAGGTCAAGAACTCAGATTCTGAAGTCAGACTACCCACTAACTGAGCGATCTGACACAAGTCACCTTGCCTGTGAGAGATGGAAGGCACCTATGCCTACTACACAGGCCCAAAGTGAGAACTATTTGGTAACTATGTGTAAAATGCTGGGCAGGGCCCAGCTCACAGCAACTATTTAGGATGGGCTATTCTACAGAGTTAGGGAGACAGTCTTATATTTCTCATTGGAAAAAGTGGGCTAGACAAAAGTGGGCAGTGTCTCACTAGAAGAGACCACAGGAACTTGGGGAGGGTAGGCACTGTACACAGTCATAGCCTTCAGAAGATGTTTTTAATTTTTCTCTAGTCCCTTAGTTTTCAACACAAGGCAGCAGGAATCACACAGAAAGCAGCTGCTGAGCAGAGGAGAGGAAGCAGGCCCAGGAGAAATGCCCTGGAGTCCATGGTCATAGATATCAAAGGTGAGCAATAAAACTCAGTGGGCGGAAGAAACAAAAAGTCCCCAGTGCTGCTTCCTTTGTGCTTAGATCTTGCCTCTAAACAGGACTGGTTGGGGAAGGCAGCTGCGGTCTTCTGGAAAAAGAAGCACATTGGGCCTGTGGGAACAGGTGACAAGGTCTGATGTATACAAATGCTGGGCAAATGCATACCAGCCCATATGGGGGGTGGGGAAGCCACTCCAATCAGAGACACATGCAAAATGCAGAAGCACCACAAATGTCTGTAGGGAACATTTGTGTAATGTCCCGCCCTTCACCCCAAACCATTAAAACCAGCTCATTAATGCCAGAGATGCCTGATACCAGGGCTGTGTCCTAACAGCTGTGCCTCTCCTCTGCAGTCCTTGGCTGGCCACACCAAGGAATCTTTTCTGGCAGCTAGGCATGGACGAGTGTGACCTAACCTGGGTTATGGAGCATAGAGGGATGTGTGCTGGAACTTCTGGGCAAGAGTTCCTCCTTTATAACAGGACACACCTGGGAAGACATTTTACTTCCTGTATTTGGAGACAATGAGGAGATAAATGTGGTCATCAGGCCGGTGGTTATCTTGGTGGCCTGAGAAAATGTGTATGAAGACAAGAGATGGAGTCTGAATCCTTGCTGAGGACTGACTCAACAGGCCTCACATGGAACAATAAACATGCCTATTGCTTAAATCACAGGACATTTTGTTATGTTTAAGCAAAAGCATATTAAATTATCCCTACAGCAGCAGACGGACAGATGCCAGGTGAGACTGCCTAAATGGAAACTATCTATAGTTAAAAATCCACCCCATCTTCACCAATAGACTCAAAAGACACACTGAATGAAAAACTGGAAATGATTCACGGTCTTAACTGCAGTTATACTGTGTGGGGATGGAACTCAGGGCTCTGTGTGCTAGCCAAATAGTGCACCCCTGAGCTGTACCACAGTCCTTCATTTAAAGGTTTTTTTTTTTTTTTTTTTTTTTTTGCTTTTCGAGACAGGGTTTCCCTGTGTAGCCCTGGCTGTCCTGGAACTCACTCTGTAGACCAGGCTGGCCTCGAACTCAGAAATCCGACTGCCTCTGCCTCCCAAGTGCTGGGATTAAAAGCGTGCACCACCACTGTCCGGCTCATTTAAAGGTTTCTAATACATTAATAAAATGTGTGTGAAGACCATAGGACACATGTGGAGGTCAGAGAACAATTTTAAGAAGGAGTTAAAAGTTCTCACCTTCTATCAAATGGGTCCCTGGAATTGAACTCAGGTTCAGGTCAGCCAGCAGCAAGCATATTTACTTCTAAGCCATTTTACCAGCCCAAGTTGTCCTGTGGCCTCACTATATGGCCCAGGCTGACCTTGAGATCCTTCTGCTTTAGCTTCCAAGGGGTTCGGATTACAAGCATGTGTCACCATGCTGTCTTTGTGTGTCTTTGTGCTGGCTAGTTTTATGTCAACCTGATACAGGCTAGAGTTGTCTAGAAGGAAGGAACTTCAATTAAGAAAATGCCCCAACTAGGTTGGCCCGTGGGACATTTTTTTCACTGATAATTAATGTGGGAGGGCCCAGCTCACTGCAGGTGGTGTTATCTCTGGGCTGGTGGTTCTGGCTACTATAAGAAATCAGGCTGAGCAAGCCATGAGAAACAAGCCAGTAAGCAGCTCTGCATCAACTCCTGCCTCCAGGTTCCTGCCTCATTTGAGTTTCTGCCCTGACTGCCTTTGATAATGAGCTTGATAAGTATAAGCAAAGGACATTCTTTCCTCCCCAAGTTGCTTTTTGGTCATGGTGTTTTATCACAGAACTAGAAACCAAACTGAGACAGACTTAAATAAACTTTATGCTTCATAAGGTTATGAGTACCAGTATCCAAAGCCACACAACGTATTGGAAAAGGAAGGAAACAATCTACCTTTGTTTTTTCTTTTTTTTCTCTTTTGGAGGAGGGGTGTGTAAAGGTACCTGTGAACATGTGTGCAAGTCTGCGGAGGTCAGAGGTCGATGCCATGTGTCTTTATTAATAAACTAGCTTTTCCACCTCATTTTTGAGACCGTGTCTCTCACAGAATCTGGAGTTTACTTATTTAGGGAGATTATCTGATCACCAAGGCCCAGGGCCTCCTGTCTCTGTCTCTCTAGTGATGGGACTGTAGGCATGTGCTGCCACACTTTGCTTTTACATGAGGGCTAGGGATCTGAACTCGGGTCCGAATGCTTGTGTGCCAAGTACTTATTCACATTTCCCCAGCCCTTCTTTCTCCTCCTTCCTCTTCTATTTTTTAAAAATATGCGACTTGACTGCTATTCTTCCATGTGGGAATTTAAGTAGATATACTAAGGTATTTTAAGCAGTACCAAAAGAAAAACTAAGCAAGTCAAAGGAAGTTATTATTAAGTCTCACAAAGCAAGACTTACTGGGGTGAACTTTTTAACCTAGAGAAAATGCTGTAAATGGGTTAAAAAAAAACAAAACAAAACAAAACTAGTAAGTAAATGTGTAAAAACCTCTGAGACAGTGGACATAAGCAACTGGAAACAAAGTGAAACTTGGAAGGAGCTTCACTTCACTCCTTCTGCACTGAAATGGGAGTGTCGGGGCGGTGTTTATAACAACACTGTTGCTGTGGAAATAGTTGGTTCAATGTTATGGACTTGCAGCTGAATAAAGTAAGGTGTGGAACAGAAGTCTTATTTAAACAGTGGCGAGACCCATAAAACATTAAAACGGAGAGCTGAATGGTAGTGAGTCAGAGTGCCATGTGTGTTAATGAGAGGGTCAGACCTTTTTCTTCCTCATGCCTGACACAATGGGAGGTTTCTTCTTAATTAAATCTTATTTTTGGAACCCTGTTATCAGCTTAGCTGCTTCCAGAACCCTGAATGTCTAAAATATTACTATTGGCTATGTAAGGCTGGCTGCATGTCATTAAACTGATGGTGCTTCAGAGCTGCAACTGGTTGCCGTGACACTGGGAAGTCACAGACCCCCCCAGAGCATGAAATGGGGGTTTCTAAACCCACATGCGATTGATTCCATGTAACACAGCAGTGTTGCTAGTCCCCATATAACATCACTGCAGATGTACACTGTCTTTTGTCTATTGCTTCACCAACATTTTAGGCATAAAGCAGCCAAAGGACATGAACCCAGCCTGCCCCACATCCTGCCACCAACATCAAGCCTCTAGCTAGTTCCAGCCTTTGAACGTGGTTGGTGAGTTTCTCAGACTACTGGACACTGAGTAGAGATGGACATGTTACTCTTTAAACACACACTTGCTCTTCACTGTGTTTTCCAAATCCTTAAAGCAGAAGTCTTAGCGTCTATACAATAAAACATAGTCCACAAGCTTTAAAGATGAGAGTGGCATGTGGGTCTATTAGCAAAGTGGCCCTGCCCTGCAGGAGATGACCGCAGTGCAGTGGCAGAGCTCTGTAAATAGAAGCCCAGCTTCCCTTGGCTGTCCCAGGGGCTGCCCAGGGTGTGGCTATCCTCCTTGCCTGCACAGGGGATCCATTCATACCAGCAAAACCGGAAAAATCACAACCAAAGGCAAGTGTGGAAGCAGTGGGGGCCAAGGGCACAGCAGAAGGAGTCAAGGAGTCATTTTCCACAAGGTGAGTCACCATAAGGACTTGGCCTGTCTCACCCTCCTTGGTGCAAGATGTAGGCCACAGTTCTCCAAGCTAGAACTTCAGGGATCTGAGGTGACAGGCCAGAACCCAGGCAGCAGAGGCAGGAGCAGAGCTCCTAAGAGGCCCAAGAAGGGGCCTCCACCTTGCCCCTGAGCCCCGGTCTCCTTCCAAAAAACTCTCCGTTTTCATGTGCCAAGGTGAACTCAAAACTACGGTGCCCAACTAGTTCCCTTTTGTGTTCCTGATCTGAGTCACCTGACACGCTCAGCTTCCTGGACAGCAGGTTAAGATTTGTAGAAATGGATGGTCAGCTCACCTAGCTCCGTTGACACAGGAGACCCAGTGGCAATTTCACCAATCTTGGCCACTCCGTCGTAGTAGGCTTTTCCTGCCAGGATCATAGCTAGATAGGAATGTGATACATAAAATCATTACTCAGACAAGGAAAGGAGGGAGTGAGACAGGTTCAACATCCCAGTGTGCCCCTGGCTACAGGAAGTTCTAGACCAGACTGTTTCGGTGACATTCACAAGGCCTCGCCTGCTTCTGATGCCATTTTCCAAAGCATGTGTTCCTGATATCAAATGGTCACTGGCAGCAGACACATTTTGGGACTACAGGTCGGCCATGTCATTACTCAAGGAATATTGGGTGCTGTGGTCTAGGAACCTGTATTATGAAAGCACATTTAATTTTTCTATTAAAAAAAGAGAGCTGGGTGGTATCGGCTAGCACATGCCTTAAATGCCAGCACTCCAGAGGCAGAGGTAGAAGCAGGCAGATCTCTGAGTTCAAGGCAAGCCTGGTCTACAGAGCAAGTTCCAGGACAGCCAGGGCTACACAGAGAAACATCGTCTCAAAAAACTAACAACCAAAAAAAAAAAAAAAAGAAGCCAGGTTTGTCTACAGAGTGAGTTTAAGGTTAGCCAGGGGAGCTCGGAGATTCTATCTCAAAATAAAAATAAACAGGCTGAGGATTTGAGGAATACTTGTCTGGAATCACCCTGGTGAGAGGCTGAGGGCATAGCTCAGTGCAGACTGCTTGCCTAGCGTGCACTATATCCCTAACACCACAAAAAGACAATCCGAGTCACAACCAACCAACGTATTTGTCACTGAGGTAAAAAAAAAAAAAAAAAAAAATCTATGAAGTTTAAAATACTGAAAATTACAAACTTACTTAAAAAAAAAATAACTGAATGCTCTCTTTCCTTTTCCTTCCAGCAGAAACAACCAAAGGTTTTATTACAACAGAAGCTAGGTTCTCATCATCCTAAAATATATATTTCTGTAATAACAAAATATTTTTCAATGGAGAGCTGGCTCAGCAGTAAGGCTGTACCTTACTCTTGCAGAGGACCCAGGTTTGGCTCCCAGCACCCATGTTGAGAGGCTCACAATCTCTGTAACTTAAGCTCCAGGGCAGCCAATGTCTCTAGCCTCGTGGGCACCCTTACACACACACACACTCTCTCTCTCTCTCTCTCTCTCTCTCTCTCTCTCTCTCTCTCTCTCTCTCACACACACACACACACACAATTTAAAATAACTAAACTAAAAATTTAAAAATCGTTTCTCCTTCAGATGGACCCTGAAGGTATGGGGACAGTGTCTGCACCCCTGTGGAGATGAAGGCTGTCCACTCTGTAAAGTTCTCTGTCATCATGGGATGAACAAACAGCAGCCTGGCTTCTGCTTTACAGGTAGTTACCCTTGAGAATGGTGTATGAACAGCAAGCATTTCAACAAGACCCAGCCGAAGCCAGTGTGATTTTGGAGGAAAAATCTCCACCCTTCTCTAAACTCTGACACAGAAACCAGTTTTCCTGGAGCTCTGGAGAACACAGGAGCTTGGAAGTAAAGGGGCTTCTGGCCCCTCCTCTTTGCCCACAGAGCAGTCAGACACACACAGGCTGTTTTGTTCCAGTTTTATTTTTGTTTTTGTTTTTGTTTTTTTAATATTTTACATTCTTTTTTGTTGTTTGTTTTCGAGACAGGGTTTCTCTGTATAGCCCTGGCTGTCCTGGAACTCACTTTGTAGACCAGGCTGGCCTTGAACTCAGAAATCCTCCTGCCTCTGTCTCCCAAGTGCTGGGATTACAGGCGTGCGCCACCACAGCCCGGCTTTGTTCCAGTTTTTTAAGTGTCTCCCTGTACTGGACGTAAAACCCAAACTAGGTAGGTGCATTACTAATGAGTTACATCCTCTGTCTTTTTATTTTATTTTTCATTTTGAGATGGAGTCTCCACTAAGTTTTTCTAGGCTAGCCTTGGCTTTGTAATTCTTGTGGCTTTAGCCTCCCAAGTAGCTGGGATTACAAACCTATGCCACCAGGCCAGGCTAAGAAATAGGTTATTTATTGCATGTATGTGTCTACATATACTCATTAATGCATATGTGAAAGGGAGAAGACAGCTTTGGGAGCCATCATGGTCACCTCCACCTCCTTCGACACAGGGTCTCCCATTGGCCTGGAGCTCACCAGGTAGGCTAGCCTGCCTGAGCCGTGAGCCCCAGTGATCTGCCTGTCTCTGGCTCTTCAGTGTTGGAATCATAGGCTTGTGCCCCCACACCTGACATTTTTACATGGGTACTGAAGAGCAAACTCAGGTTCTCACACTTGAGATAAGCACTTTTCTCACTAAGCCATCTTCCCAGGCTCTGCTTTTCTTACTTAAGATAAAAAATTGTATGTATGCGTATGTCTGTGTACGAACATAACATGTACATACAGGAGCCCTCAGAAGCCAGAAGAGGACATGAGGTCCACTGGAGCTGGAGCTTTATGTAGTCGTGAGCTGTCTGATGGTGCTGGGAATGAAATTCAGGTTGGGCCCTTGCACAACCAGCAAGTGCACCCAACTGCAGAGCCATGTCTCCAACTCCTATCTGTATGTTCAGGAAGAACTCTGCCACTGAGCTACATCCCCACACCTCAAGGGGGAACCTTTAAGGGGAAGTATAGAAAAAGATTTATCATGTATAGGTGTAGCTGAAGGTATTACAGGCCAAATTCCTGCCACTGTAATTTCATTGATTTCAGCATTTACTATAGAGTTTTAAAAAATATAAATTAAGGCTTTTACTGTATTGGCATGCAAGTTTCAGACATGCAATGTTCTGGTCTCCTAGTGTTTTAGAAGACTGGAGAATTTACAGGGTACTTAACAATTGCAGACAGCATTTATATAGGCTTTTCAGGTCTTTACTTGGCTATCTTTAAGCATCGTTAAGACAAGGGAAGGGAATGTTATCAGCTCCTTTTGCTAAAGGGAGTGGAGTAGAGACATTTCAGACTGTCCCCAAGGTCGGTGTGAGTCAGCCACAGTGTACACATCTCCTGCTGAGGTACTTCACTTCCTCAGCTCTAAATCATAGTGCTTTAGCTGGAACTGAAGAAAAAGCAACTCCACCTAAAAGCAAGTGTGCTGCCAGCAAAAACGTCAACTCAGTAGATGGTGTTCAGTGAAAGTTTAAACTGTAAAGCACTGATAATCTGAAGACCATGTCAGTTGAAGAGTTGCCGTCAGGATTATATAACAGTTAAAATGTCTGTTTTACACCAACACTAAATTGAGATTTTTGAAAAGTAACTATTGACTTATATTTAAAACCATGTAACCTCACTCTTTCAAAATAGCTTTGATTTTATAATAAAGCTAAATTAACTTTAAAACTATACAAGTTGGGCTGGAGCGAGCAGGGCCCAGAAAAGAGGGAGAAGGGTGGGGGTGGGGGGACTATACAAGTTATCCAGAACTAATAAAACATAAAATAGTATTTTGATAACTTTGCCCCACTTTGTGAGAGTTTCTATTACTTACTGTTTAAGGAAACCTACAAATTCTATTTTAGTGATTGTTTAATCATCTCCTCAAGCTAGAGTTGTCTAAGTACAGACCTCTACTGGAAAATTTTTTGCTTGTTTTTGAGACAGGGTCTCATATGAAGCTCGGGCTGTCCTGGAACACACTATGTAGACCAGGCTGGCTTGTAACTCACAGAGCTTCACCTTCCTCGGGCACTCCAAGTGATTGGATTAAAAGCATGCACTATGCCCCACTGATAATTTTTTTCTTAAAACAGTTTCATTGGATTCCTATTCTGCTAAAGCCTGCATGGGTCTCCCACAAGTCCATATTTCATGTGCTTGAATAGTTTCAATGAACTGCACCCCTTCAGATATCAAATCTGTGGTTACCCAGGACACTGGTCATGGAACTGGCCAGTACAGTACCAACAAGCATGGCATGCACTGGAACCTAGTAAATGCTAGGCCATTAAGTGCTGCTATAGTAAGGACCTTGATGGAGAAAGGAAATCAAGCAGAGTGAGCCCTGAGTCTGCAGAGAGCTATCTTGTCTTACAGGGGAAACTGAAGGTGGTGTCTTAAGCCATCAAGACTGTGGGATGCTGCAGTATTTCGTGCAAGAGTAGGTGCCTGTGCCACAGTGCAACACATAGCTTAGCTGGCGTTGCCCAGTCCCACCTGTTCTAAGCTTCTCCCCAGGTTAGTGTGGTGCCCAGGGCTCATCTTTCTGCTCAAAGCAGTGTCTGTCTGCTAATATCCCTTATCTGTTCGCTCGAGCTCTTGCAAGGTCTCTTGCCTGCTCCAGTCCACACCAATCACTACTGCTCAGATCTCTGTGACAATGATCTATATTTCTTTGTCAGCCATTCAAATGTTAGTCCACTTTTGTAATCTGTTGACTGCACTTCTGGTTGACTTCCTCAACTTTACTCCCAAATTCTTACCAAGGGCTTTATGAATGTAGCTAAAATTATCAGTAGCATCACCAAAACTCTATCAGATGGCCCACAGAAGTTCAGGGGATGCTTATCATGAACAGAGTCATCTTTAGGAGGTAGTGAAGGGGTAAGAGCCCTTAAGGGAGAAGTTGTGTTAACAGGAGGCTAAGCTGCAAGCAGCTCTCTTAGTCTGTAACTGCCTCAGATATTTTCAGGTTACACAAGGGGGAAAGAGTTCTACAGGTTATAGTGATTTTCCCACGAGGACTGGAGACAGCAAGGACTTTGTGGCCAGTGATTAAGCAATCATGGAAGGAGAGCTATAAGGCTGACCTGTTGCTTTCAAAAAAGGGAAGGTGCCTGTGAATGGTAAAGGCACTGCTGGGCAGAGTGACAAGATCAGACCTGTTATGTTTCCCGGGAACCGAAAGCTGCAGGTAAAAATGCACAGCCTTGCAATCGACTTTTCCAGTGACTGCAACTACCATGTTTTTCGTCACCATTGCTCAGGGCCCAGACAATGCACACTGTCTTGCCTAGGCCACGTTTTTGGGTAGTTATCAATGTATTCTAATAGCATTCAGTTTCAGTGGGAGTGTAGGAGTAGCTGTTTATCAGCCTCCTCAGTGAGAACCTTTTCAAGATAGCTAGCAACCTGGGTCCTGAAAGACAGGCAAATGTCAATGGTTGAGTTTATTTTTGTTGGGGATTGGGCCTTATTAATGTTATATAAGTACTTCTCCAGTACACAATCCTGCTAGCTAGCTGCTTACCTGAGATCCCCCTCTCCCCTTCTCCTTTTTCCCATCTCTCTATTTCTTACAATCCTTCCCCTCTTGCTCTCACTGTCTCTGAGACAAGTTCTTACTAAGGTGCAGACACTAGCACAGAACTTGTAATCCTTCTACCTCAGACTCCCAAGTAGTTGGAATTGTAGGTCTATGCCACTAGGCCTGGCTTCAAATTCAGTTGAAATGACTCACTTACTTTGAAATGAGAATCTAAACCCAACCTTTAATGTAGATGTTCTTCCACTGAGATTAAAAATATTATTTTTCATGTTACTATGAAAATGACACATCAGCAAGGTGTTACGGTGGCTCACAGTTGTAATCCTAGCACTTGGGAGGGTGGGAAGAGGGACTGCCTGAGTTCAAAGCT
Source organism: Arvicanthis niloticus (assembly GCF_011762505.2). NCBI lineage: Eukaryota > Metazoa > Chordata > Mammalia > Rodentia > Muridae > Arvicanthis > Arvicanthis niloticus. The sequence continues at coordinate 35,016,601 of NC_133432.1, forward strand.
GGCTAGCCTGTGTTACAAAGTGAGATTCTGTCTCAAAATAAAACGAAAATATAGTCTATCCAAAGGTCAGAAATTCTTCTAAAGATAGCTAAGTGAATGATTCTCATGTAGCAGGACACTAATGTTCAAATGTTATTATTGTTTGTTTTTCTCTCAATGTAGCCCTTGCTGATCTGGATCTTACTATGTAGACAAGGCTGACCTTGAACTCACAGAAATCCACCTGCCTCTGCCTTCTGAGTGCTAGGATTAGAGGCATGTGCCATGACATCTGCCCATATTCAAATATTTTAAGTATACATATAAATTATTAGTTCACAAAAATTTGTTTAAAAATTAGAAAAGTTCATGAAAATGATATAAAAGCTCAAGTTTGTGTATCAGAAAGCACAATTTGAAAGTTAAAACATGTCACTTATAGTTCCTTCATTATCACTCAAGTCACTCACTTCAATACACTAAGTACCATCCTGCACTGCTGTTGTAAAAATCCTGTAGATAAATTATAAAAAAACTCCATATACAGACATTTAAAAAATGCAATGTTAGGTATTAAAGATAAATAAAATATTAACTTTAAAATTTTCATATGTGCTTTAAATTAATCAATTAAGAAAAACCAAAAGACTTACCATTCACTGCTTTTTCATAATTTTTTCCTAGGTTTATTAAGTTTCGTAGTCCAGGATTGAATTGTTCCATAACATTCTGATAAATAAACACACAAAACAAATTAATAAACAAACACACAAAACAAATTAATAAACAAGGAGGGATATTGATATTCTGTCACTGTGAGGTCTAGAATTTCTATATAATAGAATTTATAGATAGCCAAGTCTCAGATGCTTGCCTATTTATTTATTTACTGAGACAGGGTCTCAGGCCTTGCTTATATACATAGGGACTTGCTATGTATATGAAGATGGCCTTGAACTTCGGACCCTCCTGCTTTTACTTCCCAAGTGCTGGAATAACAGGTTCACACAGTTTTGGGGATCAAACCTAGGGCTTCATGTATGCTAACTGAGCCAAATCTTCAGCTTACAATAATGCAGACGTAAAAATCTCAGTGAACTCAATTGTCTGACCCAATGGAACAGGCAGCAAGGTGGATATAATCTTCAGTTACCCAAGGGCTGCCTAGAATCTGCTATAAATGGAGCAAGCAGGAGACATTCGCATCCCTCCCAGGACTCACGGGACTGTGAGCCTGGAGGCCAAATAACCCTCTCTGGTACAGGTAGATTGTTTGCGGCTGTCACATTAGGAAAAAGTCTGTTTGAGCAACTACCTCAATTTAATTTATAATTAAGGTAATGTTCTGGCTATCAAGTGTTTAGAAACTTCAGGGCAATCTTGCTTTCATTTTGCCTGAACCTGTACAGTACAGACAACAGGATTATTCCCAGGGTGCTCGCTTTATGACTAAGGACACATCAAGATATGGTGACGATAGATGACTGCTCCATATTGGACCAACAAGTTACCTCATATTCATTCTAAACAGACCACTCAGCCCTCCCCACCAGTTCTCCGATGTATGTAGTATATATAGATGACCAAATGATAAAGGATGGAAAACAAGCCAACATTCAATGCATCAGATGCTTTACACCCATCCTTCAGAGGAAAAAGAGGCTCTCCATTAGTAACTGGGAATAGAGGATGAATGACAACGGACAGTAAGTAATTGAATAGTGATAAAAACTACAATGAGAAAGCCTGCATCTTATATTTTAACCCTTGCTATTACCTCAAAGACCCTTCCAATCATATGGTTCTCTCCCTGTTAGTACCACCATTTTGACTATCCACTCACTCAGCTTCAATTTTAGAGAGAAACTTCTGGCTCCCTCTAGTAATTCAGGAGGACCTGCTTCTCTATTATGCACTCCTCTTTCCTAGGCGATTGACAACTTTCTGGTCACCTAACGGTATTCATTGTGACTGTAAATATTGGTCACTACAATTCAAAGAAAGTATTTATGGTCACATTTCCTTTCTTAGTAGCCTTTTTGGTTTTCCTGGAATTAATGGTTGGTTGCCCTTCTTCCCCCTTGCTTCTACATGTCTACCTTAAGTCCTTTCCCATGCAGGGTCAGATCAAGCACCGCCATATGAATGTTATTTCTCATTTCCCCTTGCAAGGACTCTGTCCTTTCTCTCAGCCCCACCTAAGGCTGCCAGGCCACTGTCCTTGCATGCTCCTAGCTGGCTACCTGTATTGAGAGCTCCCATTCTCAACGTCCACCTTCTTCCTTTCTGTTGGAGATTATTCTCCAAAACTGATGTAAGAATGATGTATGAGAAGTGTATCCATGCCTCCAAATGTCTGAAACTACTTACAAATGCTAAATTATTTATTATTGTGTGTGTGCAGGAGGGAGGGAGAGGAGTGTGAATGTACCAACACACAGAGGGCAACCGGGGGCAGTCAGTTCTTCCTGAGACCATGTGGAGCCTGGAGACTGAACTCAGGTCATCAGGCTGGGTGACAAGTGCCTTCTCACTATCCTCTGGAACTACTTTTACCTTGACATTTGCTTGCCGTTTTGCTGAGCAATATCATATACCCCCCTGTCTTCCTCGGAATGTCTGAGATGCTGCTCTACTTCTCTAGTACCACGTTTACTGAAGTCAACGAACTTTTTGTTGTCTGTTTGACTCCCCTGACCCCTGACTCTTTAGGATGTTTGAATGCATTCCTGTGTGGATGCCAGAGGTCAATAACCAGTGTCTTGCTCTATTGTTCCTTACCTTGAGTTTTGAGACAGGGTCTCTTATTGAATTTGGAGTTTGCCAATTCAGCTAGACTAGATGGCCGGCAAGACCCAGGGGTGCACTGGGATACAGGCATTTGCAGCTGTGCTTGGGCTTTATGGCTACTGGAGATCCAAACTCAGGTACCCATGGTTGCAAGCGAGCACTTGCCTGACTGAGACATGTCCTGGGATTATAGGTAGGTGTGTGTCATCCTATCTGGTGTTTTTAATCACACACACACACACACACACACACACACACACACACACACACACACACACACACAATGTATGTATAATTTTTTGTGAGTGCTTTAGTTTCTTAGCTCTTCCTTTTAAAAAAAAAAATCACCATTTTAGCTGGGCAGTGGTGGCACACGCCTTAATCGCAGCACTTGGGAGGCGGAGGCAGGCGGATTTCTGAGTTCCAGGCCAGCCTGGTCTACAGAGTGAGTTCAGGACAGCCAGGGCTACACAGAGAAACCCTGTCTTGAAAAACAAACAAACAAACAAACAAATCACCATTCTAGCCTTTGTTTACGAATGTGATGTCCTCTCTTCTGAGTACCCTAGAGTGTTGATATTCTATTCCAGTCCCCCATGGCATCATCTCCTAAATATATATTCTTTAAACTATCCTTCTGATAAAGGCTTTTATCTAACTTCTGGTGTTATTATTTGTTTTGTTTATTCAATTAAAAACTATCTTATTGTTTTATGTATATGGGTATTTTGGCTGCATGTATGTCTTTGTACCACATGGGTGTCTGGTACCCACAGAGACAAGAAGAGGGTATTAGACTCCCACAAGCTGTAGATAGATGGTTATGAGCTGCCATGTGGGTTCTGGGAACTGAACTCCAGTCCTTAAAAGAGCAGCCAGTGCTCTTAATTGCAAAGCCTCTCTAGCCTGTTTCTTTGTTTGAGACAAGGTCTCTCAAAGTAGCTCAGGGTGGCTTCAAACTCACAATCCTGTGCCAGTTTCAAGAGTGCTGGGATTATAAGTGTGTGGCATCATGCCTGGCTTCTGGTAATTATTTATTTATTTAAAAGACAGGGTCTCACTATGTTACCTGGATGGCCTACAACTCATTATGTACATAAGACTGCCTCTGTGCTGGGATTCAAGGCATATGCCACCATACTCAGCCACTTCTGATGATCTTTAAAGGGGGTTGTTGGGTACTGGAGAGATAGCTCAGTGGTTAAGAACATATATTGCTCTTACAGAGTATCCAAATCAGTTTCTAGCACCCACACCAGGTAGGTAACAACTGTAGCTAACTCCAGTCCTAGGAGATCTGATGCCCTCTTTTGGTCTCTGTGGGCACTTGTACACATGTGGGGCACACACACACACACACACACACTTCTCTAATTTTAATAAGTCAGTTCATATTTACAAGTAAAGCCCTTCATGCTGCTGCAGAGCTGTGGGTGCTACGTAGCTGCTGCTAGTGGCTGCAAGCACATTGTCTAGACAGCAAGTCCATGGGGAGCCTGACTATGGATAGCACTCAGGGGCATTGTTTCTACAAAGACATTCCTAATTCCCAATCATCGGGTAGAAGGGAGAGGAGAGCATCCAACAGATGATTAGCTTTTCTGTCAATCAGGATGGGGGTTTGGAACCAGAGTAAACTGAACCAGTGTCCACCAGATCCCCTGTGCACTTTTACCTCTGGTGTTTAAGACCCAAGCTCCAACATGTCCTCAGATTAATTCTTTACTCTGTAGGCAGAAGAGATCCATTCTCAGTGGTGACTGGGACAGGGAAGGCAACCTGGTGGCTGAGCCACCTTCTATGCACACACACTTCATCCCAGCCCTGGCTGCTGAGGTCCTAGGGTGAACGGCTTCCTCAGCTCTATGGATCCCTTGGGCACATGTAAGCCAGCCACCACTCCTCTATTACTCAAAGGATGTTTCTTTACTTGTCTCCTTGCTTCTGTCCCTCCCTTGCATGTCTTATGTATCCTAGGCTAGCTTCAAATTCTTTATGTAGCCAAGGGAAACCTTGGACTTCATCTGATCCCACTGTCTCGGCATTTCAAGTGCTGGGATTACAGGTGCATGTTATCATGATGTTCATGTACTGTTAGGGGTAGAACCCAAGGCTTCGTCCGTGCTAAGCAAGCACGCTACCAACTGAGCTACATCTCCCGCCATCCTACCCGAAGTTTTAGATTTTTCTTGTCAACAGATGTTTCCCCCTTTAAATGTCTGCACTATATATAGATATGTGTGTGTGTTATTCCATATTGCCATCATGTCAGTGTATTCTCAGAAAGAGGGAAAGAAAGCCACAAGGATCCCTCTGTTTGGAAGTCCATCCACCTTGTATCACTGGAGCAGGCAGCTGTCCTAGGTCTACAACTGGCCAAGAATGCCCCAAAGCTTCTGGCCCCCAATCTTTCGATGAACCCTCAGCACCTATACTGTTTATCTGCAGACACACTGCTATTGCTCTAGTCTCTTCTTAAAACCCTCTTTAAGCGTTTCATTTTAAAATAGGTCAGGCCTCATGAGGAGCTATTAAAACAATGTCTATGCACATGGATGCTGGTGAGATGGCTCAGCAGGTAAAGGCATTTGCTGTACAAGCTGACACCCTAAGTGTGACTCCTAGAACTAGGGTGGAAGAAGATAAACAACTATCGAAAGTTATCCTCTGACCTCATACATTCTATGTCATGCATATGCTTACACTCACATCACACACATACACACCACACACATACACTCACACCACACACAATCACACACACCACACTCACACCACACACACTCACACCACACACACTTATACCACACACACAATCACACTACACATACACTCATACCACACACACACTCACACCACACACACACACCACACACTCATACCACACACATATACTCACACCACGCACACACACTCTTATACACACACATCACATACACATATACAGACACTCGCACACACACACTCACACACATACACACACACCACACACACACTCACACCACACTCACACCACACACACTTATACCACAAACACAATCACACACACACTCATACCACACACACATACTCACACATCACACACACTCACACATACATACAGTTCCTAGATGTGGTGATTTCCCTTAGCTCCCACAGAGACATTTTCTATAATCCGAGTACATTCTCAGATCCATTAAATAGCTACTTGTACAACAAGGATGGCTATGACTTTACTTGGATTTTGACAGTGACCTTATTTGGGTTTTGGCAATTAAAAATATTTTACCTTTTAATTATGTACTGGATTTGTTTTTTTAACTTGACACAAGCTAAGGTTACCTGAGAGGAAGGAACCTCAATTAAGAAAATGCTTCCATAAGGTCTGGCCTTAGTCAAGCCTCTGGGGCAGTGGCTCTCAACCTTTCTAATACAGTTCTTCATGTTGTGGTGACCTCCAACCATGAAATTATTTTGTAGTCACTTTATAATTGTAATTTTGCTACTGTTATGAATTGTAATGTAAATATCTGATATGCAACTCCCAAAGGGGTCGTGACCCACAGGTTGAGAACCATTGCTCTAAGGCATTGCCTTAGTTAGTGATTGGCTGAAGGGGGGTCCAGCCCATTGTAGGACCCCTGGGATGGTGGTCCCAGTTCTATAAGAAAGCAGCTGGAGCAAGCCATGAGGAGCAAGCCAGTCAGCAGTGCTCCTCCATGGCCTCTGTGTCAGCTCCTGCCTACAGGTTCCTGCCTGGTATGAGTTCCTGTCCTAATATCCTTCAATGATGAACAGAAAACTCTTTCTTTCCCAAGTTGCTTCGGTCATGGTGTTTTGTCACAGCAATAGTAACCCCAAATAGAGCAAATTCTATGTCTGTGTGTGGGTTATGCACACGAGTGCAGGTGCCTGTAGAGACCATCTGGCGTCAGATGCACTGGTTCTACAGTTACAGGCTGATATTGGCCACTTAACAAACATGCTTGGGAACTAAAACTTGGGTGCTTTGTAAGAGCTTTTAACTGCTGAGCCATCTCTCCAGTCCCAGATTTTTGCCAATCTTTGTATCCCTTATTGCTTTCAGAGAGAAGACTATCTGCATAAAATTTTATCTTGTATATGGATCTGCACAGCTATCATTACTTCAACCATAATTCAAGAAGGTCCATCCTATCAGCACAAAAATCTCTGGGCCCCTTTCTAGTCATTCCTTCCCCACCCACCCTGACCACTCTAAGTCTGTTCTTATGAGAATGTTATGTAAATGCAGTTACACAGTATGAGACCTTTTGAGAATAGTCTTTTTCACGCAGCCCAGTGCCTTTAAGAAGTATCCAACATGGCAGGTGTATTAATAGCCACTCTTCTTTTCTGTTTGTGCCAGCTGTGCTTCAGGGAACGGATGTATCACACTTTGCTTACCCAATTTATGAATTCAGGTTGTTGCCGGTTTAGAACTACTCTAACTAAGCTGATATGAACAATTATGTACAGGTCTGTGTATGAGCATAAATTTTTATATCTATTGGATAAATACACAGGATAGGTGTATGTTTAACTTTATGAAATGCTGCCAGGCCTGCAGGCAAAGCAGCTGGGCCACTCTACCATCCCGTCCACAATGTAGGAGAGCTCAGTGATTCTTAAAACCTAATAATTTCACGGGATGTGGCTTACTTGGTAGAGCATTTGTCTAGTAAGCATAAAGCCTCGAGTTCCATCTTTAGCACTACAGAAACTGGGCATGCTGGTGCAAATGTGTAATCCCAGCACTTGGGAGGCAGCAGAAGATCAGAAGTTCACAAGTTTAAGGCCATTCTTTATTACACAGGAACTTGAAACCAGCCTGAGATATGTGACTTTCAAAACAACAACAACAAAACCCTCATTAGAAAACAGTCATTTCCTAATTGAATAATAAAACAACCTTGAAAGCAGCATGACTAAAGTTCCTATAATATTCTTATGAAGCTGGGTGTATATGGTAAAAATTAGAGGAGACCATCACAGAGCTAGCCTGTCCTATAGCATACAAGCAGTCATATAAAAGTAAAACAAATAAAAAAAAAAAAAAACCTAGATCTGTTCTAAGTATATTATTTGTATAAAATAAGAGAAAGGCGTAATTTGGTTGTGTTTGCCTGGGCATGTGTGTATGTGCAAGGGCATGTATGTGTGCATGTATGTGGAGACTAGGGTCAAACTTAGGTACCTTTCCTCAAGAGCTATCACCTTGTTTCTTGAGAGTCTCTCACTGGACCCCAAGGCTTGTCTATTAGCCCCAAGCACCCACATGTCGTCTCTGACAATTGGTGAATACTGGTGTTACAAACACACACAATCAGGCCCAGGTTTTTATGTCAGTGCTGGGGATAAAACTCAACTCCTCATGCTGTAGGCAAGTGCTTTTCCAAATGAGCTATCTCCTCTGGCCTCTTAATTTGTTTTTCTTTTAAAACAGGGTCTCATCATGTAGTCCTGGCTGGCCTGGTACTCACTATGTAAACCAGGCTAGCCTTGAACTCAGAGATCTGTCTGCCTCTGCCTCTCAAGTGCTAGGATTAAAGGTGTACATCACCACATTTGACTCATAATTTGATTTTTTAAAAAAAAAGATAACTCTTGAACTAATAACCCTAACATCTTATGATGAGCATTGAACATACACAAATCACTATCCACACATAGTCTTAGCTAAAAGGCCAAGAAATGAGAATCACTCTCTAAATAATTCATAGATTTTTAACTGAGACTTAAGACTATACATCCAGCTTTGAAGAAAACTAAGAGTTCTTAAGCTAGAAAAGTTCAACATGTCATCTAGTTCTCTGATATTTAGGTTTAGCTACAGAAATGTTGGCCCCTTTCAACCATGGAAAATCCATTTCTATACTGGCTTTTGGCCATGAATCTAGTTATTTTAGCTGAGGTACAAGTTATTTTTAAACTGAAGAACAAAAAAGCAACACTGCCTTTGTACTATGAAGTCTGGAAGATGTTACAGCAGCAGGCAGCACACGCACTTGTACGTTGAATGGGCTCTATGTTTAAGGAAGGCAGTCATTGGGGTCAAAGGCCAGGACTGTGGCCAGGTTTGCTAAGACCTGAGCTATGGCACTGCCTACAACTGGAGGTCATTAGCAGGAAAGACCAACTCCATTTCTAGTTTACAGGAAAAAACAGAAGACTTAAGAATGAAATGGATGGAAAAGATACAAATGGGCCAAGAAACACTACTTTTGTTTGAAAAAAAAGGAAAAAAAAATAAAAAGCTTAGTATGTATCCACCAGTTACTACTTGCCAATTAGTATAAATCACCAAACCAGTTTCCACTAGAATGTTTCTTTTCCATTCAGTAAGTATGGATACCTACTGTTACAAAATAAAGTCTAGGTTAATGTATTAGCAGTATAATTCCACTTGGGATAAATCTGATGTGAAGAGGGTTTGGTTCTATTTAAAAAGCCAAACCAAAACAAACCAAAACACCCCAAACCAATCAAACAAAAACCCCTCAGTAGCTTTGAAGAACGAGTGGTTGTCCATTTGAAACAAACTGCGGTGATGCCCAGCTACTTAGGAGGAGGCTCGGGAGGAGGAGGCTCAGGAGATCATTCTGAGCTACGCGCAGGCAGGTGAAGGACACCCTGAGCAACTTAGCAAGAGTATGTCTTAAAAATAAGAAAAATTGTCAGATGGTAGTGACACATACCTTAAATCTCAACATTCAAGAGGCAGAGGTAGGCAGATCTCTGAGTTCAAGACCAGCCAGGTCTGGTGAGTTTTAGGACACCCAGGGCTACACAGAGAAACTATCTGGAGTAGGGTGGGGGCGGGGGGGGGGCTTTTCTAGGACTGTTCTCTACATAATCAAGGGCAAATTGTTTGATATTTTAGTACTTTGTCTTTTGCAATCAAAAATGTGAGTAATATTTACAGAAAATAATCTTTAAGTGATTTACAAGTCTCTAAATAAATGCCAAGTTCTACAGCTTGGAATTTTATGTCATTTTATACAACCCCTTGTATGACTGGAGACAAATGTTAAGGTGGTGTGGCAGGCACATCTGTGACAAGAGTTAACTGAGGATACTGAGACAGACGTCATTTGAAGAAAGCTTTGCTTCCTCCTTCCTTGAGTGGTGCTGGAAGCTGCTGCTCCTGTCCTGACCTTGCCAATATTTGATTACCTCCTTGGCCTTGGGGAAAGTATCAGAAGCAAATCTGGCAAAGAGACAAGTGCTTGAGGGCCAGCAGGTGGCCACAAGAGTCACACTGTCCATGCTCGTCATGGTGTGGAACACAAGCTGGTTAAGGAGACCTGGAAAACTGAGATGGGGCTTTGTAAGCATTAAGCTAGACCAGAAATACTTATTTGAGCTAGCTTTGGTGATACATGCCTGCAATTCCAACACATAGGGGGCTGAGGCAGGAAGCTTGAGAGCTGGAGACCAGGCTAGATCCTGTCTCAAAAAGCAAAACAAAACAAATAAAAACTTTATTCAAATATGTAAACTCAAAAATCCTCTCTGTTGCTAGGCTTGGTGATGCATGCCCTTATTCTCAGCATTTGAGAGGCAGAGGCATAAGTAGAGGCAGGGAGAAGTCTGTGAGTCCAAGGCTAGCCTGGTCTACAAGTGTTTCAGGACAGTAAGGGCAGTTATGCAGAGAAACCCTGTTTCAAAACAAAACAACAAAACAAATGAACAAACAAAACATTTTGGTTCCCATAAATCTATGCTATCTATTATTATTTGTTTTGTTTTGTTTTGTTTTTCGAGACAGGGTTTTTCTGTAGCCCTGGCTGTCCTGGAACTCACCCTGTAGACCAGGCTGGCCTCAAACTCAGAAATCCACCTGCCTCTGCCTCCCAAGTGCTGGGATTAAAGGCATGTGCCACCACTGCCCGGCTATTATATTATTTATCAAATGGCATTATATGTAATTCATGTTGTCTGTAATCTGTAACATGCCATGGAACTGCAAGTGTCAGAGACAAGGTCCATTTTGAACAACTGGGTGATTAGCATTACCTCTGTGAGCCTTAGTCTGCTTTACAAGTGGAAACAGTGATCATTTTTATTTTCTAATAAATATGAAGACTGAATGTGATAATCTAACATAACTTCTATTTATTGTTTTATTACATATCATTTTTGCAGTTCTGTGATCAAACCCCGAACGTTAAGCATGCTAGTCAAACACACTGCCCCTAAGCCCCACCCCAGCTCTAGGGAGCTCTTACACACTCTTCCTAATACTTGATCCTTGGTACACACTGAACCAGTTGTAACTAATACTGCAAGAGTAGAGCTCTAAAATACTGGTCGAGCTTCAAACAGATGGCCATTCCTGTTTACATAACACAGAAACAAATATGTCAGCTCTCCTACATCGAAATGTCATTATCAGGATGGGAGAGGTCATGACCACAAAGTATCTAGAGAAGGAGCCAACCATAGAAAAGAAAATTAAAGGGGTTCTTAACTGCTTTCTTCAGCTGAGAGGGTATGGTTCTTCTATTAATTGCTTAGATTTGAAATATCTGTTAATTCTCATGGTGTTATGATCCTGGCTTAACATCTGACTTGGATCTTGTTTGATCCTAACCTCCTGGTTATTAGCTACCTCATTTTACAGATGAGATCCAGAAACTCTGAGGCATTACATCTTAAACCTTGGTAATCATCCAATGGGCATCAAGAGATCTCACTACCAACTTCTGCACTCACCCGGGTGCCTCAATAGCTTCTTGGGGTGCATTGTGAAACACATCCCATTTTTATTGGGGTAAAAATGCTTTCCTGATGTCAGGGCACTGCATTATGAGAAATTAAGGAAATAGCTACAGGTTTTTTTTTTTTTTTTTTTTAAATATTTTCTTAGATTCTTACTACCCATTTTTTGTGACTGTAATTAACCTTCCAATAGCTTTTGAGTTATTTCTGATCTCTTCCCATTTTTGTTGCCCATTAAAAAAAAAAAAAAAAAGAACAAAAGGAGAAAGAAAAAAGAAGAATCTGGAGCCAGCAGGATGGCTTAGTAGGTAGAGTTGTTTGCTGCCAAGCTGGCTGACCAGAATTTGAGCTATAGAACCCACAGGGTACAAAGAGAGAACTGAATCCTGCAAGTTGTCCTCTAGTCTCACACATGTGCACACATGTACAGATAAGTACATGTTTTAGAAAGCATAATAGGAGAAGATGAGGAAGAGGAAGAGGAGGAGGAGGAAGAGGAGGAGGAGGAGGAGAAGAGCAACAACAACAACAACAAACAACAAACAACAACAACAACTCACAATCACTTAGTCCTGACAAGGATCGTTAACTAAAGGCTAGCACTTCACCAGTCTGTTGGCAGAAAGCCCCCACACTACTGCAGACAAAATCACTGTGTACCCTAATGACGCCATGCTAGTCCTCAGAGAATCTGTAATCAAGATTACTGATGACTTTCTAACCTATGTTTTATATCTTTATATACACACACATTTAGTCCTGATTAAGATGTTTTTGCTTTATATATTGAAACAATACTTAAATGAGAAACATTTGTGGTATAATCCAATTCATTTCACTCTTCTCTTTTCCTTTTTATTAAAAGTTATGCTTCTGAGACCTAGTCGCAGAAGTATTTTTGCAGAAATGGTTAATATCTTCTAAGAGAGGGAAAATGCAAATCTGGGTGGGTGTGGATGTCATCTAATCAGCTGAAAGGCCTTAACAAAACCGAGGTGTCCCTGAGATACTTGGGAACCGTGTTACCTAACAGCCCAACACCGCACTCGCTCACCACCTCCCACAACCATATAAGCCAACTTCCTAAAACATTTTGTACTTTTCTTTTCCCGTTTTTTGTTTGTTTTTTTGAGACAAGAGGCTGGTCTCAAACTCAAGAAATCTGTCTGGTTCTGCCTCCCAAGAGCTGGGATTAAAGGCATCCCACCACTGCTGGTTAACATTTTGCATTTTGCACTTTTTTTGTTGTTTTTTTTTTGTTGTTGTTTTGTTTTGTTTTGTTTTGTTTTTCGAGACAGGGTTTCTCTGTATAGCCCTGGCTGTCCTGAAACTCACTTTGTAGACCAGGCTAGCCTTGAACTCAGAAACCTGCCTGCTTCTGCCTCCCAAGTGCTGGGATTAAAGGCGTGTGCCACCACCGCCCGGCCATTTTGCACTTTTTAACAGACATACAAACAAATGTATAGATATGCATCATATAAACACACGCGTTTTGTCCATCTATTTCTCCACTGAGACAGTTGATTCTTACAAGCTTGTGCAACCATCAATCATGTGGTAATAAACTGCATTCCTTCTATATGGAGAGGTAAGAATTTATCTAAAAATACAATATCTGAGACACAGATTGCGTGATGGATTTTATTACATACAAAGAAGAAAGAGGCTGCAGCAATTTATACTTCCATAACTTTCTACACAAACAATACTTTCTCCAAACATCTTTGCCTATATTTTTGATTAGTATACTGTTTGTCTACTTGATAGGTGAAGGGCAAGACCTCTACAAAAGTACCAAAAGCTACTACTAATTTTGGTATTAAAAGTCTATCTACCTAGTGGCTGAAGTTATAGCTCAGCAGAGTGCTTGACTTACATGCATCGAGCTTCTGGGTTTAAACCTCAGCACCCAAAAACAAAAATAAAAAACAAAAGCAACGCCCCCTCCAAGACTACTCATCTAAACACATCTATTCAGAAGAAAAAACACAATATAAGGCAGATCCTGGTAAACTCAATGGATTTATCTTCAGTTCTTATGTTGGATTTTTGTCTTTTTAGCAGCATGGTATGAGGAAGAGATACTTCAAACTGGGCCATTCCTTGCAACTGAACTACACACTCCACCCCAGCCTCTGTGTTCCAGGTCCTTCATAAGCTACAAATCTCAAAGAGCCAAATTCATTCCTCCATGGGGAATACTACTTGCTCTTCCCAGTTGAAGGATCTGGCTCTGGACACGAGGCCCACTGGGTCTCAGCTCAGCTCTCAGACGCCTACCCCAGCCCTCTTCTTCCCACCCCTCTTCTTCCCACAGGCAGGGCAACTGCAGCCTCCCTCTCTCCCTGCTTTTGCTGTGTTCCTGGATCTCTCTTTAAGTGCTTGCTGTTACCGTACATGATATTACCTATCTGTTTACTCCCCTGTCACCTTATTTGAAAGCACACATTAATTAAGGTCAGGACCTAATTTTAACCCCCACTGCATTGCTATCACCAGGAACAGGAGCAGTGTCAACCTTCAGTGTCCCACAGTGAATGCGGTGGCAGTTTTGGAAGTTGGAATATAGAGACTTATGTGTCCGTGCTGGATATGCTGCTTGCCGTCCCTTCAGCTCCACAGACACATCTGAGCACACTGCTACAGACACGATGGCCCAGTGGGCCAATTAGCCATGAAGACCAAGCATGAGGTAATGGGGCCAGTGCCTGCAACTTCATTAACTCAAAAGAAAAGCTTCACTAGAGAATCATAAAAGTTACAAGGCTCTGCCCTCTGTCTACTAAGGTTTAAGAGGCTTGCAAAATCTGAAAACACCAGAGTTTCCCTCCAAACCCTGTGTCCTTCCTATCTTCCATTTAAATCACCTTATTATGTAGGCATTAATGTATCTCTTAAAAAAGAGTACCTTATTAGAAGCCATCCGAATGTCCATCAACTAGTGACTATAAAAACAAAACGTGGTATTTCCATACGATGCAACATTACTTTGCCATTAAAAGGCATTATGTAAGACACGTACTCCAGTATGGATGGATTCTATTATGTTCAATAAAGAAGCTAGTCACAAAACACCACATACTGGGCTGAGGAGTTAGCTTCATGGTACAACGTTTGTCTAGCATGGAGGCCCTGGATTCAGTCTGTAGCACCAGAAAGAAAGAGAAGGAGGTGAGGACATTGCCATTTATATGAAATAACCAGAATCAGAGACTCTATATGAAGTAAAGACAAGGTCTCACTACAGAACCCAGGCTGGCTTGGATCTCATTATGTTTCCCATGATGGCCTCAAACCTGCAACCTCTTCGCTTCTAGGGATTAGTGCTGGGATTACAGGTGTTCACTCCCAAGCCAGGCCAGAAAAGACAGCTCATAGAGAAAAAATACATGGTTGGTTGCCTAGAACTAGAAATAAAAAAGGAATGGTAGCAAATGGGCATGAAGGGAATGCACACTTTAAGTGAGTCAATTTTACATTATATAAATTACAACTCCACAAAGGCTTAAACAAAATGACACAGTGAAAAAGAAGCAAACAGAAAAATCCTTTGAGGGATGGGGGGATAGACAGTTCAGAGGGTAAGGCACTTGCCATGCAGCCTGATGACCTGAATTAAATCCTCTGGAACCCACATGGTAGAAGGTAAGAAATGATCCTTAAGAGTTATCCTCTGACTTCCATATATGCACCATGGCACATACAAACCCCTTAATGCATAAATATTAAAAATGAAAGAAATTGACAGCTTAAAAAAGTTAAATCACTTTGGCTGCTAAGGATTCACTCTACATCCTAAATGCTATGGGTGGTGAAATGCATTTGCTTATTCCTTGGTTGTGGTAAACAGTCCACATACAGACAGATGATGTGTGTGTGTAAGAGAGAAACACAGAGAGAGAGCAGTGTGTGTGAGAGAGAGAGAGAGAGAGAGAGAGAGAGAGAGAGAGAGCGAGCGAGCACAGGAGAGTGAGCACATATGCGTGAGAACAACCTCAAACATTCCTTAGGTGCTGTCCACCTCATTCATTCATTCATTCATTCAAACAGTCTGTCACAAGCCTGGGGCTCATGGTCAGGCTAAACAGCTGGTCAGAGAGCACCCAAGATCTGCCTGTCTCTGCTTCCCAGGGCTGGAATTAGAAGTGTGGGCCACCATGCCTTGAGTTTTCTTTTAATTGTGTTCTGGTAATCAAACCTAGATTCTCATGCTTGCCTTTTGAGCTATTTCCACAGTTCAAATGTCTCAAGATGAGGTCACCCGCTATCCTCAGTGAACATTGGTTTAGGATGAGCAGAAAATATTCTTAGTCTATAAAGTGTTTATGCCCAAGTCGATCTTTGCAGCAACTGCCTCTCCCAGAGTAAAAATCAATTTGGCCCATTAGCAAAAAATGATAACACATCCATTTTGAGACTGATCTGCTGGATTAGCATCTGTCTTTCCAGCTATGGGTGGAGAAGGTGTTTGGCAGACATTTGTTTCCAGGAAAATATAACCTTACTATGTCCTTCTTTCTATAAAGGGACTTTCCATTGGAAATATCCAGCCCCAGAGAAAACCCTCCATTGATCATTCATAATGGCTTCAATGTCATTTTCCCTTCTTCCATAAACCAGGTTTTGGTTACACAGAATTACTTCTGCCAGAGTATTCATTTAGGCTACAAAGGTCACGTGGGAGGTCCCCAGCCACATGGCCTGAGGGAGAAGCTATTGGGACAGTGAAGCACAGGAACAGCCCTCTGTTGGTTGTAGAAGAATGTTATTGGCACTTAAGGGAGCACCTATTAGGTTCTGTGATTCCCAATAATCAAGCAGGAAATCAGAGGCCAGTGTGATCACCCAGAACAGAAGGTCTATATTGTCAGGTTCGACCCATTTTCTATGGACTTCTATTCTACTGTCTAAACAACTTTTAGGAATGGGTATATATAGTTCAGTTGGTAGAGTGCTTGCATACCATGCTGTGCCCAACCATGGAACGCAAGTGTAGTGGTATAGGCCTATAATTAATTCCAGCACCTGGGAAGTGGAGGCAGTAAGAGCTGGAATTCAAGGCTAGCCTTTGGTACAGGAAGTCAGCCAGGGCTATCTGCTTTAAATAAACAATAAAGAAACAGATTGCTGTGAGGTATTCCCTATTCCTACAGGCAACAAGGAATTGCCTGAAGCTAAAACCCAACAAAACCAGCAAAGAGGCTCCTCCCCCACAGAAGTAGGAATGAGAAGGCTGGCCTGCCTTTTGAGTAAAATTTTTAAGGCTGCTAAGAAAATTATTTTTTAGAGCATTCAAATCAGCATGCATTAGTATAAAATCCAGGTTCTCAAATATTCAAAAAACAAAGCCATGGGAGATGCGGAGGTGCACACCTGTTATTCCAGCACTACAGAAGTAAAAGAAGCAAGAGAATCATGGCAAGCTCAAGGCTACATATCTATATAGTGTGGGTTCCAGGGGTTAGGAATACATAGTAGACCCTGCCTAAAAACAAAGAAAATGGCTGGAGAGATATCTAAGCAGGTAAAGGTGCTTACAACCTGAAGATCTGAGTTTGATTCCTGGGATCCACATGGTACATGGAGAGAAACAACTCCCAGAAGTTGTCCTTTGATAGACACAGACACACAGACACACAGACACACAGACACACACACACAGACACACACACACACATATACGTGCATACACAGGCACACACAGTGGCATGCTTCTGTTTACACATATGATTTAAATGAAAAACAAGAGCAACTAGAAAAACATAAAAAATGAAAATTGAAAAACTATGGAAGGATATAGTCAGCTGTGGTGGTATATGTTATAGTCAGCTGTGGTGGTATATGTTATAGTCAGCTGTGGTGGTATATGTTATAGTCAGCTGTGGTGGTATATGTTATATTGACAAGCTTGGGAGACTGAGGCAGGAGAATTGAAAGTTCAGAGCCAGCCTGGGCTAGTGAGGCATCATCTCCAAAACAAAAATTAAATAACCAAAGCAACTGGAGAGGCATGCATGGGTATTTTGACTTCATAGCCATCTGAGGTAAAGCAAAGAATAAATAAATGATTGACGACTTTTTCAAAGTCTAGAAAATTGCATTCTACTTTAAACATGAGAGTTCAAAATTTGTTATCAGGGAAGAATTATTCTAAGCTTCTTTCCCCATGGTTCAGGTACAGGTGATTAGACTAAGTTTTAGTTTAGAAGATTCAATAATGCTATGTAACTACATATAACTATATAACTATATTTGGCCCACTGGACAGGGGATTTTGGAACCCTATTCCAGGCTTCAACCAACTTTTAGAGTATGAACTGCAGAGAGAAGAATAGTAGTATCTATGACTAAAATAAAAACTACGCAAAATCCCAACTACAACAGTAGTCTCCATTATTGATCGACTTGTAGAGGTTTTGTTTTGTTTGCAAGAATCAGAGTGCAAAGCTCCCTAGTCTAAATAAAGTACAGTACTGTCAACTAGACAACTTTGAATGTGGAAGTAACATTTCAACCAGAATCTGAAAATGTACTTTTGCTTCTGGTATTTTCCAGAAATAAAAATAAATATGAAAACGAATGGATCATGGCAAGAACTGGAGAGTGTGAGTACTTAAATTTCATTCTACCAACTCCATAAAGTTCTCCAATTGAGATATTTAAAAGACCATTAAAAACTAGGAATTGTGTAACCTGTATTAGAAGCCCTCCTCAAGCTTGGCCGTATGCTAGGTCCATTCATCTACAAAGATGAATGAAGAGACTTCTAGATGCATGGCCTCATAGAGAGATGGGTATGAAAAATACCAAGGCAATCCAAATGGAGAGGGAGAAAATAAAAAATGCAAACACGGGGCTGGGAGATGGTTCTTGTGGCTAAAGAAAGATGACCTGAGTCTGAACCCCCAGAACCAACATGAGAGCTGGTTATGCAGTGTGGGCATCTGTAATCCCAGTGTACTCCTACAGGAGGTAAAGACAGGAGAATTCCTTGAAGCTTCTAGGCCCACACAGCAGCAAAACAACAGAGACCTGTCCCAAACAAGGTAAAATGTCAGGACAGACACAGGAGGCTGTCCTCTGATCTCCATATGTGTGTTGTGGCAAGTACACACTAGACTCATGTATGTATGTAGTACATACATAAGCACACACACACACTGCATATACATTTAAAATATTTTAAGTGTTATTTGCATATCATTTTGAAAATATGCGATTTTATTATGTAGAAAAGGCATATATGGGGGCCAGTGAGATGGCTCAGCCAGTAAAGGGGCTTGCTATTAAGTCTGATAACCCTGATAACCTGAGTTTGATCCTTGGGACCAACAAGCCAGAAGGAGAGAACCAACTCCAGAATATTATCCTCTAAATTCTAAAAGTGTGTCATTGCATATACATACACCCCCAAATAATATATTAAAAGGAATAATAATTAACATTATTATTAAGAGACAGATCATTCTAATGTACATTCAAATTGCACTCCTGTAATTAGAGGAAAATAAATTGATAATCAAATAATTTTAATGATCTTTACTTATACTCTCAGATTGAAGGACAAGAAATAAAAATCTCTCTTAAATATATGGTTTTTTTAGATGTATGTGTATGCATGTGTACCTGAGTGTGGGTTCGTGCATGTGAATGTGACTACCACAAAGATCAGAGGGTGTTTGATTCCCTGCATCTGGAGTTACAGGTGGTTGTGAGCTACCAGTGTGGGTGCAGGAAACTGAACTTGGGTCCTCTGCAAGGGCATTCTGTAGTTTTAACCATGGAGCCATCTCTACAGCCCCTAATGTATATAATTTTTGTGTCTCATCTACTTCTTTGAATATCCAACTTCTCAAGAATATCTTACAAGTTGCCTTTAAAAAATTCTCAAACATCATCATTTCCTTTTGTCCTATTCGGAAACAAAACAAAGTCCAAAGAAACAAAAAGAAATGGCCTGGGCCTTGGCCTGGGATCCTAGCTACCCAGAAGGCTGAAGCAAGAGGATCGTGAGTTCAAGGACAGCCTAGGCAATTTAGTGAGACCTTGCCTCAAAAGAAAAAGTGAAAAGAGGGCTGAAATGTAGCTCCAGCAGGAGAGCACCCTGGAGTGTGACTCAGGAGTGAATACTCCCTAGTATGGAGGAGGCTGTCATGAGTACCCCGGAGTGTGACTCAGGAGTGAATACTCCCTAGTATGAAGGAGGCTGTCATGCTAGCCCTAGTACTGCAAAAGTGAAAAGAGGAAAGAAAAAAAGAAAAGAAAAAAAAAAGATAAAGAAGGGAACAGAAAGGCAGCAACCCTCTGGGAACAAAGAAACCATCGGTGGCCGAGGGCAGGCCGAGGCCGAGGGTAGGAGCTGGGAGAGTGACACACTGGCACCATTGTCCTGTCATTAGCTATACAGACCACACTGATTTATTCTCCACTGTGGTTTCTGGTGGTGACCACAGAGCCTGGGCACATCTGTGGTACTTCAGAAAATAGCTGAACAAAGTGTGGATGCTGTGGTAAGCTCGGCAGATGCATAAAAGATAACAGGTGCTTGAAACAACGCAGTGGTTTACTACCTCCACTGTCTCAGTCCCCTTGGTTAATGAGCACAGGACAACTGTAGTCACAGGAATGTGACCAGTACTGAGCTCCAGTGTTTATCTTATTTATACTTGTGTGGAAGCTGGTTTGTGCCTGTACACTGTGGGGCCAGAGAGAGAGGATGGGGTACTATACACTGTGGGACCAGAGAGAGAGGATGGGGTACTGTACACTGAAGGGCCAGAGAGCATGAGGTACTGTACACTGTGGGGCCAGAGAGGATGGGGTACTGTACACTGTGGGGCCGGAGAGGATGGGGTACTGTACACTGAGGGGCCAGAGAGGATGAGGTACTGTACACTGTGGGGTCAGAGAGAGAGGATGGGGTACTGTACACTGTGGGGCCAGAGAGAGAGGATGGGGTACTGTACACTGTGGGGCCAGAGAGAGAGGATGGGGTACTGTACACTGTGGGGCCAGAGAGGATGAGGTACTGTACACTGTGGGGCCAGAGAGGATGGGGTACTCTACACTGAGGGGCCAGAGAGGATGAGGTACTGTACACTGTGGGGCCAGAGAGAGAGGATGGGGTACTGTACACTGTGGGGCCAGAGAGAGAGGATGGGGTACTGTACACTGAGGGGCCAGAGAGGATGGGGTACTGTACACTGTGGGGCCAGAGAGGATGGGGTACTGTACACTGAGGGGCCAGAGAGGATGGGGTACTGTACACTGAGGGGCCAGAGAGGATGGGGTACTGTACACTGTGGGGCCAGAGAGAGAGGATGGGGTACAGTACACTGAGGGGCCAGAGAGAGAGAATGGGGTACTGTACACTGTGGGGCCAGAGACGATGGGGTACTGTACACTGAGGGGCCAGAGAGGATGGGGTACTGTACACTGTGGGGTCAGAGAGGATGGGGTACTGTACACTGAGGGGCCAGAGAGGATGGGGTACTGTACACTGAGGGGCCAGAGAGGATGGGGTACTGTACACTGTGGGGCCAGAGAGGATGAGGTACTGTACACTGTGGGGCCAGAGAGAGAGGATGGGGTACTGTACACTGTGGGGCAAGAGAGAGAGGATAGGGTACTGTACACTGAGGGGCCAGAGAGGATGGGGTACTGTACACTGTGGGGCCAGAGAGGATGGGGTACTGTACACTGAGGGGCCAGAGAGGATGGGGTACTGTACACTGTGGGGCCAGAGAGGATGGGGTACTGTACACTGAGGGGTCAGAGAGGATGGGGTACTGTACACTGTGGGGCCAGAGAGGATGGGGTACTGTACACTGAGAGGCCAGAGAGAGAGGATGGGGTACAGTACACTGAGGGGCCAGAGAGAGAGGATGGGGTACTGTACACTGTGGGGCCAGAGAGGATGGGGTACTGTACACTGAGGGGCCAGAGAGGATGGGGTACTGTACACTGAGAGGCCAGAGAGAGAGGATGGGGTACAGTACACTGAGGGGCCAGAGAGAGAGGATTCGGTACTGTACACTGTGGGGCCAGAGAGGATGGGGTACTGTACACTGAGGGGCCAGAGAGGATGGGGTACTGTACACTGAGAGGCCAGAGAGAGAGGATGGGGTACAGTACACTAAGGGGCCAGAGAGAGAGGATGGGGTACTGTACACTGTGGGGGAAGAGAGAGAGGATGGGGTACTGTACACTGAGGGGCCAGAGAGGATGGGGTACTGTACACTGAGAGGCCAGAGAGAGAGGATGGGGTACAGTACACTGAGGGGCCAGAGAGAGAGGATGGGGTACTGTACACTGTGGGGCCAGAGAGGATGGGGTACTGTACACTGAGGGGCCAGAGAGGATGGGGTACTGTACACTGAGAGGCCAGAGAGAGAGGATGGGGTACAGTACACTGAGGGGCCAGAGAGAGAGGATGGGGTACTGTACACTGTGGGGCCAGAGAGGATGGGGTACTGTACACTGAGGGGCCAGAGAGAGGATGGGGTACTGTACACTGTGGGGCCAGAGAGAGAGAATGGGGTACTGTACACTGCGGGGCCAGAGAGGATGGGGTACTGTACACTGTGGAGCCAAAGAGAGAGGATGGGGTACTGTACACTGTGGGGCCAGAGAGAGAGGATGGGGTACTGTACACTGAGGGGCCAGAGAGAGAGGATGGGGTACTGTACACTGGGGGCCAGAGAGGATGAGGTACTGTACACTGAGGGCCCAGAGAGGATGGGGTACTGTACACTGAGGGGCCAGAGAGAGAGGATGGGATACAGTACACTGTGGAGCCAGAGAGAGAGGATGGGGTACTGTACACTGAGGGGCCAGAGAGAGAGGATGGGGTACTGTACACTGAGGGGCCAGAGAGGATGGGGTACTGTACACTGTGGGGCCAGAGAGGATGGGGTACTGTACACTGTGGGGCCAGAGAGAGAGGTGGGGTACTGTACACTGTGGGGGAAGAGAGAGAGGATGGGGTACTGTACACTGAGGGGCCAGAGAGGATGGGGTACTGTACACTGAGAGGCCAGAGAGAGAGGATGGGGTACAGTACACTGAGGGGCCAGAGAGAGAGGATGGGGTACTGTACACTGTGGGGCCAGAGAGGATGGGGTACTGTACACTGAGGGGCCAGAGAGGATGGGGTACTGTACACTGAGAGGCCAGAGAGAGAGGATGGGGTACTACAGTACACTGAGGGGCCAGAGAGAGAGGATGGGGTACTGTACACTGTGGGGCCAGAGAGGATGGGGTACTGTACACTGAGGGGCCAGAGAGAGAGGATGGGGTACTGTACACTGTGGGGCCAGAGAGAGAGAGAATGGGGTACTGTACACTGCGGGGCCAGAGAGGATGGGGTACTGTACACTGTGGAGCCAAAGAGAGAGGATGGGGTACTGTACACTGTGGGGCCAGAGAGAGAGGATGGGGTACTGTACACTGAGGGGCCAGAGAGAGAGGATGGGGTACTGTACACTGGGGGCCAGAGAGGATGAGGTACTGTACACTGAGGGCCCAGAGAGGATGGGGTACTGTACACTGAGGGGCCAGAGAAAGAGGATGGGATACAGTACACTGTGGAGCCAGAGAGAGAGGATGGGGTACTGTACACTGAGGGGCCAGAGAGAGAGGATGGGGTACTGTACACTGAGGGGCCAGAGAGGATGGGGTACTGTACACTGTGGGGGAAGAGAGAGAGGATGGGGTACAGTACACTAAGGGGCCAGAGAGAGAGGATGGGGTACTGTACACTGTGGGGCCAGAGAGGATGGGGTACTGTACACTGAGGGGCCAGAGAGGATGGGGTACTGTACACTGTGGGGCCAGAGAGAGAGGATGAGGTACTGTACACTGAGGGGCCAGAGAGAGAGGATGGGATACAGTACACTGTGAAGCCAGAGAGAGAGGATGGGGTACTGTACACTGAGGGGCCAGACAGGATGAGGTACTGTACACTGAGGGGCCAGAGAGAGAGGATGGGGTACTGTACACTGAGGGGCCAGAGAGGAGGATGGGATACAGTACACTGTGGAGCCAGAGAGAGAGGATGGGGTACTGTACACTGAGGGGCCAGACAGGATGAGGTACTGTACACTGAGGGGCCAGAGAGGATGGGGTACTGTACACTGAGGGGCCAGAGAGAGAGGATGGGGTACAGTACACTGTGGGGCCAGAGAGGATGAGGTACTGTACACTGAGGGGCCAGAGAGGATGGGGTACTGTACACTGAGGGGCCAGAGAGGATGGGGTGCTGTACACTGAGGGGCCAGAGAGGATGAGGTACTGTACACTGTGGGGTCAGAGAGGATGGGGTACTGTACACTGTTGGGCCAGAGAGGATGGGGTACTGTACACTGTGGGGGAAGAGAGAGAGGATGGGGTACTGTACACTGTGGGGGAAGAGAGAGAGGATGGGGTACTGTACACTGTGGGGCCAGAGAGAGAGGATGGGGTATTGTACACTGAGGGGCCAGAGAGAGAGGATGGGGTACTGTACACTGAGGGGCCAGAGAGGATGGGGTACTGTACACTGAGGGGCCAGAGAGGATGAGGTACTGTACACTGTGGGGTCAGAGAGGATGGGGTACTGTACACTGTGGGGCCAGAGAGGATGGGGTACTGTACACTGAGGGGCCAGAGAGAGAGGATGGGGTACAGTACACTGTGGGGCCAGAGAGGATGAGGTATTTTGTTCTATTACTGTCTTCTTCCCTGGAGACAAGGCTTGAACCTAGGTTAGTGGCCAGCAGTTCCTACCATCCTCCTGCCTCCACCCTGCACAGTGCTGCTGTTCTAGGCAAGTGTGTAGCCACACCCCGGTGTTTCTAAGGGAGTGGAATTAGAACTCAGTTCCCCATGCTTTCACAACACACTCTCTCACCCATTGAGCCATTTCTCCAGACCCTATGATTTTTAGTTCTAGGACTTCATGAATGCTAGGCAAATGCTCTACCGTGAGCCACACCTCCAGACCAACTGTCAAAATTTCATTAAAAAAAATCATACAACAAAACTTAAGTAAAAGGAACTATCATGGCTATTTTCCTAGTTTGTTATTTGAGGATATTTTCTGGTCAGAAGTGAACTGTCCATTACCCACAGTTTCAGGAGTCAGTGTCTGATAAGCATCTGAAAGGGACAGGATTGTTGCCTGCACTTTTCTTAGTAAGCCAGAGGGTCAGCTCTGCACTTAGAGTAGTGGTTGTCTGACCTGTCATCTCTCCTCACCTACACACTTATCACCCTGGGTGGTGTGCTCTAATCAGATGAACTTTTTACATGCTTTTTACAGGTTATCCTGTAAACTGTGTTCAGGACATAGCTTAACCTAGAAAGAGATCAACTGCTGGCAACAGGAAAACCCTTAAAACAATCTCAAGAATTGAGATTTTTAATACTTGATACTTTGAATGTTTTTCAGTGTTTTAATTTCTGTTGCAACTGTAGTTTCAGATTAGTAAGCATCTTAAATGCATCTCTATATGTGAAACTTAAGAGAAAAATCTTAAAGCTTTACCTTTAAAGGTTAACCTGCAAAACAAGTAGCAAGTACTAAGTTTTACCACAGTCTTAATATATTTAATTGAAATGTAATCTATATATCCATCTCTGCTTATTTCTTAGTGAAACATAAAAGTAATCACTTTAGGGCCAAGGAAATGCTTCAGTGGGTAAAGGCCCTTGCCTTTAAGCCTGCTAACCCTAATCCAAGCCAAAGTCAGTTCCACATGGTGGAAGAAACAATCCCCACAAGTTGCCCTTTGACCTTCTCTCGCAGGTATGCATGAAAGCACACACACACAGAAATACTTTCTGGATTATTTACAGTTTTTATATGAAACATTTACTTTTTTTTTTTTTTCTTGAGACAGGGTTTCTCTGTGTAGCCCTGGCTGTCCTGGAACTCAGTCTGTAGACCAAGCTGGCCTTGGACTCAGAAATCCGCCTGCCTCTGAAACATTTACTTTTTAACGTGTGTGTGTGTGTGTGTGTGTGTGTGTGTGTGTGTGTGTGTGTCTGCATAGGTGTACCTGTGAGTGCAGTGACTATGGAGGCCAAAAGAGGTGTTGGCTCCCCCAGGAACTGGAGTTACAAGCAGTTGTGTCCTGGGTGCTAAGAACCTAGAACTAAAGGACTCTGTAAGGACAGTGTTGCTACCATCTGCTGAGCCTTCTCTCCAGCTCTCACACCACAGTTTTATAGTGATGGGATTGTTGCCCCTTCAGGACTTTCAATTTCCAAAGAACCAAATAAATCAGCTGAAGCAACAAACTGGAGGGCATCTCAACCCCCTGCTGTTAGGGTCAACCGTGCAGCTCTCCAGGCTGCAAACAACCCTTTAGATCTCCAAGGTTTGCTCATCTATTTTACTCCATGTTTTGGAAACATACTGGCAACATTTTTCCTAAAGAAAGAGAAAACTGCAACATTTCATCTCATTTACAATAGTCTCACCTTTATCTACAAAGATCTGAGTTAAGGTTACTAGTGACTAACCAGAAAGAGAATCAAAGCAGAGAAACAGAAAATATTGAATTAAAGCTGATGAAAATAAGAACAGACGGGTACAGGTCTGAACGTTCACAATGCCGTGTGATTACTCTGTTAAATACCCAGAAGTTCCAAATGATAAATTACACTAATAATGGTAGACATGAAATCTCAGTTGTTCTAGACAATGTCCATAATCTATACATTGTTGATAGATATGTTTTTCTGTTACAAATATATGAAATCTCTCTCTGAATTTTTTTTTAAAAGGAAGTGGTTTTAAAATATCTCTGTAGCTGAGAGTTCAGTGTAAGGTGCACTCACACAGTGCAAATTTCAGTATTATTATTTGGGGCATATTTTCTTTTTAAAATGCAGCAACCCTCAGACCCACAGCTCCCTTCTGGGAATTTAACTTTCAGAAATCAACCTGGATTGGGGCAAAGCTTTATCTGCAGCCGTGCCCACTGCAATGTCTTAATAGCAACCTCCTGGCAATGATCTATATCTAACAACAGGGCTGGATCAATAACTTGTGATGAAGAGTTTCAGAATACTGCGGAGTCATCAAAATGATGAAGCACCAAATACTTACATGGAACTATGTACTGAAATAGTTGACTACAAGAGTTAGTATTGTCTATGCATTATAAGATTCGAGATGACTTATTTTTAAGATTTTTATAGAAATCTTGGAAATATTCTGCTATCAGAGGAAAAATTGTTTTCAACATTCCCTAACTTAACTAATATATACAAACACTGTGGGAAATGCAGAAAAATATACTTTTCAGGACTTTCTCTCAAGCATATACAATTACAATGCAATCAGGATAAAGACGAATTAAAAGAACATTTCTGGCCAGGTGTGGTTGCACACACCTTTAATCTCTGAGTCTCAGGCCAGCCTGGTCTGCGTAGTGAATTCTAGGCCAGCTAGAATTTACACAGTGAGACTGTCTCAAAACAAACAAACAAGCAAACAACCACCACCATCAAACAAAACATTTCCTGGACTACAGAGACAACTTAGTTGATATAGTAACTACCCAGCAAGCATGAGGACCCAAGCTGGGATCCTCGGCACCATGTAAACAGCAAGCATGGCAGCCAGGACTATAATCCTAGATCAGGGGTGGAGACCCAGGGACAAGAGTGTCTCTAGAGCTCATCGGTCAGCTGGTTTAACATGGTCAATGAGCTCCAGGCTTGGTGAGAGACCCTGTCTAAAAAAATAGATCAAAGAGTAATTGAGGATGACACCTGATGTTGACATATGGTCTCCTAATACATGCATACACATTATGGATACATCCACAGAAGTATGTATGTACCTGCCCCCCACACCCCAAAGAATATCAGATAGACAGAGACACAAAAATTTCCTTTAGCAGATATCAGTCCTGAAATTTCTTGAATAAACTATAACTCACTGAAACTACCTTTAAAAACTAGCTTACTGTGCCTATAGCAATAAATTTTGTACATTTCCAACAAAGGTTACATAGAAAGAAAAAGGAACTTTCATTAAAACTCAATTAGCAAGAAAATCCAATCGACTGTAACTCTACATTCTATTCCAAGTATTCCAGTGTATTTACATAGAACTCATCTAGGTCTTGAACATCTCTTTCATAATAAAACTTTTTAATGTGTTCAGCCATGACAGTGACGAGTCTAATAAAGTTAGTGTTTTACTACAGTGAAAACCATAACAATACATCCTGAGCCCCACAATCCCTAGATCCTGATTCTGTCTCTGGCAATGTCATCCCCCTACCAGTTCCATAGGAGGCTGTAGGCTGATGATCCATACAGCAGGCCTGGCACAAATATTGAAAATCAATTTTTCATTTACACATACTTATCAGAGAGCAAAGTGAAGAAAGGCAACAACGATATCATAGGCTGCTTTAAGTGAAGTTGGGAGCAGTCAACTAGAACAACCACTGTGAAAAATCTCTCAGTATTTCCTGCTAAATCTCAAGATCCAAGTGCTTTACCCTTAGTCAGTGTACTCCTGTGTGCATACCCAAGAGATACGAGGGCCTGTGAGTAGCAGTCAGGAACCAGAGTGTCCCTGACATCACTTGTGTCATCCTGGAGAAGCTTGAAAACAACCCAGATGTCTGTGATATATCCTGACGGTAAAATATCAATCTGCAACAAGAACGAGCAATGACAGTTACTACCAACGTGGATGAATCTGATAACCACTCTGGGTTAGGGGCAGAGAAAACAGCAAATACCATTACAGGTTGGAAGAATGGTACCCACACTAGTATAGTGACAGGAAGGAAGCCCATGGGCAGCTCAGTGCGGCTTGTCAGAGTCTACTTGATCTGGGTGCCGCTTTCATGGTGTTTAGTTTGTGACAATGTAGTGAGCTACATACACTAAAACACATTTTCCCATTTATTTATTTATTTATTCATTCACTTTACATCCCAATATCCAGCCCCCTCTCTTCCCAGGTTCCCTCCCACACAACTCTACCCCCTACTCCCCTACCTGTCTCCTCTTTCAAGGGGAGCTAGTCCCCCCCCCAACCCCCCCACCACACACACATCAAGTCAAGCACATCTATCTCTATGTAAACTGTAATTCAGTAAAAGTTTTACAAATAAATGTTATTTCTCTGTGTCACTATAAGGTAAGTTAAGTCAATGTTACTGTAGTTTTTACTTTGCAACTATAAATATCCACATGGAATGCTGAACAAAGAAAGTCCTTACAATTTTGGGTTGTTTTTTTTGTTGTTGTTGTTGTTGTTTTTGTTTTTTTGTTTTTGGTTTTTTGAGACAGGGTTTCTCTGTGTAGCCCTGGCTGTCCTGGAACTCACTCTGTAGACCAGGCTGGCCTCGAACTCAGAATCCCGCCTGCCTCTGCCTCCCAAGTGCTGGGATTAAAGGTGTGCGCCACCACTGCCCGGCTAGTCCTTACAATTTTATGTGCACTAGGTTTCCTTTGCAGGTCTGTGCAAGGCCAGAGTTAATGTTAAGTACTGAAAAAGTTCACAAATACAAACTTAATAAGCTAACTGAAACTCAGAAGGTGTCATTGGTCTAAGTAGGCCCAGCTTCCCTTGCAGTGCACCACTAAAGGATGCTGCACAGCCATGTTAACATAGATGCTAAACTCCTTAGTAACAAAAACGTGCTTTAATAGCAAAAAGCAGACTACTGTTCGCTTTATATTTTTATTTTACCATATTGGGTTGTTCCCATCTGTATTTGACACCTGGCAACTCTTCCTACTATTCCCTGGCACAGTGTTCTTACACCCCCTTTTTAGTCATTGGATAATTAACAACAAGTTGTCTAGACTTCTGCAAATCTCATTTTACCTTCAGGATACTCGAAGGAAAAGAGTTATAGGAAAAGATAGAAATGCCATACAGTGCAAAGAGCTACAGAATAAACACACTAAGTACACTTCAGAGATCAGTTGTTTTTGTGTGTATGTGAGGATGTGTGTATGTGTGTGCGTGTATGTGTGCGTGTGTGTGTGTGTGTGTGTGTACGCATGTGTGTGTATGTGTCTGTGTATGTGCAGGTGCAGGTGCCCAAAAAGGCCAGAAGAGGACACAGGATCCTTGGAGCTGCAGACAATTGTGAGTACCCAGCATGGACTCTGGAAGAGCAGTTCATACCTGAATGGCTCGCTGAGCCATCTCTCCAGCACTTGGTTTTTACTTTTCTGGGGTAGTGTCTTACTCTGTGGCCCAGGCTGTTCTTAACTCACAGCAATTCTCCTGCCTTTGCCTCCCCAGTGCTGTGTTCAATACACTCAGCTAGAAAGGGTTCTTATAAAGAAAGGCACTTTAAGCTTTCCATGCAGATTTGACTACCCACTCTGAAGACCAGGCTGACCCTTTCACTTATGCAACCCCCATTAAACTCAAGCTGAGAAGATAAACAGGAAACACATGCCCTGATGGCTCTCTCTGCCCAGTAAAAGAACAAAGGCATCTCGACTTCTTATTTAAAGGTTTGATCAAGACATGTCTATGATGATGAATTTCCAGACAAGAGAACATTTCAGGGGCATTTTTTAGATCACCAAATTATGAAAATGTATTTGCTGTGTACATTGGTTGGTCACCAGAAACGGAATCACTATTCAGAGGCTAGGAGTGTAAATGGTCACTCAGACTCCAGGTCTGTTTTTCAATTTTAAAATGGTTTGGTGCTGGGCTGAGGTTAAGAGCAGTGGCTGCTCTTTCAAAGGACCTGGTTAAATTCCCAGTACCCACATGGCCGCTCACAACTGTCTCTAATCCAACATCTTCACACAGTCATCCATGCAATACATATGAAATTAAATGAATGAATGAATGAATGAATGAATGAATGGTGCTGAAGATGGCTCAGCAGTTAAGAGTACACACTGCCCTTGCAGACAAGCAGGGCTCAACTCCAAGCACCCATAAGATAGCTCAAAACTGCTTTGTAACTCCAGTTCCAGAGGCTCTGACACCCTTTTCCAGCCTCAAGACACCAGGGATGCAGGGATGCATGTGGTGCACATATATACAAGCAAGTAAACACTCACACAGAGAAAATAAAAATTTAAATAGATCTTCAGAACATGGTAATAAAGAATCCACATCTACCTTTGGAGGAAGATGTAGTTAAGGGAGGGAGGGAGCAGAGATCTGAACACAGGATTAAACACTTAAATTGATTAAATGTGCAGTGGTTCAACAAATACACCTTCGTACCAGGAACTGTTCTAGGTGCTTGAAATACAACAAAACAAAGGTATTTACCTTGAGCAGCTCACATTCCCATTGGGGAGGAAAGAGAGATGAACAAACATAATGAGCAAACATATCATATGGTATATCTTACAGTTGTAAATTTTATGGGGGAGAAGGCAAAGTAGCTTAAGGTGGGGCTGGAAGATAGATTGGTAATCTTAAGAGAGTTAAATAAGCAGGCCTTCTTGAAAAACTGACATTTACTGACTGCTTTATGTGAAACATTTTGTTGTATTATTTCCGCCCTTGAGGCAGGGTCTTATTGTGTTGCCCTGGCTGCCCTGAGCTCACTTTACAAACCAAGCTGGGCTTCAACTCACAAAGATCCATTTGCCTCCCTGTCTCCTGAGTCAGAGAGGGTGGGAAATGACTCGGTGATAGTGTTTTTCTAGAAGCATAATAACTTTAGACTTCCAGAAATTATGTAAAAAGTTAGAGGAGGCAGTGTGTACCTAAGATCCCAGGACTGGCAAATCAAAGGCAGGAGTGTATCTAGGGCTCACTAGTCAGCCAGTCAGTCTAGCCGATATGATAAACTTCCAAGTTCATCGAGAGATCATGTCTCAAAAATAAGGTGAGAAGTGATTGAGAAAGACAGTTGATTGCCGGGCGGTGGTGGCGCACGCCTTTAATCCCAGCACTTGGGAGGCAGAGGCAGGTAGATTTCTGAATTCGAGGCCAGCCTGTTCTATAGAGTAAGTTCCAGAACAGCCAGGGATACACAGAGAAACCCTGTCTTGAAAAACCAAAACCAAAAAAACAAAGAGAGAGAGAGAGAGAGAGAGAGAGAGAGAGAGAGAGAGAGAGAGACAGTTGATGCAGCCCCTTGTATTCCACCACATACACATGTGTACACACACACACACGCACACACACGAACACTACTTTCAATTGTTTCATGGTACCATAAATAATTTTGTTACGATTGAAAAGGATTACAATCTTAGAACTTTTAAAATTACAGTTGGTGCTAAATGTCTGTTCTTTTTTTTTTAAATCTATTATATATTTGGTTTTGTTTGTCCTAGAGTTATCATTTACTTTTTATTCTCTTAAGTTGTGTGTGTGTGAGCGTAGGTGCCCTCAATCCCAGAGACATCAGATTCCCTAGAACTAGAGATACTGGCAGTTGTAAGCCATCCTCTGTGAATGCTAGGAACAGAATTCAAATCCTCTGGAAGAGCAGTCAATGCTGACCCACCTCTCCAGCTTTCCCATACATAGTTTCTCTAACGTGTACACACTGCACCTTAGTTCTTTAATAGAATGCTCTTATTATGTTCCTGGCACTGGATAAAGATTGTGTCTGTGGTCCTTTCCCTCTTTCCTTTGTGAGTATCATGTTCCTCCTTCACTCATCTTAAGATTCACACAGGTAGGATGTCCTTGGGTGATACCACATCCATTCTTTCTCAATCTCCTAAGACTTTAAAATCCTAACTGCTAGGAAGGTTGTGGTTCCTCTTAAGCAAAGGTTTTTGAACTTTACTTCACCCTTATCCACTAAAGCATGTTCATATCAGAAAAGCATGCAAAAGTCACAAGAAAGCTTTTGAGGGCAAATTCTGGGCACACTATAGGCTATGCATGGGAAGGAGATTGGTATCTTTGGCTAAACTCAAATGATCAACAGTACTTTTTCTTTTAAGCTCATTATCATGCTATTTGTTTATGAAACAGTAAAACATAACATCATCCTTCTGGGAGTTAGCATGGATATCCAGTAATCATTTGTTTAAGTACATTAAAAAAAAAACTACGTCAATGTATAAATATATATTTAAGGATAACTGATACTGCATAGAGGATCACACTGCTTTACTAATCTTCCATTGCCCTAAAGAATTTATTCCTTTATTTAAGAGATACTTGAGTATTAAAAAACAACACACACACACACACACACACACACACAACTAAAACCCAGAGAGGAAAGACATTAAATCTCATTTGCAGGTGGCCTTTGTAAATGCACCTGGTTAGGTTGTGTTTCTATTAGTAAAATATTGTAGATTGCCAGGTAACACAAAGAAATCTGTTTTTATAGAATGCCATTGACCAACATTACCAGTAGAATTTTTGCAATATTGCACTTAGATTGTTTTTAGCCTCAATTATAATAAAAGGCCTCTCAGGCTTCCAATCACCCCATAAATGTAAATTTAAGTGTGCATGTCCTTAGAGTCAAATTATGGGCTAGCAGCCTTCACTTTGTTTTATAGATACAGAAATCTCCTGTCTACTGCTGTGATTTTTCTAAATCCCATTATCTCCACATTAAAAAAAAATTGACTCCAAAATATTAACAAGAAGATGCTGGTTAAAATCAATTGACATTTAGCAAGCTTTTGAAATGTTTCAACACTTGGGGATGGAAACCAATAACACACCGGTTTCTGATTTTCAATCTATTACAACCTTTCAAAACTGAAAATGAGCTCCTATGGTGGTGTACACTTTCAATCCCAGCACTGGGGAGGCTGAGGCTGAAAGATCAGGAGGCTGAGGCCAGCCTGAGATACAGAGTGAGTTCACAGGGAAGCTGGCCTAGACTGCACACACAAGAGTGTCTCAAAAAAAAAAAAAAAAAAAAAAAAAAGAATAAGGAAAAAAAAAAAACCCCAACCAACCAAAAACAACAAAATAGCTAATCGTTGTAGTGCTTTAACCCCAGCCCTTGGGAGGAGGCAGAGGAAGGTGGACTTCTGAATCCGAGACCAACCTGGTCTACATAATCAAATTCCAGGCCAATTAGGGCTACATAGTGAGACCCTCCCTGTCTTTAAATAAAGAAAAACAAAACATCTCCCAAAAGACTTTCTATGCCTTATGCCTACAAATGTGGATAACCAAAACAACAAAACCAACAATTTTCCTCTTGCTCCAGTTTTGTGGGTAACAAGACATGCCAAGGTGGTTCATATTTGTGGTACTATAATCTGCCTGCCCACACCCTACCAAAGGTTTCTCAGTCAGAAGTGAGAAAAAGCAGTTTACTTAGTGCATCTGATTGCTTGTCTCAAGTTGACATTTTCTTACCAGACCAGCAAGATAAACAATCAATTGTGTTTGAGAAACTTTACTGTGCCTGTGTTTTCCACTGAAGCAGATGCTCGGATTCCGCTCACAAACTACAATAAATAACCTACATTCCTGAGTTACGCTTTTCCCTTAACTATCATCTGAGTATCTTGTCTCCCCCACCCTGGAGCATTTTACTTCCTTGCTTTGTTAGCACCCCACACCTCCAGTCTTCAGATCATTTAAGTATGAACAATGCCAATCCAAATATAAGGCTTTAAACATTTCCAAAAATTGCCGCTTAATTAAGGAAGCACACCAATAAGAAAGGTTTTGGTCACAGTTGTGAGCCTCCAAAATCATAATAATACAGTCTACTTTTGTCTATCTAGAATAAATGTTACAGTACACACATGGAGGAGTGGATAAATTTTGGAGCTACAATGGATTCTGAAAATATTTTCATGCTGCTTTAAAGTGATTTTCCAGCAACTCAATAAACTCTGATTTTAGGAATTCAAACCGTGCAGATGTAGCAATTCAATTTTAGGGAAAAAAGAATCTAGAGAAATGACCAAAGAATGGGTTTTAACCATGACTCCAAGTAAATTTAGAGAACTTTAAATCTCAGGGGTTCAATGGGCCTAAGTGGAATTAAAACAAAAGTTGTTTTGTATTCTATTAATAGCAGATGATTAAACGCATATCTCATTTCAAATGGAATTCATTTATAAGTACTTAAACTTACTAAACTGGCCACTAATCCCATGTCTGTTTCTGGAAAAATTCTCTCACATAACATGCAAGTTAAGCGACCAATCACCACACGCTCTGTCAGCTTAAGTCAATTCTTATTAAAATCTCAGTGCTCTCTGACTCCAATAACCTCTCCAAATCATCGACGTAGAAAAAGTCCAACCGCCTCAATTATAATAAAATTAAATAAAATATATATGTTCATAATAATTGTATATAGATGTATAAAGCTGTCAAAACGCTAAACAAAAAACTAATCAAAAGAAAAGCCAAATCGAACTTATAAGCTACTGTATAAAAGAGTCCAGGAGGGAGAAGGCGTTTCAAGTCTTCCCAAGAGCAGATTCCCTGGCAGTCTAGAAAATTCCCTGAGCTGAGGGAGCCAGGCTCACCTGGCGATGGATTCCTAATTACGGAGGAGTTTCTCCCCTACATTCTTGAGCGCTTTCTTTTCTCTGAGGAAACTCGAGCTTGTCTCTTTTCTCTCTCTCTCTCTTTTGGATCTGGGGAGGGCTTAGCCCCAGCGGTCAGACCAGCAGAGTCACTGATCACAAAGAGAAGCTGGGGGAGGACAAGAACCTCTCGGGGACCCTGCGGATTGTCGTCCACGTCTCCAATCCCCGTCCTCCAACACGGGAAATGTGAGGTCCCTGGGAGTCTCCGAGGGTCCAAGAGGGAAGGGGAGAGACCCTTATCGTGTAAAGCCCCCACTTTATCTCAAAAGTGAAAAAGAATCTCCACCTACCCGGCTGGCGACAATGGTCAGCTGCTTGGCGGGGCTCACGTTCCTGGCCTCGAACCCTGGAGTCCCCAAGTCTGTGGGCCTCCCAGCCTCCGCCCTCAGCCTGGAACCACAGGGTCCCGGACCTCCCTTCCCCGGTCCCGAGCTCCGCAAAGCCCCACATTTACCCGGTACGTGTTCTCCGTGAGCCGGTTCACCTCCTCCGGCCCCCGAGACATGGCTGCAGCCTCCGGGAGGGCGAGCGCGGGAGGACGCGGCGGGGCCTCGTGGCCGCCGGACTCCGGGCGGCGGGAGCGCCTAGGACTTGGGGCTGAGCGGCCCGCGAGAGTCGGCCGCCGCCTCAGCTGTCAGCGGGAGAGAGCGAGTGCGCGTCTCCGCTGCCAAAATGTCAAAACTTTGTGGCGCTTCGGTCTGGGAGAAGCTGTGAGGTAAACGTAGCCTGCCGCGGCTGGGACTAGCAAAGGGACGGGCAGCCCCACCTGAGGCCGGCGGAGTGGGCGGGGCTGAACGGCCAGAGGGCGGGGCAGCCCCACCTGAGGTGGGCGGGGTCTAGGCAGAAGAAACTGGGGTGGGCGGGGCTGCCTCACGGTGGGAGGGACAATTTGTTGGGGCAACGAGGGGGGAATGGGGGAGAAGACAGGGAAACGACTTGTTGAGCTAGGTGGGCGTGGCCTAGAGGCTTGCTAAGCGGAGCAGAAGCCCGGCCAGTGCGTAGGACTGATTGGCCCCAGATGAGGCGGTGGAGCGGGGGTGGGGGCTGAGAGGCCAACAGGAGGGAGAAGCCAAGAGGAGGGGACGCGCTCTTACCCCTCCCGAAATGGGTTGGTAGGCGTGGTCTAGATGGCGGATGGGCGTGGTCAAAACAAGATGAGACGGAGTGAACGAAGTGGCTCTAGTTGTGCCCTCCAGATTGGCCCCGCAGAATTGAACCGGTGGGCGCGGTCTAGCAGACTGATGGGCGGTGCTGAAGTGAGGATGGAGTGGTCTGGGCAGCCTGAGGCAGGCAGGGAATGGAAGGGTCTTCCTCGTGGTGAGCGTGGCTGAGCACGCCCTGATGGGCGAGGCTGGAGCAGTATAAGGATAGGTGGCTGGAGTGTACCCTCGAAAAGGCTCGAGGACCAATGGCCCAATGGACCAGGCCACCTCACCTAAGGCTTGGGGGTGGAGGTAAGACCTCGGTGCGCCCTCTCCCGGCCCTCCCAGAATTCCAGCCAAGCACCTACATTGTGGTGTCTTTCAGAACAGGATCTGGACCTTTGGGCTTCTAGGTCTTTAGTCTAGTGTCTGCCACAAGGTGCTGGCCCTGAAAGCTCTAGGCCCATGTCTTCCGCAGATGAACCCTCTCTGCTCTCTGCCTTTGAGTAACTTCCACATACCTCATATGAATCGATTTCCCTGATTGAAGGTCTCATGGATCAAGCAAAGGAGTTGCCTTCTGCAATTTTGAAAGTTCCAGGGTGTCAGAAAATGTAACTAACGCCAAGATCTGATTACTGGAATAACAGAACAGTAAGAAAAACTTAAAATCCCATGCCTTACAACTGTGTAAATCACAAGGCTGTTAAAAAATTTTCCTTTGCGGGCTGGAGAGATAGCTCAGTGGTTAAGAGCACTGACTGCTCTTCCAGAGGTCCTGAGTTCAATTCCCAGCAACCACATGGTGGCTCACAACCATCTGCAATGGGGTCTGATGCCCCCTCTCTGAAGAGAGCAAGGGTGAATACATAAAATAAAATTTTCCTTTGTGCACACGTGTGTGTGTGTGTGTGTGAGAGAGAGAGAGAGAGAGAGAGAGAGAGAGACAGACAGACAGACAGACAGAGACAGAGAGAAAGAGAGAGAGAGACAGACAGACAGACAGAGACAGAGAGAGGTGGGAAGAGATAAGATACAAGAAGTCAACCTTGGGCATCATTTCTTAGCCCATATCAACTTTTAATATATATATTTTTTGAGACAGAGTCTTTTACTGAAGTAGCTAAATAGGACAGACTGATGCTATCAAGTCTCCACAAGCCCCATGGATCCACCTGCCTCCCTCCTCCCCAGCACAGGAATTACAGGAGCATATCTACTGTATGTAGCTTTTTACATGGGCTCTGAGGATTGAACTCAGATCCCTGTGTTTGCAGCACAAGTACTTTACAAGCTGACCCGTTTCCTCAGCCCCCTAGTCAGCTGAGGCATTTAAGATGTCTGTCCATTTATGTCCTAGAAGCTATGTAAGTGTGTGGCTCCTGGCACGTCTTTGTGTGTGTGTGTGTGTGTTTTTAAAATTATTTTATATGTGAGCTACTTCGATTTCATGTGTGTTTCCTGTGCACCGTGTATATGTGTGGTATCCTCAGAGGTCAGAAGAGGGTTTCAGATCCCCTGAGACTTGGGTTATGACCATCATATGGGTGCTGGGAAACAAACCTAGGTCCTCTGGAAGAGCAGTCAGTGTTCTTAGCCACCAGTTCCTCCTGGTGCTTCCTGTTCTTTACCTGTCACACCCAATCCAGCTCTGGACATGTCCTGGGGTGCACACCTAGGACTGAGGTGACCCAGACTCCAGGGACACAACAACCTTCTCCTAGCAGGAAACACACTTAGCCCTTGAGTCTTGGACTCAGTGAGAGTGGGCGAGGTCTTATGTTTAAAAGCTGTCCAGGTACAATTGCTTTGTTTATGAGCTCGTAGGATACGAAGCTTCTAAACTGCTCTGGGATAAAGTTCACTGGGAAATACATACAAAGAAAGCACTGTGTGCCCCAGATGGAAACACGGAAGGTATGAGATGCCTCTGGACTTAGAACAGACTCAAGCACTTGGACTCTGTGGCAGTCTTATCACGTTTTGTAAGCTATAAAACATATCTGGCTTGGGAACCAAATGGTGGTGTGCATTGCAGGTTGGAGGAGATAACACCTCAGCCCTAGGTTGTAGTGGGAGAAGCTACCCATTTCTCTAAAGGATCTTTAGGAGCTGACTCAGAAAATGTGCCAACTGGGGTTCACTTGTCATATATGTGGGGTGATAAGCAGGACTCTATAATTACCACCATTACCTATTAGGGTTCACCAAGGGTGTCTACTGGCTTTTATTGGAACTTAAAAACTCCTTGTCTTTCCTTGGCAGATCACCTTTTTGTCTCAGAACCTCTTTCTGTGTCTTCCTTCTGATGAATGAGGTCATTTCACCCTCCACTGCCAGGCAGTCATCCGAGGAGCTGGAAAGAGAGCAGAAGCTTAACCTTTAACACCCCACAGCTTGGCAGCACCAGTTCTAAGCCAGAGAAGACAGTTTAACAAGCCGTCATAAAGCCAGTGAGGATCTCAGATGGCCCAGTTAGATCGCCACGGTTGGCATTTGATCAGAGATTGGAGTTCTTGATTGTATGCAAATCTTTGCATAGATTTTCTGGGCATATCAAGCTCAACTTTGTGGAAATAACTTCCTAGTTATGATCTTCCTGCTTCCTGAAAAATCCTTTTAGAATAGCTAGTTTTGTACATTTTTCCCCCCAATAATGCTAGGAATAGAACCTGAGGCCTTGCCTATGCTAGTCAAATGTTCTACGGCTAAGCCATAGCTTAGACCTCACAGGGGATTCTGGCTGGACAGGCATTCAACCACAAAGCTCAAGTAAGAATGGTCAGTTTTAAATCTTTCCAGGCATCAAGCATGAGGCTTCCAGTCCCAGCTCTGGGATCGGCACATAAATACCCAGGAGGTCTTTGTTGAACCAAAGAGCAAGTGGATAATTATTTTCAGTTATTTTCTTAGTGCTTGATACTCTGAGTATATGTGTAAGTGGCAGCGGTGGGGTTGATGAGGAGGTAGGATGAGTTGGGCTGGACTCATCTTTCAATGCATGTGCAGAAGGCAGAATTTAAGGATTGAGATGAAAGCCGTAATAGAGGTACAGTCGACCATGCCTGTAGGCAAAAAGGTGGGCTCCGTCTCAAAAAACCCATTTGGACTCATTAAAGGTGTTCGTTACTGCATGCGCACTGGAGAGCCCATGAGCTCTTGAATGCTCTTGGACTTTAGGTGCTCATCAAGAGTGGAAGAAAGTGGATCAATAGGAAGGTTTGACTCAGAAGAAGGTAAGACGTACTGGCCACTACTGGATTGCTTCTCAGTACAGTTAAGTGCTAAGAAATCCACCTTCCCCAACTCCTAGCCATCTAGCCTCTTAGTACCTTAGCCAAACAGGTCCCCAGGGGCAGAGAACCACTGTCTCCTCTTCTGGCTCTTGCTTCAGTTAAGTAGTCAAATGTCCTATTTATGTTGACATAGTTTGTAAGATGCAATCCTTGGACCTAGGAGATGCACACACACACACACACACACACACACACACACACACACACACACACACAAGCCAAACCTGGGTGTGGGGTCAAATGTCTGTAACCCCAGGTCTGGAGATGGGGTGAGTTGGAAGAATGTCAGAAAGATCCACGGGGCTCTTTGGCTAACTAGGCAAGCCTGAAATGGCAAGTGACAGACCCTGTCTCAAAAAAATAAGGTGGAAAGTAACTGAGGAAGACACTTCTGCCTTCCTCATCTGCACACGTGGGTATACCTACCTACATATGCATGCACACATAGGCATGCAACACACACATTCACATAACACACATAAGATACAGTTGCAAGTAGCAATGCCAATAAGCTCTTTTTTTAAAAAAGGATTTGCTTTATTTTTATTTATGTGCATGTATGTGGGGTTATGCTTGGAGGCCAGAAGAAGCCTTCAGATCCCCTGGAACTGGAGTTGCAAGTGGCCATGAGCCACCTGGTGTGGGTGCTGGGAGCCAAGCTCAGGTTCTCTGTAAGAGCAGCAAAGACTCTTAACCACTGAGCCATTTCTCCAGCCTAGACCATCAGACATGGTCTCTGCAATCAAAACAAGCTGGTGGGGCTTCCCTTAAACTTCCTAAGCAGTTGCTCTGGAGTGTTGTGCAGTGTAGAATTCCACAAGGCTTTATAACCAGATAGATTTCCGTTGAGCACAGTCATTAGGGGTGAACCCCTGCAGAGAAGCAGCTCCTGTACAATAATGCTGAAAACAGTCACGTTCTTGAAATGAAGGGCTGGCCATTTTGTGTATTCTCTTCAAGGTGTCCACCTTGTTCCTGTTGAAGGGTTTCCACTAGCTTTTCTCTTCCACTAGAATGTTCCCTGCCTTGTCTCCTCTCATTTGGATTTCTGCCCAGATGCAGTTTCAGAGAGAGACCATCCCTGACCATTCACCCAGAAGTAGTAGTATTTTAGGCCTTTGGTAACAGAATGTTTGCTTTTAATTCTGAAAATGATGATCTTAAGCTGGGACAGGCTGGATGATAATGTAGTTTCCAAAGAAGTCCCTGTATAAATCCTCTGTGTAGCCAGGCGGTGGTGGCGCATGCCTTTAATCCCAGCACTTGGGAGGCAGAGGCAGGCGGATTTCTGAGTTCGAGGCCAGCCTGGTCTACAGAGTGAGTTCCAGGACAGCCAGGGCTACACAGAGAAACCCTGTCTTGAAAAACCAAAATAAATAAATAAATAAATAAATAAATAAATAATCCTCTGTGTCAATGTTAACCTTCCATGACAAAAACCACTCTGCAAATGTGATTAAGGTGTGTACTTGTTAGTATGGATGTATGCATATGTGTGTCCTTATGTGTAGAGGCAAGAAGCCAGTGTCAGGTGTCTTTCCTGGATAGTGTTCTGCATTTATTTATTTATTTATTTACAGTCTCAACAAACCCAAGGTGCATCACTTTGCCTAGACTGGCTGGCCTGTGACCTTCAAGAATCTACCTTTCTTCACCCCTTCCCCCAGTACTGGGGTTACAGGTGCACACCACCATGCCTGGCTCTTTCATACGGATTATGAGGGGCCCAAAGTGAGGTCCTCATGCATGTGTGCATGCCTGTGTCTGTGTTTGGCGCAAGGGTATGGACACACCATGTGCACCCGTGGAGGCCAGAGGTTGTCGTAGAGTATCTTCCTCAATTGTTCCCCACCTTGGTTTTGAAGATAAGCACAGTGAATCTGGCCTCACTGGCTGAGCTGGACTGGCTGGCTTACGAGCCTCAGATGCCCTCACCTCTGCCACCCAGCAACAGCTTTGTATATGTATCCCACAGCATTCAGACTTTTGCACGGGTGATGAGTCTGAACTCTGGTCCTCATGCTTGCACAGTAACCAGCTGAGCCATCTCCCTAGCTTATCCATCTATCCATCTTTGTTTGTTTGTTTGTTTGTTTGTTTGTTTGTTTCCAAAGTCAGGCATGCAACTAAGACATTTTTGAGCCATTCTGTTCATTACCTCAAATCTTTGTCACCAGAAGAATTCTGCATTGCCCTGTCTGCCAGAAACCTGAGAGGGCCCTTATTATTTTTAAATTGAGGTGATGTGTGGAGTGCTAAGTCCAGAACGGGAAGCCGAGAGACCAGGTTTTAGTTTGTGTTTTTCAGTACACAGCAGCAGACAAAGGATTTGCCGCTTCTTAATCTTCAGGTTCTCACTCCCGAAATAAGGCAGTTGGTCCTCACACTGCTCTTTCCTCTCCGACTCTTTCTTTGCCCTTAGTCTCCTGTGCAGAGCTCTGACTGGGAAATCTTTTGTCTCCAGGTGCCAGCTGACCTCATGAGGAGAGTCGGCAAGATAACCTGAACATTCTTCAACGCTTCCAAGGTCAGGAGAGGAGAGGAGCTGGTCTATCGTGAACATTCCTCTAGGCTTTATCTCGCACAGAAACAACTTACTGAGTTTGTAGAAGCTGATCTTAGAGGACTAACCTCATTTGCCTTGTCTTGAGATCACCCCCCTCCCCATCCTACCCCCTGTGGGAAAATGGTGGCAGAGAAAGTTCTAGACTTTTCCCACTAAGTAAATATATATTCTATATTTACCAAACTCCAAAGATTGACCAACTCTTGTAAACTCTCTGTGGGGCCTTAGAAGCTCTCACATGTGCTTGTTAATTTTCCTGGCTGAACAAGAGCAGTAAGTTCTTGAATGATTGCATCTTCTAGTGGGTTTTTGATTGACACAGCTTGACTTTGAATTCCCTAGGCTTCCCAGAGCATAGCCTCTTGAATGCTGGAATTATAGGTGTGTATCACCATGTTTAATGATCAAGGACATGGAAAATGATGACATGACATTTTTTTTTCCCAGAAATATATTGATCCAGGTAAATAGCCAACCTTCTTTCCCCTTCTGCATGCTAGAATTAAAAGCAATTGCCACCACACCCAGTTCTACTTCATGAGACAGAGTTTCTTGCTCGACCTGGAGCTCCCTGACTTGACTAGGCTGGCCAGTAAGCTCTGGGGATCTGCTTGTCCCTGCTCCCTCAGTTCTGAGATTACAGACATGCGCTGCTGTGTCCAGTGTTTATGTGGTTCTAGGGATCTGAGCTCAGGTTTCTCAGGTTTTCTTGGCAAACCTCTTGCCATCCTCCAAGCTCCGTTTAGTTCTCGTTCAAGGTGAGCAAACACTAGTGACACAGGAGTCACCGAGGTTCCACTTGTCACCTATCTAACGATTCATGTGTGTTTGTACACAGCCTGTGGTTATTCGTGTCTATGATCCTAGCACTTGGGAGGTACAGACTGGAAGAACAAGAGTTCAAGGCCAGCTTGGGCTATATAGAAGTATCTCTCACAGCTTCCCCCCCCCCCCAAAAAAAAACCCCAAAACTACATTTGTGCTCACGTACCAGGCTGCTCTCTTTCAGGCTAGATGTTGGCATTTCTAACAAATTCCGTTATAGAGCAGTTGATTCCTCCAGGGACTATGGCCCTGAGCACCAATGCCCTCAACTCTGACTAGAAATTTCTGCAAACCCATAACAGCAATAAACAATAGAACATTTTGCTAAAAGGAAGAGGAAAGATCAACCCTCATGGATCTTATAATTCAGCAGAAAACAGGCATTTCCCCATTAGTACGAATGCATATGATTATAAATAATTAAGCAAAACCTTGAGTCGTAATTTATGTGTTTCCTTTTAAAAGTCCCCAACATATTGACATTGACCGAGAAGAGCAAGGATTCTTAGGAATCAATGGAGACTCTGCTGAGTACGACTTCTCTGAACGCATGCAGACTTCGCCAATTATCGTCCCATCGGTATCTGATCACTATAAAAGTTTTAGCAGCAGTTTGGCGATGATGTCAGGAAGTATTGTGGGCCAGAAATAGGAGCCATAAATTCATGGAGGAAAGAACTTTACAATTTCCATATCCATCACTTAGATGTCTTGACCAACTGCAGCATGCAATGCGTGCATTATTTGTGGCATTTGGAGTCATTGAAAAGTCTTTTCGTTGTTGCAGCATCAGTAGAGTCGGAAGCGGAAATATAAGGTACATCTTTCCTACTATGGAGATAAAAATAATGTGCTTTTCTGGTCTCCTTGCTTTTAAGATGCATCTACTCAAAGAGATAGTCAACAGTAATCTGCTTTCTAGGTCTTTCTAGAAAATGTGAGCATGTAAGCAGTAGTCACCCTATGCAAGTCCCGAGCAATAAGCAAAATTAAACATGAACACAAGGAGATATTAGCAGGGTAGAGATACAGGTCAGTGGTGGAGCCCCTGCCTAGAATCCCCCAGTGAGGAGCTGGGGTGTGGCTCAGTGGTAGAGCCCCTGCCTAGAATCCTCCAGTGAGGGGCTGGAGTGTGGCTCAGTGGTAGAGCCCCTGCCTAGAATCCCCAGTGAGGGGCTGAGGTGTGGCTCAGTGGTAGAGCCCCTGCCTAGAATCCCCAGTGAGGGGCTGGGGTGTGGCTCAGTGGTAGAGCCCCTGCCTAGAATCCCCAGTGAGGGGCTGGGGTGTGGCTCAGTGGTAGGGCCCCTGCCTAGAATCCCCCAGTGAGGAGATGGGGTGTAGCTCAGTGGTAGAACCCCTGCCTAGAATCCTCCAGTGAGGGGCTGGGGTGTGGCTCAGTGGTAGAGCCCCTGCCTAGAATCCCCAGTGAGGGGCTGGGGTGTGGCTCAGTGGTAGAGCCCCTGCCTAGAATCCCCAGTG
The DNA here is from genome assembly GCF_011762505.2 of Arvicanthis niloticus. NCBI lineage: Eukaryota > Metazoa > Chordata > Mammalia > Rodentia > Muridae > Arvicanthis > Arvicanthis niloticus. The sequence continues at coordinate 35,060,892 of NC_133432.1, forward strand.
AGGGGCTGGGGTGTGGCTCAGTGGTAGGGCCCCTGCCTAGAATCCCCCAGTGAGGAGATGGGGTGTGGCTCAGTGGTAGAACCCCTGCCTAGAATCCCCAGTGAGGGGCTGGGGTGTGGCTCAGTGGTAGAACATCTGCTTAGACTCCCCCAGTGAGGGGCAGGGGACTTGTTAGAAGTAAGTACTCGTCTATCATTTGCAAGTCTTTGGATTCAGTCCCTGGCACTGGAAAAATGAAGAAGAAAAAAAGTAAAGACCAGCTAGCTGATTAGAGAGATGGATCCAGGGATGTCATGCACAGCAGGCTTTGAGCCTTTAGGTCTTTGGAGCTACAACATTCCTAAGTGACACATCTTACTATCTTTTGGAGCAGTGGGAATTGGATCCAGGATTCTTGTGTACATGCAACTCCTAATTTTATATAAAAGCATATAGTCTTTGCACAGAACTTATACTTTATCTTTTATTATTTTATTTTATTTTTTTATGAGACAGGATTTTTCTGTGTAGGCCCAGCTACACAGAACTGGAACTTCTGGCTGTCCTGGAACTTGTTTTGTAGACCAGACTGGCCTCAAATTCAGAGATTCACCTGCCTCTGCCTCCTGAGTGCTAGGATTAAAGGTATGCACAACGCTCCTGTAAGCTCCGGGGATTGATTTGAGGCCAGAGGCTTATACAGTAAGTGTTTCTACCCATTGAGCCATGTTTCTGGCTTTACTTTATTCTTTTTTTATTCTACTTTATTCTTTGATATTGGCAGTGTTTTGTTTATTTACTTATTATTTATCTATTTGTTATACACCTTAAACTGGCCTAAACCAAGACCCTGGCTTCAGCTTTCCAAGTGCTGGGATGATAGACATGAGCCATCAAGTTCCATTTCTTCTTCTTCTTTTTTTTTTCCTTCTAGTGTTTCATGTATTCTAGACAGGCATTCATCTCTCTAGGTAGCCACGAATGACCTTGAATTTCTGATCCCCCTGCCTCCACATCACAAGTGCTAAGATTACAGGTATATACCACCTGGTGCTAAGATAGAACCCAAGGCTTTGGGCTTGCTAGGCAAGCATTCTATCAGCTGAGCTATATCCCAGCCTCAGCTTGCTTGTTTATACTTTAAACAATCTCCAGATAACTTATAATTCCTAACATGGTATGAATAACAAGTAAAAATGTACTCTACTACATTGTCTAGTATGCCATAATCACCTAGGAGATGGGCCTCTGGGTATGTGTAAGAAGATTATCTTGATTGTGTTAATTGAGCCATGCCCACAATGGGTGGCACCATTCCCTGGCTGGCATCCTAGACTGTATAAGTGGAGAAAGGGAACTGAGCAATATGCATTCATCTCTGCTTTCCGATTGTGGCTACTTGTGGCTATGATATGATCAGCTGCCTCATGCTCCCGTGGCCTTTCTCCACCACGCTGGATTGCACCCTTGGTCTGTGAGTCAGAACAAGCCCTTGTTTCCTCAAGTTGCTTTTTCCAGAGTAAATTTATCACAGCACTAGGAAAAGGAACTGAGTTATCTAGGGAATAATGAAAAAAAAAAAAAACTGTGTGTATTCTGGGCGGATGTAGTACAAACTGAATGTTTTCAATTCATGCTTGGCAGACTTCAAGAGTATGGAAGGATTCCAAGGGTCCACTGTATTGCTCCTAAACTTTGGAAGAGTTTACAATTGGCTTATAATCAACACAGATAAACACCATGAATACACAAAAAATCCATACATTAGTTATTTGTTATTTTTCCTGTTGATGTAACAAAATAGTGCCTGACCAAAGCAAGGGAGGGAAAGAATATTCATTGTTTGCCTCTCCATAACTACAACAAAAACACTGACCAAAATAGACTCAAGGGAGGAAAGCATTTGGTTTACATTTCCATGTTACAGTGTATCATCAGGGCAGAATCAACAGGAACCTGGAGGCAGAGACTGGAAGAGACCTTGGAGGACCACTATTTAATGTTTGGCTTCCCCTTTGCTTGTTCAGCTCCCTGTTTTAAACAGCCTAGGTATGGAACCACCCACAGTGGGCTGGCTCTCCCGACATCAGTCAGCAACTGAGAAAATGCCCCACAGACTTGACCATAGGCCAATCTGATGGAGGCAACTCCTCACTTGAGGTTCCCTCTTCCCAAGTGACTCTGGGTTGTGTCAAGGTGAAGCTGAAGCTAACCATGACAGAGGGTTTATGTTAACTCAGTCTGAGGGTACAGTCCATCATAGGAGGGAACGCACAATGTTGCAAGTTTGAGGCAGCTGATAGCTTTCATCAACAGTCAGGATGTAGGGAATGTGTAAAGGAGGGCATGCATGTGCACTTGTGCATGTGTGCACATATGCATGTGTGTGTACATGCACATGGGATGTGTGTGTGTACACATGTACAGGTACACATGTGGGCTTGTGTAGAGGACAGGGTTGACATCAAGGTTTCTTCCTTAATCTCTTTCCACCTTATTTTTTGAGTCTCTGAACTTGGAGACTGGCTGGCCAGTGAATCTCTGGCATCCTCCTGCCTCCAGCCTGCAGTGCTGTGGCAGGCACAAATGAATACTGCCACATGTGGATTAATTTCTTTAAGATTTATTTTATTTTATGTATGTGACAATTTGCCTGCACATATGTATGTACACCTTGTGTGTGCCTGGTGCCCTCAGAGGCCAGAAGAGGCCATCTGATCCCCTGGAGCTGGAGTTACAGATCGTTGTGAGCTATCATGTAGATGCTGGAACTCACATCCGGGTCCTCTACGAGAGTAACAAGTGCTCTTAAACATTGAGCCACCCTGGCCGCCACGTGCCTGGCTTTTACGTTCGTGACGATCCAAACCCAGGTGTTTACACACAGCAAACATTATACACACTGCACCTTCTTCCCAGCCCCAGTTACTCAGTCCAGGACGTCAGGCCCCAAAATGGAGCTGCCCACATTTAGTCAGGTTAGATCTTCCTGTCTTGAATGACATAATCCTAAAACTCTCTCAAGGACATGCCCAGGGGTTTGTCTCCTAGGTGACTGATTCTAGATCTGTCAAGTTGACAGCCAGGCCTAAACATCACAGAAGGTGTTTTTGAAAGTTCATACGTTTAAATCTTTCATCTTGGGAAGGACTGTAGTTTGGAAGAACCACGGATGATCAAGTTAGAATATGATTTAAGGAGACTAAAGGGGGAGAGATACTGTTAAAAGTTGAACTCTTGGGGCTGGAAGAACCGCTCAGCACTTGTAGCTAGCTAGCTCTTCCTAGTACCCACATAGCAGCTCACAGATGTTTGTAACTCTATTCTAGGGGATCCAATAGCCTCTTCTGAACTCTGTGGGCCCCAGGAATATGCATGGTGCATATACATACATGCAGGTAAAGCATGCATGGTGGTTTGAATATACTTGGCCCAGGGACTGGCACTATTAGAAGGCTTGACCTTATTGGAGGAGGTGTGGCTTTCTTGAAGGAAGTGTGTCACTGTGGGGTTGGGCTTTGACACCCTCCTCCTAGCTGCCTGAGAACAGACATCTTCTGTTCACCTTTAGAACAAGATGTAGAACTCTCCAGCTCCTCCAGTGCCATGCCTGCCCGGATGCTTCCCATCATGATGATAATGGACTGAACTTTAGAACCTGGAAGCCAGCCCCAATTAAATGTTTTCCTTTATAAGAGTTGCCTTGGTCATAGTATCTCTTCACAGCAATGGAAACCTTAAGACAACATGCAAACATATAAAATAAAAGTTAAACCCCCCCCCCCATTTCTTATTTTAAAGTAGACTTGTTAAGCCTGGTGTGGTGGTTTGAATGAGAATGGCTCCCCCTAGGCTTATAGATTTGAATGCTTAGTCGCCAGGGAGAGATACTATTTGAAAGGATTGGGAGGTGTGGCCTTGTTGTAGGAAGTATGTCATTAGGGGTGGGCTTTGAGGTTTCAAAAGCCCATTCCAAGCTCAGTGTTACTCTCTCTCCTTGCTGCCTGTGAAGAAGACTGTCTATATCCATCCAGATATGTTCTCATTCTCCAGCACCATGCTTTCTGCCATGATGATAATGGGCTGAACCTCTGAAGTGTCAGCCAGCCCTGATTAATGCTTTCTTTTATAAGAGCAGCTGTTGCCATGGTGTCCCTTCACAGCCATAGAACACCGACTAAGACACTTGGGAAGGTAGCTTTCACACTGTAACCTCAGCACTCTGGTATAATCTTGGTCCTATGGAAATCGACACTGGACAATATTCAGTTTGAGGCAACATTTTGAGACAGCAAGATATGATAAAAAAATATAGTGAGAATTCTGAAATTTTGGTTTCCTTAAAAAACACAAATATAAGAATGTGCTTTCATTTTAATCTCAGGTGTAGGGATGTGGGCTGCTGCAGACTGTCCACAGCAGCTGATGGTGATTTGCCTCGTGCTCTAGTGGAGCGTGGTATTGCCAGCTGCAGATAGTTTCTGCGATTGTGTGGCATTTGTAGTTCTGGGAATGTTTCAGAGGGTATATAAATGCTAGGACTGAGCGTTAGGGTGAGCGGTTGTTGGTCATTCAGGGCGTTGTTTGCGGTTTGTTAGTAGCCAGGGTCAGAGAAGAAACAAAAGGAAAGAAATTAGAGTCAGAGATTTTCCTAATTCCTCTCTTCCCTCTGTCCTTGTTTTTGTTCTATCTAGTGTTAGGGAATGAAATGGAGGGGTGTGTGTGTGTATGTGTGTGGAGGGATGTGGGGGTGGGGGGAAAGAGTGGGGAAGAGAAGAACCCACAAAGTAGCAAAAACAAGCTACACAAAAACAGTGACTACCCTGAGAAAATGTTGCACTGTCTGAGAGTTCATATTCTTTTTCAAACCTTTGTCTCATTTATGTGTTTGTGTGTAGGTGTGGGTGCTCTTGGGTGCACATGGACTTTGGCTCCCAGACGGAAGTCAAAAGACAGTTTGTGGAAGGTGAATCCTTCCACTCCCTGGGTTCTAGGGACGCAAACTCAGGTCGCCAGAATTGGCAGCAAATCCTTCTACCCGCTGGATGCTGGACCGGACCGCTTCACTGGCCCTGGGCACACATCGTTAAGCCACTCCCCATTAAGCCACGCCCCTTAAGCCACGCCCTCAAAGCACTTTTATTTCATTTAATCGCTGGGCAATCCCTTTACATCCACGTTTCTAGTGAGTGAGTCTCGGAACCATTTTCACGAGCTGGCAACTAGAAGCCCTCAAAGAAAGGTCACTCACTTTGCTTCAAGTCATTCACTCAACGACATGCCACAAAGTAGGAATATGAACAATACTATTTTTAGAAGTCCCCCAAATAGGAGGATACTCACAGAGTATTATTTGGTGAAATGATCAAATAGGAGGATACTCACAGAGTATTATTTGGTGAAATGATCAAATAGGAGGATACTCACAGAGTATTATTTGGTGAAATGACGACACATCTTTGGCCCCTTAAATTAGTTCACGATCCTCAGAAGAGACCTCTTGCTGTAGTAACTTTCCTCTGAAAACAAAAAGAAAAAACAATTTGTCTGCCTGGCCAGCAAGCTCCAGAAAATTCTCCTACTTCTACTTCCCCCCCCCTCCCCCAGTGCTGGGATTGTAGAATGAAGCAGCACCCAGCTTTATGTGGGTGCTGAGGATCAAACTCCAGCATGCTTGCATGGGAGTTCATGCTTACACGACACACACTGGGCCATCTCCTTACTCTGGTAGATAAGACTTTAGCTTATAACACAGAACAGCCTTCAGAGCGCCTTAGGTCTTGAGACATTTAGATGTTTGACATGAAGGTGATGAATACTTGGGTGTCTACATTTCCCTGTACCTGAGTTGAATGAGCTGATCATAGCTTAATCAGACTCCAGGGTCTCAAGCCAGTGGGTTATTCTATATAGGCATGGCTTCTGGGAGCAAGGGTTGGTACTTGCACCCCATCCTTTCCAAGCTTGTGTTAAGTGTGGCTATGATAAGAAACCACTTCCCCCAGGAGTGTTATGGAATAGTATCTTTTAAACATGGTATGGCAGTTGTCCCCATGCTCATAGCAGCACTGGTGGCCTGAGTAAGATGGGGCCCATCAACAGAAGGGATGGAGGGGGCTTGGGGTGGACAGCCTCTCTGGGGAGCTAGTCTAGTTGCTGCGGGGGGAGGGGTTCTTATTCCTCAATGGGACAGACACCGGTCAGTTGTCCCTGCTCAAGTAAATAACCCCCACCCAAGCTCATGCAGGCAACTCTAGCTAAATGCAGTGGGGCACCAAAAAGAAAAAAAAAAAGTAGGGAGGACGACTTTTGTGGGAGAAGCAAGAGTTGAGGAGGAAAGAGAGGGTCCAAGAGTAGATAAGGTGGTGGGAGATATAATAATTGTACATTATACATACACATTACACACACACACACATGCATGAAATTGTGAAAGAATACATTTTTAAAAAGAAAAATCTATTTCCCCAATCCAGACAGAGTGTGGGCTGTCAGGATTTGTCCCATTTGTGACTTGGTGAACACACACACACACACACACACACACACACACACACACACACACGTGCATGCACATATGACACACCACCATCAACAACATCACTGCTGCTATCACAGTGGAACAAGCTATGAGCACATGTCCAGTGTTCTTTACTCATGAAAAAAACATTCTGGCAGATGCAACCCTCTCTGTAAATGACCCTGTGACCCCAGGGCTTGTCACAGCATGTCCCAGCCTCCTATCTCTAGGAATGGGGGTGGGCAATCCTTCAAATGACCCTGAGGGGGTAGTGAAAGGTCATGCTTGGCTTGAGGGCAAGTCTCTTGACACAGCTGTTCAGGCTCCAGGCTACCACGTGACTCCGTGCCAGGGTTTCCCCTGGAATGTGCAAGATAAGTCATGTAAACTCTCTGCTCCCTGCTGCTGGGGCTATTGGCTAGGAAGAGGTCCTGGGAAGTCACAGGTCCTGCAACTGTCCCTGTCTGTCCCTTCTGAGGTTACCTTTGATCTCCACTCTTAACTGAGATTGCAACTCAAAGGGAGAGCTCCTGGGTGCTCCTCGACTTCTACCTCTGAGCTCCGATCCTGGAGAATGTAGTCTGGTTGTATTTCTACCTCTCGGACGGTTCAGCAGCACCTGTGCATTTGTATTTGAAACTGAACTCTCTCTCTCTCTCTCTCTCTCTCTCTCTCTTCCTTTCTTGTCTTTTGTTGTTTTTGAAATTATTATACCTGGCCTGATTTGCTGCCTCCACTGAAAACACTTCCCTATGTTGAATTGATTTTGCCACCCAATATTCCAGTATTGACTGGTATTGAACCCCCAGCCTGGCATATTTTGTGAAAGCACTCTACCTCTGAGCCATACCCCTATCCTCTTCCCATTTTCTTCTTTCAGATTTAGAGTCAGAGTTTTGCTGTAGCTCAAGCTGCCCTTGAACTGACTCCATAGTCCAGGCTAGCTCAGGCATGTGTGGATAATCCCCCAGCCTCAGCTTCTGAGCCATGTCACCCAACATTCCTTATTTTCCAAAATTTAGTGAGATACTACAAGATTCACCCATGTGGAATTGTTGGGGGTGATGTTGTGTGAGATTGGGGGACACTAAAAATCCCTTTATTGGTATTTCTTAGAACCAGCAACCTAGTCTCTTCTGTTAGGTTTACTACAACTTCATTCTCCAAGGCCCGGGTCACCCTGGGGTCACCTTGTTGCCGGTTTGGGCAGGTCAGCACGTTACTCACTCTGACTAGCCAGCCACTCACCCTTGAGTCACATTGATCAGAAAGCCTGGGACAGATATGACATCATCAGCAAATACAGCCACTCACAGATTTGGGTACAGTTCTGTTTGCTTTAGAGATAAATGTCTCTGGCTAGGGCCTGTGGGGGGGGTGAAGGACACCAGGCCTGTGAGTGTTAGTTAACTTTATGTGCTGATGTGTCAGCAAAGCGACCAGGGAAAGGGAGGGTGAGAAAAGTCCTTCGGGACCAACCTGCTGCTCTGCCACAGTGATCAGGAGTGAAAAGGTGTGTCCTTGGCTACTGCACAAACAGACTTCCGGCAGTGGCACTTCCTATTAGCCGACTTGCTGTTCTGAGCATGCGTTCTATCTCCCCTGGGTTGTTATCGTGTGTGTGTGTGTGTGTGTGTGTGTGTGTGTGTGTGTGTATGACAGAGAGAGTATGTATGACTGAGAGAATGTGTATTTTCATGTGTGTGTGTGTGCATATACCTCTGTGTATGACAGTGTGTGTATGAGAGAAAGAGAGTGAGAGTGTATGTGTATTATACCTGTGTGTGTGTGTGTCAGAGTGTGTGTATGAAAGTGTGTGTGTGACAGAGTATTAGTAATGAGAGAGTGTGCATATTTGCATGTGTGTGTGTATATATATGCATATGCACGTACCTGTGTGAGTACATATACCTGTGTATATGACAGAGAAAGAGTGTGTGTGTCTGTGTGTGAAAGAGAGAAAGAGGGAGGGAGGGAGAGAAAGTGTATGTGTGTGCATGTATGTGGTGTGTGTTTGTGTGTGTGATGTATATATATGTGTTTGATGTATGTATGTATGCATGTGAGATAATGCAGTGCCATAATGCTCCCTTGAAGGTCGGAGGGCAACCAATAGTGTCAGTCCTTGATTTTTATCTTATATGAGACAAGGTCTTAGGCTGCATCTGCAAGGGTAGCTGGCTCAGCTTCCAGATATTTTCCTGTCTCTGTCCCCCACCTCCCTGTGGAACACTGGGAGTCTAGATGCCTGCGACACCATGTCTGGCTTTACATGAGTTCTGGGGATCCCAACCTGGGTCCTCAGGCTTGTAGGACAAGAGCATATTCACTGAGCCATCTCCTCAGCCTAGTCGGTGTCTTTCAGAGACCATCTAGAGAGTCTCCTAATGTTCTGCCTCTTGTTAGTCAAAGTCTCAGTCAAAACTCGGTAGATGCATTAGTTTCTTGTCTCACTGCAGTGACAAGATACATCACAAAAGCAACTTAGAGAAGAAAGGGTTAATTTGGGTCCATGATGGGAGGGGATGCATTCCATCATGGTGGGGAAGGCATGGTGGCAGAAGTATCCCTAGGCAGGAAGCAGAAAGAAATGCATGTTGGTAGTCAGCTCTTTCCTTTTCCTTCATGTTTCTTTCCTTCATATATATATATATATATATGTGTGTGTGTGTGTGTGTGTGTGTGTATGTGTATATATATGTATACATGTATATATACACACACATACACACACATATATATATACACACACATACATACACATAGATAGATATACATCTAATATATATAAACATCTAAAATATATAAAATCTCTTTATATAAAACATATATGTTATATAAATATATAAAAACATATATATGTTTGCCTCCATGTATCTTTGCACACCATGTCCATGTCTGGTGCCCAAAAATACCAAACAAGGGCATTGGATTCACTGGAACTAGAGTTACAGACAGTTGTGAGCCCCCATGTGGCTGCTGGGAATTGAATCCAGATTCTCTGGAAGAGCAGCCAGTGCTCTAACCACTGAACCATCTTTCCAGCCCCTCAATCTCTCCATCTTTTTCAGCAGAGAATAAAATGTTAGGAGGCAGAGCCAGGAAAATATCTGGAAGCTAGCGGGCTTTGATATTCTCTCCTTTGCAAACCAAGAGTCCCTCTCAGGCCTGGGCTTGGCAATGTACTTCAGGATTACATAATTCTTTGTTACACAACAGGGGAGAGAATGTCATTTCCTTTCTAGATATCAAAAGGGCTTTTGAACAAGTTTAAGGTGAGGTTTGCACAATACCAGGGATATCCTAGACACATGTGATCGGCACATGTGTGTCTCTCTTAAGATTTGCATTTATTTTGAATTATATCTATGACTATGTGTGTGTGGGAATGTGCAGGTGAGTGCAGGTGCTTCTGGAAGCCAGATGTGTCGTTCCCCCTGAAACAGGTCGTTGTGAGACGCCTGACGTGAGTGGGACTCAAACTCAGGTCCTCTGCAAGAGCAGCTCTCGCTGAACTTATAACCACAGAGCCATCGTGCCAGCCTCAACATACTTCTCTTTTTGAGACAGGGTCTCATGTATCTCAGGCTGGCTTCAAACGTGCTATGTAGTCTTCTGATCCTCCTGCCTCCACCTCCCAGTGTCACAGGAGTGTTGGAAGGAGTCTAGGGCATTGCCAGACTCGTTCCTTGGCAGGAACAAAGAATTGATTGACCTAGAAAGACAAAAGACCAAGCTACAGAAAAGGGGAAAGAGAGAGCTTTGTGATTTGGGATGGGAGAAATATAAGGCCGGAAGACCATCCATTGAACAGACAATGGCTTGAGTATTTTACAGGGCCTCTGGGCCTTCCGTCCCCACTATTGGTTCTGTGTAGACATTTGTCCCTGTGCCTTCCTGGCACTTCTTGTCTGGGAACAAGAAGCCACCATCTCAGGGAGCTTGCTTTTGTTTTGTGGTCTATATGTATCTCCGTAACTCTCCTTCACTGGTTTTGGGATTACTGGTGTCATGCCTTGGTTATGGAGTGCTGGAGATTGAACCCTGGGCTTATACATGCTACATAGGCCAGTTGAGCTACATCTGCAACCTTCCATTTTTAGTTTTTGAGACAGAGTATTCAGCTCACTATATAGCCCAGTCTGCCCTCAAATTTGTAATTCTGCCTCCACCTCTGGAGCTCAGTATCACACCTGACTTGAATCATACACTTTCTTTCTCCTCTTCTTCTACCCCTTCTTCCTCTTCCACCTCCTCCTCTTCCCCCTCCTTCTCTCACCTACCTCTCCTCCTCCTCTTCCTCTTCCTCCTCTTCCTCCTCCTCCTCTTCTACTGTTTTGAGACACAGTCTCATCATGTAGCTCTGACTGTCCTAGAACTCACTGTATAGACCAGGCTGGACTTGAACTCACAGAGATCTGCCTGCCTCTGGAGTTCTGGGACTGAAGGTATGTGCTAATACACAGACACAGCTGGATTATACATTTTCAATTGTTTTTCTTCATACTTATCCAGAACAGACAAAAGCCAACATAGACAACAGTAAAACTAATTTTGCATTGTATTTGCTTTGTTAAAATACATGAAGGGGACACTGGAGCCAGGTTAGCTGGTTAAATAAGTGCTTGGTGGGCAAGCGTGAACACTTGAGGCTGACCCTCAGCACCCATGTAAACACGCGTGTGATTCCAGCTCAGAGGAGGTAGAGAAAGAGTGATCTCTGGAGTTGGAGGTCTAACCTATCTATTTGGTAGGCTCCAGGTTCAGTGAGAGAACTTGTTTCAGAAAACAAGGATGTTCCCTAATGGGTGACATCTGAGGTTGATCTCTGGCCTCTACACACGTGTATGCTTACCCACATGCTTATACACACAAATAAATATAATAAAAATTGAAAAGAGATTTAACATAATCTTTGTGTGCGTATGTGCACACACACATGTCCATATGTTTGCATGCACACATGTCATCTATGGTACATGTGAAAATGAGAGGATGACTTTCAGGAGTCAGTTCTTTGCTTCTACTGTGTGGATCCCGGGAATTGAACTCAGGTTGTCAGGCTTGGCTGTAAGCACCTTACTGTCTGAGTTAACTCACTGGCCCGCGTTGAAGCTCTTGAGGACTGAGCTCGAAGTTAATGCCTCGAAAGACACACTTGTCTAGCTCTTTTTTTTTTTTTTCTCTTTGGCATTAGAGTTTGAACCTAGTACTTTGTGTGTTTTGGGGAGGGCTGAGGGTTGGGGGGTGTCTTTGGTACTACTGAACTATGTCCCCAGCCCTCAGTTATTTCTGAGACAGGGTCTCACAATGTATCCCAGGCTGCTTTGGGACTCTCAAGCCTTCTGCTTCCACTTCTGGAGTCCTGGGATTACAGGCATGTCTCACCACTGTGCTGTGCACTTCCCGAATCTCATTTCTCTCACACCTGCTGCAGATGTCACGAGTGTATCAGAGCTGTAGATGGAGGGAAGGAAATATTACAGCAGGAACAGGTCCACACTGATCTTTAAGAAAAGGCTCTGTGAGGGCTTGGCCCAGGGAGTGACACTATTTGGAGGTGTGAACTTTTTGAAGTAGGTGTGGCCTTGTTGGAGTGGGTGTGGCCTTGTTGGAGTAGGTGGTGTCACTGTGGGCGTGGGCCTTAAGACCCCCTCATAGCTGCCTGGAAGACAGTCTCCTAGCAGCCTTCAGATAAAGATGTAGAACCCTCAACTCCTCCTGCACCATGCCTGACTGGATGCTGCCATGTTCCCACCTTGGTGATAATGGACTGAACCTCTGAACCTGTAAGCCAGCCCCAATTAAATGTTGTCCTTTATAAGACTTGTCTTGGTCATGGTGTCTGTTCATAACAGTAAAACCCTAAGACACGCCCCAATCCAGTCCTGCTCTCCAGCCTGCCCCTGAGCATCACGAAGTCCCAGCTGTCACCTAGGACCCAGCAGAGAAGTAGCTGTACACACAGCTATGTGAACTGCCCCATACAGCTACTAGATAGTGCTCTGGGTGTGTACATGCATGTGTGAATGTGTACGTAGATAGGTACATATGTACGTACCTCCAAAGACAAAGGCAGTTATTGGATTAATCTGCTCCGCATGGGTTTAAGTGTGACCTCCCACTGCAAACTTGACTGAGGAAACACAGAAGGATGAGACATGAGAGGCCACATAACTGCTATCCTTTAATACCTATTTAATACTACCTGTGGGCTACATATCTGAACTCCTGTCTTTGAGGATAATGGTGGTGATGGTGATGATGGAGATGATGATGGTGATGATGATGGAGATGGTGATGGGAATAATTATGATGATCATGATAATCATAATGATTTTTTTTTAAAGGTATATAGGGCTGGGCATAGTGGCCCAGCACTTGGGGCACGGGGCTGGGGGCAGAGGCAGGCAAAACTCTGAGAGATCCAGGACAATCTGATATATAAACTGAGTTCCAGGATAGCCAGAGCTGTTATAGAGAGAAACCTTGTCTCAAAAAAACCAACCAAACAAACAAAAGTCAGTCCCAGGGACCTATTTCTGCCTTGATGTTTCAGCTGCTAAAGATTCCACAACCTCGTACAACAGCGCCACCAGCTGGGGACTAAGTGTTTAAACACATCAGCCAGTGGGGGACACTCCACACTGAACCACAACAGACACCATCAACGTTATATTAACGACGGTTATTAAGTACTTCTTGGTCCTAGCTACAGAGTAGATCCCCTTCTTGAGAGGCAAGCGCCCTACCAACTCGACCACACCCTGAATCATTTATCCTTGGTCTATTTTAGAGATGTCTTTGAAAGTGTGGTGAAAATTTAGGGCCTCTTCGTTGGAAAAAATGAAAGGAATTCATCTGTCTCAAATGTTCCCCCAGGAACAGACTCAGCCTGTGTGACATATGTTCCTTGTATGCCTTGGATTTGGGGGTGGTTTATTTATTTATTTATTTTTTTATTTATTTTTTTGGGGGGGTGTTTTTTAAACCCAGAGTTTTCTGTTGTAGCTAGGCATGTAACTCACCAATCCATATGTGCACTCAAAGTATTTAAAACATCCTTTGCTTACCTGGAGATCTGTTCATCCACTTGTGTGTGGGGAGGGGCGGGTATGTGTGTGGCCTCTCCCCTAGACACTTGTGGCACATTCCACTTCTCCCTCTGTGTCCTTTCCAGTTTTTGTTAATAACTCAGGTATCTGTTGCCTGCTGGGATTCTGACTAATCTAGTTGGCTTGTTCTTGTGCAGGTGACCATAGCTGCAGTGGCCACATCATGTTCAGAAGACTTTGCAACTCTGGTCTCCATCGTCTGGCTTTTAAATTCTTTCCACTCCATAATGGTTTGAACATGCTTGGCCCAAGGAGTGGCACTGTTAGGAGGTGTGGCCTTTTGGAGAAAGTGTGTTACTGTGGGGGTGGGCAATGAGACCCTCCTCCTAACCATGTGGGAGCCAGTCTACTCCTAGCAGCCTTCAGATGAAGATGTAGAACTATCAGCTCCTCCTGCACCATGCCTGACCGGATGCCGCCATGTTTCTACTTTGATGATACCGAACCTCTGAACCTGTAAGCCAGCTCCAATTATTGTCCTTATAAGAGTTGCTTTGGTCATGGTGTCTGTTCACATCAGTAAAACCCTAACCAAGACAGAAGTTGGTACCAGGGACTAGGGTACTGCTGTGATAGGCCTGACCACCATGTTTTTGTTTGGAAGAATGTGAATTCTGGGACTTTGGATTTGGAAAGCAGTGGAATGCTTAAGTGAGGATTAATGGGCTATCCTGTGACACTCGGAGGTGGAGGCAGGAGAATCAGAATACTGCATAGCAGGTTTCAATTTGTCCTTTCTTTTTCTTTGTGTGTGTGGGTGCATGTACACACACACAAACATATGCACCCACATTACACACACATACACGTGCACACACACATACACACAGAAACACACACGTGCACACGAAGAAAAAGAAAATGTTGAATGGGAGAGGGTGTGGAAATTTCTACACATGCGGAATGTCCTAAGGACAAATTGAATTACTAAAAAGGAGAAGATGGTGCGGATGGGCGGTGTTCGAGGATGAGGTGTAAGCGGACAGAAGGTGAGAAGGGATTTTTCATGGAGGAAACAAGGCAGGCTTAGGATGGTATCAAAGAAAGACATCAAGTCACACAGGTGTCTGGGTCAAGAGGATAGCCAGGACAAAGGCTAGTTATGTGTCTGAAGCACAGAGAAGAGACAATGTTACTAGGGCAGAGGGAAGGGCGATGTCAGACAGTGACAAAGGCCAAGGATTGTACAGTCTTGTGGTCACATGAGAACTTTATCATGTTCATCGAGAGCTATGAGGATGCCAGCACAAACGTGACATGATCTCTCTCCCTCTCGTGGTATTAGGAATGAAACCAAGAACTCTGTGCATACTCAGCAAAAACTCTACCACTGAGCCACACCCCAGCCCCTCACTGGGGGAGTCTAGGCAGAGGCTCTACCACTGAGCCATACCCCAGCCCCTCACTGGGGGAGTCTAGACAGGGGCTCTACCACTGAGCCACACCCCAGCCCCTCACTGGGAGATTCTAGGCAGGGGCTCTACCACTGAGCCACACCCCAGCCCCTCACTGTGGGATTCTAGTAAGGGGCTCTACCACTGAGCCACACCCCAGCCCCTCACTGGGGGATTCTAGGAAGGGGCTCTACCACTGAGCCAAGCCTCCAGCCTGTCCTTAGAGGATTTTAGACAAATGCTCTATTTCTGATGAATATTCCCAGCTCCAGCTTACATTTTTGAGGTGTTGTGTTTTGGAAAGGTTGGAATAGGACAACATAGAAGTGGGGACCTGACTAAGAAGGTCCTGCCTCTTCTGGGTGTCAGCGATCACGTGGCACCAGGGCAGGATAGCAGACATGCCAAAAGTAAATAGAAGAACAAATACAAAATACATCTTTAAGATAGAACCAAGCACTTTCAGGACTGATTGGGAGAAGAACAGCTTAAACCCAGGCTTTGTTCTCATCAAATGGATGGATTTGCTATCAGCTGGGGGGGGGGGGGGGGCGGGAGAACGGTGAAGGGAGGTGGCTTGCGGAGCAGGCTCAAGCTAAGCAGAGATCAGTCAGGCTGTGGGGAGTTTAGATGTCTGTTAGATTTGAGGTGGCGGTGTGGGGAAGGGACCTGGACGTACAAGTGTGGAGATCGGAGATTATAAAGTCGGGAGTCTCGGATGGAGACACTTAATGTCTGGGGCTGGAGAGGTGGCTCAGTAGTCAAGAGCACATACTGCCCTTGCAGAGGACCAGAGTTTAGCTCCCAGCCCGGACATCCATGGCAACACATGAAGTTAAAGTAGCCTCTTAGTTCAGCTTCAGGGGACTCAGCACCCTCTTCTGGGGACTGTGGGTACTGCACTCACATTCAGAAACGCACACCCTCACCACACATAAACGCATGATTAAAAATTACAGAAGTAAAAGTTTTAATGCCTTACAGCCATGTTTGTTGTGACCCTATTCACAATAAGCAGGCTCTGGACTTAGCCTCCATGTCCATCCACAGATTAATGGGCAAAGGAAATCTGGTGTGATACGTCTAACGGACTTTTTAGGTTATTATTGTCTTTAATTTTCCCTCACAGTCTAGTCGCTATCCCCCTCCTGTTCTGCCCTTCAACAGTTCTCCACCCCATTCCTCCTCCCATGGTCTCCAAAAGGATGTCCCCATCCCCCACCCCACCCCCACCCCACCAGACCTCCTCACTCCCTGGGGCCTCAAGTCCCTCAAGTCTCGAGGCTTGAGGGTTAAGTAACTCTTCTCTCACTGAGGCCAGACCAGGCAGTCCTCTGTTGTATATGTGTCAGGGACCTCGGACCAGCCAGTGTATGCTGCCTGGTTGGTGGCTCAGTGTCTGAGAGATCTCGGGGCCGGGGGTGGGGGGGCAGGTTCATTGAGACTGCTGGTCTTCCCATGGAGTCGCTCTCCTCCTCAACCTCTTCCAGCCTTTCCCCCAATTTAACCACAGGTGTCCCTGACTTCAGTCCATTGGTTTGGTGCAAGTATCTGCCTCCATCTTAGACAGCTGCTTGTCAGGCCTCTCAGAGGACAGCCATGCTGGGATCCCATCTTTGGCCCTGGCTGTAGCACACCTCCTGGACATACATTTATTTATTTATTTATTTATTTATTTATTTATTTATGAGACAGGGTTTCACTGTATAGCCCCAGGTGTCCTGGAACTCACGCTGTAGACCAAGCTGACCTGGAACTCATAGCTCAACCTGCCTCTGCCTCCCAAGTACTGGGATTAAAGGCTTGCACCACTGCAGCCTGGCTTCAAATGTATGATTATTCAGGCATAAAGAATGAAATTATGCCATGTGCAGGAAACTGGATGGGACTGGAGTTCATTGTGTTAAGTAAAGTGAATCAGGCTCAGAAAGACACATGTCATGTGCAGAATTTGACTTTTTAGGAAGTGAGACACGAGTGAGTGTGTGTGTGTGTGTGTGGGGTCATTTGGGAAGAAAAAGGACACTTGTGTATGAGGAAGGTAGGGAAGAGGATGAGGATCAACAGAGCCGTTACTTTATACAATAAGTACATGCTAACTAAAAATATAAAATGGCGGTGCCAGTAGACAGTGCAGTGGGTAAAGTGCTCGCCTTACTCAGGTCCCCGTGGAAAGCCAGACATGGTAGCACAGGTCTATAATTCTAGCATTCCCACGCAGAGATGGGAGGCACAGGCAGGAGGACTGTCGGAAGCTCTTGAGGCATGGAGCCTGTAGTATGGAGCATCAAGCAAGAGGCTCAGAGCTAAGAGACTCACACAGTTAAGGAGTAAGGATGTTCTCCTCTGACCTCCACGCACACACGGTGGGACACATGGCCTGCACTGATACACAGGAACACACATTCATGTCACACACACAAATGTTGTTGTTGCTGTTTTTTTTTTTTTTTTTTTTTTTTTTTTTTTTTTTTAAAGAAAAAAGGATCATAGATGTTATTCACAGGCATTTGAGGGCTGGTGAGAGGGCTCAGCTAGTGCAGGCACTTGCCACCAAGCCTGATGACCTGAGTTTGATTCCTGATACCTACATGGTGGAAAGAGAGAAGTAAATACCTAGTTTGTTCTTGGACTTCCACACACGTGAGCCTGCACGTACACACATACACAAATAAGCAAATAAGTAAATAAACACACTTTCCCCGTTCGTTTTCAGGAGAGACTTTCAAAAGTAACATAACGCGTAGGGCAGATTGTGAGTTCAAATGACAGACATGGAAAACAATGTGGCCAGCCTTTGATGGTATTGGAAAGTACTCGCTCTTTGCCTTAAGAACATCAGAGGAGGCTGAGGAGGCTGAGGAGGCTGAGGAGGCTGAGGAAGATGAGGAGGCTGAGGAGACTGAGGAGGCTGAGGAGGCTAAGGAGGCTGAGGAAGATGAGGAGGCTGAGGAAGCTGAGGAGGCTGAGGAGACTGAGGAGGCTGAGGAGGCTGAGGAGACTGAGGAGGCTGAGGAGGCTGAGGAAGATGAGGAGGCTGAAGAGGCTGAGGAGGCTGAGGAGACTGAGGAGGCTGAGGAGGCTGAGGAAGCTGAGGAGGCTGAGGAAGCTGAGGAGACTGAGGAGGCTGAGGAGGCTGAGGAAGCTGAGGAAGCTGAGGGGACTGAGGAGGCTGAGGAGGCTGAGGAAGCTGAGGAGACTGAGGAGGCTGAGGAGGCTGAGGAGGCTGAGGAAGCTGAGGAGACTGAGGAAGCTGAGGAGACTGAGGAGGCTGAGGAAGCTGAGGAGGCTGAGGAGGCTGAGGAGGCTGAGGAAGCTGAGGAGGCTGAGGAGGCTGAGAAAGCTGAGGAGGCTGAGGAGGCTAAGGAGGCTGAGGAGGCTGAGGAAGCTGAGGAGGCTGAGGAGGCTGAGGAAGCTGAGGAGGCTGAGGAGGCTGAGGAGGCTGAAGAGACAACTCAATTGGTAAAGTGCTGGCTGTGCAAGCGCAGGAGCCTGGTCCAGCAAGGCCAGGCACAATAGTTATCTCGGCACTGAGAAGACACAGGCAGAGGGTCTCCTGGGTCTCCTGGGTCTCCTGGACAGCCAACTTAGACAATTAGTGGGAGATCTGTTTCAAACAAACAACAACAAAAAACCCCAAACCAAAAAAAAAACAAAAACAAAAAAAAAACAAAAACAAAAACAAAAAACAAAACAAAACAAAAATCCAAGAACCAACCAAGCAACCAAACAAACCAAAACCAGAGTAAAGAGTGAACAAAGGAGAGATGCCCCCGAGGTTGCCCTCGGCCCCACAGACGTGTATCATGTGGACACACATGAAGACACACATAGACTGTCAAGGACATTGCCTCTTAACACTGAGCAATGGTCCCTCTCTTCTGAGCAAGACATTTTGTTTCGATTTGTTTTCTTTGGTTAAGTCTTCCCAAAAGCTGTCTTCCCTAAGGAACCCACTGACAAGCTTCCTAGTTACTGAGAAAGAGAATTATTTAAAAAAAAAAAAAGAATTGTAGCATTTAGGGGGTGGAGGCAAGGGAGTCAGAGGGATGGGGGAGAGATAGAGCCACAGAAACAGGATGACAGAGACAGTGACACAGGGATTGGAAGACAGAGAGGGAGAGAGACAGAGACAGAGAAGGATAGAGAGAGAGACACACACACACACACAGGTATCAGTGGTACCAGGAGTTTGATGTGCAATTATGAGAGCCAGAATTCAGAATCTCAGCCACCATGTAACAAGCTGGGCATTTGGCAAATACTTACATACACCTCCAGCTCCAAATAATCCAATGCCATCTTCTGGCTGTGGTATGCACAGGTCCACTGTCTTAGTCTCTATTCTAGTACTGTGAAGAGACACCTTGACCAGGGCAACTATTATAAGAGAAGGCATTTAACTGGGGGCTTGCTTAGAGTTTCATAGATTTAATCCATGATCATCATGGCAGGCAGGCAGGCAGGCAGGCAGGCAGGCAGGCAGGCAGGCAGGCAGGCAAACAGGCAGGCAGGCAAGAAGACAGGCAGGCAGGCAGGCAAGAAGACAGACAGACAGGCAGGCAGGCAGGCAGGCAGGCAGGCAGGCAGGCAGGCAGGCAAGAAGACAGACAGACAGGCAGGCAGGCAGGCAGGAAGACAGACAGGCAGGCAGGCAGGCAAACAGGCAGGCAGGCAAGAAGACAGGCAGGCAGGCAGGCAGGCAAGAAGACAGACAGGCAGGCAGGCAGGCAGGCAAGAAGACAGGCAGGCAGGCAGGCAGGCAGGCAGGCAGGCAGGCAGGCAGGCAGGCAGGCAGGCAAGAAGACAGACAGGCAGGCAGGCAGGCACTGTAGCGGTAGCTGAGAGCTACATCCTGAGCTGTAGGCAGAGAGAGATACTTTAGGCTTAGCTTGGGGTTTTGGAACCTCAAAGGCCACCTCTGGTAATAGACTTCCTCAACAAAGCCACCCTCCTAATCCGTCTGATCCTTTCAAACAGTGCTACTCCCTAGTGACAAAGCATTCAAATAGATGAACCTATGGGGGACCGTTCTTATTCAGACCACCACACCCTCCACACACATCTGGACCCAGACACATACAAGAAAATGAATAAAAATAAATCTTTATAAACATCCACAAAGAGGAGCTGGAGAGGTGGCTCAGCAGGAGAAGCACCTGCCACTCAGGCAGAAGATGAGGGTTCGGTTCCCAGCACCCAAGTTAGGGAGATTTCAACCACCCTGTTCCAGGGCTTCTGACACTTCTGGTCTTTGTAGGCACACATGGTACACAGACACACGTATGTACACGTAAAAGTAAACCTTGCAAATATGTACAGATCATGTATCTCTTTTCTCTTTGGTTGCCAGGGAGCTCAGACCTAAGCTGGAAACGTTCTCAGTTTTACATATTTAATTTACTTTCCTTCACTCCAACAAAAACACCTTTTATTTTGAGATGGGTTTCACACAGCCCAGGTTGGCCTTGATCTCATTGACTACGACCTTGAACTCACGATCCTGCTGCATCTGTTGCCCAGTTGCTGGGACCCCAGAGTCACGATACCGAGCCCTATGCAGCTTCTAACTTTTAGCAACTATAGTTTTCATTTTTCAATTTTATTTCTATCATAGGTATCCCCGCCTCAAATCTACATGGAATGAGGCAGGATGAAAAAGAAAGAAACATAATTGAATAAAATTGCTTCTTAAAAACAATGCGACTCATTTATAAATAAAAAGATATTGAAAATTTGCCTCAAAGGTAATTTTATATAGGCTGAATCTCATATTCCAACTGACTTTCATTATAAAATTGAAGATAAGTCCCTCTAGGAGAGAGAACATTAGTCCCAAAACATTCTAAAAAATCACATTCCAAAGTGCATTGCTTGTATAAATTCTCATATTTTAAAGGAACTAGGCTTGCTATATAGTAGGATACCGAGAAGACTATGCAAAATAAGTCACAATGTAAGGAAGTGCAAAATATTGCTTTTATGTCCTGGAATAACCATTTAAAGCTTACAAGAAGAGAATGTGAGCTTCCTATTTGGATTTCTATTTATGGTGTGTGTGCATGCGAGTATACAATGTGTGCACAGAGGTCAGAGGACAACTCGTGAGAGTCCATTGTTTTCCACCATGTAGGTTCCCAGGATTAAACTCAGGTCCTCAGGCTTGGCAGCAAGTGTCCTTAGCTGCTGAGCCATCTCCCTGGCTCGCGATTTCACGTTTAGACAGATTCTTAGAATCTCCACAGCTTTGTTTTCCCCAGAATCCCCGAAAACAGGTTTCTCAGGCCTGAGACAGACTCATACTTGACTTTACCAT
Organism: Arvicanthis niloticus; assembly: GCF_011762505.2. NCBI lineage: Eukaryota > Metazoa > Chordata > Mammalia > Rodentia > Muridae > Arvicanthis > Arvicanthis niloticus. The sequence continues at coordinate 35,082,216 of NC_133432.1, forward strand.
ATCCCCCTGAGGCTGTTTTATTAACCTGTCAATCTTGGATGTTCAAATCAATTTCTTGTTTAAACTTAAATTGACTTACAAAGGAGGCAGTTTAAATCACATACAGTAAGAGTAAATTCACAGGTTTGCTCTTTTCCCAATGTATGTTAATACCAATTAATAAATACTTAAAATTTGTGTGTGTGTGTGACTGTGTGTCTGTGTATGTGTGAGTGTGCACTTATGTGCCCACACATGCATGTGTGTGTTTTTACATGTGTGTGTTCCTGCATGTGTGTGTATACACATGTATACCCACGAGTGCATGTGTGTGTGTTCCTTAGCCAGGCTTCACCTTATTTTTGAGATGAGGTCTCTCAGTGATCCTGGAGCTCATTGATCAGGCCAGGCTGACCCCAGGGAACCCCAGGGATCCTCCTGCCTCTGCCTTCTGAGTGCCGGGATTATAGGTAGTCTCTATGCCTTCCTAGTTTTTTTTTTTTTTTTAATGTGATTCTGGGAAGTCTTCACAACTTGCATGACATGCTTTACTAAGCCAACTCTCTGGTCTAAACTGTTTTGTTTGTTTGTTTGTTTGGTTTTTAATGTGGGTTTTGGGTATCGAACTCAAGTCTTCATGCTTTCACGTTACTGGCTGAGCCATTCCCAAAGCCTCTGTGTTCTTTATGCTTTGTTTTGTTTGAAACAAGGTCTCATATAGCCTGGACAGGCCTCAAACTCATCATTTAGCAGAGGCCAGCGATGGACACCTGATCCTCCTGACACCTCTCAAATGCTGAGATGACAGGTGTGTGACTCCATGCCTGGCTCATCTTTATGATACACTTGTGGATTAGAATTTCTCCACTGGTCACAGCTATGGGTTAAAGTGTTCTTGGGACTAGTGTTGTTAAGAGGGCACTCTGGCTTGGGTGATGAGGCAGGGGAATGCAGAGGCAGAATTTTACCTGTCATGTCATAATGTGACCACCAGGGGGAGCAGCGGCTCCACAGTTATCCGATGCTCCCACACTGTTCAAACTGTTGCAAGGACTCTCTCTCTGAGGTCTCCCAATGCTGTTCCCACCATGCCTCACTGACACTTGCTAAATCAGTCACAAAAGGGCCGGAGCGCTGCACCACAGGCCCTCCTTCGATTCCCAGTAGGACTTAACATAGCTTACCTAGTCTGTAGGTTATCTTCATCTTCATCCAATACAGATTTCAAAATCAGCCTCCCGGTGAGGTCTTCACACTGTGAGGAGACCCTCCTTTCTACTATATCCCACATTCTGCACAGTTTTAGGTGGGACCAAGAATCTTCCCTGATCCCCACAGTCTTTTCTAAGACATTATCTTTTTTTCCCATTCTAAGCTGGGGCTGGAGAGATGGCTCAGTGGTTAAGAGCACTGACTGCTCTTCCAGAGGATCCCAGTTCAGCTCCTAGCACCTATGGCTCACAGTAACCTGTAACTTCTGTCCCGTAGGATCCGACAACCTCTTTTGGTCTCGGAGAGTAACCAACACGTGTGGCAAACAAGAGACGCACCCAAATATATAGTCATATAAATCAATAACAGACCAACAGTGGGCTAGAGATGCAGTTTGGTTGATAGGGTGCCTGACTAAGCAGACATGGGCCCCTGGGCTTTATCCCTAGCAACATTAAACTGAGTGTGTAAGCCTGTAGTCCCTGCACTTAGGAGGTGGAGGCAGGAGAACCAGGTGTTTAAGGTCACCATTGGCTACATGAAGAGTTTGAAGCCAAACATAAGAACCCCCTCCCCCCGCCCCCCATCTCAAACAAAACAACAAAGACCATACCAAACATCCTACATCCCAAGTCACACTGGAGGTCATCTGGGTGATCACTGTCTGCAGCTTCTGTGTTCCATTGATTTCGTGCCTGCCCGTCCCCTTCAAGTCTTGCTATTGTACTGGTGTCTTCCAGATGGGGTGTTTTATTCCTGGTTTCTTATCACCTGGTGGCCACACACCCAATGACCTTTCCATACTCAGTGATTCAGTCAGCGTTTCCCATGGCCATCCCTGTTTGGTCTGGCCGTGGTCTGTAAATGATATCTCAGATAGCTCCCTTACTTGCTTCATTTGTCCTGGCTCTTTTATCTGGCCCCTCTTCACTGACTAACCCTTCCCTTGCTCTGGTTCACTTGGTTGTTGCTACTGGTATTTGTATGTTTTTTGAATATTCACGTGTGTGTGTGTGTGTGTATGCACACACACCTATATGGAGGCAACCTCTGGCTGTCCTCTTGCTGAGATCTGGGACTTACTAACTAGGTTTGGCTGGCTGGTCAACTAGACCTGGGGATCTTCCTATCTCTGGGATGTGGCTCGGCTGGTAAATTGTTTGCTTATTTTACATAAAGTCCTGGGTTCTATCCCCAGCACTGATGACTTAGTTATTGGTCTTTTGCTGTGAAAGATACCATGGCCAAAACAATGTATAAAAGAAGGCATTTAGTTGGGGGCTTGCTTCCTATTTCAAAGGGTGAGTCCATGACCATTATAGCTGAAGGTGTGGATGCAGGTAGGTAGGCAAGGTGCTTATACCACCTCCAACAAGGCCATGCCTCCTCATCCTTCACAAAACAGTGTCATCAGCCAGGGGCCAAACATTCACATATATGACTCTGTGGGGGCCACTGTCATTCAAGCCACCACAACTGGCATAAATTGGATGTGGTAGCACAGGCTTGTAATTTCAGCACTGGGGGAGATAGAGACAGAAGGATTAGAAGTTCAAGGTCATCCCCAGCTACATAGTGACTTTGGGGCCAGCCTATGACATGTAAAACATTATGAAAAGAAAAAAGACATGAGTGCTGGTCCACTGCCTGTGTGACATGGGTCATCTAGTGGTGGCTTCCTGGACTCAAGAGAGCAGGCTGAAACCGCTGTGGGCTGGGATGGTGTGATTCTCTTTCTGTTTGGAGTCTCTTGTGGACCTCACTGGGAAGGCAGCTCTGGAATGGGGGGTTCTGTTGGTTGATTTTCTCATTGCTAACAACACTTGAGGAAGAAAAGAAAATTGTCTTCGTTTGATTTTTGTTGCTGTGAAAAAACACTGTCTCCGTCAGTGTTCTTTTGCTGTGAAGAGACATTGTGACCAAGGCAACCCTTATAAGAGAAAGCATTTAATCGTGGGAGCTTGCTTATAGTTTCAAAGGTTTAGTTCATTATCATCATGGAGGGAAGCTTGGTGGCAGGCAGGCAGACATGGTGCCGTGGAAGGAGCTGATAGCTACATCCTGATTCTCAGGCAGGGATACACACACACACACACACACACACACACACACACACACACAGAGGGGGGGGAGAGACAGAGACAGAGACAGAAAGAGATGGGGAGTCAGGGAGACATAGATATATACAGAGAGACAGAGATAGACAGATACTAAGAGAGAGACACACACACAGAGACAGAGATAGTGACAGAGAGAGACAGAGTCAAAGAGAGACACATACACACATATACATAGAGAGAGACAGGGACACACACATGTATACACAGAGAGACAGAGAGTAAGAGAAAGACAGACAGATACACACAGTGAAAGAGAGAGAAAGAGAGACAGAGAGAGGAAGAGAGTCAGAGACAGGCACACACACAGAGAGACAGAGAGAGAGAGAGAGAGAGAAGAGAGAAGAGAGAAGAGAGAAGAGAGAAGAGAGAAGAGAGAAGAGAGAAGAGAGAAGAGAGGAGAAACCATGACACCCTTCCACCAACAGGGCCACACCTCCTAATCCTTCTAATCCTTTCAAAGAGTTCCACTCCCTGATGACTACTCATTCAAATATATGAGCCTAAGGGGCCATTCTCATTCACATGGCCACAGGGTCTGTTTGGAATCCCAGCTTGAGGGTACAGGGCTGGAAAAAATGGTGGCAGTAGCTTGAGGCAGATAACCATGTTGCATTCCCAGTCAAGAGACAGATGAATGCCAGTACTCAGTTCTTTCTCCCTCATGTGTAGTCTGAGACCCCAGGCAATGAGACAGCACTGAGTACATCCAGGACAGCTCTCCCTCCCTCACTGAGCTCTAGAAAGCCCCTCACAGAAGTTTGTCTCCAAGGTGATTCTAGACTTTGTCACGCTGACAAGCAATTTTAACCATCACAAATGTGTTCTGCTGAACCAATACCGTAACATTACCCCACATTACCCCATCTAAACACCCATCGCTAGCATTTAGCTGACTGCTGTGACATGGACACACCCATCATGGATGACTCCAAGTTAGCAACATGGCACCATCACATAGAAACACATAGTCGGCTCTTGGGAGCCTGGAATTCTGGCCACCACTGTTTATTTTCTGCTGAAGGTGACAGGAAAAGACAGCTGGTGTGGGCCAGTGAGGGAACAGTATGCCTTCTGGAAGCACAGTTCACGATGAAGTAACCCTCACAATAAGCTAGGTCTGAAGAAGCCATTTAAGGAGAAGACTATGCCCCACGAGAGAAATTAGGTTTGATTTCCCATCCTAGGTAGATACAGCAGCACCTGACACTCTCATTAGAATGGAGTTAGAATAGGACAGGCACTGGTGTACAGGTCAGCGCTTGTGTTTTTACAGCCAAGAAACAAATGTCAAGTCTTCTCACAGAATGAATCTGGAACATAGCAAATCACTCCCATTTTATATTTCACAAAGAAACACACACAGTTCTCTCTATGTAAGAGGGCATGATTATGATCTCTAGGCAGGAATTCTCTGGTCATTGTTGTTGTTGTTGTTAACCCAGTGAATGAATGGCTTTTCCCGTGCTGCTATTTACTGATTCCAATGGCAAGTTGTGGAAAAGAATGGAAAAAAGGAAAACTTCAAAATGAGGAAATGTGTGAACCATTCATCAGCACGAGGGAGACTGAGGCAGGAAGGGCATGGGCTAGCCTGAGCTACATAATGAGAGGCTATCTCAAAAAATAAAAGAAAATAAAACAGAGGAAATCTTAGATATCAAAAGGAAACCATGCTGGTAATTGACAGCAAAGTAAAATTTGGCCTCATGAAGATCAGAGATGGAGTCAGGGAGTTGGTAAGGTTTTCCAGGAACAAGTACAGGGCTTGAATTAGATCCCTAGAACCTACATAAGAAGGTAGGGAGGGCAATACACACTTGCAAGGTTAGCCCTTGGGAGCTGAAGATAGGCGGCTCCCTGAGACTCATTGGCCAGTCCGTCTAGCCAATCAATGAGCTCCAGGCTCCTGATGCTCATTGGCCAGTCCGTCTAGCCAATCAATGAGCTCCAGGCTCCTGATGCTCATTGGCCAATCCGTCTAGCCAATCAATGAGCTCCAGGCTCAGTGAGAAACCCTGTCTCAAAAACTCATGTAAAGAATGTTGAGGAAGACAGCCATCAGTAAGTGGGTCTTCCCACACCAGTTATCCCAAAGGAGATATTCCCTTATGGACAGTGTCACAGGCTACCCTTGATCTAGATAACCGTCCACAGGTGTACCTGGAGGTCCAACTCCTAAATGATCCTAGGTTCTGCCATGTTGACAGTTAACAGTGACCACCACAGTTGGCAAAGCAGAATAGGAAGACTGCTGGGTGCTGGTGAGCTGGGTCCTTCTTAGAACCTTCTAGAACTCTGTTCCTCTCAATGTGCGGTCCAGCATTCCTTAGCTTTAGGGGGCACAGTATCTGACTTATTGGCTTCATTGAATTCCAATAGAATGAGAAAATAGAAATAATTCTTTTTGTTTTTCTCACATGTATGTGTGTGTTTGCATGTATGTGGACAAATGTGTGGGTACACATGCATATAGAAGTCCCTGGTTGATGGAGAGGATCATCCTTGGTCACTTTTCTACCTAATTCATTCAAACAGGGTCTCTCAATCAAACTCACAGATTACTGATGAAGCTGACTAACCTCAACAGGCAGCTTTCACAGGGAACCCATCTCAGCCTTCTGAGGCTGGGATTACACATGTGTACACATGTGCACACACATAGACACTCAGATACACACACACAGACACACAAACATACACAGACACTCAGATACACACATACAGACACATAAACACACACACACACACACACACACACACACACACACACAGAGGCATGCACGCAGCATTTATGTGGGTTCTAGGGATCCAAACTCTGCTCCTCAGGCCTGCACAGCAAGCACTTTAACCACGAACCTATTTCTCCATCCCCAGTTCATTTTCTTTAGTTAATAATAAATTACATTTAGTCACTAACAATTATTTGTGCAAAAGATTCTTCCATTCTTCCTTCCTTCTCTCCCTCTCTCCCTTTCTTTTTTTCTATTCTCATTTTCATCCTTGCACTATGTGGCTCAGGCTGGCCTTGAACTTGTGATCCTCCTGTCTTAGCTTCTTGAGTACTAGGGTTATAGCCCTGTGCTCTGAGGTTGGCTACCCATTGCCTTGGGACAGCCTGGTGTCCCCTGCTATTATGGTGGTGGGCATGCAAGTGAGAACTGGCACTTTGTCCAGGAGTGGCAGTAAGAAGGATGCCACAGAGTCAGCTCCCTGTAGTCAGCTCACCTCTGCAGGAGAACTGTGCTTCCTTCCCCACAGTACTGGGAGCAGAAGTGACTCATGTGCTGTTGGGTATTGGAGCAGACATTTTATAAGTCATTGTCTTATTCAGCTATGACCAGCCACCTTTGCTCCAAACAGGGAGTGTTTGCTTAGAGGCCTGGTCCTAGAATGAAGAGGGTAGAGAGGAAAACCACAGCTAGTGTGCAGTAGGTAACAAAGGTACACAACAGGATACACCCTCCCTCCTTCCCTCCCCGTCCCTCCTCCCCTTCCTCCCTCCTTCCTTTCCTCCCTCCCTTCTTCCCTTCCTCCCTTCCTTCCTTTCCTCCCTCCCTTCTTCCCTTCCTCTCTCCCTTCTCCCTTCCCTTTTTCCTCCCCCTATCCCTGAATCTTTCTTTCCTTTCTATGTCTTGGTCCTTTTCTCTTTTTTTCTCCTGAAACCACCCCCACCCCCACCCCAGTATATTTGCACATGCACGTGTATGAGCAAATGCTCATGCCTTGTGCACCCAAGCGGAAGACAGAGGAGGACATCTAGGGCCCCGCTGTTACTCCCTTGAGTTGGGGTCTCTTACAAGCTTGGAGCTAGAGGTTGGCTGCCAGCAACACCCAGCAATTCTCCTGTCTCCATTCCTCACAGCAGGTGTGCGTACAACCACACCCAGCTTTTTATGAGAGTGCTAAGGATTTTAACCCAGGGCCCTCATGAATATACAGCAAGCACTCTTACCATTGAGGTATCTCTTTCTCCTTCCTCCTTTCATCCTCTTTCTCTCCCTCCATCCCTGCTCCCCTGCTCTCTCTCTCTCTCTCTCTCTCTCTCTCTCTCTCTCTCCTCTCTCTTCCTTCTTTCCTTCCTTCCTTTCCCACTGGGACTTTTGATGTTATTTGTTACTGCAGATAACCCAACATTTCTTGACTGTTACATTAGGAAACTTAGAAGTGACCTATTTGATTTTCTCAATCTTCCTGACATTGCCTCTAGATGAGAAAGTGTCTTCGAATTGGGTCTTAAGTCCTAGTGCTGAAACATCATTGTCTGAATTGGACCTCACAAAGTCCCTTATTTCCTTAGACACAGGGACTTTGGATAGAAGACCAATGACTCCTAACATGGATGTAACCAGAGAGAAACTGGGATGGAGGCAGAACATTCCAGTCTGTAGGCTTTCCTGCTTTTAATATGGGTTCTTCTTAAATGCTTTAACCTCAGTGGCTCAGTGGTAGAGCACTTGCCTAGAATCCTTCAGTGAGGGCATGGCTCCAAGGTAGAGCAATCTGCATGACATATACAAGGTCTTGGGTTCCATCTATGGCACTGCAAAAAGAAAAAAACCATCTGTAGCATTTTTGTTCCTAGGGTCTTACTGGCTAGGCAGCAGACTCCAAAGCAGCCTTGACATTGAGAATGAACCTAGCCTTCTCATTGATCTCTTGAGCATAGACAGGCTGGGGAGTTACAAGACAGCTTTATAAATCATAAAGAACAATGTAGATGATGTATAATCCTTAGCAATATTATTATTATTATTATTATTATTATTATTATTATTATTATTATTGCTAAGGATTATACATGGGCCTGCCCACATGCTAAGCCAGCACTCTACCCCTAGAGCCCCCTGCCCCCCAGGGGGATTTCAGCTAGGTGTTCTACTACTGAGCCATACATATTCACTGGGGGATTCTAGGCAAGTTTTCCAACACGGAGCCACACCCGTTCCTCACTGGAGGAGTCTAGGCACTTAGTTACAACCCTATTGTGCACGGATAGAGTTTAAAAAGAGTCAGGAAGAAAAAGAAATGTGAACACCGGGGAATTCTTCAATTGGGGAACTTTTTTTCCTGGACACTGCTTTGGTGGTGAGATGCTATCTTTGAGATAGAAGAGACCTCCTTGCACACCTGGAATGAACCAGGAGAGAGTTTTCTTTTTTCCGGTGCAGTGTATCCATGGCCCAGACGGATGGAATCTTTATCTAAAACTTCCTGCCATTAACATTGAATCACTGGCATCTGACACCTCTGGAGACAGAGGCGGCTCGCGGCTCAAGAGCTCACCTTCAGTGCTACCTAGCAACAAACCAGAGCCGCAGTCTCCTAAGACTTCAAACGCAGATCGGGTTGCAGCCATAAACTGTGTTTACAGCGTTCTAGGGGCGGAGAGAAGCGCCTGGGAGCAGGAGGCTGCTGAAGAAACCAAAGACTTATTCCATACATTTTTTTTTAACAATAACAACAACAAAAAAATCCATCGACAGACGAATCACGTTGGAACTGACCCTGAGGCCTTGAGCTGGGATGAGAGCTGCTGGGACAGGATGCAGAGGCCAGGGACAGAGGCAGTCAGGGGGCGGTCCCCCGCTCCCATGGTCTTCCACCCCTACCCCAGACTTCTGCCCCAGCAGGGGGCTCTCAGTTATTCTCCCGGAAAATTCCCTTTCCCCACGCGATTTTCCTAACTTCGCTTTCCTTTAATTTCTTTCTGTTCGTCCCTCTTCACTGTTACTCTTTCCTTCCCTTCAATTCCTCCTCCTTCCCTTCCTCCCTCCCTTCTTTCTTTCCTCTTCCCCCTCCCTCCTTCCTTTTCTCCCTTCTTTCTCTCTTTTCTTTCTTTCTCCTTCCCTCCCTTCCCTCCCTTCCCTCCCTCCCTCCCTTTTTTCTTTTTTCCTTTTTTCCCTTCCTTCCTCGTTCCCTCCTCTCTTCTCTTTCTGCCTCCTTTTTCCTCTCCTCCCTCACCTCCTCTTTTCTCCTGCCCCTTCCTCCCCTCTTCTGCTACCTTCCTTTCTTCCCTGAACCCACAACATCCCTTTAAGCCCAGGCTGGCCTCTCCTACTTCAGACTCCCATGAGCTGGGATTGCAGACTGGACCTCCATACCCAGTAACCTACAATTTCTTTCCTTCTGGGGACTTTCTGAGGGTAGCTTGCTGTTATATTTCATTGCTTTCAAAATAATATATTCTTGCTAGGCATGCTGGTACATGCCTGTGATCACGGCTCTTGGGAGGTGGAGGCAGGGGGACTGGGAGTTCAAAGTTGTCCTCTGCTATAAGCTAGTTCGAGGCCAGCCCGGACAGCATGCGATCCTGTCTCGTCTTCCTGCCAAAGGATTTCATATTCCCCACTTCATTTCCAGTTCCGGGAGGGCTGACCTCTGCGGCACACCACAGTGCTTTCGTTTATCAAACAGCAGAAAAATCCAGTAGAGAAAAGACTCTCTCATGGCAACGCCTGCCGCTAGGCTCTGTGGGAAGAGGGAGGTGAGCTGTAACCAGAGCCTGGGAAGAGGAAACTACGGGGGAGACCCCGAAGCCTTCCTTCTATCAGCTCAGGGGCGCCCAGGTGAGAGGTAGGGAGGTTCCCTGAGGAGTTTACACAGAAACCCAGAGCAGCCGGAGTACTTGGAACCCATTCTAGAACCTTCTGCGGTGCAGCTTTGATTCTCCCTCATATATGTCCCCTCACTAGCCCCCAATCCTTGAGCAGAAGTGGTAGGATGGTTCAGTGGATAAGGGAAAGACAGAAGAGGGGACTTCTTAGGTTTGTTTGTTTTTTCCTCACTGTTGGTATCAGGAACCTGCTTTAGGTTACAGGTAGCCTCTGAATCCAGCAATGACGGTGATGTCACGCATAGGCGACAGGGATCCGCTCATCTGTTGCCATGGCAATCGCCATACATTTCCCAGCATCCATTTGGTTTACCTCCCACCTTTACCTGTGAGTGGTTACAGACAATCGTCTTGACCTTCTCTCTTTTCTCCCTTTGTCTCTGTTGCCCCCTCTGCCCCCTTCCCCCATAATAAACATCTCTCACGTGGAATTGTACCGGCCTGGTATGGTCTGTCTGGACACGAGCTGCGTTTCTAACACAACACTCACACACATTTCTGTAGTGTTCAGTTGTTCAGTAGACACTCACTGACTATCATACAATGTCAAACAATGTTTAACCGCTCTCAACATGGGCCCTGATGGCAGACTGCCTGGATCTGAATCCAGGCTTTACCACTTACAAGCTGTGTGACTTAGGGCAAGCTGCTTAAACTCTCTGTGCCTTCATAGGACATGAGGACCATCATAGAAAGATCCATGAGAATTATTCTGCACAGCTTCAAGCAGGGTGAGGGGCACACGGTAGGCATGGTACAGGGAACACACCTGTACTCTCAGCTATGGAGACTGAGCAGTAAGTACAGGTCCAGAGCCTGTCTGGATTGCAATAGTGAAGTCGAGGCCAGGCTGGGCAACTTGGCCAGAGATTCTGCCTCCAAAAAACCCAAACCAACCCCAGACCTTTGGATAAAATATATCTTCTATCAACATTATGAGACAGAGATTGAACAAAAAAAAAAAAAAAAAAAAAAAAAAAAACAACCAGCAATGAAGGGACTGGAGAGTTGGCCCAGCAGTTAAGAGCACTTGTTCTTGCAGAGGACCCAGGTTCAATTCCCAGCACTGATTGACATCATAATGTCTCAAGACTACTTGTAACTGTAGCTCATAGATGTTGGCAAAACACTCATACACATAAAATAAAAATAAATAAATAACCCCTTGTTCTTTTGCTTTTTTTTTTTTTTTTTTTTTTTTTTTTTGCCTTTTGTTTTTCTGAGACAGGGTTTTTCCATGTAACAGCCCTGGTTGTCCTGGAACTCTTTCTGTAGACCAAAATGTCCTCGAACTCACAGAGATCCCCTTGCCTCTGCCTCCCAAGTGCTGAGATTAAAGACCATGCCACCATTGCCTGGCATAAATAAATCTTTCTTAAGAATGGAGAAGTGATTGAGGAAGACACTGGACACTGACCTCTGGCTCACACACATGCGCATAACTTACCCCTCCATGACCACATACACACACACACACACACACACACACACACACACACACACACACACACGATGATCTAATATTGTACTACAATTTTGCAAGATGCCACCATTGCAGAACAAGCAGGTAAAAGGAGCCACGTGCTCTCAGAGTCCCTCCTTATAACCGCGAATTTACAATCATCTCAAAATGAAAAGTTTAATTAAAAGAATTGGTGACCCAGAAAATCGAGTTATGAATGGTGCGGCTGGCAGCTTGGGGCAGGTGCTATTCATCGGTGTTCGTCAACTGCTAACCTGCAGGGAGACTAGAGGTAGCTCCTGCAGGTGGCACAGGACCCTGAGGGGCCAAAGGGCAGTCGCTGTAGCATTTGCGTAGACTCTGGTTGGAAGGCAGAGGCTGAAGAAGTGGAAAGTGGCTCATCTCTCTGAGGCCCTGACAAGTTCCGGAAAGTTCACTGAGGAAAAATGGCTTTAGCAAACCGTTTCTAGCATTTCAGGTCACCTCAGCAGTTTGAGGGATGGAGGGTAGAATAGGCAGATGCAATGGGCTCCCTATAATCCTAAGAGAGGATGGCTGTGGGCCTCTACTTTCATTAACCACAGTCAGGCTCCAAGTGAGTGTAGTGGGAGCAGGGGTGGGGGGGAGCATTGCATCCTGATATTTGCAGATTTATTCACGGAACTCCCCACACATCTGGAAGAGAATATATGCCTTGCCCCCCTGGAGGAAATAGTTAAATGAATCGCTAAAGCACAAAATGTTCTTGTAAAATTGCTTCCATATTTTATTAGACGCAGACGAGCATAAATTATTGTGAAGCCAACAGAGGGGTTTTTGCAAATTGGGTTCTGGCCCTTTTCCATAAACTACCCTCCCTCACGAGCAAGACTTTAATGGGTGTTGGTTTCAGATGGGACCATTGAGTAACACATTTATCCACCCATCCATTCATCCAGCCGTCAAACATGCATCGTGGGCACCCAGTGCTTGCCAGGGAGTGCAAACTAAATTATACCTGGATCTAGCATTCTTGACCTACCTTCAAATGGCACTGCGCATCTGGGCATGGTGGTTTACCTCTGTGATCCCAGCAGAAAGGAAGCTGAGGCAATAGATTGTGAGTCGGAGGCCACCCTTGCTCCATAATGAGATCCTGACTGAGACACAAGAAGCAGGAAATGGTGTCACTGAGGACAGACGTCCTTCTGAGGTGCACCTTTGATTTGTTGTTCTGTAGACATTTTCCTGGGGAGGAGGTTTCCTTTTGTGTGTTTCAAGAGTGCCACTGTCTCAGCCATGCCAATGAGCCAGTGAGAAAGAAGGGACATTTTCACATTGCCCCCTTTGAGGTTGGAGAGGCTAATTAATGTTAAATCCTCTTTCCTACAATCTCTTCATTGGCACCTAGGTGTGAAATTTCTTGGGGGCCCGGGAATGGGCACAGCCTGTGTACTGGCTGGCTTTCCGGCTGAATGAATCTTATTACTTTCTCACACTCTGTGTGGTTCTGCCAAATTGATCCCAGTTGGGCATTGGAGGTGCTGGCTCCATTTGGAACCCTCATGTTGTAGGAGACTTTTAGTTAGACATCACACACACACACACACACACACACACACACACACACACACACACACACACTCACCTACACATCCCAAAGACTCCCACAACAGACCAAAGTAACAATTCTACCAAATTTCAACTTCGTGAATGCAAAAGGCTTTGTTTTTATAAATTTCTTTCTTTTCTTTTCTTTTCTTTTCTTTTCTTTTCTTTTCTTTTCTTTTCCTTTCTTTCTTTCTTTCTTTCTTTCTTTCTTTCTTTCTTTCTTTCTTTCTTTCTTTCTTTCTTTCTTTCGAGACAGGGTTTCTCTGTGTAGTCCTGGCTGTCCTGGAACTCACTCTGTAGACCAGGCTGGCCTCAAACTCAGAAATCCGCCTGCCTCTGCCTCCCAAGTGTTGGGATTAAAGGCGTGCACCACCACTGCCCGGCTATAAATTTCTTTTTATTTCTATTATGTGTATGTTTGCATGCATACATACACATACACATACATGTGTGTGCCTATATGTATGTGCACATGCATACAGACATACATGTGTGTATGTGTGTGTGTGTGTGTGTGTGTGCCTGTATGTATGTGCATGTGCATTGCAGGTATTTGTAGATACCAGAAGAGGATGCCACACAGAACCCTTGGATCTGTAGTTACAGGGAGTGTGAGCCATTCTATGTAAGTAGGAGGATCCAACTCTTGCTCTCTGCAATAGCATTGAGTACTCAACCACTGACTCATCTCTCCAGCCTCACGCAATAGTGGTTTTTTTTTTGGGGGGGGGGGGGCGAGTTACTTACAGGATTGTGACTGAAGAGCAACTTACAGGAGCAGAGACAACTCAAAGCCAGCTGCATCAGTGAAAAGACAACAACTCACAGAAACTACATCCCAGGAGCTCTCTGCGTGTAGCACTCTGCCTGTCTTACAGACATCAGATAGGACGGACTCTCCTGGTGACAGCTAGCTTGGTCTTGATTCCCCAGTAGTTACTTACTGCTCCAACAACCTTGGGAAGGGGCCATCTTGAATCTTGCAAGTTACAGCTTTCCCACACATATCTTCTCCCTGAGGTTTGTGAGCCTCCCCTTCTCTCTTCAATTCAGAGGAAACTGCTGTGCAATACTCTAGCATGGGACGAGCCCCTGAGGATTACAGAATTCTGACCTTCAACTCTTGGGAGGTCTGAGCCTAACAGCAAGGCTTGGATGATCAGTGGATGGGGGAAACTTCCCAGGTTGGTACCACTGAGTGGTAAGGGACAGATGTGCCTGAATTGGTTCATACTGGTGGTGGGAACAATAGAAGCCAGCTCCATGGGGGGAGTGAGCCTTCACCCTATCCTGAGAGGGTTTCCAAGGCTGGCAGGAGGAGCACTGTGTCCTGGGTACCATCAAATCTGCCTCAAAGAAAGAAGAAGCATGGTGGCCCCTTGCCTGGGTTTGCTGCATGAGCTTCTCCTGTGACTTGGGGACAGGCTTGAGAACTGGAGAGCCTCTTCATACGGCCTCTCAGATGCAAGGGTCGGAGAAGCATGTCAGAGGGTGCAGCAGCACACCTGAGCGTTTTCTTTGGTGTATGTATATGTGTGTGTGTGTATATATGTGTACATGTGTGTATGTGTGTGTACATATGTGTACACGTGTGTGTATGTGTACGTGTACATGTACTTGCCATTTATTTTATTTATTTCACGTAAGCCAGTTGGCCCTTAACTTGCTATATAGCCAAGAATGACCTTGAACTGTGGCTTCTCCCCTCTTACCTCCCAAGTGACAGGATTACTCGTGTGCATCGCTGTGATGGGTTGGAGAGACTCAATGGGAACTTGCTATTCCTTCTGTTGATCTCTATCAAAGAGGAAGAGACAAAGGAAAAAAAAAGAAGGAAAATTGTGTATGTGTGCTGTAGGTTCAACTTTTGGCCTCATACATGCTAGGCGGTGCTCTGCCACTGAGCCCCTCACTGGGGGATTCTAGGCACATGCTCTACCACTGAGCCACACCCCCAGCCCCTCACTGGGGGATTCTAGGCAGGGGCTCTACCACTGAGCCACACCCCCAGCCCCTCACTGGGGGATTCTAGGCACATGCTCTACCACTGAGCCACACCCCCAGCCCCTCACTGGGGGATTCTAGGCAGAGGCTCTACCACTGAGCCACACCCCCAGCCCCTCACTGGGGGATTCTAGGCAGGGGCCCTACCACTGAGCCACACCCCCAGCCCCTCACTGGGGGATTCTAGGCAGGGGCTCTACTACTGAGCCACACCCCCAGCCCCTCCCTGGGGGATTCTAGGCAGGGGCTCTACCACTGAGCCACACCCCCAGCCCCTCCCTGGGGGATTCTAGGAAGGGGCTCTACCACTGAGCCACACCCCAGCCCCTCACTGGGGGATTCTAGGCAGAGGCTCTACCACTGAGCCACACCCCAGCCCCTCACTGGGGGATTCTAGGTAGGGGCTCCACTACTGAGCCACACCCCAGCCCCTCACTGTGGGATTCTAGGCAGGGGCTCTACCACTGAGCCACACCCCAGCCCCTCACTGTGGGATTCTAGGCAGGGGCTCCACTACTGAGCCACACCCCAGCCCCTCACTGTGGGATTCTAGGCAGGGGCTCTACCACTGAGCCACACCCCAGCCTTTGTTGTAAAATAAGTTATTGAAGTTTCTGTGAGGGAGCACTAGGAAGGGGAAGGACCCTTGGCTGCATTTCCTTTCGTGTTAAATTGTGAAGGAGAATGATTGGGGGAGTGTCCGGGAAGGATTTCCCCTTACGTGAGAGGTACTGTTTGTGATCAGACCAGGCAGGCACAAGAAGCAGTCCTCATTCCAAAAGACAAGTGCCTGGAATGGTTAACGATTTGGGAAAACACATTGCACAGAAACGGAAATTCTGCTAATCACACTTTAGATGTAGAGGGCTCAGGAAGTGGGTGTGGGGTCAAGGGGCGCCTGGCTCTCATTTACTGAGCACTCGTCTGAAACCCTTTTGGTCTCAAGGTCTGAGCTATTGTGTGAGATTTATTGTAGACAAAGTAGCTTCCCTGATTCCAGATGCATATTGAAAATGTCCATTTTGGTAAATGGGGTGGAATAAATGTGCCGACATCTCCATTTGAATAATTGAAGACCCTTTCTGGGGCAGTGGTTCATCTTAGCTTGCACGCGTGTATCTGTGTGTGTGTGTGTGTGTGTGTGAGTGAGTGGACATGTGTGCATGCATATGGAAACCAGAGGATAACCTAGAGATCACTCCACCTTTTTTTTTTTTTTTTTTTTTTTCAGAGTTCTTTACTGTCTCACCAGGTAGGCTAGACTGAGTGGAATTCTCCTGTCTCTGTCTCTTCAGTCCTGGAATTATAAGTGCACTCTATCATACCCAGATTTTTGTTTGTTTCTGAGATAAGGTTTCTCCATGTAGCATTGGCTGTCCTAGAACTTGCTTGGTAGTCCAGGCTGGCCTCGAACTCACAGAGTTTACCTCCTGGGCTCTGGGATTAAAGGCATGCACCACCACTGCCCAGCATCACACCCAGCTTTTTTAAAATTATTATTATCAAATCATAATTTTTACTTTTTAATACAGGGGTTATAAACACAAAAATGCAGGATGTGGGGAAGGGGATGACACAGGAGCGTAGGTGTTCAGGGGGAGTACAGATATCTTTCAGAACGGGGTATCAGCTGGGTGAAGGTTCAGGGGTCAGGTCACTATGACTCTGCCTATGATTCACTTGTCCTTATCTAAGTTGGTACTATCCACCAAGGCTGCCTATTTACAAGGTCTATGACTACTCAGGCTGGTAGATTTCCACAAAAGCTGCCTGTTTACAATATCTTATAGCCATCTATTTTAGTGTTTTTCCACAGAGACTCAAGACTTTGTGTTAGCAGGCATGAATGTCAGGCCTATTGCTGATTTTAGGCTTATGGCTGATTTTAGGCCTTCAGTGTATAAGCAGAGCTGCCCCTGACATCTCCTCCCTTCTCCAAGTATAGAAGGGCCATGGTGATTCTAATCTTGCCAAGGCGCATACCCAGCTTTTTATGTGGATGCTAAGGATCAAACCTGGAATTCCCAGGCTTGTCCAGCAAGCTCCTTACCAACCAAACCATCTCCACAGGCCCTCTGGGACAGGGATTTACATATGCACTCTCCATATGGTCTTCTGAAAAGCCCCGATTCCAGGGTCAGAGGACTCGGGTTGGAGTTTGGCTCGGATGTCTACTTGTCTGGGTGACTACAGGCAAATCACCATGTGCTGAGCTGTACCACCTTCCTTGGTAACAGTAGGAGAGAAGAGTGTGTGTCATCTGGATCATCCCAGAGGGTTGCAGAGCCCACAGTGAGTGAGGTACTCTGTCTTTGCGTGTTGGCACTGCAATCACTGTGCAAATACAAATTGCTGTAATCAACCAGGAGGTTTGGTGTTAGAGGAGACGAGAACAGATGTCTTCTAAAATTCAGGTTAGAAGCTGGGCATGCTCATGTAACCTTGGCACTCAGAAGACTGAGGCAGGAGGATGGAGGGTTCAAGGCTGGTCTGGACTACATAGCAAAACTCTGTCTTTAAGTAAAACACAAACAGCAACAGTAACTATGACGACGACCCTAGTCAAAGCAAAATAAATCCTCCAGGTTTGGTGACTAGGTTCTTCTTTTCATTAATTTTTTAAAAAAATTATGTTTGTGGGGACTGGAGAAACTTCAGGATGAGAGCTCCCAGGTTTTTGGAATTTGTGCGTGCGTGCATGCGTGGGTGCATACATGTATGTGCGTGTGATTGTGTATGGATGTGTACATATGGGGGTCAGTGTGGAAGGAGGACGTGTTGGGGATGTCCAAGGGGTGAAAGGAGAGAGCTGACGGTGGTTATGATTAAAATACACTGTCTATATATATGAAACCATCAACAAATAAGTAAAAAATATTTTAAAAGATAAAACAACAAATACCAGGTTGCTCTGACTTGAGTCTGGAATCCCAGCTGGGGAGGAAAAGACAGGGTATCTCTGGGGCTTCTAGGCCAGGTTAGCCAAATCAGGAAGCTCTGGGTTCACTGAGAAATGCTCTCAATAAATTAGGATTTATTTATAGAAAAATATAAATAGCAGGCTCTACTTCTTAGGATTATGGCATTTCCAGCCATAGGCTTTCGACTAAGATTAAAGTTCTAGTCATGAGGTCCATCCTGTTCAGTGCCCTCAGATTTCATCAGAAAGTATTTACCCATGGCAAACATGTCACTATTGATGAACACGACCAAGGATTGAGCAAGACACCCACTGTTGACTTCCTGTCTTCACATGCACAGACATGTATGCGTCTGCACCAGCACACACACACACACACACACGCACGCACACACATGCACACGCACACACATTCACATGCACACACACACTCACATGCATGCACGCACACACACACATTCACACGCACACACACACACTCACACACATTCACATGCACACACACACTCACATGCATGCACGCACACACACACATTCACACGCACACACACACACACTCACACACATTCACATGCACACAAACACACACATGCATGCACACACACACACTCACATCCACAGGCACACACACACTCACATGCACACTCACTCACAGGCATGCGCATGCACACACTCACACACACACTCACTCACATTCACAGGCATGCACACACATTTTAAGTATTGGGTTTATTGGAGTTCTTTCCATTAGCCCTTCTGGAAAACAACTGAACCGAATCTGTGACTGAAATTCACTGGCCAGAAGAACAGCTTTGCCTCAGGGACGCATGAACTTGAAGTCAGCTTCTGCCGTCAGTCTTACCCATCCTTGTGTCTTAAACCCACGGAGCCTGGTACTAACTTTGATTGGTCAGCATCAGGACCGCTTCGCAGTAACTGTGGAGCCATGAGAACAACACATCTTGATTGTTTTCCCCCCACCAAGAAACATCTCTTGGGGTTTCTCTTGGGTCATGGCAGGCCTGGTGGCAGGTGCTGCACGTTACCTCGATGCTGAATGTCTTGCTACTGGAGGAATCCACACGCTTAGGATATCAGCCGATTCAAGGGGATGTCGCCAGCATCATGAAGAACACACTGAGATCAGGATTGCTATTTTGGGAGGAGAAACAGATCAGAAGGACCAGGTTTTCACATAACATCATTGAACCAAGGGAATCTAAACGCTTTGTGAATTCAAAGGCTGGAGAGTAAATTTTGGCAGTTATCTCGAGAGGTGTGCTGTTTCCAAAGAGCTCAGTTATTTGTGGGTGAAGAAAAGGTACAGGTGGCTGACACTTCCTGGTCATTAAGACCTCCTTGGGATGTGCCACCTGTGGGGAGTTCAGATAAGAGGGATTTGGAAGTCAGGGCCTCTGTCTCTTTACTGAGAAGCTCTCTTACCCAGAAAAAGCTAAAGTTTTAACAAAAATTATATTTATTTATGTTTATACGTGTGTTGTGTGCATGCACCTGTGTGTCATGGCATGTTGCAGGGACCAAAGGACAACCTTCACGAGTTGGTTCTTTTCTTCCATTATGTGGGTCTTGGGGATCCAACTCAAGTGTTAAACAGACTTGGTGGCAGGCACCTCACCCACTGAGTCATCTCTCTGGTCCCTAAAAGGACTAGATTTTATTTGTTGAAGAACATTTCAAAAAGAAGAAAACGGGGCCGAGGAGATAGTTAAGCTGTAAAGTGCTGTCTTGCAAACAAGAAGACAAGAATTTGATCCTTGGAACCCATGTGAAAACGCTGGATATGGTGGTGTGTGCTTGGAACCTCAGAATTTACTGGGAAAGGAGGATCCTGGGGCCCACTGGCCAGTCAGCCTAGCCTAATTCCTAAGTGGACAGGGCCTGAAGAATGGCAGAAGAAGCTGGCATCTGGCTCAACAAACATGTGCACATGTGTACACACACACACACACACACACACACACACACACACACACAATTGCAAACCCAGGTGCCTTTTGGCCCACTCAGCACTTGGGAGGCAGAGGCAGGCAGATAATCTGAGTTGGAGGATATCCTGGTCTATAGAGTGAGTTCCAGGACAGCCAGGGATTCACAGAGAAACCCTGTAGTACCTGTATTTCCTCCTGAATTCTCACCATTAGAAGCACTAGTTGGGGACAGAAAAGAGCCCTGTGTGAAGCTCCATCCTAGGTATTCATGTGACCCCCAGCTCAGCCAATAAGGCAGGTAGAGCTGTGGTCAGGGTGATGGGTGTGGGAGGGGGTGGGCTGCTGGTGGTGACGACCTTGTGGTGCGAGGACATTGTCCTCAGGCCACCTGTACATCTTCAAACATAAGTGTGTGAATTCTCCAACACCCTTTCCCATCTGTTCTTGGATCCCATGATTCTCAGGTCACTTGCTTGCTGGGAACTCAAAAGCTACCTGACACTCGAGGCAATGGAGAGTGGCCAGCCACAGAGTAGCTAGGACTCGGATGCAGACCGGGAAGTAGAGTCGGCCCCACTGTGGTAGGCAAGTGGGAACTGAAAAATCGGAGCCCAGATTGACTTGTGAGGAACACAGGAAGCCCTTCCTTCAGTGTCGTCATCTAACGGACAGAGAGCGCATGAGCAAACGGTGCCTTTGAAATAGAACCAGGAGAGAGGCTATAAAAACCATCGGCTGGGCTGGACACTCTGGGGCTCGTTTATCAGCTCACTCTTGGGGTCACCTCTTCCTTTTTAAAATAAATTGTTTCTTTTTCTAATCCATTTCTAATGTAAAGGATTGGCTTGTCTTCTGCGTCCTGGCAGCTGCTAGGAGCGTCGCTACTGTCTTAAATGCTAATAAAATTAGCCCGAGCTTGCTTTTGAATCTATTTCTAATTTTTTTTTATTAGCGAGACCAAGAAGCCCAAAAGGGAACCCCATTCCCCCCCCCCCCCACTAACAGCATCAGGAAAGGAGATTCAAGGTTGGCTGGATGTAGAAACAAAGAAATGCAAGGTGGGGGCTTAGGAGATGGCTCAGTGGGCAACGCGCTCGCTGCAGAAGCCGGAGGAGCTGACGCTGACTTGAGGTTCCCAACACTCATGTAAAGAGTCACACACGGCAGCACGTGTCTATGTCCCCAGCACTGGGGTGGACACGGGTGGATCTTGGAATCTGACTGACCAGTGAGCTTCTGGGTTCAGGTACCCCCAGGTGAGGAGCTGTTGACTGTCGATGGCTGCTGGGCAGGGGTGAGGGGAGGCGGTGGTCAGTTTTCTTTAAAGGTGTGGGCCTTGCAGGTCGACCATGATGCAGTAGCTGGCCCCACTGCCATGTGTATGTGGGCAACAGTAATTGGACTCAGTGGGTTATTAAAAAAAAAACAAAACAAGAAGGACATCGGGTTCAGAGAGGGAAGAGAGTGGATCTGGGAAGTTAAAGGGAGGAGTAGGGGTGGTTATAGTAAAAATACGTCGTGTGCATTATGAGATTCTCAAAGAATTAATAAACTATATTTAAAAATAAGGAAGAGGGGCAACAGAGGAAGACACCCGAGGCTGACCTCTGACCTCCACACATGGGCTTGCATGTGTGTGCATGAACGTGAACATGCACACGCATACGCACACACCAAGATGGTCTGCATTAGAGGAACGACAGCCAAAGCTGCTCTCTGGGTTCTCCATGAATGTGTGCTCACACCTGCACACACACACCTGCACACACACACCTGCACACACACACCTGCACACACACACCTGCACACACACACCTGCACACACACACCTGCACACACACCTACACACACAGCAGTCAGCTGGGCTTTGGCCTATGGAGGGCAGCAAGATCTGTGTGTGTGTGTGTGTGTGTGTGTGTGTGTGTGTGTGTGTGTGTGTTTTCCTTTTCCCAGGTTTAGAGAAGGGCCTTTCCCACCCAGTAGAGGACTCTGGAGCTAATAAGAGGGAGATAAACTCAGAGCTGCAGATTTTCGACCAAGGGCTAAGTAAGAGAAAACAGAAGACTGTGAAAGGACAAACTCCCAGGGAGTTCCCAAAGGCTCGCCCTAGGCACAGCTAGACCAGTAAGAGCTCAGCCCAGGTTCTGGAAGCTTCTTCTGCAGGCAGGCATAAATAATGAAACCACTGTAGCTACTTATAGAATCACACTTTCACAGGATGCTTTCGGATTCTCTTTGATCCCTCCTTTGTACCTGTGGAGGGCCTGCCTCTGGCCTTCCCACCTGCAGAGAGGCTGTGCTGCCCTCAGGGCTGTTTAGGGTGTGGCTGAGGGCAGCAGCTTGGGTCTCAAAGGTAGTCAGTTCTCTAAGTTTCTGCTTGATCCCTGGATCCTCCCAGCAGGCAGAGTTGGCCGGGCATCAGAGTTGGCCGGGCATCACTCATAAGCCAGGGGACTAATGTAGGCTCCCAGAGGAGTGCTGTGTAGGAAGGTCTATGTATTGGTTCCTTTTGTGTCACTGTGACAAAATATCAGACAGAGCCACTTGAGCAGGGAGGTTTGTATAGGCTCACAGTTTCAGAGAGAAGACAGCTATCATTCATGGTGGCAGCTCCTTTGGCTGGAATTTGATCAAGAGGTCAGCCTCCATTGCCTATGTAAAGGCCACGTGTGCCTTTTATGCTGTGTAGCAAGTGCTTTACCAAATGAGCCAAGCCATTAGCCCCCCATATGCTGATTTTTTTTGTCTTGAGGGGGATGGGATCTTATGCATCTCATGCTGGCTTCAAACTGATTATGTATTCAGTGGTGGCCGTGTACACCTGATTCTCCTGAATGCTGGGATTGCAGATGTGCACAAACCTCCACACTTGGTTTGATGCAGTTCTGGAGATCAAATCCAGGGCTTTATGCATGATGAAAACATTCTACCAGCTCAGCGTCAGCCAAGCCCTGACGCTTCCTCTCCTTATAAGTAATTATGCTGGAATTTCTACCGTACACCACTGGGCGTGACAACCAACGATATAGCTTGGACCCAATTCGCATCTTTGCCCTCTTGAGTCACTGCTTGTTGGATTTACTTGTTGTAAGTCTGCTCTCCCCGAGAGGTGATCCTCTGAAAACTCCACAGTACCGAATGCGCAGTGAGACCAGCCCGTCACAGTTGGTGGGGAACCATCTGGAAGTTCTGGAACCAACAGCACACACTTCCGCTAACACCAGGGTGTTTTAGTTTCTTTTCTGTTACTGTCATAAAATGGACCAAAATCAACTTGAGGAGGAAAGAATTTATTTGGTTTATACTTCTAGGTCAGAGTCAGGGAATTCAGGCAGAAACTTGAGGGAGAAACCATGGAAAGATGCTGCCTGCTGGTTAGTTCAGGCTAGCTATTTTTTTTACAGTTCAGGACCACCTGCTTGGGGAATGATACCACTCACAGTGTGCCCCCCTGTAACAACTAAGAATTAAGACAGTCCACCAAAGACAGGATACAGGCCAATTTGATCTAGGCAAATTCTCCACTGAGACTTTCCTGTCAGATGACTTTAGGCTGTGTCAAGTTGGCAGTTAAAGCTAACTAGGTCACCAGGATTTGTGACTTTCCCTAAACACTTTGGATGGTTCCTGGTAGAGCTGAGGCCAAGACAGGAGGAGAAGTCACTTGGCTACTGTGGGACAAAGGCTGCAGGGATCTCCCTGCCAAGCCAGGGCGAGGAAGCCATTCTTGTTTCTCAAAGGATCCTCGACTTCCTTGGTGACAGAATGGAGCCCTGGAATTCTGCATTCTTAATGTCCCTACTATTACCGAGATGGGCTTATCTCCTCCCCAAAGTGCCCAGGAAGGCCACTCTGGTGCACACTGCACTTTGTGTTTTGCTTCAAGGACAAAGCTGGAATGAAGCCCTCAAACAGCCCAGGGCCTCATCAGACTCTCTCCATTCCCCACCCTCCCCGGGCACTTTGCACATTCAAAAGCTGTTTTAAAAGTAGCAGCACATTTCATTCTCTTTAATGCACTTCCAGGCAGCACAGATGTGCATCAATGAACGAATGTTCCCTGAACCAAAGTGCTTCTCTGGGCCTCCTGATCCTCTCCCCCGGTGCCCACTCCCAGGCCAGGAGCAGCCTATGAATCATGCATTAGTTCCTGTGATTGCTGCTCATAGAGATGGTTGGTGGCACCTGCAGAGGGAGGGAGAGGAATTGCATACTATGGGAGTTGAAAAGTCTGGATCTTGTTAAGTGAGTGGTGTCAGAGGTTGGAGACAGAAGGCTTAGGTGGGCAGGATGGCTCAGGGGATTAAGGTACAAGTTTGACAGCCTAAGTTCAGTCTCCGGAACCCACGTATACAAGCTGGATGCCTGTATACATCCATATGTATACATATACATATGTGTGCATATGTAATTCCAAGAAGGTACGCTGAGACAGGGAATCAGCCTGCGTGGCAGGAACAACAAAGAGGGACCCTGCCTCAATCAGGTGGAAGGAGGAAAACACTACTTCTGGAAACTTGGGGCTGGAGAGATGCCTCAGCACATACTGTCTTTGCAGAGGGCACAGGTTGGGTTTCCAGCACCCACTTCAGGTGGATCACAACCATCTGCAACTCCAGGTTTAGGGAGCCTGATATCTTCTTATGGTCTTCCAAGGTACCTGCATGCATATACATGGATCTGCACATATACACAAAATTACATATTAAAAATAAATCCTTGAGAATGAAGAAAAGTTATCCCCTTACCTTCATGTGCGCTATAACTTGCAAGTACCCACATTCATGTAACACACACACACACACACACACACACACACACACACACACACCATAATAAAACATATTTAGAGGTGAAGTTTACAGCATCCAGAGAACTAGCACCAGTTCTCATGGCAACAAGGCCCTGGCCTTCCTGTACACGTCCACAGATACATCAGATTTCATACTAAATGGAAAAGAGGGTGGTTCCATATTGAGCCCGATTTACACAGGAGTGATCCAGGAAGGGAACCAATGGACACAAAATAAAGAACAAGATGAAAGAGAAACACTCCAGAGAGGGCAACCACAATCAGCCAAATTATAAAGGATGTCAATGAGGCTGTATGGATGCTTCCTTATCACATCAGGACCATTGCACATGGCCCATTAAAATATATAAAGGTGAAAATTAAGCACTGTAGCCCTCTGTCTCTGAGATGTGTCAGTCAGACCGACAGATGACTGAGGATATTTCTGAGGATATTTGATATTTCTGTCATTTGCACAAATACAGTATTTTGATCTTGAGGGGGGAGGTACAGACATTCACGATTCAACGTTTAATGTGATTTTCAAAGTTTTGAGAGTTCTCTCTCTCTCTTTTCTTTTTTCAAGTTAAAAATGTCCCTGGGAAGACATGGGTTATTAAAAGATGAAAGTCTTTCTTTAGTGAGAGGATGGGAAGACATGACAATATCAACCAAGCAGGCGTCCTCAGCACCAGTGGTCTGCTTGGGGAGAGCCCGGTGACATAAAGGCTCTTCATATCCCACAGGTGCACTTCACCTCACCCTTCCTCTTTCCTTGAACACCAGACTAACACCAGACTCCGGCTTCAAACTCTCTATGTAGCTGAGGATTTGAGTGCAAGGATTAAGGGCATGCATCGCCATAGGGTGTTGGGGATTGAACCCGGGACCTCACAAATGTTAGGTAAACATTCTAATAACTGAGCTACATTTTCAGTATCTTCTTTCTCTCTTTTTAAAAATTGCGTATTTATTTATGTCTGTGTGAGAAAGAGACAGAGAGAGAGAGAGAGAGAGAGAGAGAGAGAGAGAGAGAGACAGAGACAGAGACAGAGAGAGATAGAGAGAGAGAGAATGCTCATGCCCAGGAATCCATAGGCCACAGAATGTGCAAGTCAGAGGACAACTTGTGGGAGTCAGTTCCCTTCTCCCATCGTGTGAGTCCTGGGAATTGAACTCAGGTCTTTAGGCTTCGTTGCAAGAATCCTTACCCATGGTGTTTGTGGTTTGAATGAGAGTGGTTCTCAGGTTGGAGCAATGGCTCAGTGGTTAAGAGCACTGACTTCTCTTCCAGAGGTCCTGAGTTCAATTCCCAGCAACTACATGGTGGCTCACAACCATCTGTAACAGGATCTGATGCCCTCTTCTGGTGTGTCTGAAGACAGCAACAGTGTATTCATATACATTAAATAAATACATAAGTAAATATTTTTTTAAAAAGAGAGAGAGGCTCTCAAAACTCATATATGTGAACACTTGGTCCCTAGCATGGATCAAGATGTGAGCTCTCCGTTCCTCCATGCTACCATCATGGACTCTAACCCACTGAAACCATAGGCCAAATTAAACATGTTATGTTTGTTACCTTGGTCATGGTATTTTATCACAGCAATAGAAAAGTAACTAAGACTACCATTGAGACATCTCACTGTTCTCCAGTACACGTGTGTGTGTGTGTGTGTGTGTGTGTGTGTGTGTGTGTGTGCGTTTTAATGTGGAAGACTTACTTCCACATGATTTGAATTTGAAATGTTCCTGCAGGTTCATGTGTTTGAACGTTTGGTCTCCAGCTGGGGTTGCTGGCTTTGGAGGCTGTAGTAGACCCTTTAGGACATACAGTTTAGCAGACGAGCATGGGGCCACGGGGCAGGTTTTGAGGGCTGTAGGTTGGTCCTGCTTCTCATCTAGTTTTCTCTGTTTCTCATCTATTGAGACATAAGCCAATGTTGTGAAAATCTCTTGGTGCTGCAGCTGGTGCAGCCCTGTCCTTCCTGTGCCTTTTCCACAGTTGTGGCGTGACTGTGAAATGCCCTTCGTAGGTGGATGCATTTGAACACTTGGCTCTTAACTGGTGGGACTGTTTGGGAAAGTGATGGGACCTATAGGAGGTGGAGGAAAGATGTAACTAGGTGCAGGCTTTGGAACCTGATAAGCTGGAACCGCTCTGATTGCTGAGTGTAGACATAGTGCGATCAACCAGTTTCCTGCTTCTTTGGTTATCCCTCCCCTGCCTGCTCTGTGTCTTCCCGAGTGTGATGGATTCTATCCCTCTATAACCACAGGCCAAAATGAGTCCTTTCTTTCTTAAGGAATTTTTTTTCTCAAAGAATAAATTCTTTTGATTGTTTGTTTCAAGACAGGGTCTCTCTTCATAACCTTGGATGTCTTGAAACTCACTTTATAGACAAGGCTGTCGTCTTCAGACTCACAAAGACGCACCTGCCTCTGCCTCCTGAATGCTAGGATTAAAGGTGTGCACTACCATACCCGGCTCCATTTTTGTAAAAGAAAAGAAGAAAAAAGAAAAGAAAAGGAAAGGAAAGGAAAGGAAAGGAAAGGAAAGGAAAGGAAAAGAAAGGAAAAGAAAGGAAAAGGAAAGAAAAAGGAAAGGAAAAGGAAAGGAAAGGAAAGGAAAGGAAAGGAAAGGAAAGGAAAGGAAAGGAAAGGAAAGGAAAGAAAAACGATATGTGTGTGTGTGTGTGTGAGCATTGGCGGGTATGTGCAGTGTCCTCAGAGATCAGAGATGAAGACTCTCTCTGGAGCTAAAGTTACAGATGGTTGTGAGGGTAGGTGTCCATGGTGGCCAGAAGAGGGCATCAGATTTCTTCTATCTGGAGTTATGGATGTTTTGGGGTGGCTTAGCATGGATGCTAGGGTCTAAACTCTGGTCCTCTACAAGAGCAACAAGCTAGAGAGACAAAAACAGGAGGACCCCTGGGGCTCGACGTCAGCAAGCCTAGCCAAATTGGTGAGATCCAGGTCAAAAGAGATCCTGTCTTTAAAAACAAAGTTATTGACTCCAGGAAATAACAATCAAGATTGTCCTCTGGTCTCCTCATGGGTGTGCATATATGTGCATGTGTACCTGCTCACACATGTACAGCTCTACACAAAAGAACACACACACACACACACACACACACACACACACACACACCTTTTTTTTGAAAGAGAAGAGAGCAGAGTTAGTCTGCCAGACAGACTGTCTGAGAGTGGCCGGCTGATGGTCACTTGACACTCCGGAGAGCCTGCCTAAGGGAGAGAGAGCTCTGTCACCTCCCACACCCAGTAGCTCCATCTCTCAGGGTAACTTATTAAATTGGCAGTGTGGCGTCCATTCATCAGTTTCTTTGAACTTGGTTCATGCCAGGTCACCTCTGAGAGAGATGGAACCGTTTTGATGTGCCCAGAAAATCAACATCTGGTACAGAGCCACTGCTCAGTAAATAGCGCCTGAATGAACAGAAAATTAGATTTCTAAGCCTGTTGGGGGAGGGTCAGACCCAGGCAGGCTTGAAATGGTCACCCAAGAAATGGAATCCCAAGAAATGGTCACCTTGTTGGAGTCAGATAGGGGAATGGCTGTTCTGGGCTCTGGTTTACCACAGACAGCATGGAGTTTGAGTACAAACATTCCAGAAGCATAGGAAGGGGCCCTCACACACTCCTGCTGAGTGGTGTGAATACTGTTGGTGAGGCTGTCTGAATATGCCGAGTTAGTCTCTCTCTCTCTCCCTCTGCCTCCCTCCTTCCCTCTCTCCCTTCATCCCTTGTTCTTGGACTCCATGTCTTATTCAGATAGCCACAATACTCTGCAGCCTTGATGGGCTTTCTTTCTGAGTGTGTGCAAACGTGTGTGTGTGTGTGTGATACACGTGTGTCACAGCATGTGAGTAAAGGTTAGAAGACAATTTTTCAGGAGTCCGTTGCTTTCCACTTTGTCAAAGCAGTCTCTCTCTCTTGTTTCTGCAGCTGTTTTGTACTCAGAACTAGCTGGCCTGTGAGCTTCCAGGTTACTCTCCCTTTCACATCTCACAGTTCATTTTGTGAGCACTGGGAATCCAGATGTGCACCACCACATCTGGCTTCTTACGTGACTGCCAGGGTTCAAACTCAGATCACCAGGCTTGTTTTGCAAGTGCTTTACCCACTGAACCATTTCACACACACACATACACACACACACACACACACACACACACACGTGTGTGTGTGTGTACATACATACACATATATACATACATATATCAAGGTATATATTACACATTGAACATATCTTCCCTAGTCTCACTGCTGTGTTCTGTCCACTGTCCCTTTTCTTTTCCCATCTCCTCCCGTTAGTCCCTTTCATTCTTGTAGACAATCTTACTTCTAATTTTATTCAATATATACATATATGACATGTGACCATATAATGGACTCTATTTCCAGGGGGAAATAGAGTTGTCTTCCTATTACCAGATTAGTATGACGGTTCCAGTTGTATCTATTTTCCCACAAACAACCTAATTTCATTTTTCTTCATGGCTGTAAACATTCCATTGGGTACACACGATATTCTCTCTCTTCCTCTGTTGATGGACAACTAGGTTAGTTATGTGACTTAGCTATTGTGAACAATGTCACAATAAACACTGATGTACAAGCACCTCTGTGATGGATTATCTTTGAGAAATGCCCAGGAATGGCATAGTGGGGTTTGGTTTGTTTCTCTCATGTCTTCAAAACCTATGCCCATCTCTTCCCTCCTCATCCCCTT
The DNA here is from genome assembly GCF_011762505.2 of Arvicanthis niloticus. Lineage (NCBI taxonomy): Eukaryota > Metazoa > Chordata > Mammalia > Rodentia > Muridae > Arvicanthis > Arvicanthis niloticus. The sequence continues at coordinate 35,111,616 of NC_133432.1, forward strand.
CTCAAAGAAATCTCTCAATCTCTATGTCCCCCCACTCTGAGGTGTGTGTGTGTGTGTGTGTGTGTGTGTGTGAACACCAGTGCACGTTCACACAAGCCAGAGGAGGACATAGACATCCTGCTCATTACACTTTATTTCTTTGAGACAGGGTCTTTCAGTGAACCTGCAGCTAGGCTCACAGCCAGCAAGACCTGTCAATCCTCCTGCCTCCACCCTCCACAGCACTGATATCATGGGCATGTGTATGGCCATATATGACTTTGAATGTGGTGGCTGATATCTGAGCCAGGTGCTCACGCCTGTGCAGTAAACATTCTTACCCACCCTCTCTCTCTATCCCTCCCCTTTCCCAGTAATAACAAAACCCCAGAAATCAAATAACCCTGTATCCCATCAGATGTGCCAAATTCCTGTGGACTCCAGAACACATGTCCATGTTTTAGTGAGCACAGGCAATAAAACACAAACACATGTGATCAATTTGGATCCTTGAAAGGTTTCATAAATTCATTTTTAAAAAAGATTAAACATTTTAACTTATATATATTGAGTGTCTCTGAGGGTAGACTTGTACATGTATGAATTCAGGTGCTCAGGAGTCCAGAAGATGTATCAGGTCTCCTACAGCTGGAGTTACAGGTAGTTGTGAGTTGCTACACGTGGATGCTGGGATCAAAGCTCAGATCCTCCACAAGGTGCTCCTAGCTGCTGAACCGTTTCTCCAGCACCATAAACTGATATCTAAAACAAACAGTGCATGATCTCCTTGGGAAAATTCTGAGATCTTGGCTCAATGGAGATTTTTAAAAATCCCCTTACTGACTTCCGGTCAGAGTTAGGAACTCTGGGAAAGAGTCTGAAGTGGGAGGTTCGCCAGTGAGACAGTGCAGGAGAGGATTCGCCATCAGCCAGACACAGAGGAAGTACTGGAGTCTGAAGAAGAGGTAACTAAAAAGGCACGTGGTGGAACAGAACTAGATGGTCAGGTTTACTCAGATGAGTTAGTTAAGAGTCTGTTCAGCTAAGACCAAGATTTCATTTTTTTTTTCTTTATAAATCCCCTTATCATTAGAACCAGGGCACTGAGGCAGGAGTCCTGACCACGTCCCCTTGGTGGAGCTCCTAGCTCCTCCTGTTCTTGAGATCTGTGATGGTTGATTTTCACTGTTGATTTAGCATCACCGTGGAAAACCACCTTTGGGTGTGTCTAATGAAAGCGTTTCTAGAAAGCTTAACAGAACTGGGTTGCCCCAGCCTGGATGTGGGTAGCATTGTGCCATAGGGTAAGGACTTGTTAATAAAAAGGAGAAAGTGGTCTCAGCACCAGCAATGACCTTTCTGCTTCCTGACCGTCTACACATTGTGACCAGCCTTCTCCTGCCATGCCTTCCGCTATGACGCACCGCACCGCGCTAATGGAGCTGTGAGTCAGAATAAATCCCTCCTTCTGGGCATGCGCACACGTGCACTCACACGTAGAAGTCAAAGGCCAGCTTGCAGAGTCTGTTCTCTCCTTCTGCCTTGTCGATCCTTGGGATCAAATTCGGGGCACCAGGCTTAACAGCAAGCCGTTTTACCTGTTGAGCCCTCTTGCTGGCCCTGAAATCCTTCAAGTCGATTGATCGTTTTTTTAAAGTATTTTGTTTCCTCAATAAGAGAAGTAACCAATGCAGGGCTCTATCTGTAGTATGGAAGGAAATGAGAGCTAACAAGAGGGATGGTCACAACCGGAGTAGCGTTGGAGCGTAAAGGAAATGTTTCATCTCTGTGAAGGTGATCTTTGGAAAGACTCGGGAGTGCTGATGTGAAAGACACTCCAGAGTCTAAATACTCTGGAGTGTCTTTCTCACAGGGCTCCAATGTTTAAGAGACTAGAGCGTCCTCTCCTCTATGCCCAGCTGGCTCCCCTAAGAGAAGATAGCACTCGGCTCTCTCTCACCGTCCAGATGGCTGCCCTGGATCCCTCTGGTCCTTTATTCCCATCCCCACCTGCAGAGCCTAACATTCCTACAGACGTCCACCTTTCTGGCTGCCACGCCCTCAACATAGCCAAGCATCTGCACTGGCATAGCATCCTGGTCTTCCCAGTTCCTCCCTGCCCAGTGGTGCCATCCCAGTTTCTGTGCAGCAGGCCCAGGCCCTGCTTTGTGCCATGCCAGTCTCCTTCTGTGTTCCCCTCTTGAAAGCCTGGGCCCAGCCCTGCCCACTTTGCCCTGCCTCTTACCCTTTGCACTAGGGTCGTGGTCTGTTTGTATCTCTACCTCTTAGATCCTTAGAGTCTGTTTCTATTTTGCCTTTTCCAAAGGCAATTTAAAAAAATTCAAGTACAAACATAAATAAATAAATAAATAAATAAATAAATAAATAATTTGTTTTTTTAAAACAGGGTTTCTCTGTGTAACAACCCTGGCTGTCCTGGGATTAAAGGTGGGTGCCACCATGCCTGGGCTTATTTTATTTTTAGTTAATTAATTAATTTCCTTAACTTGTTAATCTTCTATAATGTCTGTCTGTGTGTCTGTTATACATGCATCATGGCATGTGTGCGGAGAGACCAGAGGACAACTTGCAGGAGTCATTTCTCTCCTACCACGTTGGGCCAGCAGGTGTGACAGACAGCAAGCGCCTTCACTGGCTGAGCCGTGTCACCCACCCTCTATTCTTCTTAGTTTACATTGTCATCTTTCCTTTCCTTCTTCTCTTGTTTACAAGATTAATGTGCTTAAATTATTTTTGAGAACTTGGGGAGCATTTGGAAGCCCTCTTTTAGGAGCAGGGAAGACGGCTTGCAGGAGGCTCACTTGCTGATTTCGTAAATGTTCTCTGCCAGGCTACAGAGCTGAAGCCTTCACCAAAAGAGCGATTCTTTGGGGACCTTAGTTGACAAACATTCATTGTGTATCTGCAAGCCTCAGGGTCTGCAGACTGGAGGGAGCAAAGTATGGAGCTCACAGGCACAGAGGAACAAGAATAAGGGTAATCACCTCAGGATGGTTTACAAAGAACCTTCTCCACTGCCTGCTTGATCCTTTAGGAATGAAAACAGAAAATGTAACAGTTTCTCTCCCTCTGCTTCTTCTTCTTCTTCTTCTTCTTTTTTTTTTTTTTTTTGGTTTTTCGAGACAGGGTTTCTCTGTATAGCCTTTGGCTGTCCTGGAACTCCACTCGGTAGACCAGGCTGGCCTCGAACTCAGAAATCCGCCTGCCTCTGCCTCCCAAGTGCTGGGATTAAAGGCATGCGCCACCACCAGCCGGCCCTCTGCTTCTTAAAGACTAAGAAACAAAGGATCAGAGAGGTTAGAGGTCAGAGGGACCCTGTCTGCTTCAACAGAACAAGGAGACCTTTATATTCTTCTAGGAACTGGGATTGCGGTCTGAAGCTGTAGGAAGGACAAGGAATCAGTCATCTTCCTAGAACTATAACAAAACACCTGAGACAATTTATAAAGAAAAAAAAAGGTTTTATGCTTTTAGGGGGTGGTGAGGAGAGACAGGATGTTGTGTAGGTCAGGTTGGCCTTGAACTCTCTATGTAGCCAAGGGTAATTTTGAACTTTGATCCTCCTGTCTCCACTGCCTGAATGTTGGGATTATGAATAAACATACATCGGTTTAGTGGGGTGCTGGGGTACTCTAACTACTGAGCTATACTCCCAGCCCTTGGCTGATGGTTTTCGAGGTTCTGTAATTGGCTCATCAGATTTTGGTTCCAGCACAAATCAATGGCCTCGTTGTTTTGGGTATCAGATGAGACAACAAACACACTTAGATGGTGGGATCTGGTGGCCCCCCAAGCTGCCATGAAGCAGAGAAAACACACAAAAGTAAGAGGACTCAGAGATCCCACAATCCCCTGAAGACCCGAATGCCATCTCCGGGACACACATGGTGGAAGGAAAGACCAGATTCCTGCAAGTCGGCCTTTGATCTCCCACATACAAGGTAGCACATGTAATCACAAGTAATCACACACACAGAGAAAAAAATGTAAAAATAAAAAGAAAATCAAGGTCATCTTTAGTGAGTTTGAGGCCAGCCTGGGCTACATGAGACCCTGTCAAATAAATATGTTAGATATAAAATGATGATCAGTGAATCAGGTCAGAGAGCATCTGTCTCCTGGAAACAGTGAGCCGGATGACGGAAGCTGCTCTCATCTCGGGTTGACATGCTTTATGTACGATCACTCTTTTGACAACAGACGGTACATAAAACGGCTCAGTTACAGTTTCTTGGAAATAATAAAATAACTTGGAGGGACTCATATGCCAAGAACTCTGAAGATGGATGCCTGGCTATAAAGGCGGACTCACTTCATATTTCATAAGGCTGCGTGCGGCGGTTTGGCTGCCTGGCAGGTGAGTCGGGAAGAGTAGATTATCATTTGGAGGTTTACAGAAGCACCCAGTTTATTGGATAGATGGTGTTTAGATTTGAATGGAAGGACTCATACTCTTCCTTGAAGGGGTCCTTTGGGATATGATAGTTTTAGGCCTGGTTGACTTCAACATGACAATTGTCTGTCCCTGAGATATTGGCAGGGCATCCATGTTTGGACTCTATAGTAAATATTGTGTGTTGGGCTACTGTCCTGAGAACCTCAGAAGCCATTATCTTCGTATTACAAATGGGGAAAATAGGGTTTCAGAGACACTGTTACTTGTTCAATGGCAAGAATAAAGAGAACAAAACGGTTCTGGGAGTTTGGCTGAGGACCGAGGGCTGGGAGACCCTGGGAAGAAGACTGCATGCTCTTCAGATACATTGAGCTGCTGAAAGAGACTGTGCTTACTGCATTAGACTGAATCTTGCCTTCTTCTCCTCTTACCTCCAGCTACAAATGGGGTGGGAACTTTGCAGGAAAACCAAGTTATTTACAGACCTTATTTATGGAGAAATAAAATTACACTTTGCACATCTGTATGCAGTGTAGATGGATTCATGCGGTCTGGCTGCTAAGGGAGTGTGTGTATTTTTCTCTTTTGAATCCAGAGAGAAACTGGAAACCAAGGTGGGTGGGAGTAAGTGGTAGAAGGTTTGACCAGAATGTGCAAATCCTATGTTCTATCCCAAGCATAGAGGAGGAGGAAGAGGAAGAGAAGGAGGAAGAGAAAGAGGAGGAAGAGGAGGAGGAGGGCAGACATGCCAGGCCTGGTAGTGAAGGCCTATAATCATAGTTCTTCAATAGACTGAGGTGGGAGGTTTGCAAGTTAGAGGCTGCCTGGGCTACAGACTGACATCAAGGCCAGCCTGGGCAACTTAGTGAGACCTTGTGTCAAAACAAAAGATAAAGGAAGGCTGGAGGTGATCTAGAGGCAAAGCACTTATCTGGCATTTATGAGGTTCTGGGTTCAATCCCTGGTGAGCCTTGGAAGGGAGAGAGTGGGGGAAGAAGAAAGAGGGAGGGAAGAAGGGAGAGAGAGAGGTGGGAGACAAGGGATGAAGGGAGGGAGGAGGAGAAAGAAAAGATGAAAAAGGGAAAGATGGGGCCAGGTGAGGTGACTCACTGGGTAAAGGTACTCACAACTTAAGCCTGGTGTCTAAGTTGTCCTCTGACTTCTTAGAGGCATGCTCTGTGGCATGTACACCAACACACTCGCGTACACGTGTACACACACACACACACACACACACACACACACAGGGATGGGGTGGAGGAAGGATTTCATGTCAGCCAGGAATTTTCTCCACATAATGAGACCTTGACTAGAAAGGAAGAAAGGGAGGGAGGGAGGGAGGGAGGGAGGGAGGGAAGAAGTAGTGATTAAAACACAAAAAGAAAAAAAGAAAGGATGCTTTTAGATTTGCAAATTGTTAGCACAGCAGTTCCCTGGGCAGAAGAGAGAATCAAAGGCTTGTTGCCAGGTGACACCTTTTAGCCTGGTCCTGTCTCTTCCCTCCCCTTCCTTCCTCTCCCTTTCTTTCTTTCTTTCTCTCTCTCTCTCTCTCTCTCTCTCTCTCTCTCTCTCTCTCTCTCTCTCTCTCTCTTTCTTTCTGTCATTCTTTGACGTGAGTTCTACATACCCCTGACTTACCTGGTGCTCATTACGTAACCCAGGCTGACCTTGAACTCACAATGATCCTCCTGTCTCAACCTCCCAAGTATGTATGTCTCCATTAGTGTCTGCTGAGATCATTAGAGCAGGCAGTTCTGATGAAGGTTGAGTGTCTTAGGTAGGGGTATCTCAGAGCACAGTTTAGGCACATCCCACAGGAAGGGGCTAAGCACCCTGGCGGTGGGGGCTGCAGGAGGATGGAGGCTCGCACAGGCTCTGAGGAGCCCTTTGCCTGAACTGACATGAAAGCTCAGGATGTTGGGTCCCCTGCCATCCTATTACCTTATGGCCTTAAGATTCATGGCTAGCAGGGGTCACTTTCAACCCAGAAGATGCTAGGTTTGAAGCCTTCTGAGACAGTGGAGACTTGCAGGGCTGGTGCCTCTGAATTTTCTCCACTGCGGGAAGAACAGGCAGTTTTATTTAACATTCATTTGTCTTCACTACTAGCTAACTGAAGGGTGATACACGGGGCTCTAGATTGATTTTGAAGGGCCCTTCTCTGAGAACTCCAATAAAGTCCTAAACGGATCATGCCTGTTTGGGGAAAGATAATTCCAGAAGGGGACCTGGAGTTTGTCAGAAGAAATTCCAGCTGGGTGAGCATTTAAAGACAGGATAAAGTCAGCGCTTGAAGACAATGAATTAGATGGCTGGCTGTGCCACTGGTAATAATGACGAATAGTGAGAGTGAGAGACGGGCGAAGGGCTGTAACTCAAGGAGTGTGGGGAGGAGACTGGAGGATTTATGGCCTTGTAGTACCTGAGGAAAGCATCTCAGACATGGGCTCTGGCTTTTGAAGAGGAACCTTCTCAGAGAGACTGCTTTTCTGGAGACTTTGCTTCCCTAAAAGAGCACCTAGGTTTCTATAAGACAAAGATGGCTGTTGACAGACAAGCTGAATTCTTTTCCATCCCTTTCTCTGAAAGATTCTGTGTGTGTGTGTGTGTGTGTGTGTATGTGGTGTGTGTGTGTGTATGTGGTGTGTGTGTGTGTATGTGGTGTGTGTGTGTGTGGTGTGTGTGTGTGTATGTGGTGTGTGTGTGTATGTGGTGTGTGTGTGTATGTGGTGTGTGTGTGTGTGTATGTGGTGTGTGTGTGTGTATGTGGTGTGTGTGTGTGTATGTGGTGTGTGTGTGTGTATGTGGTGTGTGTGTGTGTATGTGGTGTGTGTGTGTGTGTGTGTGCACGTGTGCCTATATGTGGACACACACACGGGGACACACAGACACTCGGGCACATACACACACACACACACACACACTCACGGGCACACATGCAAAGGCCAGAGTAAGACACTGAGTACCTTAGCTCCCTGACATTTCCTGGACACAGAGCCTTTCACTGTTGAAGTTCATTAATTGTGTGGATTGGTTTGCCAGTGATGCCCTAGGAATATGCTTGACTCTGCCCATCAATACTGTAGTTACAAGTGTTTGGGGCCATGCCTGGCTTTTAGGTAGTTGCTGGGGATTTGAACTCATGTTCTCATGTTTGCACAACAAGCCCTGTTAACCACTGAGTCATCCCTCTAGCCCGGACCCTGCAAGCTCTTAACAGTCAGAATGAGTGTAACTGCAGGGGCAACCCGTTATCCCATCCTCTCATAAGGAGACTCTCATAGTCTCTTCTCAAGCAGGAGGAGGACCCATGGCAAGGGAAAGAGGTGCTAATGGCTGGAAAACAGTGGCTACATCTGGCCAGAAAGCATCTCATATGCACCAACAAGCCTGCTATTTTTGTTAAGGTACAGGGGTTGCCTCTTCTATAGCTATTCAGGGTAATCCTCTGAAAGATATGAATCAAAAATAAAGCAAGCCTCAGGCCTGTGGATCAATGCTGACCTTTAATCATTTATTCATCGTCTTCCGGGAAGCGGTGGTGTGGTCTGCATGAGAAGGTGCCAGAAGGGGCATCTTGCAACATTTCCCTCCCTCCTGGACCTTCCTTGTCCACCTGCAAAAGATGTGTGAGCATCTTCCGTTTTAAACACCCAGCCTTGACTTCCCTTCTTGTCCCAGCCTGGCCCCTTCAGTGTGGTCTCCTTTGTAGGAATTTCTGAATGGGTTACCCATGAGTGAACTTTCTTCCAAGTTATCAGTTGTCTTGGACAAAGTGCTGATCAAAAAGCCACCAATGAACTCTGGGTTGCCCAATCCAGGAACTTCTGGTCACCTCAGTTGATGCTTGGTGACATCCAGCACACCCTGCCATTGCCTCTGCCCTGAAAAGGCACCAAAGGCACCTTTACTTTCTAAGCTTCTGTGACTCCCATCATGGTTTATGATTTGTATCCAGTTCTTCATTTATAAACGGTATCTGAGTCTGGCACCAAGAGAGCAATGTTGGGGAAAAAAAAAAAAAAAAAAAAAAAAAACTTCGTGCCAGGCTGGGATGTAGCCCAATTGGTAGAGTGCTTGCCTAGCATGCACAACCCCCTGGTTCAAGCCCCAGTACCACATAGACCAGCAGTCACAGAACTCTTGTAATCCCAGTAGTCAGAAGGTGGAAACAGGAGGAGTTCAAGGCCATCCTCAACTACACAGTGACTAACCTGGATCACAGGATACTCTGGCTCAGTTTTTTTTTTTTTAAGGTTTAATATTAGTCATTGTTGCCCTGGAAACAAGATGCAGGGCACCCCAGGCACAACCACCCTGGGAAGTGCCAGACTGGGATCAGGAGACAGTTGCGGGGAGGGAGAAGCAGAGACTGCTTCAGAAGCTGCTGCTGAAACAGCCTGGTTTTGTGGGCTGTGTGGTATGCAGATCACCAAAATGAGTCTTGCAAATGAGAAATTGTTTATTCCAGAGACAGCGGAAAGTAAGGAGGCTTGGAGGCCCGAATCTCAAGCCTGCTCTGTGGAGGATCGAGTGCAGGGATCTTCATGGGAAAGGGATACAGGGGGGTGTTTAGGTGTTAAGTAAGGAGCAGGTGTGGTAGATGGAGAGCTATGGGTGCATCTGCCTGTCAATCTCCTGGCCCATACGGAAGAGGTGGATCTGTGGTCTCCCCAAAGAACGTGAAAGTGGAACTGGAGAGACTGGCCAATGGTTAAGAAGCAAGTATGCTTTTCCTGTGGAGGGCCTGAGTTTGGTTCCCAGCATCTATACAGGCAACACACAGCTGCCCATAATTTCTCTGTCTCTGACTGTCTCTATCTCTTTCTCTCTGTCTCTCTCTCACACACACACAATTGAAAACAATTGTAAAAGCTTTATAAGAAGTTAGCAAAAATGAAATCTATACGGTGTGTTCCATTTACTAAGGGCAACGGTTTATTTAATATTTCTGTCTATTTCAAAGCCTTCACGGAATATTTTTCTATTGCAAATGTGAGGCAGGGTGGGGGTGACAGCTTCGACTGGCCGGTTTGAGTAATGCTGGTGGGCTGTGGTATACAGAGTTGATTTCTGAGTATCTGGTACATAGCCTTAGGGAGCCTTAGGGCACAGAAACTAGTGTCCTGGTATGACAGGCTGATCAAGAAGGTGGCTGGTGATTTATGTATCATAAAAACAAACATTCTGGGGTTGGAGAGATGACTCAGTCAGTCAAGTGCTTACCTCAGAAGCACAAAGAGCCGACTTTGATCTTTAGAATCCATATAAAAATAAAAGCTGGTTCAAAGGAGGGAATCCATGCCTTACTGTAATCCTTGTTACAAGTTGCTGTGAGTTTATGAGTGCAATGGCCTGGTCATGTCCTTGAGATGGCATTTCACTGTGCATGTGCACACAGACACGTATGCACACACACACGCATGCATGCACACAAACACATACATGCATGCATGCACACCTAGAGACACAGACACAGATGCATGCACACATACGTGCACACGTGCAGACATAGACATACATAGAGACACAGACACAAATGCATGCACATACACACATATACACACACGCATGCATGCAAAAACAGATGCATGCACACATGTACACACAGAGATACAGACACAAATTCATGCACACACACATGCACTCATGCAGACACGGATGCACACACACACACACACACACACATCCCATTTTCTTTCATCGTCATTGCTCAACATAATTCTGTGAGGAGAGGTGTGGTCCTCTCTCCTCATCCGACCTACTCTGCTTTTGTCACCAACATGGCGTCTTCTGTATCAAGGCAGTCCCGGCACTGCTCGCTTAGACAGGCCGAGGGCTCGGTCTCACAGGCTGCTTCTTGTCCCAGCAGCAGGTTGCCAAGCACATGTGTCTGACCTTATGATCTCCCCTCTACAACTGTTTCCTCTGGTTCCATCAGGCTAGAGAAGCACTTTGCTTGTTAGCCACGAAGGGTGGTATGGAGGGCACGGGTGTACTGACAGATGCAGGCTATATAGGGTGAGGTCCGGTGTGTTCTAGGAAAGGAGCTTCCATATTCGTGGGGTTGGAGGTACCTCCTCCTGCCCAGCAGATGGGTGCTTTCCAGCACCTGGAAGTTCTCCAAAGCCTACAGTTTGGAAACTGGCACTTTATTGACTGAGCTGTCTCCTCTGCTTGGATCTTCAGCCCCTCTTGCTTTTCAACATGTGGTCTCATTAGAACAGTGGTTCTCAACCTTCTTAATGCCGTGGCCCCTTAATGCAGTTCTTTATGTTGTGGTGACCTCCAACCATAAAATTGTTTTGCTACTTCTTAACTATAAATTTGCTACTGTTATGAATCATGGTGTGTAGGGTTATGGGTTCTGAGTCCACTCCGCCATGGGACTCAGCTGCTCAGCAAGGTGGGACACCTTGACAAAGCTTACCGCATGCTGTCGCCAGGTGGGTGTTGGGCTGTAGGGAAGCCCCAGGGTTGGGAAAGCGCAGTCTGAGGGACAGCTGGAGCTGGCTCAGGGTTCAACAGGCCTGCAAGGAGGCTGGTGCCCTCTGCTTCTCAGGCTCTTGGACACCCAGGCTCTGCTGGCAACCACAGAAGAGCAGAGAATGGAGTGCATTCCCCTGTACCCCCCACCCCCAAAGGTTGGATCTAGCCCAGGGCTGGGGAGGTGAGGGGGAGCTCTGGCTGGTCTCCTGGGGAAAGTCCGTGGCTTGGGCTTGAAGTTCTCTGTTAGTCATGGCTGGGAGTGCAGAGAGGCTTACTGTGAGTGACTCTGTAGGAGAAGGCAGCCTTCTCCATGGCTCCCCATGGTGCATCCTGATGAAAAGAGGCAGACCATGGTTTAAGCATTTACAGTCATGACAAAGTGGATGAGTAAAACCGCCATTTCTCAGGGTGGGCCTGAGACTAAATTTCTTTTACAGAAAGGAGTGTCTGGGAAGGAAAGCTTGCTGGCTAAGCCCTCCAGGCCTTTAGGTCCCTCATTAAAATGGAGATCTGTCTTGAGTCTGAAGACAGGTCACATCCTCTACATGTGGGCTTGGGGCGTTGCCCTTATGTGACTGATGGCCACAAATCTATGGGGCAGGGGATGGGGGGGGGGAGCTGCGGCTAGTGACAGGAGCCTGGTGCCTGGGAACAGGCAAAGTGCTTACCATCCCTTCAGGGTTTCCAGGGCTTCAACTGAAGACCCCCATACTCGGGAGACCCTTCCTCAAGTCTCAGGAATCACGAACACCCAAAGATCACAAGAAACCATACCTGGATGCAATCAGCAGAGGTTTATTAGGGAAAAGAGCTGGCAGCCAGCGGTCTGACCACGTACTCGCACAGGAGTAGGGTCCGACCCCAACATCCAGTCTGTGGAGGGTTTTAAAGGGAAAAAACACAAACCAGGGGAGTGGGGAGGGGGTGAGGTGTTGCCAAGGATACATAACATAAGAATAGTGAAACATTCCAGAGAAACCCACCCTGAAAGGTTAATAGCCATGGAAATTACTCAGTACAATCATTTTTCTAAAAAAATGTAGTCTTACCAAGTCACTGTCCCCTATACCATCATTACAAAATATTTCTCACTTCCTCCGGTCACAGCCCCACCTAGATGGCTTGTATCTTTTATGGTCAGGAATGCGTCTTCCTGCTTCGCTCCCCCCCCCCCCACACACACAGGTGGGCCCACTGCCTGAGGCTTGAGGAATGTAATCCAGCAAGTGTCCTCTGATTCAGGGGCAATGTCCTTCACCGGAATGTGAAGGCCTGAAATCTTATTTTCAGTTCCGAGTTCTGGAATCTGCACTTTTCCTGCTCAGGTCTAAGGCAAAAAATCTACACATATTTCATAAAATGGCCTTTATAATTTTTCACTCTACACAACCCTTAGCCCGGGACCAAGCTACCTTTCACAGACCCACAGTGGTGTAAATATCTGATACACAGGATATCTGATATGATATTCCACAGGTTGAGAACAAGACCCTCCTAAGCCTTGGAAGCTTTAAGAGATCAGTATGGTCATGTCAGGGTCTCCTGTCAGATGTTCTTCCTTGTTCAGGAAATAAATAGCAAAGTTTTTTTGTGAATCCCATGTCATGGTCAGTGACTGTCAGTTACCTTTCTTGTGGCTGTAACAAAATACCTGGCAAAAGTAACAAGAAAAAAAAGATTTTAAAAATAAAAATTACAGTTTGAGGGTCTGTTAGGGTGGCAAAGGCGTGGTAGCAGGATCTGGAGACAGCAGGATTAGGAAGTAGCTGATTCATGTTTTGCCCAGTCAGGAAGTAGAGAGAGATGAACGCTAGTATTTAGCTCATTTATTTTGTGCAGTCCAGGACCTCAGCACACAAAATGGCATTGCCCTTGGTTAGGATGGGTTTTCCCACCTCAACCTAATTAGAACCTCCTTCTTGGACATGCCCAAGACATGCCATTTCTTGGGTGGTTCTAGTAGACTATATTAACTACTCTAGATTACATTTTGCCAATTTGTAAGATGGTGTACTGATTCTGTGACCACAAAAGCTGCATGGGAGGCCATGAGGATCTCAGCCAATCTGGCTGTTACTTTGGCGTTGTGATGAACGGATGCCCAGGGGAGAAAGTCAGAATCTCAGAGCACACATGTCTCTTCTGTGTTCTTCTCTGCCTCTCTAGGTGTTGGATTGTTACCCATCTGGGTCTTCTCACTAGACTTTTCTTGCAAAAGATCTCCTTGTGCATGGATTTAAATGTTGTCTCTCTACTCCCAGCAACCAACAGCAGCAGCAACATCCCTCTCAGGGCTCTGGCATTTTTGTACACTCTCAAGAGTCCCCAGAATTTCAAACATGACTAACTTGCAGAAACTATCTGCAGCTGGCGAAATCACACCCCTGCTAAAGCATAAGGCAGATCAGTCAGCTGCTGTGGACAGTTTAAAGCAGCCACATACCCCACACCTAGGATTAAAACAAAAACATACTTCTGTAACATTTCTTAAAGAAACCAAAATTCCCACTATATGTCAGTTTCTTCATTTCTACTTTGCACGCTCATTAAAATGTCTTGGGGGGCGGGATGGAGAGATGGCTTCATTGTTAAAAACATTCACTGTTGTTGCAGTGGACTTGAGTTCAAATACAGAACCCATGTCAGTAGGCTTACATAACTGACTCTGTATAATGTACACACACACACACACACACACACACACACACACACACTGATGTTGAGTGTGCTAGTGTTTTTCCTATAAGGAGACCCATCATATAAGTTCAGAGCCCCAACAACATGACCTCTTTCAACGTTAATCACCTCCTCAAAAGCCCTTTCTTCACATATAGTCATACTGCAGGCTTTCATATAAAAATTTTGGAGGACAAAAATTGAGTCTTACTTCTTCATCTTCCCAACATGCACCATGGGGTTACCCTCCCAGGAAAAAACTTCTGTTCCCTGAGCCCTTATCTCTAGTCTTCTCTACTAGACTAGTAGAATGGCTGTACTAACAGCAATACTAGCAGTATTGCTGTACGGCTGAGCAATTGTGTAGCTATCTCCTCTGAATTGAAACAGTCTGATAAGGCCCAGGAGGTAAACACAACTCATAGATCTCAGGAAGCTCCTGAAACTTAAGAAATTCACAAAGCTCATTCTACTTTACAATAGTCATATTAGCAGTGGCAACATCTGGGAAAAGTAGACTCTTCCTGCAGTTTGTGCAAAGAGCTCTGGGAATGTGGCCTTCATGAGCCATCACCTCTGCTGGGGTGAAATTTTTTGGTGGTGCATGTGTCTTTAAGTCTTCCATGACCTGTTGTCCTAGTTAGCTTTCACTGTTAACTTGACACATCTTAAAGTTTCCCTGAGAAAGAAGTTTCAATGGAGACATTGCCTAGTCAGATTGGCCTGTGGGCATGACTGTGGGCAATGTTCTAATTGTTGATTAATATAGGTGGCTTCAGCCCATTGTGGGTGGCACCAATCCCTTGGCAGGTAGCCCTGGACTGTAAGGAAGTTAGCTTAGCATGAGCCTGTGAATGAGGCAGCAAGCAGTGTTCCTCCATAGTCTGTGCTGTATTTCCTCGGCTGTAAGTGAGTTCCTTGGTCAGAGACAATATTGTGCTGTCTCCAGGTCCCTGTGTCATCAAACCCAGATGACAGCCACCTTCCTTTTGTGTTCTCACATGACTTTTGCTCTGTGTATGCACACATACTGTGACCTGGAAGCTCAAGCCAAATAAACTCTCCCCACCTCCAAGTTGCTTTGGCCATGGTGTTTTGTCACAGCAACAAAACAAACAAAACTAGATTATCTATGTTTCTGTAAGTAAACCCTAATAAATGTACTGGTTCACTAAGCTAGACTTGGGTAGACACTATCTTAGGTGCCCTCTCTGAGGTAGACATTTTTTTCACATCTCCCCCCAAAGTCACAACATGACGTGTCCTCTAGACTGCCAGCAAAGGATGGCATTGTATATGTCCTCCCACAAATGTTCCTAACGCAGTTCCTGGACCATTGGGGTGAGTCTCAGGTCCCTCTAAAGCCTCACAGACTGTAGTAGTCTCTGCTGTCTTGTCTCTCACCTTCAGTCCCCCTGTTCCATCTGCACCTCTTGCTTGTCCTCCCTGGGGAGTCATATGGTTCCAGGGTGGCCTGTGCCCATTTCGGTGGTGTGTGAGAAGCCATCTGAGGGGCTAGCCATGGGGCTTCTATTATCTCAACTCCCTATCTGGAGCCAGAGATAGCCAATGGGGAAGGCAGAGGGAGCCATTTTGAAGACTATCCTTGGGAGGCAGAGTCTGTACTATGTACAAAGTTTGCCCTAGTGGGTCCCTGTCAGGCCTTGATGAGGGAGGAAGGATTGCCTGCCTCTCTGGGTCCTGGGATTTTGGACACTGTGTCTGCTTCGAAGGACGAGAAGGCTCACTGAGCAGGCTATGGCTGCTCATTTATTATTGATGCAGCCCTTGGCTGCCCTCTTTTGAGCGGCTCTGCTCTGTATGTAAATTCCAATCTGGTTTCAGAGCAGCGAGGATGTTGTCGCACAGGCGAGTCCATGTTAGCTGTGGCTGCCTGGAGTGGTGCTGGACTAAGAAGAGCACGTTCCCACCTGACCCAAAAAAGCCTGGATATTGGGGTTTGGGAGCCCTAAATTTTAATGCATGTGGGCTCTGTTTTATTTTGCCTCATTCTCCAGGGATGGCTTCATGCATGTGTGCACGTGTGCATGCTTGTGCGTTTGCCTCTGTGTGTGTGTGTGTGTGTGTGTGTGTGTGTGTGTGTGCGCGCTGCCAGGAGGTCAACTTTGGATGTCTTCTTCGCTCTCCACTTTTTCTTCTGCATGTTTGCATATGATGAGAATTATGTCTTTTTCTCTTGAACTAGGTGGTCTCTATTTTAGAGAAGCAACACTAGATTTAAACTGTACCTAAGATTAAGGTTCTAGGTGTCAATCTCACAGAGAAAAACAACTAGGGACTTTCTGACCCCACCCCAGGCAATTCCCTGAATTTCTACCCTCCCTCTGCATTGTTCCTGACCATCCAAGCCACAGATGGATCGGATTGCCTTTGGTCTCAGCCAGTGAGGTCGAGGGCTGGGCTCCCCTTGCTTTGGGAATAAAAGACCAGCTTTGACTGGCTGTGTGGGGTGCTTGCTCCTCCCTACAAGGCTTCCTTGCACCTTCTGCAAAAGTAGGATTTGTCCTGTCAGATACATAGGTTGTTTGTGTTCTTTGTTGCCTCTGACATTCCATACTTTCGATGTACAGCATGCATTTGTGTGTGTTCGTGTGTTTTAGTGTAGGCATGTCCATGGAGGATAGAGGACAACTTTGGGTGTTAGCCCTGGCCTTCTACCTTGTTTGAGACAAGCAATCTTGCTCTCTGCTGTGTACACCACGTTAGCTGAGTGTGATCTTCCCGTGACTTTCTTGTCTGTGCCTCCTACCTCACTGTAGGACTGCTGGGATTAAAGGCACACACCTCTGTAAGTAACATGGGTGCTGGGGATTCGAACTCGGGTCCACACACTTGCACAGCAGACTCTTTACCCACCAAGCCATCTCTCCCTCCCTCTCTCCTGTTTTTGTGAGACACGGTCACGTCACTGAATCTGAAGTGTATCAATTCAGCTAGGCTGGCCAATGAGCTCCAGAGACGGGAGCTGGGTCTCTTGGTCAGCATTGGGGTTAAAGACATAGAGAGCCATGCCAAGCTTCCTGGGTGGGAACTGGGGCTGTGGCAGATCCTCATGTGTGCACAGCAAGCACGCCATTTACTAAGCCATTAATAAGCTATTTGGATGATTTATTTTTTCATTATATAATTTTTAATTTTTTTGAAAAGTTTATAATGTATACAATGTATCTTGGTCATATCATCTCTGTCTCTGTCTCTGTCTCTCTCTCTCTCTCCTGTATCATGTCACCCCCACATACACACTCCTTCCATCTCGCTTTCTGTTCCTCCATTGCATCCTCCATCTCCCTGTTAATTTTGTGCTATTCATAATTTACTAATGTATTAGTCAGGGTTTTCTAGAGTAACAGACCTTATAGAATGAATCTCTCTCTCTCTCTCTCTCTCTCTCTCTCTCTCTCTCTCTCTCTCTCTCTGGAATTTGCTGGGTGTGATGGCACATGCCTGTAATCCCAGCACTCAGAGGCAGAGGCAGAGGCAGGCAGATTTCTGTGAGTTCCAGGCCAGCCTGGTCTACATAGTGAGTTCCTGGACAGGACATTCACAACTGTTAAGACAGAGAAACCCTGTTTCAGGAGAGAGAGAGAGAGAGAGAGAGAGAGAGAGAGAGAGAGAGAGAGAGAGAGAGAGAGAGAGAGAGAGAGAGCACTAGAAGGATTTATAGGCTATGGTCCAGTTTAACAATGCTGATATGAATGCAAGGTCCAAGAGCCCAGTATTTGCTCAGTCCCACAAAGCTGGGTGTCTCAGCTGGTTCTCAGCAGATGCCGGAATACTGAGGAAGTGGGCTCTAACGCCGGTGAAGGAATGGACCTGCTAGCAAGCAGGCAAACCCAAAAGCGTCCTTCTTTTGTGTCCTTATATAATATAGGCTCCCAGCAGAAGGTGTGCTCCAGATTAGATCTGGATTAAAGCTGTGGCCTCCATTTGTGAATTTCAGTTAATTCCATATGTAGTCAAGTTGATAACCAAGAATACCCGTCACAACTTAACGCCAATCGGTGCTGCTCATATGCGCATGTGTGTGTGTAGAAGCGCCTACCGGGGCAGGTAACACACCAATTTTTGTCTTCTCTATCAAAAAAGATGGAAAAGATGTTAATGGAAAGGATGTTAACAACTAGAGGATGGGTGGGGGGAGTGTGCTATGAAAAGCTGGTCTCTAGATATAACACGGCTCTCACACACAAGACCTCAGAGGAATTGTGGTCACACACAGGACCTCCACGAGATCAAGACAGTTAAAATTTGAGTAAGGAGGAGGGAGCCCCTCCCAATGCCCCAATACTAGCTGAGAATTTCTTTCCATTTGAAATCTGACTCCTTATTCATACAAGACCACTTACAATGTCCACAGGAGCCTGTAGACCTCTCTTCTGTCTCGTGCCCCCTCCACTCCGCTCCAGTGACCTACCCACAGGCAACATCATTGTTTGGAGGTTGCTGCTTATTGTGTATGCGGAGCACACAGAAAGGGTGTAGAGTCAATGATGCTCACCCATCTGGCAGCTGTGGGCCATGTGTGGCTGGTTAATGTTAAGTAAAATTTGCAATTTGGTTCTCAGTCGCATTGGCCACTTTTCAGGCACTCAATCATCACAGGGGACTGGTAGCCACCATAGTAGCTAGAGTATATTTTTAGCCTTCTAGAATGCTCCCCTGGCCAGAACTGGATTAGTGGCTTTGGTCCTGGTGGGACACTTGAAAGTGGACATTTAAAAGGAAAAAAAAAAAAAAAAAAAAAAAAAAAAAGCCAAGCCTAGTGGTTCAGGCCTCTGCTCAGGAGTCTTAGGTTGGGGGATCACAAGTTCAAGGTTAGCCTGGAAAACTTAGTAAGACCTTGTCTCAATAAAATAAAAACAGAGTTGGGTATGTAGCTTGGTCATACAGCTTCTGCCTAGAATCCCCCAGTGAGGGATTGTGGTGTGGCTCAGTGGTAGAGCCTCTGCCTAGAATCCCCCAGTGAGGGGCTGGGGTGTGGCTCAGTGGTAGAGCCCCTGTCTAGAATCCCCCAGTGAGGGGCTGGGGTGTGGCTCAGTGGTAGAGCCCCTGCCTAGAATCCCCCAGTGAGGGAAGAGGGGTGTGGTTTAGTAATAGAGTATTTGCTCAGCACTCACAGGCCCAGGTTCAATCCTTGTGCTATAATGCATAAATAGCAAATTGCAGAAGTTCATTATCGTTCTGCAGGAGAGAAGAGCAAAGCAGAGAAGAAGCAAAGACACCAGAAGTGTTTGGGTAGAGACAAAGGGGTGGTAGCATATCCTTGCAATTCCAGCACTCAGGATGCTGAGGCAGGAGGATGTTAGGCTCACAGGCTACTCAAGCTACCATAGAGAGGCTCTGTTCAGAAAATGAGAAACAGTGGTGGGGGAGATGACTCAGCAGGTAAATGATGCAAGGAGCGGACAGGGGCAAGTAGCATGCTTCTATAAACAATGCTCATATGGGAGGAGGAGGGTTGGGAGGTAGAAACAAGGGACTCTCCAGATGCTCGTGGGCCAGCTAGCTCAGTGTTCAAAGCACAGGTGCCAGTGACAAAGACCCTGCCTCAAGCAAGGTGAAAGGTGCAGACTGGTACCCGAGGCTGTCCTCAGACCTCCGCATGCGTGCTGTGGTACTGCACCCTTTACGTAATGCATGCATAAACATCATGTGCACATATATTATACATAACACACACACCACACATGCATGCACACATGCACCCACATCCAAGCGTGCGCGCATGTGCGCGCGACACACACACACACACACACACACACACACACACACACATGCACCATTCAATCTGCCAAGAAGGAAACTGCTTGGAGTCTCCTTGCTCACCACTGGAATACAAGAGGGTTCAGCAAGGGTGGGGACAGGATCCTGGGTGGTGAACCAGCTTATTGACCCCCACACCCTTCAGCTCTACTATCCACAACAGCAGCAAGAGGTAAGGAAATAAAAAAAAGACCGTCAATATCTTTAATAATAGAAAAGATAAGTCTCCCTATTAAGACCAGACACCACCCAACATTGATGCAAGTTTTACCATTTGTGCACAGAGCAGCAGCACACCCTGGGGCTCTCGTGATGGGGCCGGGGCGGGTTTAGATGATTCTCTTCTGTTGCCAGCTCCCCAGGCACGTCGTTTTTGAGATTCATTTCGGCACTATCTGCTCCTCTGGCATGTTAAACAGATCTGAAACTTCATCTGAGGCTAAGTCACAGAGGGACATGGAGTCGGAAATAATATTTACTTGCCTCATAAGTGAGTGCGTCCCTTATTGTACAGGAAGCCATTTGGATATCTGTGGGTGGGCCTTTCCTCTTTTTTTTTTTTTTTTTTTTTTTTGTATATTTAGCTTCTGTTTTGTTTGTTTGTTTGCTTGGTTTGGGTTTTTTTGTTTTTGTTTTGTTTTGTTTTTGAGACAATATCCACCTTTGTAAGCCCAGGCCTGGTCATGATTCCCCTGCCTCAGCCTCCTGAGTGTTGGGATTATAGTGTACACCACTATGTCTGACTTTATTTCCATATTTATTTCTATTTTTTTATTATTTTAAAATTGTATTTCTTCCCATGAGGCCTCAACCATAACACAGAGAACTACAGTAACTAAGGAATGCCGAGAACAGGAGAAATAGTCTTCCTCAGGGAAAAGCATAGTAATTGGTCACCCAAGATCAAAGGATTAGCCCTGAAAACATGTGTACAAGTGACATTGTGCAGAATGACCATGGTGTATTTCTGTATTTAGGAATACATGTATAGATGTATATGTATTTGTATGTATGTGTTTGTATATGTATTTATGTGTGTATGTATATATGTATATATGTGTATATGTAAAAACAATGAATGAAAAAGGAGTCCATGAATTTGAAATAGAGCAAGGAGGGGTATATAGAAGGACTTAGAGGGAAGGGGACATGACATAATTATATTGTAATTTCAAAAAATGAAAGGAACAATTTTTTTTACAGTTGTATTTATTTATGTGGTTGTATGTGGGACTGAACCCAGGACTTCACATGCATAGAACCAACACTTTACTACTGATCCACACCCCCCATGGTCTCCACGGTGATCTGCAGTTTTCAAAGGATGGTGAGGAATCGTCATAGCAAATAATAGAGGCTGAGAAGGGATAAGGGAGGGAGCCATCACGTGATCAGAGGACAGCAGTGTGTGGCCCTGTGGTATAGCATGCTCTGGGGAGGTAAAAATGAAAACCTCTTCTGGTGGGTCTCAGCCTCCCTAATGCTGGGTGTGACCCTTTAATACAGCTCCTCATGTTGTGGTGACCCCAACCATAAAATTATTTTCATTGCTACTTCATAACTGTAATTTTGCTACTGTTATGAATCATAATGTGAATACCTGTGTTTTCCGATGTTCTCAGGAGACCCCTGTGAAACGGTCATTGCTGAGAACCACTGTTCTATGAGCTAATCAGAACCCAGACTAGGAAGCAACGGGCAGCCCTTACATGACCTTTGGGTTTTCTCTAAGTGACACAGAGATCCCTTAGTTACTCTCCGTGTCCCTCAGTGACTCACTCCTGCTCCTGTGTCAAAGATGTCACAGCCTCTCAAAACAGCACCCAGTTGGGGACCAAGTGTGTAAACACATGAGCCTGTGACAGACATGTCAAGTTCAAATTGTACCAGGCTACACTGGACACTAGTAAATCTGATAACAGACAGCTGCTGACGAACTAGTTGAAGATCAGATACTCCAGAGCAGTGGTTCTCAACCTGTGGGTAGCAACCCCTTTTGGGAAGGGGTTGCATATCACAGTTACATTACAATTCAAAACAGTAGCAAACTTGCAGTTATGAAGTAGCAACAAAAGTAATTTTATGGTTGGGTGAGTCACCACAACACAAAGAACTATATTAAAGGGTCGCAGCATCAGGAAGGCTGAGAACCACCGCTCTGGACTGCTGTTAACCTGATAAAATTGTTCTTAGGGATCTGGCTTGAACCATACGTGTTTTCCCAGGATTATTCTGGCTGATGTGTTAACAATGGGTTTTAGTGGGGACCCATGCAGAAATAGAGAGACCCAGGAAGGTCCTTTAGCATCCTAAAGAGAGATGAGGGTGATTTGGATGAAGATGGTGGCTGTGGAGGTGGTGAGACGTGAAGCTCATATTCCTGCTGGGGTAAGTTTGTCTGGAGCCCCAGGAGTCCTGATGTGGATTCACTGAGGGCCTTGGGTAAGTTGCACAGATTGAGAAAAAGAATAACTTTGACTTGTGGCCATGAACATATCAGGAAATAGAGGGAGGGACTGTGAAGGGTCTCAAGAAGCCATCAGGAGGAGGTAAGAGAACCATGGGAGTAGAGAGGAGGGGGCAGAGAGGAGGGATGGTGTTGATGGAGCAGCTAAGATGGTGTGTTAGTCAGGGTTCTCTAGAGTCACAGATGTTATGGAATGCCTCTCTATATTAAGGGAATTTATTGTGATGACCAACTGTAGTCCAACTAACCCATCAATGGGCAACTGTGAACAGGAAGTTAAAGAATCTACAGGTTGCTCAGTCCCATGAGGCTAGGTGTTTCACCTGGTCTTCTGTATAAGCCGGAATCCTGAAGAAGTGGGTTCCAACACATGTGCTGGCAGGTAAGTGCAAGCAGGTAAAGAAGAGTGAGTCTTCCTTCTTCCAATGTCCTTATGTAGGCCTCCAGCTGAAGGTGTGGTCTAGATTAAAGGTGTGTACCACCATGTCTGTATCTGGGTCTTGCTTGTTCCAGGCTGACCTTGAACTCAGAGATTTGCTTGCCTCAATCTCCTGAGATTTAAGGTGTGTACTACCTTGCCTGAGCCTAAGCTTTTTATGGCCACTGTGCCTCAAGATCTCCATGTCAAGATCCAGGTCAGAAGCCTGTGTCTTCCAGCCTAAAGATCTGGATCACAGGTGTCCCCTCCATTTCTGGATTGTAGTTCATTCCAGATGTAGTCAAGTTGGCAACCAAGAATAGCCATCACAGACGAGAAGGTCAACCAACATTACATTCAAATGTGGCCATATTGAAAGCATAACATGGAAAATTCCAGAAATCAGCAATCCATGTCTCTTAGCCTACAAAGTCCTCTAAGGAGCACAATGAAATCTGTAGTCCTTCCACACATCCTTCTTGAGACCCTTCTGTATCAGCACATCCACACTGTCTCCTCAGTTATCAGATCAAGGCTTGTTAACTATATCCATGCTGTATACGCTACCCTTTCGTTTGTCACTCAGAAGCCACCTCAGTTATCAGACCATTGTCGAGGTATCACATTGCTTGTGTCGCAGTGTCTGCCCTTGCAGGCCTGGGGCAAAGGAGGGAGTGGCCCTACTGCTTGTTCTGGAGACAAGATTTCCAGGGCTGGACATGATTTGACCCCACTCCTGGCTCAGACTGGCTTCTCAGGGTTCCACAGTTCTTGATTCACCTCATCCTGTAGGTATTGATCATATGCCTCACAGCATCTCAAGAATGGCAAGTGTGTGCAATATGGTATTTTTAAGAGCATTTGCATAACTTTCATTAAAGGATATTGTCATAATCTATTTTATTATTGTTCTTAATCTTTTGCAGTACCTAATTAATAAATTAAGCAATATATTTATATATTCATGTGTGTGTATGTACATATATGGAAAAATCATAGCCTTGGGACTATGGTTTCAGGCATACATTGGAGTTCTTAGAATGAATCCCTTGAGAGGAAGGGAAGACTACCATACAGAGTGTTTAAACCTGTCTCAACAGGAGGTAGCTGGAGGAACTGGAGCGAAGAAATGAGACAATGGTTGGGAGAAGAAAATCGGGTCAGGATGGGGTCTGAATGCTATGAATGCAGAGTCTGGTGCAGATGTGGTTGGGGCGGTGTGATTGGTGGGGGCTCCCTCAACCTATTTCCGTTTTCTCCAAAAGATCATAACCATTTCCCATGCCCTCATACTTTATATCAGTTTTGAAAATTTTTAATATAAACCAATGGATTATTGAAGACCGTTCCATTATTCATCTGGAATCCATTTTTACCTTTGGAAAGTAAGCATTATTTCCCATCGCTCCCTCCCTTGAAATACTCTGGGCTTCCCACACTACCTGTTCACTTTCCACTTTAGAAGCTGAGAGAGGTTTCTGGCAGGCTCCATGGTCAGGGTGTGCCCAGTGCCCTGGGCCTAGAACGATGATCGATTCTTGGTGTAAAGGCTTAGAGCTGTTGGATTCAAACCTTGCAATCTGTTCATGCAGTCGTGGAAATGTTCAGAATTTAATTACCAAAGTGTAGCAGACAAATCCGGGAGTGGGCACAGCAGACGAGGGAATAGTAAGTCAAACAGAGAGAGCCTCGGGCCTTCAGCTTGAGGTGGGAGGGTGTTTTTGTCACTGGCTGGCCAGTGTGGCTTCTGTATTTAAACTGAGCCAGGACATGAGTGTGAGCCAACCCATTACTCTGTCGGGAGCAGCCATGGAAACAGGGCTGTCCTACTTGGGGACAGAGATTCAACTTGCTAAAGACTGGATGTTCATGTTCTCCCCAAATTCTTCTGTGGAAGCTTTAACTTCTGGCGAGATGGTCCTAGGAGGTGGAGCCTCATGAATGACATCAGAGCTCTCAAGGGATGAGACAAGAGCTGGCTTGCTACCAAGACTTGATGACCTGAGTTCAGGGCCAGTAACCTACATGGTATAAGGAGAGAACTGACTCTTGCAAGTTCCCTGACTTTTACACCATGGCATGTGTGTAAATATATGTATACTGACGTATGCATACTAATAAATGTAACAACAATTTAAGAAGAGGAGGAGGGAGGAAAGGACAAGAAAGACAGAAAGGAGGAGGAGAGGGAGAGAGAGAGAGAGAGAGGATGTATAAGGCAGGAGAACTCCATCTATCCATGTTGATACCTTGGTCTCCTATCTGCCTGTCTGTCTGTCTTTCTTGGTGTTGTTTTCATGTTTAATGATTTTGATGCAGGGTCTTGAACTTGTTATGTAGATGAAGATGGCTTTGACTTCATAATTATCCTGATCCCACATCCCAAGTGCTGGGATTACAAGCATGAGGTACCATACTTGTTTGTTTAATTAATTAATTAATTAATTTTATTGTTGTTATTATTTTTTGGTTTTTGAAGATATATTTTCACTATGTAGCCCAGGCTGGTTTTGAACTCACTGTGTAGTGGAGACTGGTCTTGAATTCAGGATCCTCCTGGTTTAGCCTTCTAAGTGCTAGGATTATAGACAGGTACCATCAAGCCTGGCAACTGACACCCTGACCTTAAACTTCCAGCCCCTAGACTTGTGAGAAGTACATTTAAGCCCTACCTCCTCAGTCTGCTGTGGTTTTTTTTTTGTTTTGTTTTGTTTTGTTTTTTCGAGACAGGGTTTCTCTGTGTAGCCCTGGCTGTCCTGGCACTCACTCTGTAGACCAGGCTGGCCTCGAACTCAGAAATCCGACTGCCTCTGCCTCCCAAGTGCTGGGATTAAAGGCGTGTGCCACCACTGCCCGGAGTCTGTTGTGTTTTGTAACTGAAAAGGAGCACTTTTGGATCTGGGGAGAGGGCTTAGTAGGGAAAGTACCCATCTTGAGAGTGTAAAGATCAGAGTTCTGGTCTCCAGAATCCATGCTTGTAATCTCTAAGGGTATGGGGTTTGATGGAGTGGAGAAGGGAGATCTGCAGAGCCTGCCGGGGACCAGCCCAGCCTGCTTAG
The DNA here is from genome assembly GCF_011762505.2 of Arvicanthis niloticus. Classification (NCBI taxonomy): domain Eukaryota; kingdom Metazoa; phylum Chordata; class Mammalia; order Rodentia; family Muridae; genus Arvicanthis; species Arvicanthis niloticus. The sequence continues at coordinate 35,136,905 of NC_133432.1, forward strand.
CAAAGTTCTAGGCCAGTGAGAGCCCCTGACTCAAGAAAAAGATGGAAGGATATCTGAGGCACTGCCACACCCATATGCAAGTACTTGCATGTGTGTCACATACAAGGATGTTCTCTTTCAATCTTCCTCCCCTCTCATTCTCTCTATCTCTCTCTGTCCCTGTCTGTCTTAAACACACACACACACACACACACACACACACACACACACACACACACACACCCCACACCACACCAAACCACACACACACAGAGACACACCACCCCCCCACACACACACACACAGAGAGAGAGAGAGAGAGAGAGAGAGAGAGAGAGAGAGAGAGAGAGAGAGAGAGAGGTACAGATTAGCACTTTTAAGGGACAGTCCAAAGCTTGTGATAGGCCTGGGAATGTGAGCACTGGGACTGCCTTCTGCAGCAGCATGCCTTTCTTCCCTCTGCCCCATCTAAAGGCTTTCTCAAAGGCAGCTACTTTTTTTTTCCCTTTTCAACTTTCATGTATGCTTGTGGTATACATGTGTCTATGCATATTTGCATACATGTGGGCACATGTGTGGGGTGTGAATGCATGTGAGCTTGTATGGGTGGAAGCCCAAGGGTCTCCCCTCTATCTTGTTCATTGAGGCAGAGTCTCACCTTCAGACCTAGAGCAGAGACCACAGGCAGCTGCCACACCCACTCTGTACACTCCAGTCCTCATGCTGGGTAGCAAGCACTTCACCCATTGGGCCACCCGCCCAGCCCCTCATGGTGGTTTTGACTGTGCATGTGGCTTGCTTGGAGAAAGGATTTATCATCCCTCAAGGAAGCTGTGGTGTCCTTGTGCTGGTTCATTTGTTCATCCCTTTATTCATTAAGAGTGTTACTGACACGCCCATTTTACATCCACTCCCCTGCTGTATGTCAAGTAAATGATTCCCCAGCCATTTGTTCACTCAAGGCCAGGTTACCGGGGTAACTGGAGGCTTCCGAGTCCCTGTGGATTAGAAGTCCTTGGGCAGAATGACACATTTCAATGGGGTCAGACCCCTGCAAAAATAAGCTTTCAGCAGTGGCTTCTTGCCAACAAGCCAAGCCATCCATCAAAAACTGCCACCTGGGGCCTCGGAGGCTGGCTGAGTGGATAGAGGCAACTGCCACCAAGCTGAGGACCTGGGTTTGATCTCCAGGATCCACATGGTGGAGGGAAAGAATTGACTCCTGCAAGCAGTCTTCTGACGTTCACACAAATACCGGCATGTGTGCACCCTCTACACCAAACAAACAAATAATGTACTTACAAATCTATAGGCCTTTGGAGATGTCTCATCTTGTAAAGTGGGTGCCATCAAGCTTGGTGATCTGAGTTCGATTTCCAGTACCCACCTGATTGAAGGAGAGAACTGACTCCTGGAAGTCGTCCTGAGTGCTTTCAGACATGCACCGTTCAATGCACGCCTGCACATGCATGTGCAAACACACACAGTAAAACTTTAAAAAGAAGCCCTACACATACCTTGACCTTCCAGAGGGGGCTTCCAGATCTTAAGGAAGTTTTCTGGCTTGATGTAAAAAGGCTGCCCCTTTTGATCACCAGTGTGAACACTTGCTCCTCAAAGTCAGATGGCACCTAACCCATTAACCCTCCCTCACGCCCCGTGTTACTTGAAAGGCAAATAAATCTACGCCACCCCCACCCGTGCTCCATCTCTGTTCCCTTTTTGACTTGCACTGGATGGCATTCTCCATAAGAACTTGCTGTGCTCCAAAAGCTGGGAAGTCAGCTCTAGGTCACTGTTACCTTCTTATTAATGGCGTGCATCTGGGTTGCGCCAAGTGCTGCATCTTCTGGAACATTACAGAACAAGTATCTCCACATGTGGCAAAAGTTTTCAGTCTGTTGTGTGGCAATTTCTTACGAAGCTTGCTAAGACCATACATGTCCTAAAGGAGGTTTTAGTGTTGTTTGCTTTTATCTTCTTACACAATACATCCTGACTGCAGCTTCCCCTCCCTCCACTCCTCCCAGTCCCCGCCCCCGCATACCCCCCAGATCCACTGCTCCTTGAGAAATGAGCAGACCTCCCAGGGATATCAACTGAACACAGCATAACAAATCACAATAAGACTAGTCACAAACCTTCATATCAGGGCTGGAGGGGAGAACTCAGTGGGAAGAAAAGGGTCCCAAGAGCAGGCAGAAGAGGCACAGGCACCCCTACTCCCACTGTTTGGAGTCCCACAAAAACCCTAAGCTACACAACCATACCATATGTGCAGAGAGACCCATGCAGCCTGCATGATTGCCACGTCAGTCTCTGTAAGCCCTACAAGCCCTGCTTGGTTGATTCTGCAGACTGTGTTCTTCTGGTGTCCACAACCTCTCTGGCTCCTACAATCTGTCTTTGTTAAGGTTTTACTGCTGTGGAGAGACACTATGACCAAGGCAACTTCTATAAAGGACAACATTTAATCAGGGCTGGCTTACAGGTTCAGAGGTTCAGTCCATTATCATCAAGGCAGGAAGCATGGCAGCATCCGGGCAGGCATGGTGCTGGAGGAGCTGAGAGTTCTACATGTTCTTCCAAAGGAAACCAGAAACAGATTGGCTCCCATATGGCTAGAACAAGGGTCTCTAAACCCAGTCCCACAGTGACACACTTCCTCCAACAAGGCCACACCTACTCCAATAAGGCAACAGCTCCTAATAGTGCCACTCTCTAGGCCAAACATATTCAAACCACAACGCAGAGATTCATAGCCTACTCCCACAGTGACACTCTTCCTCCAACAAGGCCACACCTCCTAACAGAAACACTCCCTATGGGCCAAGCATATTTGAACTACCACACAATCCTTCTTCACTTCCTTCCACAGGATTCCCTGAGATCTGCCTAATGTTTGGTTGTGGTTCTCGGTACCTGCACCCATCAGCTGCTGGAGGAAGTCTCACTGATGATGATTGGGCTGGGCTGTCCTAAGTCTCTGGGCCATTCAGCTTCTGGTGTCTGACAATCCAAGCAGTGTCTGGCATGGACTCCCACTTCCTCTCAAGGCATGGATGTTAGATCAGTCATTGGATGACGACTCTCACAAGCTCTGAGCCACCATTGCCCCAACACATCTTGCAGGCAGGACAGGTTGTAGGCCAAAGGTTTTGTGGCTGGGTTGGTCTCCAGTTTCCACCACTGGAAGCCTTGCCTGGTTATAGAACATGGCCAGTTCAGGCTCTGTATGCTCTAAAGGAGGTATTTTATTTTGTTTTTGTGCTGATTTTTAAACACACAAGAAGTTCTAAAAGGAAGCTCTTTATAAGAGGAAGTAACCAACACAGAAGCTTTAGGAAGTCCCTGAAACAGACCAGATGTACTAGGCTCTTCCCTTCACAAGGTTGCATAAGCATTAAGGATTACTGTGGACAGTCAGAGCAGATAAGCTGTCTGCAAAGATACCCTTTGACCTGTCAATTTGCCCTTAAGTTGTGCTGTGAGCTCCAAGGTACCAGTTTTCATAAGCTGTCACTCATCTGAGGCAGGCTTCAGTGATATAGCCCCCTTTGAGTTATCCCTGCTCCTTCCAGTCACCTCAATAAACTTTTTGGTTTACCAAATTGAACTTTGATCTATTGTTACTTTGCTGTTATGGATTCTCTATCTGGGACAAATAGACACTTGTATTGCATTTCCCCAGGAAAAGAGTGACGCAACACTGAGCATAGAATTAACAAGGTAAATTTTCCTCAACTAGATGCTTAAAAAAAACAAAACAAAATCAAGCCATATTTTTTCTTTGCATTGGCAAGAGAGAAAGTACCCAAGCTGATGATTGAGTTGAAATGTTGCCCAATGGTCAACATTTTGTTCTGAAAGGAAGACAGAGCTGGAGAGATACCTGACTAAGAGCATGTACTGTCCAAAACCTGTGTGGGCAGCCCACAACCACCTATAACTCCAGGTGACCCTGTGATCTTTTCTCTGGTCTCCATGGGCACTGCATGCACATGCAGAAGCATGTACATAATCCACACATTTTTTTTTAAAAAAAGATGCTCACAACTTGTCATACCATAGCAGATATGACCTCTGCACTACCCTACAAACATGACTATAATTTATTTTTGAGGTAAAGTTCTATGCTCCAAGGCTATTGCTGTATTTCTTTAAAAAAAAAAAAATAATAAACTTGGTTCTAATGGAGAGACTTGGAACAGAGTGATTTGTTTGCCTATACCTCTTAGCTTTAGGATACTAAGAAGTTAGAATGGATTCCTCTTGTTTCATTATTAAATTATTTTATTTATTTATTTATTTATCATTATTTTTTTCAAGACAGATTTCTCTGAGTAGTCCAGGCTATCCTAGAACTCACTCTGTAGACCAGGCTGGTCTCGAGATCACAAGAACCTACCTACCTCTCCATCCTGAGTGCTGATTAGAGGCTTGTACCACTACCACAGGCTATCATTTTTATCTTAAAAAATATATAATCAGCTAGCTGTAGTGAGGGAAGGATGCCTGCAGTCCCAGCACTCAGTAGCCTGCAGTACACAGTGAGATGATATATCTATATCTGTCTGTCTGTCTATCTGTCTGTCTGTCTATCTATCTATCTATCTATCTAGAGATAGAGATGCATAGATATAGAGCACAATTTCTTCATCCTTCTGCCTCCGTCTCAGATATGCTGAGATTACTGGCACATACCAGCAGCTCTTCTGTAAAACTTTAAATTAAGCTTAATTTTAAAAATGAACTTAATAAACTAATTTGCACATGTATGTGAATGTGGGTTGTGTGTGTATGAGTATTTGCTTGTATGTGGGCACATGCTTAAGTCATGTTAACTATATCGACTCTTTCAAGCTGTTGGGAGCCGACTTTTAGCAGAAAGCGGCTATCAGCTTTGCAGCCATCTTGAGCCATATACCCTGACATGAGACTTGGATTACAATAGCCTACAACAGCTGAGCACACTCCGATAATCTTGGTTTAGATACCTTGGGTGTGTGAGATTAAAGGTGTGTGAGATTAAAGGTGTGTGACTTAAGAGTGTGACTTAGAGATCAGATTTAGAGACAAGACCTAAGGGCATGATTAAAGGCGTGACCAAAAGACATGGCTTAGAAGTGAGACATATAAAAGGCGAGAGGCAGACAGAGAAAGGAACAGATTACTTGACTTTAGGTAGAAGACACTTTAGAGAGTACAACTTAGAGAACAATTTGGAGTAACAGAGATTCAGACACTAAGAGTAGGAGTAGACATTAGACACTCGGAAGAGAACAACAGGGAGTACAACTAGGAACTAGGCACTAGGGACTAGGAACTCAAGACTTGGGACTTGGACTAGGAAGAGAGACTGAAGAATAAACGGGATTGAATCACACTCTGTCTGGTCTCCATTCTTCGAGTCCGTCCTCACTCTCTCTCTTGCTGAACCCTGACCCGCGGACCGGAGCGGCAGCTTGGGCTGGGAAACAGTGGCTGCCAAGCACAGAGTGGAGAGGGCCTCAACATTTTAGGCTGCCCAAAGTGGGGCAGCTTGGGCCTCAACATTTTTGGCGCCCGAATGTGGGCTAGTGCGGTTCCCAACATTTTTTGGTGTTCAACGTCAAGCAACTATAGTCAAAGAACACAAGGCCTTTTTATAACTTTGGAGATGTCCAGAACATATGTGTTCTTAATTTTATTTATTTATTTATTTATTTATTTATTTATTTATTTATTTATTTATTGTAGTGCTGGGAATGGAATCCAGGGCTTTGTATTAACTAGGTAAGTGCTCTACCACTGAGCCACACCCCAGCCCCTCACTGGGGATTCTAGGAAGGGGCTCTACCACTGAGCCACACCCCAGCCCCTCACTGGGGGATTCTAGGCAGGGGCTCTACCACTGAGCCACACCCCAACCCCTCACTGGGGGATTCTAGGCAGGGGCTCTACCACTGAGCCACACCCCCAGCCCCTCACTGGGGGATTCTAGGCAGGGGCTCTCTACCACTGAGCCACACCCCAACCCCTCACTGGGGGATTCTAGGCAGGGGCTCTACCACTGAGCCCCACCCCAGCCCCTCACTGGGGGATTCCAGGCAGGTGCTACTGAACCATGGCCCCAATCAAACAGTACAAAATCATCAACGGTGCTCATCCTTCTGTCCAATATAACTCACCAAAACTTTCACTCCATTGAAGATAGAACAGGATTTCTATTCTTTTTATTTTTCTCTCTTTCAGGACTGTGAGAAAAGATGAGAGAAAGCAGGACTACAGCAACCTTCCTGGGTGTCTGTCACTGACTTATCCCTCTGGGCTGAGGAGATAGTGGGCACTTAGAAATGTTTCAGAGGAAGGTATTGCCATTCACAAACATAAAAGCCACGTGGTTTTCTGCCAAACATCTGTTTTATTAATATTAGATGAAAGTGCTTTTGGCTGTTGAGAAAACATAACTATAAAGCGTGTAAGTACAATGATCACATCCTTAATACATTTTATGAGATCCCCTGTATGGAAACCGGAACATTCTTCCACTTGTGATTTTTATCCTATGCCAGTGCAGTGTGTAATGAGAACATCAATCTACATGGAATAATAAAAATAAAATTTACTGTGTCTGCTTGATATTAAAATTGTCTTGAGCTGTAGCATGTTCCTTTCTCAGTGAGAAGAATTTGAGCTTGTTTGAAAGTTGGCTGTATTTGTCTGAAGTGTCAGCCCAGTGGTCTAATGACAAAGACCTGATGAAGCTGACCCATGTTAACTAGTTGATCTATGACATAATTTGAATCTACACACCTCTCTTAAGGGTTTGTGTGTTAAAGTCTTGGTTGCCAGTTGGTGGCACTGTTGAGAGGTGATTGGATCATGAGGGTGCTAACTTCATCAGTGGATAAATGATGGGTAGCCACTCAAGAGGCTACTAGGAGGTGGGGCCAGGCAGGACGATTTGGGGGTGTTGCCTTTGAAAGGCATGTACGTCTTGAGTGTCTGTGGAGGTGGGTGGGTTCACATGCACATGTGCACACATATGTACGAGGTTGTAACACATATGTTAGAGGTTGGTGTCACTTGTCTTCCATAGTTACTCTGTGTTATGTTTTAATTTTCTTGGAATTGAAACATTCCATCCTAGAGGGAAGTTCCCAAAGACTCAGAAAGTTCTAGAAGGAAGTTCCTCATAATCCAGGAAGTAAGCAACTCGAAAGTCTCAGGAAGTCCCTCAGGCGTCTCCCTCTCTATGTAAACAGTAAGAACTGCCGATGAGAAGAGAGTCTCTGACCTGTTGACCTGTTTGCAAGCTGTGAAAAGAGACCCAGGGTTATAGCTTTTGTATACCATCACCATGCAGGGATTTTAAATGATACAGTTTTTTGTTTTTTTTTTGTTTTTTTTTTTATGGTCCCTGCTCCTATAAGTAACCCCTCATCCATACTCCTGTATGCATCCCCAATAAAGTCTTCTGTTCACCAAATTGGATTTTGGTGTAATCAAACATACTTTGGTCTGTCATTGGTTCCTAATGTAGGATAGTTACATATGCGCCTGTGTGTCATGTCTCCCCAGAACTGTCTCACACCACACTTTCCACCTTACCTCCTGAGACCAAGTCTCTCACTAAACCTAAATCTCACTAATTCAGCTAAGCTGGTTGGCCAGCAAGCTCCAGGACTCTGTCTCCATTCTCCCATCCCTAGGCTTATAGATGTCCAGGTTTTTATGTGGTGTCTAGGGACTTGAACTCAGGTGTGGTAAGCACGTTACTAACTGGGCCATCTCCTAGACCGAAAGGCATATCTTCTTGTTGTCCCCGTCTCTTGCAGACATTCTGCTTTCTGACTGCTATTATGTAAGCAGCTTTGCTTTACACAATGAGCCTAGAAACCATGGGACGAGCCTACTGTGAACTGAAAAGAGGGAAGAGATGACTGGATCATGAGGGTGCTAACTTCATTAGTGGATAAATCCACTGATGGGTACCACTCAAGAGGCTACTAGGAGGTGGGGCCAGGTAGGACGATTTGGGGGTGTTGCCTTTGAAAGGTATGTATGTCTTGAGTGTCTGCGGAGGTGGGTCTTCCCTCTTTGTAGTTGTCTTGTGGATTTTTGTCAGGCCAATAAAAAGTGACAGTGCACTTGGCAAGAGAAGAATGATCTAGGTGGCCAGCTGCCAATTCCTAAGCATCTGCTGACTTCCTGGAGGAGACATGTATAGCTAAAGATTTTGTCTAAGGAACTGGGAAGGATGACTTACTGGGTAAAGCACTTGCTGCAGAAGTGTGAGGAGCCGAGTTCAAATCCCCAGGATCTCTTTAAAGCTGGGTGGGATAATATGCTTCTATACTTCCAGGACTGCTACAGTGAGATGGGAGATAAAGATAGGCTGAAGCCCAGAAGCTCATGGGCTAGCTATAGCTAGCCTTCTGTATGCAGAGGCAAGCAACAAAGAGACCTTGCTTCAAACAACATGGAAGACAACAAACACCTGAGGCTGTCCTCCCATCTCTACATGTGCACCGAGGCATGTGTATACACTCCTTTTCATTCTCCCTCCCTCCTCCCCATCCTCCTCCCCTTCCCACCACATGCACAAATGTATATGGTCACACACATAAAAGATCTCATGTGACCTGAGTAAAAAGGCATTCAGTAGTACTGTGAACATCAACAGCACATTAAGACCACAGAGGCAAGCTTTGGGGGGGGCGGGGGCGGGGGCATAAAGGTGAAAGAATAAGGCCAGTGGATGGCTTCAGTGAGACAGATATCTGTGTGGCCTGAGGCTCCATTTCCATTTCTATGCATTGCTTCTCGAGGTAGCAGGAAGCACAGATCACGAGACATGGTTATTGCAGCATTGCTTCCACCAGAAATCTCCATCAGCTAGCCCGTCTGCAAATCTATGGCACAAATAGGAATGGAAACCCAAGGCTATCACCCTCCAGCAACAACATTCCTAGGGAGCCTTCCCGTTTATCACAGCCAGATTAAATTATGGGCACCGAGGTTTTAGTGCAAGTATATTTTGCTGTTTCTATCTTTGTCTGAGCACAGCAGATCCGTGTAAGGTATGGCTGAATGTTCCATTAACTAAGATATCTGACTGAGACAGAAGGCCCCATCCACCAGCTCTGCAAAAGGCCAGAACTGCCTGAAATCTGCTCATGAAATTTACAGTAGGGGATCTGGAGAGGTGGCTCTGCGGGTAGAGTATTTGCTGTACAAGCAGGAGGACCTGGGATTGGCTCCCTATCATCAATGTAAAAATTTGGGTGTCCATGTGTAGACCGTAACCTTTGTCCTGGAAGACGTAGAGGCAGGTGGATCCCTGGAACTCACTGGTCAGTAAGCCCAGCTTAAACGGTGAGCTCCAGGTTTAATGAGAGACCCAGTCTCAAAAAAACAAGATGGAGAACAATAGAAGAAGATACCTCACTTTGACCTCTGTCCTCATGAACACATAAAAGTGAACACATTAGCAGACACATGCGCGCGCGCGTGCGCACACACACACACACACACACACACACACATTCTAAAATGGCAACATGGCTGTCCATCTTGGCATGCTTCACATGGGCCAATGATGGGGAATGGAGGTTCATATTGGGCTGGTATGAACCAGCCCCAGGAAGCTGAGCAGAATCTAGTCGTATGGAGTCTCCCATGCAGCTTGTGAGAGAAATAGGTAATTCAGGAATTAATTCACCTGGACTGAATGAGCTATGAATAGCCCACCCTTGTTCAGAAACTAATGTGTCTACTAACTGTGTCTCTGGCATAATGACAGACAGCTGCTGAGTCCCCAGCCTGTTCCAAGGGACACAACAAACCCTGCATATATCAACAGGCACAGATGGACATTGTATGTGATACAAATGTCATGTTGTTCTTTCTGGACAGCACTATTCATAGCTGGAACTCAAGGTCCACCTCACTCCTACTAATAATGGCTTAGATTATGGAGAAACATTTCTGGCTCCAAGTGGCTAATTTGGAGTCAGAGGTACCTGTGTTTTAGAGACACGGATGAAAGTGGGCTCAGGGTCCTGCTTAAATCAATACAGTAGTTTATATTGTGTTGGGTTGTATTTCTGGTAGTAGGGATTGAACCCAAGGCCTCAGACATGCCCATTTCTGAGGAACTCTCATTCTGAGGTTCCTGAGGATGTGAATAGGGGAGGTGGGAGGGGTAGGAGGCAGGAATGAACCCTATTTTATTTATTATATCATCCAATTGCATTGGTGGGGAAGACCAAATTTCCCTCCCTTGAAATGCTTTCTGAGTTTGTTTGCTGGGTCTCCACTTACTTCAGCTTCTCCCACCCCAACCTCAGTGTTAGAAATGGTAGCCAGGTCCAATTAATGGTAGGCAGATGCTCTACCACTGAGCCACGCCCCAGCCCCTCACTGGGGGATTCTAGGCAGGGGCTCTACCACTGAGCCACACCTCAGCCCCTCACTGGGGGATTCTAGGCAGGGGCTCTACCACTGAGCCACAACCCAGCCCCTCACTGGGGGATTCTAGGCAGGGGCTCTACCACTGAGCCACACCTCAGCCCCTCACTGGGGGATTCTAGGCAGGGGCTCTACCACTGAGCCACAACCCAGCCCCTCACTGGGGGATTCTAGGCAGATGCTCTACCACTGAGCCACGCTCCCAGCCCCTCACTGGGGGATTCTAGGCAGGGGCTCTACCACTGAGCCACACCCCCAGCCCCTCACTGGGGGATTCTAGGCAGGGGCTCTACCACTGAGCCACACCCCAGCCCCTCACTGGGGGATTCTAGGCAGGGGCTCTACCACTGAGCCACACCCCAGCCCCTCACTGGGGGATTCTAGGCAGGGGTTCTACCACTGAGCCACACCCCAGCCCCTCACTGGGGGATTCTAGGCAGGGGCTCTCCCACTGAGCCACACCCCAGCCCCTCACTGGGGAATTCTAGGCAGGGGCTCTACCACTGAGCCACACCCCAGCCCCTCACTGGGGGATTCTAGGCAGGGGCTATACCACAGACCCATTCTTCTAGCCCCTCAAATATATGGAAATTCCTTTTTTGGGGGGCAGGTGGGCAGAATCTCACATAGCCCAGGCTGGGCTTGAAGTTAATATAATGATCTTGCTCTTGATCCTTCTGACTCTAGAGTCCACAAGTGCTGGGATTATAGGCATGAGCCACCATGCTTGGTTTTATGTGATGTTGAGAATGAAACCCAGGCTACATGTACACAGGTGACTTAGTTCCACTTCCTGTCACTATGATGAAACACACTGACACAAGCATCTGAAGAGGAGAGTTTCAGGGTACAGTCCATCACTGTGGGGAAATTGCAGAGGCAGGAATGTGAAGCAACTGCTTCCATCCCATCCACAGTCAGGAGCAGAGGAGGATGAATTAGTGTCTGGCTGCTAGTGCCCAGGACTCACACTCTACAATCCAGGAATCCCTGACCAGGGAATGGTGCCATCTATAGTAGTCTGGGTCTTCCTGTTATGTGATAAATCTTTTCCTGGGAAGACACAACACACACACACACACACACACACACACACACACACACACACACACACACCTGCTCATCCCACATATGGAACCCACAACAGAGCAAAGTATGGTACCACCAAAGTCCAACTTGGTAAACCAATGAATTTTGTTGGTATATCGGTGAAGTGGAAACTTCTGGTTTCTTTGGAAAGTCAGTTATGTCAAATGTTATGCTGTAGAAGACACATGAAAGGATGGTGTTTAAAAGGAATATTAATATGACCCCACAGACAGTGGGAGCTCAAGCATTGGTTCGAATTGCTCTAGCTCACTAGTCTTCACTGACAACATGCATGTATTGGTTCATCTTTAATTGCATTGCTAACCTTTGCTTGTGGTGACTTCATAGAGAGAAACTCACCAAAGAACTTTTCGTGAGGTTCTTGTGGCTTCTTGCTGCTTCCTCAGACTCAGGCTGATTGGTGAGTCTTTTGGTTTCTTCTGGATTGTACTGCCCCTGATGATTTCTGTGTGGTATCTGCTAAGTGGACTAGACTGCAGCTGCTGATTCATGTTTGGTGTTTGCTACTCGACTGCACTGAGAACAATAAAGATTGGAATCTCCAGAGAACTATTTCTAAGCAGGTTCACTTCCCCTGTATCCTAATAACCTTTCTTTTCCACTGCCTCTGGTTGGTAGTGGGCTATTAAAGTAGGTTGAGAAAATTATATGCCTATAAGGGTTTCTTACAGGAGCAGAAAAGACTCCAAGACAGCTGTATCATTAAAGTTCACCCCAACATAGGTGGCAGCTCACAAAGCTGGGAACCTGGAGCACACAGCACAGCCTGAACACAGCTCAGCCGGAGCTCAGCAGGTTGGAGAATATTTTTTTTCCAGATGGCTCTGTTGGTCTAGACCTCTTTCAGACAGGTTGGCTAGTCTGGGAGTTTTCTTTGCAGCTATGTTTCTCTGGTTTCAGAGAAACTCTCAGCTTTTATAACTTACTCTGAAAGGGCAGAGCCTAGTCAGTCTGTTCAGTTTCAGGGACTTCCTGAAGCTTCCTGAGTTGTTTACTTTCCTGCTTAAGGAGTTCCCTGAGGATAGAATGTTTCAATCTTGGATGAAATTGTTATACTACACTATACAACAAAGGGGATCAATACTTTTTTCTTGCCTCCATGGCTACTATACTCACATGCACAATCAAGACACACAGGCCAAAATATAACTACAAGCCAACCTAATCTGAACAGTTTCTCATTCAGACTCCCTTCAAGTTGACAATCAATGCCATACTAGGCAAACACCACCGGCTGAACTGTATCCACAGCTCTGCAGTAGTGGTAAAACCACAGTGGCAATACCAATGGTTTACATTCACGTAGAACATTCTCCAGGTGAGACACAGTTCTAAAGTTCGTACCAAGATGCAGATATGACTCAGCAATTAAGATCTGCTCTTGCAGAAGACTTGAATTCAGTTCTCAACGCTCACATTGTAGGGCTTACAACCACCTGTGAGCTCAGCTCCAGGGGATTCAACAGTTTCTTCTGGCCTCCATGGGCACTGCCATCACATGCTTATAACCCACACAGAGAGACAAATGCATATAATTAAAAATAAAATTCTTAAGAAGCCAAGAATCTAAATATGTGCCATTTTTATACAGTCAAAGCAATTTCTCCACCAATGAAATGAACCAATTCAAGCCAAATTGGATTATATTAAATATGGGTTTATTGGGAAGCTGCTCTCCAGTGAGTTCATTGGGCCCAAGGACAAAGGCCAGGAAAGTCACCATAGGAAAGAAAGAGGGGAGGGGAAGAGAAAGAGAAAGAGAACCATGCAGAGAGAGAAGGACAGAAAGATAGAGAGAAGGAGCCCGAGGAGACCAAAACATCTGGATTCTCTCTCTCTCTCTCTCTCTGTGTGTGTGTGTGTGTGTGTGTGTGTGTGTGTGTGTGTGTGAATGCAAAGTTCAAGGTTGGGGGCGGGGTTTGCCATGTACGGACTGAGGGATGCTGGGAGAATCTAGAGGCCAGGTCTGCTTTGATATGTAAAATATGTACCTCAGTCACTTGTCTCAGGGTCTGAAACCAAACATCAATATCATTTTTGCTAATGACAAAAGTGGGGGAAGGGGGTTGAGAGGTTACACAATTTGTCCACCCAAGCTCATCCAGTTAATGTTTGCAAAGTGAAGACTTGAATCCTGAATTCTCATATACAGGCTTGCCTCTGAGCTGCCAGGGTGGTTTGGCTATGGTCCTACGGTAGACATAATAGGATGGGGGTAGCCAGGAAGAGAGGCATTTTGTTCCCAATCTGAGAGTGAAGTTGCTGACATCACTCCTTGTTATCTGTGGCAGGCAGTTAGAAATGTCCCAGGAGGGCTTCCGTAAGAGTGCTAATGACTCTGCAACCAAATTGAGGCTCAGAGGGGCTTAAACTCAGCTCTCCAGATTCACAGGGGAAAACAGGAAATCTCTACCCAAGTAATACTGAGATAAGAGCTTCGTTTTACCTGATGCTGATTGGACGGACTGCATTGAACGCCTTTGGATTCTTGCTGGCTGCAGACAAACGCTGTTGCCGGGTATTTACTTATTAAGCCCCAGTCGGGTGGCCAATGCACAGTCCAGTGGCACAGCCAGGCTCAACTCAGAGGGTCCCGTGTGCACTGAGAGGGAGGATGGAGCGGCCAATTAAAAGAATTCAAGTCTCTTCCTGTATCTTTCTGTGCTGTGATCTGGGCAGGTTATTTGAGCTGCTGTTATCCTTTTAAAAAAATTACATTCATTAATTTATTGTGTGTGCATGTATGTTCATGTGCACAAGTATGTGTGTGTATGTACATAAGCACATGTCACGATATGTGTGGAGGTCAGAGGACACCTTTCAGGGATTGGTTCTTTCCTTCCTCTGTGGGGTTCTAGGGGATCAAACTCAGGTTGTCAGGCTTGGTGGCAAGCTCCTTTACCCACTGCGCCCTCTTGCAGGCCCTCTACTTTCTGTTATGCACACTGGGAACAGGGCTTTTCTGAGGATCAAAATAATCTATGTGACATGCTTAACATTGAATTGGTTCTCAGTACAAAATAGTGACTCTATTGGGAGTCTGATTTGTGTGTGTGTGTGTGTGTGTGTGTGTGTGTGTGTGTATACATGCATGTGTATGTGTTCTAGCATGTGTGCACACACATGTGAATATGTGTGGAAGCCAGACAATAACCTCAGCTGTCACCTCCAGGAATGCTATTGACATCCCTTGAGACAGGGTCTATCATTGGCCTGGAGTACACCAATGAGGAAGGAATCACCCTATCACTGCCTCCCAGAGCTGGGATTACAACTGGCATTTTAAAATCAATTCTGGGGATCTGAACACAGGTCTTCACACTTGCAAGACAAAGTGCTTTACCAACTGAGCCTCAGTTTTCTATTCTGTACAGTGGAAACAATATAGGGCTTTCACTGGGTATAGGAATAGTCCATGCAAAGTGAGGGCATTGAATTGCTTCCTGGTGCAAAGCAGGGAGTCTACCAGAAACTATGAATTTTAAATTCCTAATAAAAATGGAGTTTATTTTTATTTATGCATACATTGTGTGGGAGCATGATGTGCATGTGAATGCAGGTGACCACAGGGACCAGAAGAGGGCGCTAGGTCATCCAGAAATGAAGTTACAGGAGGTTGTGAGGGACCCAATGGGAATCAGCCATCTCTCCAACCCCAGCAGTCCATGAATTTTAAATAAGATGCTGAATGCAAAATTATTTCCACGATGTCTGTGCCTACACTGTGGTACATCTTAGAGCCCTGGACCCTTCTGCCCCTGCAGAGGAACCCCAATTGCTACCTTGGCTGGTATACATTTGCTTGGGAGTCAGTTTCCCTAGAAACCTGACCTGTATGTAAACCAAGACATTTCAAGCAGATTAGCCCCCACTGGGCTGTCCTTATATTTCTAAGAAGGCCTCATGGCCTGGTGAGATGGCTCAGTTTGTAAAATGTTTGTCAGTCAATCATGAGGAACTGAATTCAATCCCTAGGAGCCAAGTTTCTTGGTTTTTTTTTTGTTTTTAAATCTAGGCATGGCAACACTCTTGTAACCCAGCACTGAGTGGAGACAGGCTGACCACTGAATTTCTGTCTCTGTCTCCTAATTTACCATTGCTGTGCCAAGAGAGTACCACTTAATGTGCCACCAAGGCTGGCATCTCAAACGGTCCTGAGGGTCCAGCTCTAGTCTTCACGGTGGCAAAGCAAACACTTGACCTGCTGACCATCTCCCCAGTCACATTCACTGGTTCTCATATTGTAGTATAGCGATGAAAGCTGTGACCATGGATGCAAACCAAGGCAGGACAATCCAGGAGCTCCCTGTCACATCTCATTCCTTTCTGTGAATCTTTGCTTATTTCTGCATTTCAAAAGTTAAAGAACAGAGAAGGCACACAGTTTCTAGAGGAAGGGCCAGTGGGATGGCTTAATGGGTGTTGAGCACCAAAAATGTTGCGGCCCGAGCGGTCCCTGTTCGGGTGCCAAAGATGTTGGGGCCTAGGCTGCCTCACTTTGGGCGGCCTAAAATGTTGAGGCCCTCTCCACTCCGCACTTGGTGGCCACTGTATCCCGGCCCAAGCTGCCGCTCCAGTCCTCGGGTCAGGGTTCAGCAAGAGAGAGAGTGAGGACGGACTCGAAGAATGGAGACCAGACAGAGTGTGATTCAATCCCGTTTATTCTTCAGTCTCTCTTCCTAGTCCCACACTAGCAAAAAATCCCCTATCACAGGGCAAGAGCTGATTACCCACCCACCACCCAGAAAACCAGCTTCCTTGACCCACAAATACTCTTCCTCTCTGCCTTATGATCTTCGAGGACCCTGACCTTGGCTTTCTGGACGTGCAGTGTTCCGGGTGGGGTCCACTGGATGTCCTTCATCTCCAGGGAAGTCCGGCCTCACAGATGTGGGCCAGGCAGGACAAGAAAAGGAGGGTCATGCCTTTCTGGTTGGGGGGTCATCTTGTGACAGGTGCGAATGTTGCTAAAAGCCAAACAGCAGGATGTGAGCCTATGTAGGAAAGGCAATTAGCACCACACTCCTCACACTTCTGATCTCACTTACCTAATCATTACCTAATTAAATAGGATGTACCGCCTGCAGTACAGGCAGCCACTCAGGGATGTATGACTCATCAGGAAGACTTGGGAATAGTTGCTCCTGTGTAAGTGGCCAAAGTCCTTACTTTAGATTTGAAAAAAAAGATTTTCCTTGGTGGGGAGGGCGGCATGCAGAGAGTGGGTGCCCTCCTCAGTGGGTGAGAGAGCTCGCTGGGAAAGCATAAAGGCCCGACTGCAGATGCCAGCATCCACATAAAAACGTCGGGCATGGCCAGGGAGTGTTTCAAACCCCAGTGTTGTGGGGCCAAGTGGGTGGGGCCTGAAACATTGCTGGCGCTTGCTGGCTGAGAGCTTATTCATTGGGCTCAGAGAGTAAAGCAGAGAGATTTACAGATCTGGCTACCTCCTCTGGCTTCTACCCAAATCCACAGGCCCACATGTCCACTTACACATGCACATATTGTCACACATACAGCATACATACACACTGAAAGGTCTCCAAAGGGGAGTTCAAGAGAAGTTAAAGGACTTAACACCAAGGACAGACAAGTAGACAACAGCCTTTCCAGAACTCTGAAGAGAGTTCAGCCCCAGTACCAGAGACTGAGGGTGTGGGGGAGTCTCTGAGGAGAGGACTCAAAGACAAACAGCAGAAGTGAGGATTCTTTTTATAATTTTCCAAGGTGGGGGGTTCACAGCACAAGCCAGAGCCAGACCCCCAGGCAGGAGACAGGGTGGTGTATGGAAACCAGGATGTGTGGCCAGCAATGATGTAAATTCACCTCCCAGATGGGCGATCCAGCCACCTGCAAGTCTGTTAGAAGGGGCCTCACAGAAGCCTCTCAGCAGGGACCTGTCAGTGTCTGGGAGAGGGGAGGGGCTACTGCAAGGTACTGTGACCTGAGCTGCAGCTGGATTCTAAGACTATGTTCTTATACACACACACACACACACACACACACACACACACACACGCTCTCACTCATGTGCATGCACATACTTTTCAGTACATTATATCCTGTGTGTGTGTGAACATAACCCACAGTTGTGTGTGTGTATGTGTAGTGATCAGAGGACACTTGCTGGAGTCAGTTGTCTTCCACCATGTGGGTCTGAGGTACCAAATTCAGGCCATCAGACTTGGCAGCAAGTGGCTTTGCCTACTGAGCCATCTTGTTAGCCTCTCTAAATATATATATGTTTATGTATGTGTACGTGTATGTATATGTATATAGTGTGTGTGTATACACAAAAAGACTTTGGCTTTTTGTTTTGAATCTGTCATTCTTCCTTCTTGTGTTCCTTGGTGTTACTGAGGTATTCTTTAGCCTGTGAGATGCAGAGAAAATTCTAGAACATAACTGACTGTGGTGGTCCAAAGTTCTGCACTGGAAGCTTGTGGAAAATAATAGGATTGTGGGTTTGAGGTGAGCCTGGGATTTAGAGAGAGAGAGAGAGAGAGAGAGAGAGAGAGAGAGAGAGAGAGAGAGAGAGAATCCACAAGACTGAGTGTGGTGACTCATGCTTGTAATTCCAGTACTTGGGAAGTTGAAGCAGGAGGATTACTGCAAGTTCAAGACCAGCTTGGACTACATGGTGATTTCAAGACTACCTTGAGACCCATCTCAAAACAAATAAACACCAAAAAACAAAACAGAACATTCTAGAAACATCTGGAAGTGTAGAGTGAAAAATTACAAAGATCATTTTATAAAATATATACAGACTATTCTTCGGGCTTTTCTTTAAAGGGCATGAAAAATATAGAAAGGTTTTTTTATGACCCCTAGACCTGAGCAAAAGAATGCAGGTTCACTAGTTCCAAGAAAGCAGAACTGAATGTAAGATTTCAGGCCTTCACTGCCCTAGGATACATTCTGGGAGGAGTACATTATCCCTGAGTCAGAGGGCACTTGCTAGATTAACATTCCTTAGACTTCAGGGAAGAGAACCCACCTATGGGTGGGGAAGGCCCAAAGCAGGAAGACACATTCCTGACCACAAAGAAAAATGCAAGTCATCTAGGTGGGGCTGAGAAACTAGTAACTACGATGACAGGACAACAACTGAGAAATAGTTGAGCAAGTGACAGGGCAAGACCACATTTTGAGAAGAATGAGTATACAGAGTGTTTTCCACATGACCCTGATTCACTTAGGTTGGGTTTCTCTGGAATTCTCCGCTATTTTTATGTTATATTTCCTTAGCAACCCTTCACCCCCTCCTCACTCCCCTGGTTTGTGGTTTTCCCCTTTAAAAAGCCCCTCAGCCAACCGGTCTGGGTCAAATTCTGCTCCTGCATGAGCAAGCAGTCTGATCGTTGGCTGGCCAACTCTCCCTAATCAACCTCTGCTGATTGTATCCAGGTACGTTGTCTTGCAAGTTTTTGGGTGGCTGTGACTTCCCGAGACTTGAGTGAGGGTCTCCCGAGTTTGGGGGTCTTCAGAAGTACTTCAGAAGCCCCAGTGGACTGTGCGCTCACAACAACACCATCTTTAGACATCACCCTTGCGTTACAGAATACTATGCCAGCAACAGCATACCAGTGAGTACTTCACCAGCAACTGTATACCAGTGTATCCCAACTCACACAGCAGTCACAAGAAAGAGCAGTGATGTGAGGAGACACTACAGGCATTACAAAAAATCAAGAAGATTAGCTCAAGGTGAAAGAGTAGAAGAGTTAGCCTCCAAGAACACGGAAGGCAAACCTGAAAGGAGAGGGAGTTTGTGTTTCATAGTTTTAATTATAGATGGTACAATCTAGAATTATCCAGGAAAGCAGCCTCGAGGAGAAATTGTGTAGATTGGGCTAGCCTGTGAGAAATTTTCTCAGTAGGCTAGCTGAGGTGGAAAAACTCATCCAGAACATGGGTGGCAGTATTTCATGGGCTCAGACCCCGAACTGAAGGAAAAGAAGAGGGTTGAGTATCAACCCTTCTGAGTTTTGACTTCAGGTGTAACATAAATAAACCCTTTCCTCCTGTGTGGCTTTTGTCAGTGAGGGAATGTTGGGTGGCGCCAATCAAGGATGAACTCTACCACTGTCTGGATAGCCTTCTGAGCTCAGCACAGAATGAGGGCCTCCCTTTACCAGCAAGATTTCTCCTCTGACTGTGCCTGGGGAGCTCGAAACCCCCGTTCCCTCTACCGGTAGATATCTCATAGCCTTGGTGAGATTACAGGTTCAGCTCTCTTTGTCCAGATAAGAAACTTGTTCACCTAGCATCTGAGATTCCCTGGAATGCCTCCCCATGCTAATGAGGTATCTCAGTACCTTGGCCCTCAGCCAATGGCCTTTACCCATTCTGGATATTCCTACCCACTTCTCCAAAACTATATAACCCTCGATCATCCCGAATAAAGTTGATCTGTCTCTCCAAAGCTGACCCTGGAGTGTTGTTATTTCTGTTTGTACTCACGGGCCATCAGAAACCTGTGGCCTCTGCTCCCTTTGTCCTCGTGGGTTGGTAGCCAATGACCCCGGGGAGAAGAGAGAACCACAATGCAACACTAGTCTACTTGAGTGCGTGGCTCTGGCAGACCTCATCTTTCTCTCCCCCCCCCCCCCCCAATTCCCTCTGTCTTGCTAAAAACAGACTACATTCCTAAAGCTAGACACCAAGGTCTATTCCCTGAACAAGCTGTTGTGTGAGGTAAGGGGAGGAGTCTTGCAGAGAGTAGTAGAGACCTCCCCCCACATCAGCCTATCTGGAGGGACCATGCAGACGTCTCCGCTTCCACCCACCCCCCATCAGCCTATCTGGAGGGACTATGCAGATGTCTCTGCTTCCACTAACACTAACTCATGACTGTTACGGAGTCTGCTTAGATACAACACAACTTAAGCACGAGATCAATAGAGACAACAAGAATTTATCATAACCAAATTGTTACTGATCAATCAGGGATACAGAACAGATTCCATAGCTGAACTGTAGCCCCCCACACCCCACCCCACCATCTACCCCTGCCAAGCCAGAATGTTCCAGGACTTTTAGGCCTGAAAAATCACAAACATTTGTTCCAAGTTACAGTTACATTTTCCCGCCAATGAAGATTCAAGGAAAGGAGACTTTTCTAGGAACATTTCTTTGTGGTACACTTAGCCTGTTCTCGTTGGTTGACTTATTTAACTGGCGCGACTTGTCTTAACATTCATGTCTCAACTTGCCAGCCAAGATGTCAGCTACCCCATGTGTCTCTCTCTGCCAAGCAGGATGTCAGTTACCCAGGGAGGTCTTGGGTACTTAAACTTGATTTGACTACTATTCAGAATGGAAGTTTTATTCAAAATGGCTTCAGTTTAGTTCCTCATACAGTGACCTTACCCTTCCACGTGGTCCCATTCGATTTCTTTGTATGTGTGTTTGTTGGATGCATGTGTGTGCACTCATGGGCTGGGACCTTGACAAAGTAGGCTAGGCTAGCTGGTCAGCTAGCCCCAAGGAGCTTCCCATCTGAACTTCTCAGCACTGGGATTACTCCCCACCCCACACCCCAGCATACCAGGGCTTTTAATGGATTCTGGAGCTTGAACTCCATATGTTTTCACAGGAAGTACTTTACCAGCTGAGCCATCTTCTCAGCCTGGGTACATTCTAGCTATTTCCTTGGTCTACTTTTTGGCCAGAAAATCACATCCGTTGTTTTAACAAGTCTCCAGATGCCAAACGAGGAGGCTGAATCCTGGCAGCCAGAGCTGGGCCAGAGCAGACAGTCTGTAGAACCCGGGCGTGATCATCTGATGATGGGCAGCCTGGGCCTCTCAGGGCTCCCTTTATAGTTGTTCTGGACAACTCTGTCCATCTTTATGCTCCTCCCAGGTTTCAAACAATTGCTCAACCTGGAGCAATCTGGGGACTATTGAGTCATCTTTAAAATGTCAAGGAGTTGGCCATGGAACAAATCCACCGTGTCTCTTCCACTTCAGAAAAGGTACTCTCTATTTCTTTGAGAAAATAGGTTTCTACCACTCTGGCCATTCCTCTAGTTCCCAGGACCAGATCCTTTGAAGTTCAGTGTAAGTTCTAAAGGATCCCAAAGGTTACAGCCTAGGCCCTGGCAGCCCCAAGAAGCCAGGTGCTGTTACCATCTTCAATACAGTGATTAAAGAGATACATTCGGTGAGAAGCAGAGAAGTGGTGTCGGGGGTGGGGTGGAGGTGGGGGGAAGACTCAGCCTGCAAAGTGCTTGCAAAGGGCCTGAGTTTGGATTCTGTCTCAGTTAGGGTTTCCATTGCTGTGAAGAGACACCATGACCATGGCAGCTCTTACAACATTTAAGTGGGGCTGGCTTACTGTTCAGAGGTTTACTTCATTATCATCATGGCAGGAAGCACGGTGGTACACAGGCAGCCATGGTGCTGGAGAAGCAGCTACGTCGAGTATCTACGTTGAGATCCACAGCCAGCCAGAAGTGAGCTGGTTTGAGCTTCTGTCGATCTCAAAGCCCATACTCTAATGACACACTTCCTCCAACAAAGCCACACCTCCTAATAGTACCACTCCCTATGGGCCTATGAGGACCATTTTTATTCAAACCACCACAGATCCCACCAGCCTTATGAAAGAGCTGGATGAAGTGCTGGGTGCTTATAATCTCAGTGGCAGGACCCAGGAGACAGGAACTCATTGATCGGAGACCCTTACTTAGTTGGCAGCCTCCAGGATAACTAGGGACCCTGTCTTTAAAAAATGCAGGGTAGATAGCACCTGAAGAATGACATTCAAGATGTGCTCTGGCCTCTACACACATGTAGACACATGGATACATATATGTGTGCACATTTGCACACACACAGAGCGAGAGCGAGAGCGAGAGCGAGAGAGAGAGAGAGAGAGGAGAGAAATGAGATTTATTCAGTATGGATTCATTGGATATGAGGAACAAATGAAGAGGTACAGGAACATCCTGCTAAGTCTGTCTCTTCAAGGGCACTGACATAAGGCTTGGGTTTAAATAGAGAGGTAAAGTCGCTAGGTCTTCCTGGCCAAGATGTGTCCCTGCTCATGGCTGACCCAACCATGACTCAGCTCCAGTCTCCCTGGCAAGGTGCATGCACAAATTGTTAGATCTGTGTGAAATGTCTTCTGAGGAGACAAGTTCATCATCTAACTGGCCCAAGGCCTCGCTCTTTCCTCGCCCCCATTCTGAGACTCCTGGGGGGAAGTTCCAACTCCTTGGAGATCATTGTTCCCATAATCTAGTAGCTGAAGGAGAGGCGTAAGTGTCTCTCTGTAGAATATTTTCATTATGAAAATATAGTTAGGCTGTTATCTTTTTTCTTGTATGTACATGTGTATGTGTTGAATATATGTGTTTGTGTGGGTGTGTGCACATATATGTTGCACACACATATGGAAGCCAGGGGTGGGTGCTGGATGTCTTTCTCAGTCATTCTCTACCTTGTTAATTTGAGTCAGGGTCTCTCACCAAACCTGGGATTCACTGATTTACTAGGGCAACTGGCCAATGAGCTCCAGGGATCTGCTTGTCTCTGCTTTCCAGCAATGGGATGACAGAGATGCTATGGTGCCCATGGTGCTTGGGCACAGACAGGATGGCCAGACTCACACTCAGGATTGGAGCTGTAGCATTGAGATAGAGTGCTTGCCTAGCATGTGTGAGACTGTGTGTGTCTGTGTGTGTGTCTGTCTGTGTGTGTGTGTATAATACCATCAAAGCTGTGATTTTAATGTATAGCTAATGCTGTCTTCAGTCTCCTGACCCTTCTGCCTCCAGGTTTCCCAAATGCTGACCTTAGAGGCATAGGCCACCATACCAGGCCCTATGTCTTTCTCTGTAGATAGAATCTATTACCCAGAAGCTGAGTAGCACTTGTGATTGACAGCTCACAGGAGTCCAGCTGGTCCCAGGCTGGCTGCCGCCGACTGTGCTCCGGAGTCAGAATCTCTCCACACTAGATTCTTGGATAATTCGTCAATACAACTCTGCAGACGGAAGCTTTGCTGGCACAGGTCTATTTTTATTATTATTTCCTCTCAAAGAATTTTAATTAGGATTTTAATGGAACTAAAAAAAGACAAAGTGGGACAAAATTGGAAGTAACAAACTAAATTGTGATCCAGCTAAAAATGTGGGTAGGGGAAAATCCTGATCATGGTGCTTCAAGCACAGACCAGCTCAGGTGGTGCACACATGTTATCTCAGCACCCCAGAGGCTGGGGCAGGAGGATGATGAGTTTCGAATCAGACGGGGCTATATCTCAGTCATTGCCTCCCAGACCTCCCTGGTCCATTTGTGGATAAACGGTCAGCTTGTCAGGGTCTAGAATTCCCTCAGAGACAGATCTCAGGGCAAGTTTGTGAGAGAGATTCTAGATTAGATTAATGGAAGTGGGACAAATTGCCTTAGCCGAGGGTGGCGCCATCCTTAGATTGAATAAAACGGAGAAATGGGCTGAGCCCCAGCATCCACGTCTCTCAGCTTCCTGACTGCAGATTCCATGTGAGCAGCTGCCTCACGCTCCTGCTGCTAGGCTTCCCCAGCATGATGGACTGCATTCTCTCTGGAACTGTGAGTCAAAACCAAACCCTCTCTTTCCCCCTAAGTTGCTTTGTGTTGCAGCAACAGAAAAGTGACTTATCTAGGATCGATCTGCTCCCATCCTGAGGATGGGCTACCAGTCCCTTTTATAGACATTTGTGGGAGTGTGCACACATGTGTGAGGGGGGGTGCAAGTGTGTTGCAACTGTTCACATGTGACTGAGGTTACATGTTTGCGAATGAAGTAGAAATCTGAATGCATGGTGTGGGGGTGTGTTCTTGAGCACGTGAGGAAGTGTGAGTGTGTGAAGGTGACAGAATTAAGTGTGTGTGTGTGTGTGTGTGTGTGTGTGTCTATGTGGGTGTGTGTTTGCGTAGGTCCTAAACAGCTGTAACAATTTTATCTGAGGAAAGCTGTCACTCTGGTCCCAGACTTTTCCAGCCTCTGACCCTCCCCACCCATAACAGCTCTTAGAATTTGCTGGCAGATCTTGGCCCTGGGAGGCTTCTGACTTTGGGCATTCTGTGATTCCGAAAGGAAAGACTCAGGGTCACAGATGTAGGTCAGTGGCAAATCGCTTGCTAGCATGCATGAGGTCCTGGGGCTCATCCCCAGGACTTGCAAAAGGAAAGTTGTGGGTGTGGTTCATTGGTGGAACCCCTGTGCAAGGCCTCTAGGTTCTATTCCTAGGCAGAAGAAAGGACTCTGGGAGAGAGATAGAACTGGCCACTTGGGACTAGCTGCCATAGTTTCAGGATCTAAAGTTGGCATTGAAATGAAACCATCTGTGGTTATGAATACTGTCCCAGCCTTCCCGTCTCACAGGCCAAATCTTATGACATTGGGATTGGGGTCCGGGTGGGGGCAGCTAAAGGAAACCCTGGGCTCTGATTTCATCCTGGGGAGTGTTTACTCCTCACGATCAGCAGGGGGCAGTATCATGAAAGTTGTGTGTGGAGCTGGAGGGTCAGTTCTGATTTCTTCCATCCCCTTACCCTTCATCCACACCTCTCGCCAGCTCCCTCCAGCTCTAGCCAAGCTTCCAAACCCATCATAGCTGAAATGAGCTCAGTAGATTCTTTGTCTTGACAGGGAATCAAAAGGTCTGAGGTTGGTTTATACAGATACCTGTGAGAGTTTCTGAGGACAGGATGTACTTACCTTGTAGCCCAGACTTGTCCATGGTTGCTTTATACAGATATTTGTGAGGTTTTTCCAAGGAAGAGTTTCACTTACTGTGTAATCCAGGCTGGCTTTAAATTTATTTAGTAGTCTTCCTGCTTCCGCCTTCTAGTGCTGGGATTACAGGTCTATGCCAATATTTTCAGTCCTAGATGAAGATTATATATATTAAATATATGCTATATTATATTTATATAAATATATTTACTATTAAGCAAATACATTTATATTTATTAATAAATATATCTGCATATTTATCAATTCATTATATTTTCATTAAATTATTTTCTATAATAAACATAAAGAGACATTTATTCATAAATATATAGATACATAAATAAATGTGTCGATTTATTAATATATAAATGTATTTGATATGTAAATAATTATAATATTTGATAAATGATGAATAAATATATTTAATCTTCATGCGCATGTATTTGTGAATAAATAGGCACAGGCAAAAATGTGAGTGTGCAGGTTCAGATGAGTGTGGAAGACAAAGTCAATTTCTGGTGTCTTTCTCATCATTCTTCTTCTTAATTTTGAGGCAGGGTCTCTCACTGGACCTGCAGTTCATCGATTAAGCTGAAGTTGGCAGGCCAGCAAGCCCCAGGGATTCCTGGGTCCCCGTTCCCTCAGTGCAGGGGTTAGAGGTGTGTACTGCCAGGCTTGGCTTTTCACGTGAACCTTTCAGATCCAAACTTAGGCCCTCATGCTTGTGTGGTTAAATACTTTACAGAGGAATTAGTCTTCCCTGCCCTTGATAAAGATTTTTAACCAGTTCTAAAGGGGCACCTACACTGGAATAGTTAACTCTCTCCCATCCCAGACCCTTCACAGGAATTGGCCGTATTCAGCTATATTACTTTTCTTTTTTGTCTTTGGTGTTTCTGGCTTACTCTGCCGTCAGCCAGCCACTCTCCGAGCCTCACACCAGAGCACAGCCCTTTGACGCTAATTCAGTCAGAGGCTTATTGGGTTGCAGTCGCCCGGACTGGATGGCGTCTTCCACAAGGGCATCCTGCTTTGAGATTAAATTCTCCCACAGAGACAGGGCCCTGTTGTTCCGGGTAAAATATGAGCTCTGTCCTCGAGACTGCCCTCAGATCAGTGGGATCTCAGGGACTCTGCTGTTGAGCCTTTGGGGACAAGGACAACGAAGGGTTAGAGATGAAGTTCTCAGTGCCTCCACCCCCACCACAGAGTGGATACTCCAGGCTTGGGTAAGAACAGTCCTGGGTTAGAGTGTTAGTTTCGTGGCCTGCTAGTGAGCAACCTTGGACATCTAGCCTCACCTACCCAAACTGCCATGTCCCTCCTGGAGAGACATAGAGCTGTGGTCCAGATGGGATCAGAGGAGGGCAAAGGAAGATGCAGGCACCACCCACCTTGCAGTTTGAAACATGATTCTGTGTGGTACCTGGTATCACTGATTTGATTTGGCTGGCTGGCTGGCTGGCCAGAGAGCTCCGAGGACCCTCTTGTCTGTGCCTCAAAAAGGCTCCAGCACTACTGTCTTAGTTAGGGTTTTACTGCTGTGAACAAACACCTTGGCCAAGGCAATTCTTATAAAGGAAAACATTTAATTGGGGCTGGCTTTCAGATTCAGAGGTTCAGTCCATTATGATGAAGGCAGGAGCATGGCAGCATCCAGGCGGGCATGATTCAGGAGGAGCTGAGAATTCTACATCTTCATCTGAAGGCCGCTCGGAGAGGACTGGCTTCCAGACAGCTAGGATGAGGGTCTTAAAACCAGTGTCCACAGTGACACACCTACTCCAACAAGGCCACACCTACTTCAACAAGGCTACACCTCCAAATGGTGCCACTCCCTGGGCCAAGCATACACAAATCATTACAACTAGTATTACAAGGGTGTCATCATCCCTGACTTTTTACGTGTCTTAGTTTCTCCTCCCATGGTTGTGATAAAATACCCCAATAAAAGCAACCTAGGAGAGACAGGATTTTTTTTCTCACAGTTCCAAGTTATAATCTAGCATCTAGTCAGATCTCATTCATAGTCAAGAGTAGAGAGGGATTAAGGCACCGATAAGGTAAGCATGCATACCTTAGCTCAGTTTCTCTACTCTTATGCAATCCCTTGTCTAGGGAATGGTGCCACCCACTGTGGGCAGGGCTTTCCACCCAGTTAGCACAAGGAAGATACTGAGCTCCAGGAATCCTCCCCCCTCTGCTCCTTCTGCCCCTGCTGAGGCTAGAATAACACTCTGCTTTTTAAAAGAAAGATTCTAGAGATCAAACTCAGGTCCTCATGCCTGTAAACCAAGGAGCCACCCCGCCCCCTTCCCCCGGCACAATTGTGGGGCTTTGTTAAGGCAGTACTACATACATGTTTGGAGACTGGTGGTTAAGCCAAGGGGCTTAGGAGATCATCCCATATGAAAGGAATTTGGGCAGAACATGGGTGAAATTCATACTGACCAAAACATTTCACTGCAAATGTTGAGAGCAAAGACAAGCTGTCAGGGGAACAGGGATCTTAAAAAAAAAATAATAATACGTATATTTTCTCGTCTTAGATGAGACAAACAAGTTTGTTTTGGTGCTGCTGGGAATG
Source organism: Arvicanthis niloticus (assembly GCF_011762505.2). NCBI lineage: Eukaryota > Metazoa > Chordata > Mammalia > Rodentia > Muridae > Arvicanthis > Arvicanthis niloticus. The sequence continues at coordinate 35,164,770 of NC_133432.1, forward strand.
CCTTAGCAGCTGTCAAAACAAGATGATGCTGGAGCTAGAAGGCCGGTTGCTAGGTGAGAGCCATGTATTGAATGAAAGAGAGATCTCTCCCATATTGGAAAGCAGCTATTTCAGTGGTTCTCAACCTGTGGGTCGCGACCCCTTGAGGGTTCTCAGATGACTCTTTCACAGAAGTGGAAAACACATAGATTTACATTATAATTCATAACAGTAGCAAAAGTACAGGTATGAAGTAGCAACAAAAATAACTACGGTTGGGGGAGGGGGTTCACCACAACATGAGGAACAGTGTTAAAGGGTTGCAGCTTTAGGAGGATTGAGAACCACTGATGTACAGAGACCCTCTCAAAACCTCCACAGATGTCTCATCAAGGGCGGGAAGATGTCTGTCTGTCACTTTCCCCTGATCTGTTCTGAGACAGTCTCTCACTGGAACTGGAGCTCCTTACTGGGCCACACTGGCTCATCCGGCAGCCTCCAGCAGCCTCCTGTCTCTGCCTCTTGCCACATCCAGTTTTTGACCTGGGTCCTGGGGACCCAACACAGCAAGCCCTCTCCTACCACTGAGCCATCTTCCCAGGCCCTTGCTCATTTTACAATTGTATGAAATCATGATGTTACTTTGTTGTTTCTGCAGCAAGGTCTTAGCATGTAGCCCAGGCTTGCCTTGAACTCACACCCTCCCCAACTGCCCCAGCCTCCCAAGTGCTAGAGTAACAGGCAGAGACTGCCATGCCCAGCCCTTTGCGCTTTCTTTACAGCTCTGTTTTGTCTTCCAAACTTGGGTCCCATGTTGCCCTGTCCAGGCAGCCTTCAGGATTGCTCTAAAATTTAGGAAAAGTTTCTCATCTCTGGAGCTCCAATTAATTCTTTTCATATCCAGGCTGCATTTAGAGACTTGTGATCTTTTCCTCTGTCAAACACATTCTCCCATCCCTTTGCATTAAGGTTGATTATGATGATGATGATGATGATGATGATGATGATGATGATGATGACAGGATCTCATGTAGCTCAGGCTAGTCTCAAACTCACTTTGCAGCTAAAGATGACCTTAAATTCCTGACCCCCTTTTCTCTGCCTCCCAAGTGCTGTGGTTATAGGTGTATATAGCACTAGGGATACAATCCAGAGCTTTGTGTGTGATAGCCAAACACTCTACTGACTGAGCTGCATCTCCAGCCAGTTAAAGGTTTATTGAGCATCTGTGAAGTTTAGACTCTGTGCTAGCTTGGTAGGAAGGTCAGTTTCTACACAGTTACAACTCACTTCCATAGCACCGGTGTCTCTGGTCATCAGCATGGGCCCACCTAGGTTCCTGGTGCTGTGCATGGCAGCTGTCACCAGGGACCAGGTGTTTGGTATAGCAAAACAAAACATAACAAAGTGAAGTGTTGCACATGTAAGTTGCAAACACACATCAGGCCCCCAATACAAATTCATTGTGATTAAAAACAAAACAAAACAAAAACAAACAAAAAACCCAAACGTCTACTGGTGGGCAGGTTAGTTGGCTTAGCAGATGAAGGTGCTTGCTAACAAACCTGCTGACATGAATTCAATCTCCTGGTCCCACATGATGAAGAGTGAGAGTAGACTCTTGTAAATTGTTCTTTGACAGTCATACAGTGCTGTGGTATGAACCCCTCATAAGTAAATAAAATTCTATCTATCTTCTATCTATCTATCTATCTATCTATCTATCTATCTCTATTATCTGTTTATTTACATCTATTTACATCATCTATATTTAGCATCTATCTATTATCTATCATCTACCTGTCAATCATCTATCTACCTATGTATCTATCTATGTATCTATGTATCTGTTGTCATGAGTCCATTCTTCACAAGATGAAGACTATAGCCAAACATCTGGAAAGAAAATAAAGGCACATCTAGAGAATCAGCTAGAACTCAGATGTGCCATTCAAGTATTTTCTTAACGTGAATATCAGGACAGAACCCATCATCCCAGAAGTACACCATGCATTGTTTCTCCTTTAGGTTGCCCAGCGCCACATCCTGCAGGAAGTACGGCTCATTGGGCCTGTTTTACTGACTGCTGTGGGCATCTATGCCCTTGCAATGCCTGGGTGACTTGAGCCTCACTGTGTAGAAACTGAGTTCCTCTGAACTCAGTCCCTGTGGATATCTTGCAAAGGTGGGCTGTTAAAAAAAAGAAAGAAAGAAAAAAGAAAGGAAGACGAGGATCTGGGGCACATCTGGTGTGCCAGCTATCGGCAGGCGCAAACAGGAGGGTCATGAGCTCAAGAGTTCAGTCGCTGGAACTCATGTGAAAAAGCTGGACATGGTGGTGCTGGCTTGGGGTTCCTGCTCAGGAGATAGAGGCAGGAGCGCCGCTATGCTAGTCGGCCAGCTTAGCCTCTGTGGTGAATCCCAGGCCAGTGACAGACCACCTCCAAATAAGGCCAAACATCAGGTGGACTGATCTGAATCACAACAAGAGCTCTGAGTGAAAGGCTGTTGTCCATATTCACACAGGCAAAGCAAAGTGTTTGGGGACTCCCTCTGTGATGGGGTTTGGTTCTGCCCCCTAAGCAATACTCCCTAAGAGTCAGCAGTAATACAGACCCAGGAGGTTCTTGTCTGCTTGCTCGGAGTGTTCAACCCTTGGAGCAGAACAGTCGTGATTCTTCTCACTCCTGACTAGTCTTTAAAGTAAACAGCCCACTCACACCGTGAGGATTCACAGACCGAGGAGGATATAAATACATCCATTTGTTTTAGGGCGTTGGAGAAGAAAACTGTCACTTTTAGCGCCGAGAAGGGCTGAATCACGCTCCTGAGGTATGCGAGTGGATCAACTCTTTTGCTAGGTCGTGTGTAATTTTAGAACAAAATAAATATAATTCGTGACGGCGCTGCTACATGTATGTGTTTGTCCCTCGTTTTCTCTAACTATAAGCAGACTGTGCCTGCTTGCTTACTCGATCGACTGGTTGGTTGGTGTGTTGAAGACAGAACCTAGGAACTACACAAGTGCTCTACCAAGGAGTTACCTACTGTCCCTCACTGCAGGAGTCTGGGCCAGTATTGCACCACCCAGGAACACCCATAGTCCCTGCTGTTATTGGTGGTGTTGTTAAGTGCACAGTCTCAGTATACATCTCAGGATAACCTTGAACTAAAGACTTAACTGCCTCAGCCTCTCCAGTTCTAGGATCACAAAAATAAAGCATCTCACCTAGTTTATGACTCTCTATATTTTAGGGTTTCCTAAAAGGTTGGAGGTGCACTTTTAGATAAGACTTGGAATTTTGATGATGGTCTGACATTGTTTCTCTCTGCCAAGCTCCAAATGTTTAAGTCACAATAACTTGTTCTCATGGTCCTCGAGAGAAGGTCCCTGAGAAGGGCCGAGGCTGGGCTCCCACGCTTCTCATGCTGCAGGGGATTCATTGTCTCTCCAAGTACCAGTAAGATTCTCTCATTATTTTGCCACACCATCTCCTGAGACGGGAAAGTTGTAACCAGAACAAAATGGCTTCTAGGACGTACTAAAGAAAGATGTTCATGAAGTATCTGAGGGACTTTAGAAACTAAAGTCACTTTTCATTGTTCTTGGGTAAGGGGCTCATTACATAGCCCAGGCTGCCCCAGCCTCCAACTACTGGTATTACAGGTATGAGCCACCACCCTCAGCTCCCCGTGCACCCTTTACACTGATAGGAAGGAAGACTATCAAAGTCCTAGCTCACTGGTGTTGGTATAGCCACAATGCTTCTGCTGGGAGATGAGATTTTAAATCTTGGGCGGGGAGCCATGAAGAAACCCTAGAGAGTCCAAGGAGAGTCTGATATCAGGGATGTGTGTCTCAGCCCTCCTCTTGCCCCCTAGCTACCACAGGAGACTGGCTTTACAAATATTCTCAGGTTGTACGCCCTTGGTTTTTTTGTCCATGCTGTGCATACTAAGGTAAATTGGGTTTCTTCTTTCTTTTTCTTTCTTTCTTTTTTTTTAATCAGATTTTGGAGGTAAACTGAGGAGAAGATGTTTGGGGACATTAAAGTCCCTGGAGGTAACTTTCAGTTATAAGGTGGGGGATTCTGGAATGTCCCTCTGCCCCTGAGGTTTCTCTCTGTTTTCTCTTCTGCCAATTCATAACAATAAGTGATTTCAGAGTCTGAGGTTGGATTGGAGAGATGGCTTAGTGGTTACAAGCACTGGCTGCTCTTCCAGAGGGCCTAGGTTTAGTTCTCAGCACCCACATGGCAGTTCGCAACCATCTGTAACTCCAGTTGCAGGGGATCTGACGCCCTCTGCTGGAAACCTTGGACACTTCATGCATGTGATGCATAAACACAAATGTGGGCAAAATATCCGCATAAAATAAAATAGAAAAATTAAGAGGAACCTGAAGATCTGCTTAACAACCAAAACTAGTTTTAGAGGAAACCAAGTTTCTTCTCTAGCTGGTTTTATGCTGCTTTATACAATTTTATTTGAAAGTAGAAAAATTGGAGGAAATAGCCAGTGTTTTTAAACTGATTCAATTGGTATTCAATTGGAAATAGAACCCATGCAAAGGAGATGTGTGTGATGTTAGGCAGGAGCCCTCCCACTGAGCCACACCCCAGCCCCTCACTGGGGGATTCTAGGCAGGGGCTCTACCACTGAGCCACACCCCAGCCCCTCACTGGGGGATTCTAGGCAGGGGCTCTACCACTGAGCCACACCCCAGCCCCTCACTGGGGGATTCTAGGCAGGGGCTCTACCACTGAGCCACACCCCAGCCCCTCACTGGGGGATTCTAGGCAGGGGCTCTACCACTGAGCCACACCCCAGCTCCTCACTTGAGGATTCTAGGCAGGGGCTGTACCACTGAGCCACAGCCCCAGCCCCTCACTGGGGGAGTCTAGGCAGGGGCTGTACCACTGAGCCACAGCCCCAGCCCCTCACTGGGGGATTCTAGGCAGGGGCTGTACCACTGAGCCACACCCCCAGCCCCTCACTGGAGGATTCTAGGCAGGGGCTGTACCACTGAGCCACACCCAGCCCCTTACTGGAGGATTCTAGGCAGGGACTCTACCACTGAGCCACACCCCAGCCCCTCACTGGGGGATTCTAGGCAGATGCTCTACCACTGAGCCACACCCCAGCCCCTCACTGGGGGATTCTAGGCAGGTGCTCTACCACTGAGCCACACCCCAGCTCCTCACTGGAGGATTCTAGGCAGGGGCTGTGCCACTGAGCCACACCCCAGCCCCTCACTGGGGGATTCTAGGCAGGGGCTCTACCACTGAGCCACACCCCCAGCCCCTCACTGGAGGATTCTAGGCAGGGGCTCTACCACTGAGCCACACCCCAGCCCCCTACTGGGTTTTTTTTTTTTAGGCAATTCCTTTACAACCAAGCTACATTCCTAGGCTAAATTAAATCACAATCCTTTTCCAAGTAGCCAGTAATAGAGTTAAAACAACCTACCTCATCCCAAGGTCCTCCTTAAAGACCTGCTTTCCTCTTCAGGTTTTAGCTTTCTGGTGCCTTTGACATCTCCCCTTGCAATGCCTCAGTTTCCCAGACCAGCTCCCAGGGACTCATCCAGTGAGCCCTCATCCTAGGCTGGCTGGCTATGGTAGAATAGTATATTCACTCACACACCCTTTGCTGCCTCTTGCGTGGGTTGAGCCACTGGTCTGTTTATCCAGATGAGCCTCACAGCACAGCACTCTGGTTTACTTCAAGTGTGGATTTAGTTTCTTTCGTGCAGTTAGTAAGAACTTATTCCACCAAGGCAATTTGTTCTACTCTGGGCCAAATGAGACACAGCAAGGAAAGACAGGAAATCTTCAATTTGGGAGAAGAAAGAACATAAATTCCAAAGCATGTGCCCGCCAGTGTGAGAAGGTCTCATGGGAGGAGGCTGTGAAAGAATTCTATAAAGTTTTAATAACATAAGACCCAGGGTAGGAGAATTCAATGCAAGCCTGGGGACCCACTCTTTTCTTCATCATATGGAACTCAGGGAAATTTGCATCCATTCTGGCAAGTCCTTGGGTCTCTGAGCAGAGTACGGATGCTTTGAAATTTCAAGGTTCATGTGAGTCCTGGTCTCATCAAGAAAGATGGAGCCATTTTCTAGACCTGTTGAGTTGCATGATTGGTGTGTAGTTACAGGTCCCCTTAGTTGAGAATGACAGACAAGACCAGGGACGGCAGTGGGTCCTGGCTGCGGGGATGGTATCTCAGTAGCTGTAGCTTTAATTATTTCAAAGCCTACTTTTAATGATAGTTCTTAAACACTTTAACCTCCCTTCTAGCCCACCACCCACCAGAGGTAGTGGAAAAGAAAGAATATGTGGGAAGTAGACCTGTTTAGAAATGGTTCTTTGGAGCAACTCCCATCTGCATTGTCAGGAAGTCAGCAGTTCAGTTCACAGGTTCGATTCACTTGCAAATACTTCAGGAATATACCAGCAGTCCAGTTTGGTAGATTGGGATAGCAGCATGAATCAGCAGAGGTGGCACTACCTAGGCAGTAATGACCAGGTCCCAGCTTCAGCATGGGTCAGCAGGAGGGACCAGCAGGAGTGCCAGGAGAAGTTTTTGGCTGTGCACCTCAGTAAAGTGAAGATCAGTGAAAACTCGAGAGACCAACAAGCATTGCAGAGCTTGCTCTACAAGCAGGCCCCTGTCATGGTCCGTTGAGTTCTCTTAATATTCCCTCCAAACATCATGTGTCCTCCACAGGTCTTGCTTTACCACGTGTCTTGCCTTAGCATGTGAGTCTGTCTTAGCAAAACTCCACCTGAGTCTGTCTCAGCTGACATCACTCTTCCAATGAGCCAGAGGAAGTGGCAGGAAACCACAGCACACCACCAGAAGTTTTTTGGTGCGTTTCTTTCTATGGAGTCCTGACAAAATGCCACTCAGCTATCCAGTATAAGGCAGACTAATGCATTCGTGTTGTTATCAAAAAAAATCCTTCATCATGTGCCTTTTCACATGCTTGTTTTAGCAGAACATCAGTTCACCTGTGTCTGCCTCAGGAAAATACTCCACATGTTTGTCCCAGTAAAACACCACCCAACACAACTGACTTTCCAAAGAAACCCTTAAGTTTCCACTTCAATGAGTGGTTCAGCCAAAGCTCCATGTTGGTTCCTATCCTCTGCCATGAGATCTCATGATTGTACCATGTCTCCCAGAGTGGGTTCACCACTAAGGCCCTCATGGCATCAGAACTTGCTGGTATAACTCCCTCCCCAGGCTGGATGCCACATACATTCAGTCATGGCCATGGGGGTCAGCATTGTTTTTGGGTTGTTGTTGTTGGTGGTGGTGTGTGTATACAAGTGTGTTCTCGTGCATGCATGCACACACAGATACAAATGCACATGAGTGCACATACATGTGGTATCCAGAGAACAGCCTTGGCTTTTGTTCCTCAGGTACCATCTATCTTGCTGCTTTGAGGCAGGGTTTCTTACTTCCCTGGAACTCACCAATTAGGCTAGGCTAGCTGGTCAGCGAGCCACAAGGATCTACCCATTTCTGCTTCCCCCAGCACTAAGCTTACAACCATGTGTAGCCATGGCTGTTTTTTTTTTTTTTTTTTAAATATGGTTTCCTGAGACTAAACTCAGGTCCTCACACTTGCAAGGCAAGTACTTTAACAACTGGGTTACCATTCACACTCCCAGATTAAGGTTCTTTTGATGAAAAAACTCTGAGTATATTAAAGTTTCTATCAAACAGATGCCGTGTTGGTTGAGGATCGGATTTGTAGGTGACTGCCTTACCAGAAGCATCTCCTACCTGGCCACTAGCTACTGCAATAAACACATCATCCTCCCTGGTTCATATCCTGTCTCAGCAACTTTATACATGCTGTTCTGGCTGCTCAATGTCCTGTCCCATCATCTCTGTCAAAATCCTACTCGTTCTTCAAGACCTCACATAAAGGGACGGTCAACTTCAATTGTCAACATGACACAAGCTAGAATCACCCAGGAAAAGAGTCTCATTGAAGAATTGTCTACACCAGATTGGACTGTGAGCATATTTGGGGAAGAACATCTTAACTAATCAAGTCAATTTATGTGGGAAGACCCAGCCTACTGTGGGAAACACCATTCCCTAGGCAAGGAGTCCTGAACTGAATTATAGTGGAGAAATCAAGCTGAGCACAAGCAGGCCAGCAAGAAGCATACAGACATTCATTCTCTGTCTTTGACTGTGGATATAATGTGACCACCTGTCCAATGCTTCTGTCTTGCCTCTGCAGTCTCCCTACAGGGATGGATTGTAACTTAAAATTGTGAGAGGAAATAAGCCTTTTTCTCTCACGTTGCTTTTCGTTGGGGTATTTTGTCAAAGCAACAGAAATAAAACTAGAATATGCACTGTCTCACAACAACCCCACCTCACCGGCTTCTTTCTGGCTCCGCCCCTTTGTAGCTGTGAACTTGGGGAAGCTGCATAATGACTTCAGTTTCTTAAACACAGGTGCCTACTACTGCATCTGGCTTCTTGCATGTGTTCTGGGATTGAACTCAGCTGCTGGTCTTGCTGGGCAAGCACTTTGCTGGCTAAGCTGCTGTCCCTGACCTCTTACAATTGGATGCAACATCACTCTTGCAAAAGCCTCTTACACTTACACATGCTGGAGCTGGACCACCTTCATCACCTCATCCAGTGTCTCAAGCCATGTGAGGGCCAAGAATTTGATGGATGGGCAGGGTCTGGACCGTGTTCCTGGCTGTTTTCTTAGCATAATGCTGAGTACTTACCATCTCCCTTTCCTCCTCACCCTCTTCTTCCTCATCCTTTTGCTTCTTCCTTGTGAGCCCTGGTCTCAGGCAGACAGACAGACAGACAGACAGACAGACAGACAGATAAGCATCCTACCCTTCCCTCGGCCAGCTCCTCCCTGGGCTCCCTCCTCCACTCCGGTTATTTTCATTTCAACACACCTCAACATCTTTTTCCAACCAAGAGTGGAAGTTCAGTGCAGGGAGTGACCTGGTTTGTCCTATCTTAAATGGCCTATTTCTATAAATCACAGGAGTGTAATACTTGCTTCCTCAGCCTTTTACCTACCCACTGAGCTCATAATCTGAACTATTGTTCAGGGGACCAGGGAGGAGAACAGCTGTACCTTCCAGTCTTCATGGTCAGCCTTTTCCCAAGTATCTAGATCATCCTGCTCATACCGAGTGATTTTTTTCATCCCTAACTCGCTCAGGCCTTCCTTCTTGCTGGTGCAATGTTTTCTCTAGAGACAGGGTTTTATTTATGTAGCCCAGGTCACTTGGAATCTGTCACCTTTCTGCCTCAGCCTCCCAAGGGCTAGAATTACAGATGTGTGTTATTTATTATTTTGGTGTGTGTGTGTGTGTGTGTGTGTGTGTGTGTGTGTGTGTGTGTAAGCCGGTCCATCCATCTTGTTTTTGGAGACAGGGTCTCTCTTTGGGACCTGATGCTCATTCAGTAGGCTAGGCTGGCTGGCCAGTGAACTGGGTGAATCCTCCTGTTGCCACCTTCCCAGTGCTGGCATCACAAACCCACACCGCCATGCCCTGGTTTTTACATGGGAGCTGGATTCAACCCAGGCCCTTGTGCTTAAGAAGCAAGTACTTTACTGAGTGAATGCAGAACCATTGCCCCAGCCACACCCTTCTCTTTTAAAAGTCTTCCTGTGTGTATGATGCAGAACAATACATTCTTTGTGCTATTACTTGAATGTAGCTTGCAGCCAATTGGAGGAGGAAAACCCATTTTCACTGAGTGGGGAAAAAAAAATCTCATAATAGGGAACTCAGCCATTTGTACATTGTATCCTTTTCCCACAAATGGTTTTAATGCCCAGACACCACACAGTTCCGTGCTTGGCGCCGGAGCAAAATGAAATTCCAGGCGGCAGGGGGTGGGTGCTGCCCCCTGCTTCCTGGAAGTGTGCTCATTGGTGTGACTTGATAGGGGCTGTGACTTCAAATGGCCAGGGCCTTGGTAATTGCTTGTGGGAGTGGTGCCAACCGGCTCCACAGGCGGATGCTCAGAGGAGCCAGCGCCCAGTAGAAGAAACCTGCCCAGAGGTTGGCATAGCGTGCAGGCTAAGGAATACTTACTATCCGCCTAAGACAGGCTCTTAGAGAGGTGGTTCTCAACTTGTGAGTCGCGACCCCCAGAGATCCTGCACATTAGATATTTACATTACGATTCAGCAAAATTACAGTTATGAAGTAGTAACAAAATAGTTTTGTGGTTGGGGGTGTGTGTGTGTGACCACAACATGAGAAATTGTATTAAAGGGTTTCAGCATTAGGATGGTTGAGAAACACTCTCCTGGCGTATGACCTGGTACTTTTTCCTTAACTCTTTTATTTGTTTAGTTTAGATAGGTTCTTGCTTCATAACTCAGGCTGACCTTGAACCCGGGATCCTCCTACTGAGCCTCCAGAGCGCTCGGAATAGAAGCGCAAGCCACTGCACTTAGCAAGTGATGGCTGCTACTACTGTTGCTGTTGTCTCCTCCTCTTCCTCCTCCTCCTCCTTTTGAGACTCAGATTACTATCGTATTGAAGGTGATGGGCAGAAGACAGGAGAACAGAGCCTGTGATACTGACAGTTACTGCCATAATTACCTGTCTCCAGGAAATGAGGCACATCCCTGCTTGCCACGATGCTCTAGATGTGTGGAGGCTGCCTGCTATAAAGCATGCATAATCAGAGCAGTCCTCCCACGCTCCCGGGTGTCTGTGTCCAGTGGGTCATCAGCAGGCTGAGATATATGGCCCAGTTTCCGTGGATCTTGTTGGTGAGATGCCTGATTAGCTTTTGATTACCGCCATCTGCACCTCTTTTGCACACAGTCCTGCTTTTAGTTAAATTAACAAGAATGATAATGCTAATTAGCTGTTGTTAATGTTAGCACAATACATCCAAAGGGGTGTCCGGGAGAATTATAGAAGACAGACTATTACACACAGGCAGGAGTGCAACTCTGGAAACCAATGCATGGTGCCTTTTGCTGTTTGGTTTTTAGACAAGTCCTATCTATGTAGCTTTGGGTGGCCTCGAACTCTGTATCCTCTCCTTTAGCCTATGGGTGCTGAGATTAGAAGTATGAGCACCATGTTTAGCTCTCCCCAGCAGCCTTATCTGTGATGGGAGTCTTCACCCGGCACTCAGTTCAAGCAACTCACAACTGCCTATAACTCCAGCTCCAGGAGATTAGATGCCCTCTGCTGGCTTCTAGGGGCACTGCATTCACATGGCACAGACATACTCATGCACACACACACAGAGAGACACACAGACACACACAGAGACACACATGCTCATACACACACACACAGAGAGAGAGAAAGGAGAGACTTTTTAGCCAGCAACTTTTTGCTTCCTGAGTTGTGCGCCTCTTGGCTCTTAGTCAATGTTTCTCCTACTGTCTAATTACTAGTTTATAGTAAGTTAATAATGTTAACAATTGGTGTGATACCTTGACCTCATTTAAAGATACAGGTGCATCTTAAACTTAGGATGGGTCCTGTCCAGATCAACTATAAATGGAAAACATCTTAACTTTAAAAGTGTATTCTTGATGGTCCTCACCTACCAAACACCAAAGCTTAGAAACAAGATTTATTTATTTATTTATTTATTTATTTATTTATTTATTTATGGCTCTATATGGTCTAAGGAATAGTTTTTGAGAGCCATACTTTGAGAGCCATGCGTTGTTTTAAATGGGTAAGTTTTTTTAAATATACATACAATGAGCCTAACTAAAAGAGTAATTAGCTAGAGGTAGGTAGGTGGATGGGTCGCAAAGCAGCAGGTGCTCTGAACATCCAGCAGAGACAGACCGAGGAAGCTCTGTTAAGGCAGCCAGCTGGGCTTCTCAGTAGACAGGGTCCTGGAGAAAGCAGAGTGTCCCCTCAAGTGCGGCTTCCATGGAAAAGACACACAACACCAGAGATCACACCGTCAAATGGAGCACGCACAGACTCCGGAAACCGACTGTGGAAAAGTTGAGGCAGTGACCTGGAGTCCTTCGTTGAGAGCTTTCCTCTCCATGGATGAGATTCCTCTTCAGGAGCTTCCCACGCTGGACTCCTGGCTTCTCTTTCCCTGGGCAGGCATTTTTATATTACAAGATAAACACTTAACAACCCCTGTTACTAGTTCTCACTGTTCTCAGGGACATGGGGTTTTTACTTTTGGGCTGTTTTACTGTTCTCATCTCTCCCCCTCACTGAGTGAGGGTACCAGCCCATCCCCAGGCAAAGGGCTTTAAGGACACTTTGAGACAAATACTGTTGGGTGAACAGGGGCAACCCCTCTTCTGAGCCAGTTTCTCAGTGAGTTCATGAGGCACATGGCAATTTCCTGATGAATGTACATTACATTTCTTTATGTGCATGTGTGAGTGCATGCGTGAGCGTGCGCATGCGTGCATGCGTGTGTGTGTGTGTGTGTGTGTCTGTGTGTGTCTGTGTGTGTCATTCTGAGACATCTCTCGTTGGGTTCTTGCCTTGCATCCATTCCAAGAATAATGTAGACAGTCAGCAAAAGCTAAACAAACAAGGCACTCAGTGGCACTGTCTGGAGGACTTAGAGAGTTACAAAACCCTCGGGATGACCACCGTGAGGGTTACAGATGGCTGTTACAGCCCAGAGTGCTCAGCGACACCAGGATGCCAACCAAGAGTTGACTGAATCTGTGGAGAACAGGTCTCCAAGGGGAGCACAAGTCTCTCAATGATAAAGCACTTGGCTAGGATGTGCAAGTCCCTAGGCCTGTCCCTAGCATAAATCTCATTTAGATAAAGCTAAGTCAATACAGTGGGAACAAGAAAGGAATGGGTGCTCGACAGACAGGATGGCGGGATGCGGTATTTATGGGGACAAAAAAGCTTCTGTAGGTCCACCCTTTGCAACTGCTATCCTATCTCCTCTTGAACCTCTTTCAGACAAATGAGGAAATTTGCCACAGGAAATGTCTAGAAAGTTTCTTTACATGATGTTGAACACATGGGTAGGATTGGTAGTCTCTCAAGAAACAGGCTGACACCCCCCCCACCTCACCCCCCTGCCGGGGTCACACGAAACATTCATGGTGGCATGGAAGACAGGGTGGATCTCTCCAGGTGGCCAGGCACAGAGCAAGCAGGCAGCTTGTTGAGGCCAGGTACATCATGGGAGTCTGGCTGCTGTGGTGTGCTCAAGTGCTGGGGGCTGATGGGCACCCACAAGGGCTCACCCAGGGATGCTAATGCCTTTTTTTTCCCTGTGTCCCCAGGACTGAACAAACAGTTTTGTGTGTTCCTTGACGCTGGAGAAGCTGTGATTGGATACCGGGATGTGTTTCAGCTGAAGAATCCTCAAAGGACCCAGTGTTCTCACTAGATCCTGGAAGCAGCTTTTCAGTCTCCCCACAGCTCCCCGCAGCCAGGAAGTGAAGCATGCACCAGGGTCTGTAATTGCCTAATTAAGTCAGGCACAGAGTGAAGGGGGATCTTTAGCAGGTGGGAGGAGCAGAAGGTGAGTGTCTGAGGGCTTTTGCAGCCTGAGGTTCTGGGCCTTGAGTAAGCCTGGTCTTACACGGCAGCTTGTCCAGACTGGGGAGATGAAGGTATCCAAGGACTACGGATTCAGCCACAGCGGTTGACAAGGTGTTCAACTTGGCATTCAGCTTCCTTCAGCCCGGAGGGCGTATCAATTTCTCTTTCATCAGCCCCAGACAAAGAGAAGGCTGTTAGTTAATTCTGTGCCCCAGGCTGTTCTGTTCTCTCTTTTTTTTCTTGGTTATTGCTTAACACTGGCTCAAGTTCACTCAGGTCCAGCCTGGGGGAGGACCCTTGGGCCCTCCTCTTGATTGCAGAATTTATTTATTTATCCCGCAGTTTTTCCCTGAGCTGGGTGGGGGCTGTCAGGCCCTGGGTGTGATGCAGGAAAGTGACTTGATTGAGGATAGAGGGTGAGCTTTGTGTAACTGTTCACTTGCTGGGCTGGGGTGGGGATAGGGTGGCTCTGTCTGTCTGTCTATCTACCTACCTATCTACCTATCTACCTACCTACCTACCTATTTTGTAAAGCAAGATCTTGTAGACCAGGATGACTTCAAACTGGCTATGTAGCTGAAGATAACTGAACGTCTCAAGTGCTAGGACCACAGGCATGCACCACTATACCCAGTTCAAATGCAGTGTCTACAGGAACCAGAAGAGGAACTGGAGGTACAGGCAGTTGTGAGTTATCTGCTGTGGTCGCTGGAAACTAAAACCTAGATCCCTGGGAAGGCCAGCAAGAGGTCTTAACTGATGAGCCATCTCTCCAGCCCCTTCACCTTTTGAAACCTAGGTATCCTCCTACCTCTGTCCCCACAGTTCTGGGATTATAAACATGCACCAATATACCTGCCTTTTCATATAGATTTTGGTAATCAAATCCAAGTCCTCATAGCTGCACAGCAAGCACTTTACCAACCGAAATATCTCCCCAAACCTGAGACTCTTTAATAGTGTAGGAAGTGGAGACCCACGCCAAGCTGGTACACAGATGGGTTGGTGTGACCTGGTAGGTTGTGCAGGGTGGGATGCCAAAAGGTGGTGTGATACAGGTGCCATGTGAGGCGTGGCTAGGTGTGAGTCAAGTCTCAGGCTTGAAAAAGTCTCCTTGAGAAGGCTGATGTCCCATTGGCTGTGTGGCACCAGCATCCAAGATCACCTTCAAGTGTGCTCACCTGGGTTAGAAGGTCAGGTGGAAGACCGTCTGAAGAGATGTCTGTAATGGGCTTAAAGTTGGGAGGATGGAGGATATCCAGAAAGTGTCCCCAAGGAACCTATACTGAAAGCTGGGCACAGGCAGAGGGCAGAGGTGTGGGTACCAGCACTGCTACTTTGCACATTCCCTTCTAGTCTCTGTTCTCATGAAATACAGTCGTGGCTCTCCCACCCCCAAAAGATACGGCACTCCAGTCATGTGGCAAGTCATCCAACGGCTCTTCATCTGATGTGACAGGGAATTGATTTTTTAAAGGATATAAACATAACAGATATTCAATAAATATTCCTTGGGTGAGTTGGATGGATGGATGGATATATAGGTAGATGAATGGGTAAACAGATGGAGGGATAGCGAAATGAGTAGGTAAATAACAGGGTGATGGAATAGATTGGTGGGTAGAAGGATGGATGGGTATATGAATAAAGAGACTAGGTAGACAGGTGGACGGCTAGATCAGTAGATAGACAGACAGGTAGATTTATGGATAAATTGACAGATGGACGGTGCTGTGAAATTTTCTTCCCTTGGGAGATGCTAGCAATGTCAACCCCTTCTCTTAAGGTCCCAACAACAAACCAAAGTATGAGTCTACCAAAGTTCACTCCAGGGAGCCAATGAACTGTAGTTTGGTTTGAATTTCTGACACAAGTCAGGTAGTTTTACGTAACATAATGAATGCGCACAGAACTAAGACAGCAAAATTGGCGGCTCTGTTCTGAAGACCTGCAATGGGTGGGTAGCTGGGTGGGTGTATACGTAAGTGGTGGGTAGATGGATGGTTGTGTGGGTGGTGGGTAGATGGATGGTTGTGTGGGTGGTGGGTAGATGCATGATTGCTGGTTGGATGCATCGATGGGTAAACTGGCGAGTGGGTGGATGGGTCCATATATGGATGGTTGGTAGAGGATTAGAGGCGTTAGTAGCAGCCAAGACACTAACACTGCCAGTGAACAGCATTGCCTCAAATGCACAGAACAACTGCATGTATCCATGGCTGGCAAGCCCTGCTCAGACATTCAGGACGTTCCTTATTTTCTCTGCACTCTGTTTTGGCTTTCGACAATGAGATGCATACGTGGGGACCTGGGAGAGCGGCTGATCCAAATCTACTCTGAAGACTTTCGATTTCAGTGGAAATAATGAGTGGAGATGAATAATGAAGGCTTCACCCTTCCCACGAGGCGACTGGAGCCCAGGCTGAGGGTTTCTCTGGTCCTGGGAAGTCAGGGGGTGGTGGTTCTACCCAATAACCTCTGAGTGTCCAGAGAATCAGGATCTATCCAATTCTGGCCTCAGTCAGACCTCGAAGGCTGTTCCCAAAAGATGACCCAGAATTCAAGGGATGACTTGGGGATGAGTGGGTACAGCGAGAGGGATTATTGTGATGAAAGATTCAGTTACATCTGGTTTGTTCCCATCAGTTCTATTTCATATAGTTTCTCTGGCACCTCACCAGGAGAATATTAAATAGGGGGTTTGGTTGTGCAGTTTTAATAAGGCCAACAAAGGAAGAAGAAGGCATCTGAGGATCCACGAGACTCTGTAAGCATGAACTCCACAGACTATCTGGCAGTTTCTTCATTTAGCAGCATAATTAATCTCCCGCTGTGGACTCAACATTATGCTAATTACTGTGGGGGGCTATAATGGTTTGGGTGTGTCTCCCCCCAAAATGTATTAGAAACGTGTGTGTGTGTGTGTGTGTGTGTGCATATTTGTGTGCATGTATATGTTGGAAACTTGATCAATGCATCAATGTCAGGGTGTCTAAGTGTTAGGTCATAAGGACTCCGTTCTTTTGAATGGATTAATACCAATGATCAAAGGGCTTGGACCTGTAAGTTCTATTTTTTTCTTTCTTTTTCTTTCTATCTTTGTCTGGCTGTTATGAGATGACATAACAAGAAGTTTCTCTCTAGGTTCTGGCATTTCCATCTTGGGATTCCTAGTCTGCAGAACTATGACTTGATTAATTTCTATTCATAAAAATACATGGTCCTGTATATTCTGTGGTAGCAGAAGTATGTTTAAAGGGGTTCTAAGCATCACAGGTCCCCCAGTAGTTGTTCCTTGGATGGGAGGATGGGTGTGTAAAATGATGAGTGGATGGATGTGTTGATGGATGGATAGGTGAATGAATAGATGGGTTTACATGTAGATGGTGGGTAGAAAGATGGGTGGGGTAGATGGATGGATATGCTTAGAGCGTGTATGCTAGGTAGGTAGGAAGAATACACAGGTGGATGGATGAGTTGCAGGGTGGATAGATGAATGGATAGATGGGCAGACAGATGGATAGGCAAATGGATAGATAAGTGTGTATGTTGAAAGTGAGCAGATAGATGCATATGTGATGCATATGTGAGTGGGCAGATAGATGGATAGAAGGGTAGATGTTGGGTAGATGGATGAATGGATAGTAGAAGATATATATATATATATATATATATATATATATATATATATATACATATATATATATATATATATGGATAGATGAGTGGAGTGGATAGGTGGATGGGTGTGTATGTGGATGGTGGGTAGATGGATGAGTAAATCTATAAGTGAGCAGTTGAATAGACGAGTTTATGGCTTATATAGGGTGTATGGATGGGAATGTAGATGTGTAAATGGATCTGTAGATGTGTGGAGGTAGATGGTGAGTAGATGAACATATGGTTGTGTCATCAAGTTATCATGGTGTTTACTGCTGCTTCTTTGGATTGGTGTAAGGAGCATGACCTTCTTGTTCTCTGTGTGAGCCTCCTCCTCTGTCCCATGATGGAGTCAATTACAGGTCGTGAACACCTGCGGACCCTCCCTCTGACACCAGGGTCAGGTCTGATGGGTTTTGTGTTTCTGTATGGGCAGCTTCGCTTTTCTCTATTACAGCCCAATTCCCTGGACAGAAACAGAGTAGGCAGTGTCTGGGGGAAACCTCCACCCCAAATAGATTTTCTGTCTCAGATAATAGCAAAGCCTTCATCCCTGGTTAGATTCCATTGAACTTTATGTGAAGAGTGGGCTCCTCTACAGTCCTGGACCATTGGTACCACACTAGAGAAGTTCCCAGAAGTGTGATGCAAATCACTGGAATCTTTTATTTGCTATAACAATGTGTCTAAGGACAGGACAGTTGTTCCAAGGGCCCCTGCTGAGACACGTTACCAAGGGTTGGAATCTGGGATGACTAATTAACCTTAGTTCCTATGACAACCCATGGTAATGCCATCTGCCCCCTGGTGAAGAAGCATTCCTTCCAGTATCTTTGAAAGCATGAGACTAGGAAAGGCAATGAATAGAAAAAGTCAAAAGCTGTGGTCCCCACTGGGATGACAGAGGTATTTTAAGATGGTGAAATCAAAACTGTGTTCCTCTCCTCAGCATCCTAAATACTGGGGAACCAAGACATCTATGGAAGAACCCACCAGGGCACACCTGCTCACCCATTATCTCTGAACACGTTAGATGGTCCATGGCAGAGAGATGGGAGCTTGGAACCAGCAACTGTCACTATGGCTAACCCTGTTGGAGTCCTGCTGACCAACTTTGTGCTGACTTGAAAAATGTCACAGCTTTTGGATCCTGTGTCCAGAAGAACCACTAATTGATATGGGACAGGTGTCTTAGATATATGAATCTAAAACACACATGTGTTTCTGCATGTATATGTGTACTCATGCATGTGGAGATCAGAGGTCATGGGCAAGCCAAGGCGCATGTGTGGAGGTCACAGGACAACTTTTGGGAGTTGGTTCTTGCCTTCTACCTTATTTGAGTGTTTTTTTTTTTTACTGTGTATTGTAATGCTAACTGTGGGCCCCCAAGACCTAGAGTCTATACATAGACCTGTGACCCTGCCCCCAAGTTATTTTTGATTGGTAAATAAAGTTACCAATAGCCAATAGCTGGGCAGAAGAGACATAGGTGGGGTTTAGGTATCCTGGGCTGGGGGTCAGAGGAGGTCCATGAGGAGAAGAAGGAGAAGCCACCACGAGTTAGGTGAGCCATATAAAAGTGGCCTTGAGGGCCAGCTGATTGGAGTTAAGAGCAGCCCAGATAAAACTCAGTAAGTATTAAGTAATAATTTTGGATTATCTATAGTAAAGTAGATTCTAATGCCATAGAGGGCAGGCATCTGCCCAGCTCTTGTGCTGTTTAAGGCTTATTGTAAATATAAAGGTTGGGTGTGTTTTTTATTCAGGAACTAAATGGTCTAAGGTGGGAAGAAACCCCTGGTTGAGATTAAATATTTTCTACAACACTTGAGGTAGGATCTTTCTTGTTTCTGCTGTTGAACTGTATATCTCTTGTCTCTACCTCCCATCTCACTGTAGGAGTATGGGGACATCTCAATGTAGGAATATACAGACAGTCACTACCATGTCTAGTTTTTAAAATGTGAGCTCTATGAATCTAAACTTGGATGGTTGAGCTTATGGCAAGTACATTTACCAGCTCAGTCATCTCCTTGGCCCTTGTCCTATCTTTGAGGGGTTCTCACTGAACCTGGAGCTCTCTGATTCTGCTAGGCTGGCTGGCCAGTTGAATCCAGGCATTCTTGTATCTCTGCCTCAAAGTCACTGGGATTATGGGTCTACACAGCCATGCCTGGCTTGGAATGCCATGGGCCATGAAGGGGATCCAAACTCAGGTCTTCATGTTTGTACGGCAAGCACTTTACTGACTGGGCCACCTCCCTAACCCCCCCAATTTGTATATATTTTTAGGAATTTGTATATATTTTTAGGGTTAATTTGGGAGATGGCAAAAGAAATGAAGGAAGAAAGGAAGAAAAAGAGAAGGAAAAAGAGAAAGAAAGAAGAAAAAGAAAAAAAAGAAAAGAGAAATATACGTGCATTATAAGAAGCCTTTGATCCACAGCATCTGGCCTTTCCTTGGAGACATTTCAGAATCCAATGTTAATTGACATTTGTCCTTTTCTCTGAGAAGGCCACTGTCCTTGTGTCATTAGGGCACTGGGTGCTGAGATATAGTCTTTATCTAGGGCAGACACTGCAGTAATTATCATAACAACCGTAGAATCAGGAACTTTCTTTTGTACGTGTTGCTATATGGGTATGCACATCTTATGACATTCTCTATTTATCGGCATGGAAACCTTCTAGGAATTCTCTGCATAAACAGAAGGGTCTAGATGTACTCACTTCTCTCCGACTTCTTTCCCCACCCACAAATAATTGCTAGGTGTCAGGGCCAGCTTGCTCTCCATGGAAGCAAATCACCCCTCTAAAGAAAGAATCCGAGAGGCTGGAAGACGCCTGTGAAAGTTCACTTATCTGATTTCACACTGGTTGGGGAGAAACTATTTTTATGCAGGTTCCATATTCAGGAAGGGGAAGGTTTTGACATGCTTGCCCCTAATTAGTGGTGGAAAGCTTGTGGATTAATTTTGAAATAAGGCAAAACTCCAAGCAAGGTGGAGGGATTGTCCCTGCTGGGAAGTTAGGGCATGTTGTTCTCAGATGGGGAAGTCGGTGCTGTTCACTTGGATGGCAAAGCCCTGGTGCCAGCTATACCCTTGGCCATGCTTTTGATAGGTGATTAGGTATGGATCCCACAGGGTCCAGGGATCCCCTCCTGCCATAAGACGCTGCTTCTTCCACTCCCCAATAACCTTGTCTCTTTCAGATGGTGCTGTGTGGTCCTTAGCTCACAGACTGTCATATGATCATAGGTGGGCACAGTGTCATTATTGGATCATGATCTTGGTGCCACTGTGCCCAGTTTTTAAAACATGGGTTCAAACCTCCTACTTGCTTGACAAGCACTCTATGGACCGTTGCCTCAGCACCTTGGACAGATCTTTTTAAGCCTCATAGAGCCTTAGGGTTTGTTGTTGTTGTTTTGTTTTGTTTTGTTTTTGTTTTTGTTTTTTTCTCCAGCCATGGAATGAGCAGTAGCGATATAAAGATGCAATGGATATGTGTTGAAATAATTATTTCAAAACGGCCGTGGTCAAGCCGACTATCTAGGCCGCCTAGATCAGACGCCATGTTCCGAGGCCATGAGGCCACGTTCACGCCACAGCTAGAAACAGCCAGCCAGAAACACCAGCCCTGCCACCCACGAGATGCCAGCGTGGGAGATGGCTCTGTGAATCTTCCACACTGTCTCCGCAAGGCTGGGCATTGCCCAGACCATCCTGCCAACCACACGGGCTCAGTACAGATGAGACTCTAAAGCTTAGATTATCCAAAGGCTTATATATTTAGTAATGATCAATAACAAGATACCCTTACAATCAGAGGTGTAACCCAATACCCAACCTAGATATACCAACTACCTTTGACTGCTACAGACAAGCGAACATCAGCCTCCATGTTCCCCCCCCTCTCGTCTCATCTCTCTCCTGGCTCCTCCTCTTCCTTCTCCTCTTCCTCCCTTACTCCTCCTCTTTCTCTCTTTACTCCTCCCACCTTAGCTCCTCCTACAGATGTGAAATAAGATGCAAAACCAACAACTTTGTAATGCACACTTGGTTGCTTTTGGCATGTTTGCATGTGGGTGTGGTACTGAATACATGTTTGCATGTATGTGTGCAGGTACATGTGCATGCATATGCATGTGCATGTCAAAATCAGAGGTTACCACTGGCAGGAGATTTCCTTGGTCACTGTCCACTGTACATATTGAGGCAGCACCTTGAACACAGACATTAGTGGTTTGACTCATCTATCCAGGCAGCTTGCTCTGGGGGTCTCATGCCTCTATCTCCGTGGTGTTGGGATCACACACAGGCTGTCATGCACAGCTAGCACTGACGTAGGTGCTAGGGATCTGAATCCTGCCCCATACATTTGTGATGTGCATACTGCATTCACTGAACCGTCTCTCCAGCTCGATGTTGTTGCTATTGTTCATTTGTTTGTTTTGATATATTTTGAGACAGTGTCTCACTATCTAGTCCAGACAGGTCTTGAACTCAAGGTCCTACTTCCTCAGCCTCCTGGATGCTGGGATTATAGGCATGTAATACCATGACTGGTTCTCTACCTAATCATCAGTATATGCTGCTGGCTGCCAACACATTGTTTCCTGCACCTGCTGACGCTGATAGACACGGATCAACCCCAAGAACAAGGGAAAAGAAGAGAATAGGGGGTGGCAGGATGCACTGCCTCTCCCTTCCTTACCATGAGTGTTTAGGACCTATTTTCCACACCTCGACTGTGCAGCAAAGGTGAATAATTGTGGACTGGCACAGCCAGTGGAGATTCAAGGGCTTCTGAATAGTGCTACAGTGATGACGAGCTCAGAGCCTGCTCCCAGACAGCTCTGTGAAGGATGGGCAGAACAATGGCTTCGCTGAATGGGGTGTCTCATCCAAAGCACACAAAAAAAACATGTGTAGGAATCAGTGATTCATGTAGGGAGGTTGGTGGGTGCAACTCCCCAGGGAATTATAGGGGCCGGGGCTGGGGTTGAGGTTCCCTAAGAGAACAGTACATTACCAGAAGGTGTGACTCTATGGCCCAACTTCCCCTTATTGATCCCTCTCAGCCATTGTGACTCACAGCCTCCAATGAGCTATTGTTGGGTCTCAAGGAGGCAAATGGAAACCAGGGAAGAAAGGTGTATGGAAGAGAATGTTCTGTTCTGTCCTAGGATGAAAAGCGCCTGCTTGGCAGAGTCAAGGCTAGGACAACGTATAGAGCATGTCCTTGAAAACTCTCAGGCAGTCAGGCTAAGTGGCAGAGAAGCTGACAATGGGAAGAGCGGAGCAAGAAAGCATGATTGTACCCAGCCCTCAATATCCATGGTGCATCCCCTGGGACAAGGTCTCTTGTAGTCACTGCAGGATAAAAGCCCCCATCCCTATGCAGAGCTGGGTCATACGCAAAACAAAAGCTGTTTGTCTTTGTTTTGAGACAGGGTCTTCCATTGTAAGCCAGGCTGGCATGAAATTTATTATGTAGTCCTAATCTCGAATGTGTCATCCTCCTGCCTCCTGAGTGCTAGGATTACATTTATGTAATCCTACACAACACCTGATATGGCAGTGAAAATTTTATACATATATATGCATATGTATAAATATAAAAGTATATAAAATATATAATAAGAACATAAATATAAAAAGTTTATTTAAAAGTATATTAAGAAGTATAAAATAAAAAGTATATGTACATATACTTTTATATGGTCAGTGGTCACAACCTGATTCTCCCAGAGGTCAATTTAATTTTCTTTTCTTTTTTTCCTTTCTCCCCACTCCCTCTTTCTGTGTAATATGTCTGCATTTGTGTGTCTAGAGGGTGATGCCAGGTGCCCTGTTCTCCACCTTATTCTCCTGAAGCAGAATCTCTCACTGAACCTAGGAGACTAGCAAGCCCCAGATATCCTGCTTCTCCACAGTGCTGGGGTTCTAGGCAAGCATGGCCATGGCTGGCTTTTATGTGGGTGAAAAGAACTGAACTAAAGTCCTCATGATTGAACAGCAAGTACTGTTATTTACTGAACCATCTCTCCTGCCTCGGGGGCAGGGAGGGTGAATTTTTTATCCTCACTTGTGTGCATTGATTTAGATGGGGGTAATTACAATGCAGGCAGCACACTCACAGACCTTCTTGAAGCAGCTTTCTCAGGGAAGAGTCACCTGGTGCCCCCATGGTGAGGCTTGCTGAAAGAACCACACAGCAAAAAGAAAGACTCACCTTGGAGGGCTGAGTAAGAAAACCCAGAGCCGTGTTCAACAGGAAGTAGGCAAAGTCACCTTAAAGAGACTAGCTCCCGTCAGCAGAACTATAATTGGATTTAATGTATAACTTATATAAAGACAGATTGTGTCGACAGGAAGGAAAGACCTTGGTGGGTCTCCTCTATCATCTGCCCTGGCCCTATCTGGGAGATCTGGCTCTCTGGCTGGATCCTGACCTGCAGAGAATGGAGCATATGAAGGTTAATGTTTTGGACTCCACAGGGTCTCCAGTCCTCGGAGACACACCTCTGTGAGGGATTTTCTAGATTGGCTTAATTTAAGGGGATGACTCACTCTGAACATAGGTGGTGCCCTGCCATGGGCTGAGGCCCTGGAGCTTTGTAAAAAAGGTCTGACCGTGGGCACTCATGTCTCTCTGCTTCCTGATTGGGAGTCCAGTGTGGCTAACTGCTTCATGCTCCTGCCTCCCCGCAACCCCTGCCCCCATGACACACTGTATCCCCTCCAACTGCTAGCCCAAATAAGCCCTTCCTCAGATTGCTTTTTATCAGGAATTTGGTAACAACAAAGAGGAAGGTAACAAACTGAGAACAGCTCCCAGGCTGACCAAGGCTGGCGGGTTGCTTTCCTGCCCTGAGTTGTAAGGGTGTCTCTTAGGGGCTGACGCTTGTGCACCCCTTGTCTTGCTTGGCCTTGGCTTGCTTTTGGCAATGAATACTAGAGGATGTGACGTGAATTCAAGTGTAGACGTTTCCACATCGGAATTTGCAGGAACAAGTCACATGACTCTGAGCCAAGGCCCCTGCCCAGCTTTTGATCTCTGGATATCTGTATTTGTTACTTATGTTACTTATCTCCTTACTGAGAGCAAACACCTGCCAGGAAGCAGCTTAACGGAGGGAGGAAGGGTTTATTTGGGTCACAGTTAAAGAGACCCATCACAGATGGTCACATTATATCTATAGCCAGTAAGCAGAAAGAGATGACTGCTGATGGTTATCGCTCTCTCTTTCTCCTCCTCCTCCTCCTATCTCTCTTTCTCTCTGTCTGTCTTCCTCCCTCCCTATGTCCCTCCCTCCCTCCCTCCCTCCCTCCCTCCCTCCCTCCCTCCCTCCCTCCCTCCCTCCCATGCATTCCAGGACCCCAGCCCATGGGTGCTGCTTCCTACATTCAGGTTCCTGCTTCTGTTAAAGCCCTCTGGAAACATCCGAATAGATACACCCAGAGGTATCCTTTCATGGTGATTCTAAATCCAGTCAAGTTGACAATGACGGTCAATTGTCCGAAGAGCGAAGATTTATTTTGGCTCACAGTTTCATGGAGAACGCAGTCCTTCACTGTGGAGCAAGGCATGGTGGGTAGGAATGGTTGGATCCATGGCAGTGGGACCCTGAGGTGGCAGGTAGGGAACGGAGAGGAACCTGGGGTCGGATGACTTTCATAGGCCTAAGGTTCTGCTTCCACCAGCTTTGTCCATCTCTTAAGTGCTTCACACTGTTCAAGACAGCAGCAAGAAATGGGAACTGAGGGATCAAAAGACGAACCTGTGGGAGCATTGCAGATTCCAAGCATAACAAAAGATTTAGCTAAACACATAGTCTTTAGCTCACAGTATTGATGGCAAATGCTCTCTGTGTTCTAGTGAGCTCTTTCTCCCTCCCTTCCCCTTCTCTCTCTCTCTCTTCCCCCTTTGTTCTCTCCTTTTTCTCCCTCCCTCCCCCTTGGTTTTCTCTCTCTCTTTCTCTCTCCCTTTCTCTCTCCCTCCATTCTTTCTCCCTCCCTCTTTCCCTCCTTTCCTCCCTCCCTCCCACTTTGATCTTTCACCCTCTCTCCCCCTTCTTTCTCCCCCTGCCCGTACTTGTTTTGTCTTGATCCAAGGTCTCACTTTCTAGCCCTGTCTGGTCTGGAATTCACTGGATATGGTGCTGGGAATCAAACTCAGGACTGCTGAGCCAGGTCTTTGGATCTAGCCTTATGAGTTTTCACTATGTCGTAGAATCATATCCTTGTACCTCCTGTGTGATCTCATGCCCCTCAGACCATCTCTGGCATCACCTGTACCCTTTCCCTGACATGCCTCACCTGTCCCTGTCATTTCACACTTTCCCGTAATATAAACAGAAGCCTGTAATGTACAGCCCCTCTGAGTCAGGCAATGCATTTGGATCTTACATTCCTGATCTTCTGTGTGTGTGTGTGTGTGTACTCGCTCACATGCATGCACACGTGCACGTGTGTGTGCCTTATATATGCACATGGCTATGAGTGCATGTGTATGTATGTACTCATTCCTGTGTGCACGTGGAGGCCATGGAGTACAACCCCAAGCGACGTTCCTCAGGTACCATCCGCCATTTTTTTTGAGACAGGTCTTTCACTGGCTTAGATCTTGTCCATATAGGGTAGGATGCCAGGCTAACAAATCCCAGGGATCTGCCGAGATCTGCTTCTCCAGCTCTTGGGTTAAACATTCACACCACCCTGACCAGGTATTGTGAGATGCTTCCTCGGATCAGACTCAGACGAGCGCTTTACCAACTGACCCATCTCTCCAGCCCAGCTCATTCCTTTATGATTGCCGAGTGGCTTTCCACAGCAGGGATAGTGTTAGTATTCTGTCTAAACTCCACCTTCACAGTTACCTGGCAACAGCCAGGTATGCTCCTCCCCACAGTTACCTGGCAACAGCCAGGTAGGCCTAGCCCACTATAAAAGGGGCTGCTTGCCCGCTCCTTTCTCTCTTAATCTCTTACTCTCTTACCCTCTTACCCTCTTGCCTCTAGCTTCTCTGTCCCCTCCCCCTCCCCCTTCTCTTCCTCTCTCTCCACATGGTCATGGCCGGCCTCTACTTCTCTTCTTCCTCTTCTTCTGTCTTCTTCCCTCTTCTTCCCCCCACCTTTGCTCTATCTCCTGAATAAACTTCCCCCACCCCTTGGAACCGTGTGGTCTGTTCTGAGCTGCGCGGACATCTAATGCAAACATCTAACAGATAGTGCCTTAGTTTACCTCTTCCCCAGGTGAGGGGCATTGGAACGGTGTTCAGAATTCTTTGGTGGATATAAATGAAACGATCCTGAATATTCATATCCGAGAACTGTGAAAGCACAAGTTTTCTTTGGTCTCAGGTAAATATTCAGAAATGTGACTAGCTGCTTCATAGGAAACTTTCTGAGAGTTGTCCCAGCATCACAGGCACTTGGGAGCTGGCAATCGTTCCTTTGTTTGTCTCGTGCCACACTAATCATCCTGTAAACGGTATCTCTCCATGGCTTACATTTGCATCTCCCTAACGGCTAATCGTGCATGTCTTCATGTACTTATCTGCCATCTGTGTATTTTCTTTGGCAAGATGTTCAGATCTTTTGCCCACTTTAAAAAATTATGTTGTTTGTTTTGTTGAATGCTTTAGAGTTCTTTATGTTTTCTACATACAAATCCCTAATCGCAGATTTGGTTTTTTGTTTTTTTTTAATAGAATCTCCCTAAGTAGCCAAAGCTGGCCTGGAACTTATGATTTCTTTCTGTGTATCCCAAAGGCTGGCTTTACAGGCACTTGCCACCACACTGAGAAAAGTTTTGCTTTCATTGTGTTTTGTTTGGGATGCAATCCAGGGTCTTCATCCTTTAGTCAGGTGCTCTGCCATTGAGCCACACCCCAGCCCCTCACTGGGGGATTCTAGGCAGGGGCTCTACCACTGAGCCACACCCCCAGCCCCTCACTGGGGGATTCTAGGCAGGGGCTCTACCACTGAGCCACACCCCAGCTCCTCACTGGGGGATTCTAGGCAGGTGCTCTACCACTGAGTCACACCCCAGCCCCTCACTGGGGGATCCTAGGCAGGGGCTCCACCACTGAGCCACACCTACAACCTCTCACTGGGGGATTCTAGGCAGGCCAATGAGAGGGCTCCAGGCATGAGTCAGCAGGGGAGTGGTTACCTAGCACATATAAAGTCTTAGGTTCCATTCCAAGTACCAAAAAAATAAGGGGAAAGGAATTTTTTTCAATACAAAAGCAAAATAGGAAAAAATAATCAACTTACATAAAAGAAGCAAATGGTCCTTATATAGAAACAAATTTCTCCTTGCTCATAATAGGATACAAACAAATTAAAGCTACCCTGAGGTGGCACTTCTCATCTGTGACATTGGCATGCTGTCGCAAGGACAGGAGCATCCACACAGTTTATTGGTAATGACGAAAACGATTACAGCACTTACAGAGGAAACTTGTGCAGCTCGCAAACAGACATGGGCTTTAATTTTTTGACCAGCACTCCACTTGTAGGAATTTCCCTGAAGACTTAAAATAGCAACCGAAATCCTGGAAACATTTTCAATGCAAATGCACAGCCGAGAGACTGAACCAGCCATGAGACATCTGCTCAAGGAAATATCATACAGTGAAACGACACTATTGAATCCTATAAATTGGCTGAGACTGATTCCTAGAATGTTCTATTAAGTAAAAGACACTGAGCTGGATGTGACGGTGCATGCTTGTAATCACAGCACCACCTCAACACTCAGGGGGTGGAGGCAGGAGGATTGCAATCTATGGTCAGCTGTGGTTACGTAGTGCTTCTGAGCTCAGCTTGTCTTGACAAAGAAATGGAGAAGGAGGAGGAAGAAGAGGAGGAAGAAGAGGAAGAGGAAGAGGAGGATGAAGAAGAAGAGGAAGAGGAGGAGGAGGAGGAAGCGGAGAAAGAGGAGGAAGAGGAGGAAGAAGGGGAAGAGGGAAGAGAGAATGGTTGGGAAGTGGCTCAGTGGATAAGGGGCCTTGCCATGTAAGTGTGAAGACTTGAATTCACATCCCCAGCACCCACATAAAAAGCCAGACATGGCTGAAGATATCTGCAACCCTAGCATCAGGGAACTCAGAGACAGACAGGCAGATCCCAGGATCTTGCTGGTTAACCAGCCTAGCCTGACAATGAATTTCAGTTCAGGGAGAGACCTTGTCCCAAGGCAACAAGCAGAGAGCAACAGAAGAGGACATTTAATGGCCTGTCCTGGTATGCACACACATGGGTTTGTACGCTAACTCATATCCATGTACCATGTATGCATACATACCACACACACACACTACACCATGCACACGTACATACATATGTACATACACACACCACACACACATACTACACCATGCACATGTACATACATACATACACATACACACACCACATACACATATACACTATACCATACACATAAACACATATACACATATACATACATACATACATACATACACACACACACACCACACACACATACTACACCATGCACATGTACATACATACATACATATACACACACCACATACACATATACACTATACCATACACATAAACACATATACACATATACATACATACATACATACATACATACATACATACACATACATCACACACATACACACTACACCATGCATGCATACATACATACAGACAGACACACCACATACACATATATACATACATACCTATACACACTACATCAAACATATATACACATACTACAAATAGATACCACATGCATACACACATAATCTAGAACAAAGAACTTTAAAAAAAAAGAAAGAAAACCAGGAAGGAATGATGAGGCTGGAGACTGATTCTAAAACTAACTACAACCCGCACCTCAATTCAAATCAATCACCAACTGAAATACGTGGAAAAGAACAAACTCAATTAACTTTTGAAAACAGTATTTGGCCTGTATACCCCCAGGCTAAAACCAAAAAAGAGTTCTAAGCAAATATTGAATTTTAATTAGTCCCTCTTTTCTCTGACTTGAGCAAGCAGGTCTCAAACTAGGCTCTGAACGCCCTAAGACCACAGAAACAGTATTTACAGTGGCTAATGAGAGTCAAGTTTCTTTCTCTTATGCATGTGAATGTGCATGGGTGTTCGTGTGTGTGTGTGTGTGTGTGTGTGTGTGTGAGCATGCGCGCATGCGGGTGCCTGTAAGCCAGAAGCCACCGGCATCTGTTGTCTCTCTCAGCTGCTCTGCACTTTAGTGTTTGAGATTTCCGTTGGATTTGGAGCTCTGGATGAAACTCTCAGTAAACCTGGAGTTCTGCAAGCCACAGGAACCCTCTTGCCTCTACCCTGAGATTACAGAGCATACACCACCAACTCTGCTCCTCCTACTTTTCAACATGACTGCTGGGGATTCGAACTCAGGTCCTCAAGCTTGCATTGCAAACACTTACCCCCTGAGCCACCTCTCCAGGCTGAGAGATTTCTTACTGTCAGAAGAGGAGTTACAAGTATGGAACAGTCAGGACAGACAGACCCTGGGTGGCTTTAAATTGGAGGTTGTTTCCTTGAGTATTGTAGACTTCCCTATAGATATAAGTCCTTAATTGCATCGTGGGGACTGCCATTTGTTTTTAGACACAGACTCACTGTGTCATCAAGATTAGACCTCAGCTCGCAATCTTCTGATCTCAGCCCCCCGAACTGCTGGGATGACAAGTCTGGCAAAGTTTTCTGGTTTTGTTTGCAGGTTCGTTTGTTTGTCCCCTGGTACAAGGATCAAACCTAGGGCCTGGGATAGGAAGGAAGAGAAGACCTCAGCAGGTTAAAGTGCTTGCTGGGCGGGTGTGAGGACCTGCATTCAATGTCCAGAACCCATGGAAAGCCAGACATCATAGCACATTGTCTACAGACCCAGCAAGTGTGCGGTGAGATGGGAGGTGGAGCCAGGAGAGCTCTGGAAATCGTTCAGACCGTCCACCATGGCATATATAGCAAGGAGTGACTACTTACTGTGTTTAGAACGAGGTTGAGGGTGAGGACTGACACCAGAGTTTATCCTCTGACCTCCACATGCACACATCACACACACACACACACACACATTTTAAAATGACCTTTTACATACTAGGCAAGCACTCTGCCACTGAGCGCTCCCTGCCCCTCAGATGACTTACATTGACGTATGGAAGCTTCCACGTCTATTCAAGCACAAGACCCATTCACTGGATGGGAAAGGACATTGGAACTTTCCACCTCATGGCCCAGAAGGAGAGCCGAATGGGGCTTCCGGCTCAAGGCACAAGACACTGAAGAAACAGTTGCTTGAGATAATGAACAGCACTGTGTCGCACTGAGAGACAGGGACTTTACCAAGCCACAGGTAGCTGTCACAGCATGCCCAGAATATGCATTCTTTTCTATGGCCCACACAGGGATTTGTCGAAAATTTAAATTAGTTCCCATAAGACACTGTGAAACTCATACAAAAATTTTACGTTTCTGTAAAATTTACATTTAACTGGGGCCATGGGGGGAACTGGAGAACTTGAACTCATGATCCTGCTCTTGACAAGGGTCATCTGGAGTAGAGAAACATTGTTACCCATCGTGACTGGGGGTGTGTGATTCCCCCAGCTGGTTCTATATATTTCATGCCTGCCTGGTCACTCAGTGAAGCCTGGGTCCCATTGACACTTTGTAAAAGATGGAGAGATAAATGGATGCCGTCTGTCCTGGGATACTGACCTGCAGCAGGTTGAAGTGGGAAAGATGGAGTTGGAAAAGGGAGCTGAGTAGAACATTCAAGACCAGGGCAGTAGAGTCAGAGTGGAGGGATGGTTGCAAGTGTGAGGAACTGGGTTTGATCCCCAGAGCATGCCTATGTATGTATGTATGTATGTATGTATGTATGTATGTGTATATATATATAATCATGTATATATTTATATTTGTTGGGGGCCGACTTTTAGCAGAAAGCGGCTATCAGCTTTGCAGCCATCTTGAGCCATATACCCTGACATGAGACTTGTATTACAATAGCCTACAACAGCTGAGCACACTCTGATAACATCTTGCTTTAGGTACCCAGGATCTTTCCTTGGGTGTGTAAGATTAAAGGTGTGTGAGATTAAAGGTGTGTGACTTAAGAGTGTGACTTAGAGATCAGATTTAGAGACAAGACCTAAGGGCATGATTAAAGGTGTGACTTAGAGGCATGGCTTAGAAGTGAGACATATAAAAGGTGAGAGGCAGACAGGAGAGTAGAGAACAATTTGGAGGATCAGAGAATCAGACACTTTAGAGAGTACAACTTGGAGAACAATTTGGAGTAACAGAGATTCAGACACTAGGAGTAGGAGTAGACATTAGACACTCGGAAGAGAACAGAAGGAGTACAACTAGGAACTAGGAACTCAAGACTTGGGACTTGGACTAGGAAGAGAGACTAAAGAATAAATGGATTGAATCACACTCTGTCTGGTCTCCATTCTTCGAGTCCATCCTCACTCTCTCTCTTGCTGAACCCTGACCCGAGGACCGGAGCAGCAGCTTGGGCCAGGATACAGTGGCCACCAAGCGCAGAGTGGAGAGGGCCACAACATTTTTGGTGCCCGAACAGGGACTAGTGCGGTTCTCAACATTTTTGGCCGCCCAAAGTGGGCCAGCCTAGGCCCCAACATATATTAATATAAAATAAAAATATTTATATATTTAAAATATTTTTAAGTGCCAAAGGTAGATGAGATTGCTCAATGGGTAAAGGCACTTGTCAACAAACCTGATGACCTGAGTTCAATTCCCAGACCTACATGGTAGAAAAAAAGGACTAACTTCTGGAGATTGTCCTCAGACCTCCACTTGTGTCTTGTCTCAGACACACACACACACACACTACATTGGCTGTGAGATTCATCCTTGTAATCCCAGTGCCAGAGGGACTGGCTTCTGACTTCCATGGGCACAGCACAAAGCAGAATCAAATGGCTCTGTCAGGCTCACTGGCAGTCATGCTAGCCCACTTTTAAGTCAGTGGATGTCAGATCTTCTGGAGCTGAAGTCAGATGGGACCGTGAGCCGTATAACACATATAAGCTAGGAACCGAATGGGGGTCCACTGTGAGAGTGGAATGAACCTTAACCTCTGAGCAATCTCTCCAGCCCACAGAAAGCATATTTTGACTCATTTAACAAACAGTGATGGATGCAGGGTCATAACCAAGCATCTTAGACAATGTGCCTCCCTTCTTATTGCTCAGACCTAGCAGGAAGCAGCAGATGCAATTCCTTACCCCTGGTGTAACCCACCAGCATGGCTGAGTTGCAGGCTCAGCCCCACCCTTGACCCTCCATTAGTCATTCCATGGCCGCTGACTACTGCCCAGTTCAAGCCTTTCTGCTTCTTGCATTTTGGCAAATGTCTCCATCTCTGTCCTAGGATGCCATATCCCGGATCTGATGGAGCACATGGTCCTTGGGTATCCACCCCCCTTCTCCACTTATGAAAGCAAAAACCTCCCTGTCTGATTCCACAGTCATTCCTTGTCTATTTATTTTGTTTCTTCACTTTCAAACTAAATAGACCAGAGTTTTGGGATACGGAAAGCCAGGAAGAATACTACCCCTACTCCAACAACAGGAAATTCCTAACATCTCTCTAGCCCATCCAAAGGCTGAGTCTGCAGAGCAGTTGTGCAGTCTGAATTATGGTGGTTACTTTTACCTGTCAACCCAATCTAGAATCAGCTCTAGGAAAGACTTAATGCAGGATTGTCTGGATTAGGTTGGGTTGTGGGTTTGGCTATGAGAGATTTTCTTAATTGGGTTAATTGAGGTGGGGACCCAACTCTGTGGGTGACACCATTTCACTGGCTGTATCACATGAATGAAAAGGAGAGAGGGGGAGGGAGGGAGGGAGGGAGGGAGGGAGAGAGAGAGAGAGAGAGAGAGAGAGAGAGAGAGAGAGAGAGAGAGCTGAGCACTGCCACGTATTCATTCATTCGCTGCCCCCTGCTCTTCCTGACCGTGGATCTGATGTGAACATCTGCTTCACATTCCTGCTGCCTGCCTTGACTTCCCTGAACGATGGGCTATCACTTGGAAATACATCCCAAATAAGTCCCCCTCCGTCAAGTTGTTCTAGTCAAGGTATTTTTATCACAACAACAGAAAAGAAACCGAGGCAGTAATCTAAAAAAGAAAAAAAGGGGTGGGGCGGGCATAATTAAATCAAGTCTGATGGAGTCAAACCAAGTCTGAAGGAGGAAAAGGCTTCCGGTGCCATGCAAATGGATGGAAATTCAAATATCATTTTAAACCTTCTTCCAAAGGCAGAGGGGATGCTCTCTAGAGTACAGAACTACAGATACAAACTCCCTCTTGTAGGTCTCCTCCAAACATCTGCCCAGGTGTGTATGTGAAGGTCTAAGAACACATTGTGCAGTCAGTTCTCTGCTTCCACCTTAGGGATCCTGGGGGCAGAGCTCCAGGCATCAGGCTTGGCACAAAGCAGCTTCACTCAGTCGTCCGTGAATTTCAATAGAAGTCCATGTTCCCCATGAAGCATAAAGAAGAGAGAAGCAAAGAAAACAATTCAAGACAGAGCCTCTCTCTGTATGTGGGACAGTCGCCCGTGGTCCAGCATACGTGTCACAGGGACCCCAGAAGGCGAGGAGAGAAACGGTGAAGTGGATAAACAGCTGTGGAGATGCTGGGCAGCAGTTTTCCAAAATAAAATAATGTTAGATTACAGATCCAAAGAGATCAGAGGATTACACCAGTGCAAATAACCTTCCATCAATATGCTAATAAGAAAAAAAAACCTCAGACATATCCTAAATCTCAAGCCCCAAAGTCTAATTATAAACAGTATATCCCGAAAGCAGCTAAGGAGAAACAGACACATTTCAGATAGAAGCAGACGCACAATAACAGTGTAAATTTCTTATATATATAAAAAACGTATGCAGGGCTGGAGAGATGGCTCAGTGGTTAAGAGCACTGACTATTCTTCTAGAGGTCCTGAGTTCAATTCCCAGCAACCACATGGTGGCTCACAACTGTCTGTAATGGGATCCTATGCCCTCTTCTGGTGTGTCTCAGGACAGCTATAGTGTACTCACATACATGAAATAAATAAATAAATAGCATGCAGGTCATGGGCTGGCAAGATGGCTCACTGAATGAAAGCACTTGCTGCTAATACTGACGGCCAGAGTTCAATCCCCAGAGCCCACACAGTAGAAGTAGAGAAATAAAGACTCCTCAAACCCGTCCTCTGTCATCAACACACTCAACACATATGCATATGTGCACAGAAACACACACGCACACAATAAATAAATAAATGGTTGTAGTATTTTTAAGTATATAAGATAATATTTAAAGTCCTGAAAGGGAAACAAAGAAGACAAAGGTCACTGGCGACTTCTCTCACAAAAACAATCATGAAATAAACATATTTTCCCAAGCCAACAAAAAGAGAGAGAATTCATGATCTGCAGATCTATAATATAAGTGGTGTTAAAGACAGTCATTTGGAGGACAGAAACTTGGACCTGCACAGAGAAATTAAAACATCCCAAATAGTTAAGAAGAAAATAAAAGCTTAAAATGTATTTTTCTTTCCCTCTGAATTGTTCCGAGAGATCAGGAGTAGGTAAAGCAAAAACAATTGTAGTGTGTTATGAGATCAGACTTGAGGAGCTCCCTAGGAGAGAGAGCATCTGCCTGGAATCCCCAGTGAGAATTTGCAGTCATGGCTCAGTAGAGCACCATTCTAGAAACCCCGCCTCCACCCCAGTGAGGGCCTGGGGTGAGGTTCAGTGGTAGAGCCCCTGCCTAGAATCCCCCAGTGAGGGGCTGGGGTGTGGCTCAGTGGTAGAGCACCTGCCTAGAATCCCCCAGTGAGGGGCTGGGGTGTGGCTCAGTGGTAGAACCCCTGCCTAGAATCCCCCCAGTGAGGGGCTGGGGTGTGGCTCAGTGGTAGAGCCCCTGCCTAGAATCCCCCAGTGAGGGGCTGGGGTGTGGCTCAGTGGTAGAGCCCCTGCCTAGAATCCCCCAGTGAGGGGCTGGGGTGTGGCTCAGTGGTAGAGCCCCTGCCTAGAATCCCCCAGTGAGGGGCTGGGGTGTGGCTCAGTGGTAGAGCCCCTGCCTAGAATCCCCCAGTGAGGGGCTGGGGTGTGGCTCAGAGGTAAAATGCTTGCTTAGCACATGTGAGGCCCTAGGTTCAAAAGGATATTAGAACAAAGTGTCTGGGAGCATTAGTATAACTCAGAGCCAGTAGACTGTTTAGGGGTGGGGAACACAGAAAGCAAACAAACTCTTTACAACTTTGCCAAAGACAGATCTTCCTCTAATATCCAGGGAGGCCATTACTTACAACTCTTGGGTCACTGGAGACCTGACTAGCATATTTGTCACTTGAGTGGGTGACCATAAAGCTGGCCATTGAAGAATGTGATCTTGACTTAGCGTTTTGTCCGTCCTGAAAGCAAGAGTCCAGAAGTGAGTGCAAAGGAAAAGATAGAGAGGTTTTCATTCCCCTCTTTTTAAAGCTTAAACTGTGTTTAGGGTGATTGGAGTCTTTCCCAAGGCAGAAAAATACCTCCAACAAAGAAGGAGTGACAGTATTTTTGGACAGAAAAGGGAAGCCCAAAGCAGAGTAACTGGTCCTGTTTCCCAGATCTCAGAAGACTGGACACACTTAATCACCAATCACTTAGCAGATGCCTGTTGACAGCTCTGGGGAAGTACCACCATCCTGGCAAAACAGCTATGAGACTATTGCTGTGTTTCTGAACTTGTCAGTTCAGAATGCTGTAGCAAAACAGACAACTTAAGGCTGGAAAGATGGCTTGGAGGTTAAGAGAATTTGCTGGCTCATCTGGAGGACCTGGATTTGAATCCTAGCACCGACATCAGGTAGCTCATAGACTCTCGAACTTCAGCTCCAGAGAATCTGGCGCCCTCTTCTGGCCTCCACAGGCACTGCATGTACATGGTACATATAAACTCTTGTGCGCGCGCACACACATACACACACACAAACATACACACACAGGTAATTTGAAAATAAATAAATAAATAAATATTTTTTTTAAAAGGAAACAGATAATCTATTCCTTGTTTGTGGAGGATGTGCTCAGAAACCCTCTACCTGATGCCTGGAACACAGGTAGTATTGTACCCACCACCTGTGGTTTATGTACAAACATGGCTTAGAGCCAGTCCCATAACAAATATAATTGTGGTTTAAATATGAAGTGTTCCCCACAGCCTCGTGTGTTGGGGCTTCACATCCAGTGAAGGAGCCTATGGAACATTTAGAAGGTAGGCTCTAACTGGCTTGGAAATGAGTCTTTGGATGGTCCTTTGAAAGTTATAGGCTGGTCCCTGCTTCTGGCTTTAGTTTCTGCTTCGTGGACCCTTGTGATATGAAGACTAGATGCCCCACCACCGTGAACCCTGTTATACTGTCACTGCTGCGCTGAACAAAACCCCTGAAAACCATGAACCAAAGCAAGTCTTTCCTCTCTTCAGCTGTTTCTAGCCCATATTTTGGTTGCAGTGACCCCAAAATAACATTCACACTTTTTCTCTCTCTTTCTCCCTTCCCTTTCCCTCCATCTCTCCTTCCCTCTTTCCCTCCCTCCTTCCCAAGATGAACAAGGCAAGCATTTCTGTTTCTGTACACTCTCAACCAAGACGCTTCGTCTCTCTAAGCACTGTGGAGCCAGGCTACCAGAGACAGGACCATAATAATCCCACACAAAACAAAATCTTCCCTCCTTTTAACTTGTTTACGGCAGTGTTTGTGCCATAACGAGAAAAAAAAAAATAACACGGGGCTTGGAGAGGCCACTTATTAGATGTAATGCCTACTGCTGCAACCACAAGTACCGGGGTTCAATCCCCTGAAGCTGATGTTCAAGGACAGAGGACCAGGAAGCAGAATATGGTCAGAAGCCGGAGCAAGGTAGGAGCCTCCAAGGACCATATCCCTTTAAAACGTGAGAGAGACACACAGAGAGAGAGACACACACAGAGAGAGAGAGAGAGAGAGAGAGAGAGAGAGAGAGAGAGAGAGAGAGAGAAGCGGGGATGGAGAAGAGGGGAGGGGAGGGGGAGGAGGGGGAAGGGGAAAGGGAGAGGAAGACAGGAGGGGGAGAAGGAGAGGGAGAGGGAAAGGGAAAGAGAGAGAGGGAGACAGAGAGAGGAGGTAGGGTGTCCTCTATCACTCTCAACCAGTTCCCTGGGAGAGAGCTGTCTTACTGAACCTGGAGCTAGGCTGGCAGCCAGCAACCTCCGGAGATCCTGTTTCCACCAGCACCCGTGGCCTGTGCGCATGTGCGGCTGTGCCCGACTTTTTACATGTGTGCTGGCGATCTGAACCCGGGTCCTCAGGCTGCACAGCCTGCGGAGTTCCCTGTGACTGCCTCCGCTTGCACAAGTGACATTCCCCTCTCCTGTCTGTCATTTGCATGATGTTGACTTTGAAGTTTCGCATCTCATTTTTTCAACTCTGGGTTTCCTTTGCTCCCTGTAGTTTAGGAAGGGCAGAGCTTCCTCCAAGGCTGTGAGGCAGGCGAGCCTTGGGTAAGCTGCAGAGGTGTGAAATGCACCTGTCTAGGGAGATCTGCAGAAAAAATGTTTCCAGAAGGGCTTTAATCTGGTCCCTCCGGGGTGTATGGCATTGCTGGTTCACAGCGGTTCAGACACAGAGAAGTGGAAATAGGTTTCCGTTTTCCACAGCTAGCAACTTGGTGACTTTCTTTTCTCTTTTGCTTTACGAACTGTTCACAAACTTACTTTGAGCTCTGTCTGAGACGTATATCTGGGGCCTGGAAGGATCAGACAAACACTGCTTGATAGTTCAAGAGCTGGCTTTAAAAAAAATCTGTCTGAGGATTCTGCCGGCTTAACCTTAAACTGCACGTGAGTGGCACTGGGTAAGGGAACCCAGCCCGGATCCGTTTCGCCAAAGCTTATGTTAGATGACAAGGCGTTTTATGTGTTAGAGCTATTTGAGATAAGTTAAGCAAATTAAATCTACTTTGTAGGGTCTAGGGAGATGGCTCAGTAGGGAAAGTGCTTGCCTTGCAAGCATGAGGACCTGAGTTTGAGTCCCAGCACCTACTTTTAAAAAGATGCTTGTGGAACTAGGGTGATGGCTCAGCAGTTAAGAGTACCTACTGCTCTCACAGAGGACTCAAGTTCAGTTCCCAGCATCCATGTCAGGAAGCTCTCAACTGCCAGAAACTTCAGCTCCAGGGGATCTGACTTGTGGACGCCCACACATATATGACACATATGTATTTTTTTAAAATAGTTAAAAACCACCATTTTTTAAAAACTGGGTATGATGTTGTATAGATGTAACCAACCACCCTCACTGCACCCCCATCCTCACCCCTGCCCCTGGCCTCGGCTCCACCCCCATCCTCCCCGGTACCGCCCCCCATCCTCACTCACCTCCAGCCCCGCCCCATTGGTGGAGATGGACCCAGGAGGATCCCTGAAGTTTGTTGGTCAGCCAGCCTAGCAAAAAATTGACAAGATCTCATTGAGAGAGGCTCTGTCTTTTAAAAAGGTGGATGTTTCCTGAAGAGGACATCAGCTGGTGTTGGCTTCAAGCCTTCTATACTTGCTTGTGTACGCATGCATGAATGCACACACACATGCGCACGGTCTACCCTGCAAACCTGAATTGCTATAAGGCTATTCATGTCACACTGCTACTCTTGCCAGGTTGTACAGGCAAACGTAGAAGGCGTAATAAATATTCGATAAACTCACGTTAGCTCAGCTATGTATAAGGCACAACGCTCAGCACTACGGAGAGAGAAGGAACCAGATTATCA
Organism: Arvicanthis niloticus; assembly: GCF_011762505.2. Lineage (NCBI taxonomy): Eukaryota > Metazoa > Chordata > Mammalia > Rodentia > Muridae > Arvicanthis > Arvicanthis niloticus. The sequence goes on from NC_133432.1 coordinate 35,203,838, forward strand.
AAGGACACTTGCTTTCTTAGGTATTTTGTGTTACAGTAATGTAAAAATAGGGGCTGGGGAGATGGCTCCGTCTGTAAAGTGAGCAGACATGAGGACTTGGGATCCCCAGGGTCCTCTTAAAAAGACAGGCAAGCTGCACACTCCAGCACCAGGAAGATCCCAGTGAGAGACCCTGTCTCAAAAAGTAAGGTAGAGGGCAGGTGGGATGGCTTGTTGGGTAAGGGAGGGCTTGCTGCCAAACCTGATGGCCTGAGTTTGATCCCTAGGACCCACAGTGTAGAAAGAGAGAACTGAGTCTAGCAAGTTGTCCTCTGACTTCTACATGCACATCATAGTGAACATAAACACACACACACACACACACACACACACACACACACCACCACCACCTAATAATAATAATAATAATAAAATGTTTCTTTAAAATAAGGTGTAAATTGATACGGGAAGATACCGGATGTATCTTCCGTGAGACCTCTGGTCTCAACACGCATGTACCGACATGTGTAGTGCACCTTCCCATACACATGGATACATAAACATGTTCACACATACACTAAGTATAAAAGTGCGTGATGCCTCCAAAAATTGCCATGTACGCACCGTGCATCTAAGGACTTGGCTTTCCCCTGGGTTTCACTTCTAATGTTTATGGGAAGGGTTTTGTGGAAAGGAATCATTTAAATGGTCAGGCCTTAAGGGTAGCTTGTGCCATGTCGGTAGGGCTTAAGTAGTGCTGTTAAAAGCACTCACTCAGACAGGGTGGTCGAGCTGGTGCCAAAACAAAGAAATGACTTCATTCACAAGCTGCTTTGGCCAGGAGTACCCACATACGCTGTCACTGTGGATCTAATTCTGTGTTGGGCCTGAAGTGTTGTCCCTGAGCTGATATGAAGAAACCCTCAGGAAGAGAATGGCTCTAATGTACAGAACTCAGTCTGGGCCTGAGAGCACACAGCTCACACTGGCTCCTCTCAGAAGGCCCTTGATGTTGATGGACTCTCTCCCCCCATCCCCCACCCTTGTTCCTGCACTTACTAAAGGCTCTGTACAGATTCTGTGATTTGTTCTTTTGTATTTCTACTAAGGCTCTGAGAGGAGCCCTATCTCGTTCCCTCGGATAGTATCTCACACCACCTGATGCCTGGGTGTTGTGAGATGCCTTATTGCATGGGAGATAATACCCAGAACTGACTCTGTCTATCACCTAGCTGGGCATAGAAGTCGGTGTAAAAAGGATGCTTCTGCCCTGTGGAGCGGGTGGCTTGGGATGAGTGTCTGCCATGCCGGGACACCAGGAGCATGCAGGGCTGCCTGAAAGCACTCCTGTTGGGCTGAAGATACAGCATAGTCAGTAAAGTGCTTGCCACACACGTATGAGGGCCTGTTCGATCCCCCCACAGCCCATATTCTAAAGCGAGGCAGCTCTGGGTAAAGCCCAAAAGCTGGAGTCTGCATCCCAGGGTGTGTGTGGTACATGGAGAGAACGGATTCTTCCTCAGACCTCCGTGTCTGGGCAGTGGCGTGTGCACCCACGTGTGTGCACACACTAAAATAAGTGAATATAATCTAAGAAAAAAGTTAAAGCCAATCATGGCGGTGAGCATTTGCAACCCCAGCACTGTGGAGGGAGAGTCAGGAGGACTTGCTGGTCAGCCTAGCCTAGTGAGCTCCAGGTTTCAGTGAGAGACCCTGCTCCAAAGAATAAGGTGAATGGCTCCTCAGGAATAACACCTGAGGTTGACTTCTGACCTCCACACGCATACTCACAGCCCCTCCCCCACCCCATGTCCTTATACAAATGGGAACATGTGAACACACCTGCATGCTCAAGACACTCTCAGAACCAAAGTTGTCCTCTGACTTCTGCATGCACGTGAGCACACACACACACACACACACACATACACACACACACATGAGCACATGCACACATGCATGCATGCTTGCACATGCATGCCCACATACCCATGCTTGCACTTTTGACAGCCTTGTATATATCTTCATCTACTTTGCCCTCCTAGGGTCTGTATACTACCCCCTCCCCCAGTCAGGGATTCCAGGGAGGAGAATAAACAAAGGTGACCTTGGTCTCAGAGACAATTTAATCCCAAGTGTGCCATTTCAGAAAGCTGGAGGGAGCAGGCAAGTGTATAAAGGTTTTGAATCTGACTTATCTACGTGTCAGACTGCTCCTATGAAAGAATTAAAGTTCAAAACACATGTCCTCCAACATGCAGCCAGCTAAGCAAAACACATCATGGGCATCAACTGGCCCTCAAGCCACCAATACATAATTACTGACCCAAGTCCCACTGTGAAAAGTGACTTGTATCTGGGCTATAACTAGAATCCAGGCCATCTAAATTCCCTTCTACGGCTGGCAACTCAGTGTCTGTCACATGAAGTATGGTCGGGAAGAGTCCGTTCCTGGAGAGGAAACAAGACTCTTTAATCTCCTGGTAAGGGCCCAAGGACAACCCAAAGTCACATGGAGGTACCTCTGAGCTCATTGGTCTCACAGTGGATAGGGGAGGGTTACTTACAGGAGCATGGGAGACCCCAAGGCAGACACTAGAAATTCTTTAGCCAGCCTGGATGATGGCTCCCCCATAGCCACAGAGAGGGAAATGCCCTCCAGATAACTTCCTGCAGTCCATACACCTCCATCCAGTGCTCCTCAACCCTCCTCGTGCTACGGCTCTTTAATCCAGCTCCTCATGTTGTGGTGACCCACAACCGTAAAATTACTTTTGTTGCTACTTCTTGATTGGAACGTTGGTATTCTTATGAATTGTAATGTAAAGATATCTGGTATGCAAGATATCTGATGTGAGACTCCCCAAATGGTTTAAGTCCCACAAATTGACAACTACTCTAGCCCCTCCCAGAGACCAAGAGGCCATGAGCAAATTGGGGTCCAATCACATACACATGGCTTTGAGGGGCAACCAAAAGCTAGGTGAGGGTCAATGTCCTGCCTGCTTTGAGGGAACATCAACAAATCCCATCATTATGGACTCTTTCAATCAGAAAACAGTTGATCTGATGAAGACGGAAGCAGGCTGTTTTTCACTGAGGACAACCATGTTTTATATGTACATATACATATTATATGTATTATATACATATAATATGTATATGTATGTATGTGTATATATGTATCTAGTATATGTATGTATATATGTATATATGCATGTATGTATATATGTGTGTATGTATATGTATGTGCATATATGTGTACATATATGTATATGTATGTATGCACATATATGTATATGTATGTGCATATATGTATCTAGTATATGTATGTGTATATATACATGTATATGTATGTATATATACATGTATATGTATGTATGCATGTATGTATATGATGTGTATATATGTGTATGTATACTTATATATGTATGCATATGTATGTATATGTGTGTATATATGTATGTGTGTATATATGTATATATATGCATGTATGTATGTATGTTTTGGACAGAAAATGAAATTGCTGGACTTTAAGTGGCAAACTTCCTGATCTGCTGATTCTGAGCTCCCCTGAGACTATGGCTCCGTGTGAAAGGCTGAATAACCCTTCTTTGAAGGTCAAATATAGGCAGTTTGACCTCTGGGCTCGTTTCCAAATCTACCACCTGGAAGTGAGGCTTCCAAGTTGTTGACCTTATGTCTATGACAGGAATGTTCATCATCCAACTTCCTCATCTGCACGATAGAACTCTACAGGTGACATTATCCCAGGGGTGAAAAGAGCTGAGAATGGGGAGCCCTTGGAGTAACCCCTGATATGAACCACACTCTTGTGAAGTCTTATGATGTTGTCATATAGGGATAATTTATAGTATTGTTTGGCATAATTTCAAAACACCACTGGTCTACTGAGGATTTAAGCTTAGTTGGTAGTGTTTTTTTCTAGCATGCTCTGAAACTCCGCCTTCAATCTCTCTAGCACTGCAAGAAGGAGGAGGAGGAGAAAGAAGAGGAGGAAGAGGAGGAGGAGGAAGAGGAGGAGGAGGAGGAGGAGGAAGACAAGGAGAAAGAAGAGGAGGAGGAAGAGGGGGAACAAAAGAAGGAAGAGGAGAGGAAGAAGAGGAGAAAGAAGAGAGGGAAAAGAAGGAAGAGGGGGAGGAGGAGGAAGAGGGGGAAAAGGAAGAAGAGGGAGAGGAGGAGAAGAAGATGGAGGAGGAGGAAGATGAAGAGGAAGAAGAAGAAGAAGAAGGAGAAGAAGAAGAAGAAGAAGAAGAAGAAGAAGAAGAAGAAGAAGAAGAAGAAGAAGAAGAAGAAGAAGAAGATCCACACAATATTGGGGAGCTGAAGCAATATTTTAGTCAATAAAATGCTTGCCTTGCAAGCATGGGGACCCAGCAAGCCTAGTCTAATTGGCAATTTCCAGGCCAGTGAGAGGCCCTCTCTCAAAAAGCAAGATGGATGGTGCCTAAGAAATGACACTCAAGGTTAACCTGTGGGGTCTGTGGGATCTATTTATATGCTTGCATACACAGACACACACACAAAGAGACACACACACAGACACAAGCACACAGCAATACAGACACACATCAACACAGAGACACATACAGGAGCATAATAAAACAGTGAACTGAAATAATTTACACAAAAACCTGACTAATAGAGAGTGACTAAAGTGAGTCTCCATGCACACACCAAGCACTAGGGAAACTCACAAGAAAGGAGCTCTGATGGCCAAGCCAGGAACAAACTGAATCATGAAACCCAAGCAGAAAAGCTATCCAAGGTAAATCTCAGCAGCCAGAATGAAAAGAATTTGTTCTTGAGAAAGATACAGCACAGAGCTTTCTCTGAAAATGAGAAAAAATTTGAACAATCTGCTTACTAAAAACCTCCAAGGAAAGAACATCTCCCCTCATAAATACTTCATATTCAAAACTGTCAAGAGAGAAAGCGAGGGGAGAGTATTTCTCCCCTTAAGTGAACTGAGATAGTGGCTAATAAACTAAAACTTTACAAAGGACGAAGTACAGAAAGTGATGTGAGGTCAGGCAAGATGGCGTGCCACCAAGCCCAGTGACCTCAGCTCCAGCCCCAGGACCCACTGGGCAGAAGAAGAGAACTCACTCTTATAAGTGATCCTCTGACCTTCACGTGTGCACTGTGGTGTGTGCATGTGATTGTGAGCACACACACAGAGACTCTAAGCATTTTTCAGTGGAGCAAATTAACCCTGTTCTATTAAAATGAATTATGTCTTCTTAGATATTCATAAGTTGATGCTGTTGGGATGGTGGCTCAGTGGTTAATCACATTGGCTGCCCTTGCAGAAGACCTGAGTTTGGCTCCCAGCACCCACATGGCAGCTCACAACAATCTGTAACTGCAGTTCTAGGGGATCCGGCTCTTCTTTTTATTTCTTTCTTTCTGGCTTTCTTGGTCACATATAAATCAGGCAAATACTCATAGAAATAAAATAAAAATTAAAAAAAAGTTGCTACAGTCAGTTGGGTTTCTCCATGCTGGAAGATTGTCGAGGAGCTCCTACTTCTGAGCCTTTGATTCTTGTTTTTCACAATTCATTTTTATTTTACTTGTGTGCCTGTGAGTGGGTGTGTGCATGTGTGTATGCAGTTACCAAGAGAGGCCAGAAGGGGGTGCCAGATCCCTTGGAGCTGGAGCTACAGGCATTTGGAGGCAACTGGCATATGAACTCAGATCCTCTGATAGGGCAGTATGTGCTCTTAACTGCGGAGGCGTCTCTCCAGCCCTGGCTTTGGTTCCTCCATGACATTTCTGTCTTACTTCATGGTGGCTGCTTTCTCCAAGTTTTAGAGACCCATCTTGGTATGGTACTCGCACTTCCTCCCAAGAGTATTTGCAGGGTGTTCAATGCAGTGCAGGTCCACAGGAAAGCATCTCCATAACAGCAAACTCTTGCATAAAGACTTACCACCCCCACACTTGCACCTTCATCACAGGTGTTTGTATCCACCCCCTACCCCCACCCCCAGGGATATAGTTACTTTCCCTCATTGCTGTGACCAAATACTGGAAAGACTTAGGTAAGGAAAGGCAAAGAAGGGTTTATTCTGGCTTATAGTTGGAGGGAAACCCATGGCAGTGGGCGTGGCGTGGCAGCAGAGGTCAGGCTGGTACCAATAGAGCAACAGTGAGGAAGCGGAGAGTGAAAACAGGCTGCAAAATCCTCAGGACCATTGTGGGGAGACGGTTCAGGAGTGAAGGCACTGAGCAGTGTTTAGTCCCACAATCTATGTAAAAGCTGGATATAGTGGCCATCTGAAATGCCAGCACTCTAAAGGCAAGTTAGAAGGTGGAAGTAGGACAATAGGCCAGAGCCTTGAAGGGCTGATACCCAGGGCTTTGCGTTACCGCAGCAGAAGAAACAAGACACACACTGCCTCAAGATCATGGGTTGGTTAGTGATATGGCTCAACAGGTAGAAGCACCTGCTGTCAAGCCTGATGACCCAAGTTCAATCCCTGGGACCAACACAGTAGAAATAATACCAATCTACACAGGCTGTCCTCTGACCTACATGTGTGTTGTCTGTCTGTCTGTCTGTCTGTCTGTCTGTCTGTCTCTCTCTCTCTCTCTCTCTCTCTCTCTTTCTCTCTCTCCCCCCTCTCTCTCACACACGCACACATGCTAAAAATAATAAATGTTAACTTTAACGATGACGGAGAGAGTGGACTGGCCTCTGACCTACTACCCAGGTGTATTGTGAGACACTTACACCCACAAACACACCACGACCACCACCAAATCAATTGAAATGAGTTCTTTTTTAAAATCTTTGTGAACTGTAAGGCTCCTTCCTCCCAAGTGACTTATTCCCTCCGGCAAGGCCCCACCTCCTACAGTTCTATGACTTTCCTAAACATCTCTACCAGCCTGGGAGCAAGCATTCAAACACATGAGCCTGTAGGGATGCTTGACACACCCACATTTCTCCTGGCTGCAGTCACTTTGGGTCTCTGGCAGGAATACCCCCCACCCCCACGTGTGTGTGTGTGTGTGTGTGTGTGTGTGTGTGTGTGTGTGTGTGTGTGTGTGTGTTGGGGGGATTGGAACCTCAATGGTAGTCTGGGACTGCAGAAGGAGGGAAGGCAGCTCTTGATGCTACTCCATAATCTTTCATCAGTCTCTCTATGGGACCAAATGCTTGGTCTTCAAGGTACCAGAGGACATCGGCCCGGTAACCCCATCTCCATCTCCCGCCCAGGTCTCTCTTCTTCTGGCTTACACCCTGAGCAACAGACTGGCAAAGACAGAGATTCACTCAGTTGACTGGGGAGGACCTAGCTTAGTATAACAATGAAGGCCAGGCCCCGACTTTTCCTGTCTTCTGCCTGCAGGAGATAAGAGTATCTTTATTTGCTGTGGAAGAGGCTCTCTGAATTTCATGTGTTGACTTTTACGGTCTTTCCCTCGAGGCCACCATGACCAGCTCATTAAAAAGCGTCTTGTCCCATTGATGTTCATTTCATTCTAGTATCACATTAACCCCTCTAGTGCCGGAGGTGCTAGAAGGAGGATGGGTAATGGGTACCGCATATAGTTAGACACGAGAAATAAATGCTAGTACTTTACAACAGTTTATTATAAATCTCAAAATCATTAAAAGAGAGGAGTCCAAAGATCTCCAATACAGGGCTAGGGAGAAGGATCAGTGGGTAAAAAGTGCTTGCCACGCAGGCACGAGGAACTGAGTTTGATCACTCGTATAATGTTGGGAACCGCACTAGTCCCACATTCGGGCGGCCAAAAAATGTCGCGGCCCGAGCAAAATGTTGAGGACCGGGCTGCCCCGCGTTTGGCGGCCACTGTATCCCAGTCCAAGCTGCCGCTCCTGTCCGCAGGTGGGGGTTCAGCAAGAGAGAGAGTGAGGACGGACTCGAAGAATGGAGACCAGACAGAGTGCGTTTCAATCCCGTTTATTCTTCAGTCTCTCTTCCTCTAAGTGTCTGATTCTCTACCGTCTGCCTCTGCCTTTTATATGTCTCACTTCTAAACCATGCCTTTTGGTCACACCTTTAATCATGCCCTTAGGTCTGGTCTCTAAATCTGATCTCTACACTTCTAAGTCACACTCTTAAGTTACACACCTTTAATCTCACACACCTTTAATCTCACACACCCAAGGTATCTAAACCAAGATTATGGGAGTGTGCTCAGCTGTTGTAGGCTATTGTAATCCAAGTCTCATGTCAGGGTATATGGCTCAAGATGGCTGCAAAGCTGATAGCCACTTTCTGCTAAAAGTCGGCCCCCAACAGTGTAACACGCTGGGCGTGGTGACAAGCACTTGTAATCCCAGTGTTGGGGAGGTGGAGACAGGCGCGTCCCTGGACTTGATGGTCAGTCAGTTTATACTAATCAGTGAGCTCCAGGTCCCAGTGAGAGGTGCTGGCTCAAAGAACAAGGTGGACAGCTTCTGAGGAATGATGCCCAAGGGTGACCTCTGGCCTCCACACACATGTGCACACTGGGATACACAGGAGCATGCACATACATGTTTGTTCCATTTGCACAAGCGCATGCACAAACACACACATGTTTCCAGTACAGGAGGAAGAAAGAACGAATAAATTACCACACTGCACCCCATGGATACTTACAATTATATGTCATATAAGAAATATAAAACTTCTGGGGCTTTTGATTTTCCTCTTTTTTTCCTTTAATTTCTGTTTAAAGGCACAGTCTCATATAGCCCAGGCTGGCCTCAAACTGGCTCTAACCAATCAAATGCAGAGCTTTCTGTATGCTCAGCAATCGCTCTACCAGCTCCATCGCTGACCCCCTACTCTTCGTTATGATACAGAGTCTCAAGTCTCTCAGACTAGTCTCACACTCACCATGCACTGATCTTAACCTTGGACACCTGTTCTTTATAAATATTTTTACACTTATTTAGTATGTGTGCATGTGTGTGTGCATGCACACATGCATGAATGCTTGTGTCCTGTGTTCAAGCACACACACCATGGTGCACTTGTGAAGGTCAGGGAAAAACTTGCAGGAGTCAGTTCTCACCTACCATGTGGGTCCAGAGAATAGAGCTCTGGTCATTAGGCTTGATGGCAAGTTCCTTTAGCCACTGAGTGAGCACCTTATCTTTTTGCCCCCACCTCCCATGTGCAGGGGCTATAGGTATGCACTACCTCATCCGCTTCTAGCTCTGTGGCCTGTTTGGAGGCTTTAGGACAGCTTGTGCCTGCTTAGGTACTTTTGTCTATATCCTGCTTCCATCACTGTCTGGGAAGGTACCAGAGCTCCATCCTCATGGACGAGGTCTATTTGATGGGTGTGGGACTATAGAGGGTGGTTCTGATACTTTGATCAGTAATCTGCCTATGAACGCTGAAGGTCCTGTTTCCCAATTGGTTCTTGATAGATCAGTAAAGATGTTAGGGGTCAGTGGCCACTCCACCTGTGATCTCACGTGGCTGGTGGCTCGCTCTCCTTCCAAAGCAAATGGAATCCCTTTCCTCCTCTGCGACTCTTAGCTTGCCTGCAAGAACCTGGAAGTCCCGCCTCTTCCACCCAGCCATTGGCCACTAACAGGAGACTTAAATTCTACCTTTGAATCTACTTCCTCATACTACTTGTCATCCCTACCTGAGGCTTGTTTCCTCACAGTGGAGAGTTGAGATAGAACATTTACCTCAGAGCCCTAGAGTCCCATATCAGAAGGGAAGACAAGGAGGAGTTAAACTGTAAAGCAGTTAGAACCCAAGGCTCACACAGACACAGTGTATTTGTTGGGATGAGGGGCAGGGAGGGGGCGTGTAGGAAAAAAGGGTTTGGGCAAGAGGAGGAAGAGCCGGAGGCCAGGCAGGTTTATCCGTACTTTGAGATAGAGCCTGAGGCTTCACACTGCGACTTGGATCAGTCTTTGGATGCAGCTGCCCAGTGGATTCCGAGTGACTTCGGGAGAGAGCACGATTTCCAAAAAGTGACTGAGGACAGCCACTTCCCCAGGCTGCAAGCACCTCCTCCTCACCTCCTTCCCCTGAGGGCCTCCCAGATGAAACTTGAGCAGGTGACCTTTGAAGAATGCAAATCCGGTCACATGACCATTCTTTTGCTGGAAACCCTTTTACCTTCCCAGTGCCCTCAGAATCAAAGAAGGTGCTTTTGCAAGGACCTCAGTTCATGTTGGCAGTTTCCGTTCTAGCGTTTTTTTCTTTATTCTTTTATCTTATTTCTCATATATTATTAAGACAGAGGGTTTCATGTAGCTCAGGCTGGCCTCAAACTCACTATGTGCTGAGGATAACCTTGAACTTGTGATCCTCCTGTATCCATCTCCTGAGTGCTGGAATTGGGTGTGCTCCACCTTGTCTAGTTTATGCAGATCTGGGGACTGAGTCCAGAACTTAATACACCCTAGGCAAACACCACTAGTCCTCAAATTGTATATATATATATATATATATATCATTATGTAGCCCAAGCTGGCCGTGAGCTATATATATATATATATATATATATATATATATATATATATATATGATTATGTAGCCCAAGCTGGCTGTGAGCTCCCAATCCTTCTACCTCAGCCTCCCAAGTACTGAGAGTGCACTACCTTGTCAGAACACTCCTTTATTATTTTTTTTTCCAGCTTCAAACAGCAAACTATTCCATAGCTCGGATGGTAATTGTATATGTGATATAATCTTTTATCACATATTACTTGCACATAATACTGGCTTTCACTGTGACAGTCTTGGGCAGGCATGTGATGCATTTTGATGGTATTCACCCTTGTTACCCCCCTGGCCCCCTCTGAGCCCTTTCCTCTTTCCCCAACTAGCCTTCCTTCTACTGTTAACGAGACAGAATCATTCGTGGCGTCTGGAGCTCATAGATTCGGCTTAGCTACGGCCAGCAAGCTTTTAGGATGCACCCATCCTCATCATGCCTTCATTACTACCGGCTCTAATGTTACAGACTCGAACTGGCTTTACTTAGGTCCCTAGTCCAAACTAGGGTCCCACGCTTGTAAATGATATTGTTTCCACCGAGCTATCTCCCAGTTTTGTGAGGTTCCATGTTTCTTTGTCTGTCTGTCTATTTTGTTTTTAATTATTTGCATCTCAGTCTCCCTCGATGATTAACCTGTCAGTTCTTCGAGAACAATGATCCTGACTGTCTTATTCATTGCTATCTCTGAGTTCTGTGTCTCTTGCTCCTAGTCTCCGAAAGGAACGCGTGAATATCGGTAGCCGTGAATATCGGTAGCCCCGGAGCAGTTAGCAGAAAGATGTATAAATCTCTGGCGGTGACTATGCTTTGCCCAGACAGACTTAGCGAGTGAATGGAATGACTAGTGTTCTGGGAAAATTCTCTCTAGGGGAAGTTTGGGGACATGAATCAAGCACACAAGAACCGGTGAAATCACCAGCCACAAGGGGAGCCCACACTTGGCGTTTACAGACATGCAGGGTTTGAGCAGGACTCTGGAGGGGATCTACCAAGGATCAATGAAACAAACAGGGAACTGTGATCCGTGTGAGTGAAGACATTGAACGAGTGACCGTCCTGGCTTTGGAGGACTGGAACAAAGGACCCAGGATGGAAGTGGAAAATGATTCAGGGAAGTGAGCAAGACTCAAGTGGGGAGGGCTAGAAATGGAGAAGACTCTGAAGCCTAAATGGCTTGGACAGAAAAATCCCTTTACATAGCAGATAGGTGCAGAGGGGGTGGGGATATGGCTCAGTGGGTGAAGTAGCTGCTTACCTTGCAGGGATCCCCGGGTTCCCTCTCCAGCACTGCAAAAAACCAGATAAGGTGGCGCAAAACTGTAACCCCAATACTTGGGAGGCGGGAGCAGGAGGAGCAGGGGTTCAGGGTCATCCTCGGCTCTGTAGTTAGTTCAAGGCCAGCCTGGGCTACATGGAACTTAAGGGTTGGGGAACAAGAGGAGAGCATGATGCTGGAGTCCCCAGCAGGCTCACCCTCGCTTTGGGAAGTTACTGCTAGGCAGACAACAAAGCTAGGGGTCACCAAATGGAGGCCACCTGATGAGTTATAGGCAAGTGACAGACCTGACTCAGAAAGTTGGTGGATCATGTCTGAGGAATGCTACTGTCTTAGTCAGGGTTTCTCTTCCTGCACAAACATCGTGACCAAGAAGTGAGTTGGGGAGGAAAGGGTTTATTCAGCTTACATGTCCACACTGCTGTTCATCACCAAGAAAGTCAGGATTGGAACTCAAGCAGGTCAGGAAGCAGGAGCCGATGCAGAGGCCATGGAGGGATGTTACTGGCTTGCTTCTCCTGGCTTGCTCAGCTTGCTCTCTTTTAGAACCCAAGACTACCAGCCCAGGGATGGCACCACCCACAATGGGCCCGAGCCCCCTTGATCACTAATTGAGAAAATGCCTTACAGCTGGATCTCATGGAGGCATTTCCTCAACTGAAGTTCCTTTCTCTGTGGTAACTCCAGCTTGTGCCAAGTTGACACAGAAACCCAGCCAGTACAGCCATCCAAGGATGGTACAGCCATCCATCATCTGACCTCCACACACAGGTGCACACACATGCATCCCACATGCATGCAACCCAGAATACTAATAATTAGAACATGAGTTCTCCACCTTCCTGAATGGATTAATGTCATTCTCCAGAGACTTGGTCCAGGCTCTTGAAACTGATTAAGTTTCCTTGGGAGTCAAGTCTCTAGGGGCTTAGAGGACTTGTTGGAAGCCAGGTTCCCCTGGTGTTTTGGTCCTCCACATGAAACTGGCTCACCACTCACTTCTGCTTCTGTGATGTTATGTCTTTAGCCACAACTGCCTCACCAGAAAACAGATGTCAGGATCATGCTCTTGGGCCACCAGAATTGTGAACTCAACACACTTCTTTTGTTTATAAATCTCACAGTCTTTGGTGTTTTGTTATATAGCAATGCAAGACAGACTACAGTACCCACCTGCTAGTGCAGATATTTGATTACCTCCACAGCATCTGCCAGGTATTTTGCTCAACACATATTTGCTTGTGTGTTTCTTTAATGTTGCACTGCAGTCAAGGACAGACTCCAGAAGCACAAACTGCTATTATGGAATCCTCTTCTAAACCCATCTTTGCCTCCTCCCAGGATATAGCTGTGCAGAAGACCAATCACATCTATGCACTGTAGACTCTAATCTTTTCCCAGATACCGTTAAGTAAGCTATGAGCGACAAGAAGCAGATAAGAGAAGCCTTTCAAACCTTGATGCTGCATTTCAGAAATAGTTACAGAGAGAGGGATAAGCCCTTAGGCGTTCCCTGAGGATGAGAGAAGGGTGAAGAAAAGCCCATTTCAATACAGAGGAAAGGAAAATAAGAAGAGTTTTATTTTAATTTCTGTGTATGGGTGTTTGGGTTTGTGTACATGAGTCCAGGTCTCTGTAGAGGCCAGGGGAGGACAGAAAATCCCCTGGAGCTGGAGTTACACAGGTTGTGAGCTGCCCAACCTGGGAGTTGGGAACTAGGTTCTATCCTCTGGAAGAGTAGTCCACACTCTTAACCACTGAGCCATCTATTTAGTCCTTTGTTAATTTATCGTGACAGAGCTTTGATATAGTAAAGAGAAAACTGAACTCTGAAAGTATCAAAGTGTCTGACATTTCTGGGTCATCAAATTTTTGATCATCTTCTCACTTTATAAAGATGGTTTTTTAGGGGGGTGTGTGTGTGTTCGTTCTCAGATTCTCTGGAGCTGGAGTTACAGGCAGAGGTGAGCCACCCCGTCCGTATTGGTGATGAACACTAGTGTTATCAGCCACAAAGTCGTCTCCAGCCCACAGAAGACAATGGTTTTGAGGCCTCTCTCTGGAATCCACTTCTTTCTTTATTTTCTCTCCTCTGCTGCACTTCAGCTCTCCCATCTGCCTTTATTGTTCTGAGGTGTTATTGTTCTCGTCTCTTTCCTGGTTCTCTTTAGTCCTGCAGCTCCACGTCCCCGTTAGCCCCTTTGCTGTGGCTGAACATCCCGTAGGAGGGCGTTTAATCTGCCAGCTTTCTCTGAGATCTCATGATGGAGATTGAGTGAATAAAGAATATTGCAGAACAAAAAATAAAATAAAATAAACGACAAAGCTATTTCCTGAATATGACAAAAGAAATAAAAGAAGCAAGCTGCCATATGTGAATTCAGGTGCTTGCACGCATTTGCACATGTCCGTAGCACACGGTGGAAGGATAGACTCCCAGCTGCGTATGCATGCAGCTCACCTCAGGGCTCGGGAGTGTGCTGGGATCATAGCAGGGCTCAGGTAGGGCAAGGGCTGCCATCTCTCAACTTACCTCTCACTTATTTGAATCATCAAAGAGTCAGGGTTGCTTTAAAGATACTGCAAATATTTGCACAGAATGATATTTAAAAATTGTGTTTGTGTGTGTGTGTGTGTGTGTGTGTGTGTGTGTGTGTGTGAGAGAGAGAGAGAGAGAGAGAGAGAGAGAGAGAGAGAGAGAGAGACTGTGCACATGTGAGTACAGTTGCCCACAGAGGCCAGAACAGGGTATCAGGTCCCTGTGGTTCTGGAGGTACAGGTAGTGCGAGCCACCTGACGAGGATTCTGAGAGGCAAACTTGGGTCCTCTGCAAGAGCAATGACCACTCTTAACCATGGAGCCGTCTCTCTAGCTCCAAACTGACATTTTAAAAAATTTACATCGTAACCTGAGTGACCTGTGCAGGCCTTGGAGCTTCAGGGAAGAAATGTCACTAAAGTCCTGGATATTGTCTCAGATGTTGGCTGCACCCATACAAGGACAACAGAATGCTAATATTTAAGTCAGAAGCCTCTGAATTTTGGTTATTACTACCACTACTATTATTATTAGTCGGTTATTTTATTTATTTACATTTCAAATGTTGTCCCCCTTCCCAGTCTCCCCTCTGCAAACCTCCACCCCTCCCCCTCTCCTTTGCCTCTAAGAGGATGCTCCCCCACTCACCCACCCCTTACCCCTCCAGCATCCCCTCCTACGCTGGGGCAACACACCTCCACAGGACCAAGGGCCTCCCTTCCCACTGATACTACGTATGTAGCTGGAGCCGTGGACCCATCCATGTACACTCTTCAGTTGGTGGTTTAGGGAATTCTGGGGGTGGGGTGGTTAGCTGACACTGTTGTTCTTCCTATGGGGCTGCAATCCCCTTCAGCTCCTCAGTCCTTCCCCTAACTCTTGCGTTGGGGTCCCCTTGCTCAGTCCAATGGTTGGCTGTGAGCATCCCATTTGTGTTAGGCTCTGGCAGAGCCTCTCAGAGGACAGTCATACTAGGCTCCAATCTGGGAGTACTTCTTGGCATCAGCAATAGAGTCGGGGTTTGGTATCTTCTGATGGGATGGGTCCCAAGGTGGGGGTCACTGGATGGCCTTTCCTTCAGTCTCTGCTCCATTTTTTTTTTTTTTTTTTTGTTCCTGCATTTCCTTTAGACAGGAACAATTCTGGGTTAAAAATTTTAAGATGGGTAGGAGGCCTCCACTGGGGGCCATGCCTATCTACTGGAGGCGATCTCTTCAGGTTCTATCTCCCCTGCTGAGTATTTCAGTTAATGTCTGGGTCCTGGGAACCTCTTGTTTCTCTGGCATCTGAGACTTTCTAGTGGTCCCCCCTTCCCCCGCTCTCCACTGTTCCCCACTCCCACTGCTAAATATTTCTATTGGGTCTTTTTAAAATCCTTGTATCTGGTATAGTATATTCTAAGGTCAGGCTTTGTATACGAAGTAATTAGCAACTGCATTGGAGGTTACAACCAAAGACCTCACTGCTTATCCCGCGCTGAGTCTGATATGGGGTGGAACTGATTCTCACCTATGCAGCTGTAAAAAGTCCTTTGGTTTTGTTTTTTGTTTGTTTGTTTGTTTGTTTGTTTGTTTGTTTTGAAACAGGGGCTCACTATGTTGTGTAGTCATGGCTAGCCTGCAACATCTTATGTAGACCAGGATGGCCTCAAACTCACAGAGATCCTCCTGCCTCTGCCCCCAAAGTGCTAGGGCTAAAGGCGGACACACTCAGCAAAATTTTTATTTTTATTTATGTGTATGTGTGCATCTGTGTATGTGTATTTATGTGTATGTGTGCATCTGTGTATGTGTATTTATGTGTATGTGTGCATCTGTGTATGTGTATTCTCTTGTGTGCCCCTGAGTACGAGAGAGAGAGAGAGAGAGAGAGAGAGAGAGAGAGAGAGAGAGAGACGTGTGTGTGTGTGTGTGTGTGTGTGTGTGTGTATAGGCCAGAGGTCAACCTTGAACATCATTTCTCAGGTGACTTCCACCTTATGTTCTGAGACAGTCTCTCACTGGCTTGGAATTCTTCAAGTTTGTCAGGGTGTCTGGGGAGCCCTAGGGATCTGCCTCCACCTCTCCCATGCTGGGATTACAACACAGGCCCCATGCCAGATTCTTTTACACGGATTCTGAGGATCAAATCAAGGTCCTCATGCTTGCAAGGCAAGCATTTTTACTGTGGAGGGTGGGGTGGGGGACCATCTCCTGAGACCCTGTGCCTGGCTTTTAATCAAGGTTTAAAAATCAGGTAAACTATCTCTGTGGCAGCACTGAGATCTTATAAACAGCTTGCTTTACTGGGCTTTAAAAATCCTTCAACTTTCTGACACCAAACAGTACAATAACTGGGAAGATTTTAGTCTCAGTCTGGAGACACAGTCAGCTCTTGCCTGTGCTGAAGCCTGCAATCAGCCAAGCAGTGTATCTTACAGCATTTCTGAGCCCGACCATCCCCCGTGGGCCTTAGCGATCACGCCAGTTTTCATTTTACAGAGGAGGAAATGTCACCCACAGGAATTTGTTCCCAGATTTACTGTGTTGGGGAGGGGGGAGGGAAGAGAGAGACAGGGTATATATTTGTCTATATGTATGTATAAGGGTAGGGAAGAGGGAGTCGAGGAGGGAGAGGGGAGCAAGGAAAGAAGGAAGAAGGAAAGAGGGAGGGAGGGGAAGGGAAAAAGAAAGAAAAAAGAAAGAGAAAGGAAGGAAAGGAAGAAGGGAAAAATATTATGGAAGACTGTGTGTGTGTGTGTGTGTGTGTGTGTGTGTACTTGCACAGGGAGGTCACAGAACAATGTCAGGTGTTTTTGAGACAGGGTCTAGCTGGCTGGCCAGTGACCCACACCCTAGTTCTGGAATTCTAAGAATGCCCTGTCATTCTAGGCAATTCACTTGGATGTTGGGCCTGGGGCTCAGGTCCTCCTGGTTGCATAGCAAACATTCACAAGCAGAACCATCTCCCCAGGCCCCACCTGCATTATTTTATGCATTAAGTAACTGGTTTATTCAGTTACGCCAAAAAGGGGGTCTCTTAGCATCCGTTTACTTTTACTTAACCTTGGGGGGAAAACCAGTCACGGTCCAAATGAATTGTTGAGAAGTATTCATCTGCTTTTGCTTTTTTTTTTTTTTTTTTTTTTTGGCTTCTGTACCAACTCAGCTCAAGACCTGGCCTTGGCCTCTTGGAAGAAAGCAAGGAATATTCTCTTAAAGTCTGTATTGTCAGTCAGCGTGCTTCTCTAAGAAGCTATGTTTCCATCTTTGCAGCTTAAGAAAGAGCATCTTGTTTCAGAAAGAAATCCTCTAGGATTAACCTGAGTTGTCCTGGAGCAGATGGTGTGCTGGGTGGACAAGACCTGGGCTGAGAAGCCCCAGGAGACTCCGAGGTGGAAGGCTACTGCTACTGTGCTTCCTCATTGACTCAGAAGTGGGTAACTCGACTCAACTTGGCAGGTCAGAGCAGAACGCAAGCTACTCTCATTGGCTGGGATCGCGTGGGTGAAGATTTCTCATTGGATCTTTCTGTACTAAAATCACATTACAGAGTTTTAGGGATGGCTCAGTCAGTGTGATTGCAATCCCAGCTCTGGGGACATGGAGACAGGTGGGGTCCTAAGGCTCACAAGCCAGCCAACTTAGCCCAATTAGTGAGCCCCAGACCAATGAGAGTCCCTGTCAAAAACCAAAGTGGGTGGCTGGCCAGATGGCTCAGTGGGTAAAGTTCCTTGTTGCCAAGCCTGACAACCTGAGTTGTATCCCCCATTCCCTAATAGTGTATGGAGAAAATATAGGCTGTCCTCTGACCTCCATGCATGGTACATGTCTGATGACACACACATCAAATATAAATAAATAAATGCAAAAATAAAATCAAGATGGGTCATGTGACTCTGCACACAGAATTGCACATGCATGTGCTCTCGCCTGCATACATAAATGCACACACACACACACACACACACACACACACAGAAAGAGAGAGAGCCATACACATACATGAAAGACATCACATAACAATTCTATGCTAAGCCATAACCGCTGTCATCTCTCACGTGTGTTGTCGCAGATACACACCTGTGAATTCTATTGCCAGTGTACAGTTACATGCTAGTATCACTTAAGCGCACATATCCCCACATGTATAAATGAGCACACATCCCCACATGCTGTTATATGCCCGATCTCATGAGCAGGCGCCTTTTCCTCTCATGCTCTATGAATTTGTTTGTATGTGACTATGCTAGCCCACCAGCAGCCTGTGGTGCCCTATACTCCAGCTTCTGGTGACCTCATTGGCTTTCCAAACTTGTCACTTAAGGGCTGGGGAAACGGCTCGGTTAACAAAGCATGTTTCACCAACACGAGGAATTGAGTGTAACTTCCAAGAACCCATGTAAAGGCCACCCACAGATGCAAGTGTCTGAAACCCCAGCACTCCTGTGGCAAGATGGAAGAATGGCACGAGAGACTTGCTGGAGGAATGGCTCAGCTAGTTCCGTGCACACAGTAGCAAACAATGAGAGAAGTCATCTCAAACAAGGAAGAAGACAAGGAGCAATGCCCAAGGTTGTCCTTGGACCTTTGAATGAATGCTGTGCCCACAGTCACACACACAAATGCACATATGCACACTGGCATCATAACACAACCCTCTAAAATGTTTATAGTATATATTTCACCAGTTTTTAAGTGTATTATTTAAATTGTACAGTAAATTTACAGGATAGTATAACCAACTCATGATCCAGTTTTGTTTTGACTCTGAAATCAGGACTCAAACCTAAGCAAAAGCTTACCATTGGTTTGCACCCATAACCTTTGTGTCTTCAGCCAGGGTCTCGCTGAGCTGTTCAGGCTACCTTTGAACTTAGCAGGCCAGGAAGGTCTTGATCTTGTGATCCTCCTGCCTCAGCTTTCTGACTGTCAGAGATGACAGACTTGTCTCAGTCTAGGAAGGTCTTTTTGCTTATTGATAGTCAACTCTGATGTCCATTGCCAACCCACAAATCTACTTTCTGTTCCTAAAACCATCCTTTTCTAGGCATTTTGTATAAATTGAAATTTATATGAATTAATTCATAGCTTCCTTCACTTAACACTGTGTTGAAGTCCATTCGTTCTGTATTCCTGAATTTAATTTCCATTGTATGGATATGCTACATCCATTGGTAGACAACTGGTTTGTTTTCACTTCCTGGCTATTACGTATAAAGCTATACTAAACACGCACATACGAGACCATAGAAAAACAGTTTTCAATTTTTTTTTTTTAACAGCACCTTGGCATGGAATGGCTGTATAGGCTCAGTGTACATTTAGTGTCTTCACAACCGGCCACAGTGGCCGAAAGGATTCCCAGGTTTGCATTCCTTGAGTTCCGGTTGCTCCATACTCTCTCAAGCATTTGGTGTCAGTCATTTTTAATTTTAGACAGTCTAGTGGGTGTGCGGTGATAGCTTCTTGCTTAAATGTCCTCAGTGACTAATGATGTTGAAAGTCTTTTCAAGTGTTTGTTAGCCATCTGTCCATTCTCATTGTGAGGCAGCTGTTCAAATATCCTATTGATTATTAACTGGGGTGTTAATTATTTATTTTTAATTAATTCATCAGTTGTGCATGCATGCATGTGCACATGCATGTGTAGTGGTCAGAGGACACTTTGCTGTAGGCCATTCTTTCCTTCTCCCATGTGAGACCCAGGGATCAAATTCAGGTTGTCAATCATGGTGACAAGTGCCTTTACCCATCTAGCTAGTCCCTAGTGGTGTTTATTTTCTTACAGTTGAGGATTTATTTATTTATTTATTTACTTTGGTTTTTCAAGACAGGTTTTCTCTGTGTGTAGCCTGGATGCACGCACTTGGTCATACTTGTAATTTGAATAAGTATTCTCCAAGACTGTGGCAGAATTCTTTCACAGTGCCTTTCAAATAGCAATAGTTCTTTTTTAAAAAATTAAATCCTATATATTACTCTTTAAAACTTGTGTTTTAATGTTGTGCTCCCCCCCCCAAAAAAAATCTGTGTGAGGTCGTAAGATATTCTTCCATGCTTTTTCTAGAAGTTTAATAGTTTTGAGTTTTATATTTACATCTATAATACATTTTGATTATTTGTTTTATTGGTTATTTGTTTTGTTGCTGCAACAAAATGCATGACAAAAACAGGGGCTGGGAAAATAGCTCAGCAGTTAAGACCACTTATTACTCTCTCAGAGGACCAAGCTCAGTTGCCAGCATATATATGAGGGAGCTTAAAATGCCTTAGAACTCCAGCTCCAGGGAACCCAATGTCTCTTGTCTCCAAGGGCACCTGCAGTCACATGCACACATGCATATTGGAAATAGTAAATATAGATTTCTTTAGAACTTATTTGACAAAAACAACTTAGGGGAAGAAGGGCTTACTTTGGCTCACAGTTGGAGGGTATACAGTCAATCATGGCAGAGACATCACGGCAGCAGAGGTGAGGTGAAAGGCAGCTGGTCACATTGCAGCCACAGTCAGGAGGCAGAGGGAGCTGAATGCTGCTGCTCAACTTGTTTTGGTTTTTTTTTTTTTTTTTTTTCTTTTAAATTCAGTCCAGGATCCCAGGAGACATGTGCAGAGGTATGCTTCCTAGGTGATTCTAGGTCCCCATCCATTGATAATCAGTACCAACCATCACAGCTGTTAACTTCATGTGAGGAATAGATCATGTTCATTTTTAAATTGTGTGTGTTTGTGTGTGTGTGTGTGTGTGTGTGTGTGTGTGTGTGTGTGTGTGTGGTGTTTGCATGCAATGACCCAAGAGACCAGAAGGGGGTGCTGGATTCCTGCAGCTGAAGTTATAGGCAGTTGTGAGCCTCCTGTGGGGTACTGGGAAGTCCAAGTAGCAAGTATTCATAACTGCTAGGCCGTCTCTCTAGGCCCCTTCACAATCTTGCAAGGGCTCCGTTTCTTTTCCAAACTTTGTGACTTTGTCAGCAACCAATCACTTATGCATATGGAACCTGTAACTGGATGCAATTCAATGGATTGATTTGTCTATCACCACTCCAGTTCAACATCTTGATTTCTGTAGCTTTAATATTAGAGCTGGTCTAATCCCTCCAACTTTGCTCTGTGTTGCCAAGAGGTCCTTTGAATTTCTGTGTGAATGTCAGGGGTAGATATCCCAGTTTAGTGGGGCAAGCCTATAATCTTAACACTCGGGAGACAAGAGGATCATTGCAAACTGGAGGCTAGCCTGGTTTATACAGTGAATTCTAGGCAGGCAGAGCTACATAGTGGGACTTTGTTTCAAAACACCCCAAACAGGGACTGGAGTAAGTAAGTAAAGAGCTTGCCTGGCAAGCACAAAGACCTGGGTTTTATCCTCAGAACCTATGTTTAAAGAATCCAGGCCTGGTCTTGTGTGCTTGTAATCCTAGTCTGGGTAGGTTGGAAAAAGGTGTATATCTGGGGCAGGCTGGCTAGCCTAGGTTGACCTCTGAAGGATGGACACACACACACACACACACACACACACACACACACGTGCGCGCATGCTGTGCATGTGCACACCACAGGCAAAATCCAACATTGTAAAATTGCTTATTGATACATATAAACTGGTTTGTTGAGGTTTGATTCTGATTACATTGAATCCATCAGTCATGTTGAGGGAGCTGGCACCTAACAACACAGAGCCTACTAACTCAAATATATTGGATTTGATAGTTATATTTCTAAATATATCATTTTTCCAGTTAAAATTGGGGGCTGAAAAAAATGGCTCAGCCATTTAGAGCATGCAGAGGACCTGGGTTTGCCTCTTAGCACCTATGTTGAATGACTCAAAACTACCTGCAGCTTTGCTCTGGGGTATCTCAGTCTTTCTTCTGACTTCCTCAGACATGTATGGCCCCCAACCCCCCACATACAAACAATTAAAAATCAAATCTAATAAAGAGGAAAGAATTGGAAGGGATCCCCCGTATATCCCAGGCTGGCCTTGAACTTCTGAGCCTCCTGCTTAGCATCTTCAATGCTGGATAGCTCACTTTTAAATGCTATCATAAATTTAGAAATCTCATTTTACATGGCTGGTGGCATGTGTGTGCAATCGCTCTTGAATCCAGACAGTGTCTCAGACTCACCTAACAGCTCTGGTTGTTTTCTTTGTAGATCCGGTAGGACATCGCCACAGACAACTATAACACAGTTTGTTCACATATTCCTGATGCTCGCTGTTCATTAGCATAGACTAATATTGTCATCTGGTATACATCTTTCTTTTTCTTTTTCTTTTTTTAAAAGAGAGTCTCTCTATGAAGCCCTGGCTGCCATGGAACTTGCTATGTAGCCCAGGCTGGCCTCAAACTCACAGAGATTCACCTGCCTCTGCCTCTGAGTGCTGGGATTAAAGCCTGCACCACTATGTCTGGATGGCATATTTTTCTTATGTCTGAAGATTTTTTTTAAATAGTTCCTTAGCGTGGGTCTGGCAGCAATAAGCGTATTTTGGGGCTTTGCATGTCTTTGTTTTGCTTTCGTGGTTGAGAGATGTTTTTACTGAATTACATAATTCTACATTGATGTGTCTCCTTTCTGTAAGAATTGAAATACATTATTCCTTTTCTTCTTTCACTTTTTTCCAGCCAGAAGTCAGCTAGGATTTCTGCCTTTTTTCTCTGTATATAGTCTATCCCTTTCACCCTGTCCTTGGATGCTTTTAAGAATTTTCTTTTTATCACTAGTTTTAAGGAATGTGCAGGCTGGTGAGATGACTCCGTTGGTAAAGGGCTTGCCATGCAGGTATCAAGATCTACGTTTGCATCCCCAGGACCCACATAAAAGATGGGTCTGACAGTACCCATCTGTAGCTCAGTGTTAGGTAGAGCGTGTGCAGACAACAGGAGGATCCTGGGAGCTCAGTGGCTTGCCTGCCCAGCCAAATCCCTGAAAGACTGTCAAAAAAGAGCAACTAAGGAACACTGACACTCACATACCTCCATGCTTATGGAGATACAGCACACACACACACACACACACGCACACACACACTGATGAGAGTCTGAGGATGCATCTCGGTAGGGAGAGTACATGTCTGGCATGCACAAGATAGGTTTAATCCCTAATACCCACATCAACCAGGCATGGTGGTATACCTGCAAGCCCAGCACTCAGAAAATGGAGATAGGAGAATCAGAAGTTCAAGGACCTCTTCAGCCACATCATGAGTTCAAGGTTAGTCTGTCAATACACAAATACGGCATATCTACACACAACAACATTCAAAGAAGCAAACAAGATAATAAGAAATCATTTGGAGATTATATAGAATTCTTAAGCCACACCGGCCCATCCAGAAGAATTGAATTGAGTTTTACTTTGTCCTATGAACAGATTAAAGAAGGAGGCTCTCTTTACCAGGAGTTCCACAGTATTGCTTCTCTCTAACCAACAGATGATATAAGAACAGAATCCATGCCCACGGATTTAATTTTAACATTTAATATTAGCTATGTTCAAACATTAAGATGCTCTGTGAGAACAGAAGCAGCCATAGCACAGACTGTGCTGAGCTTCCCGGTCACTAAACCCCTTGACATGACCTCCAAGATCCCACTGCACAGCCAGAAGGTCACAAACCACATCCCCTGGTCTTCCTTCCAGGTACTGGGAAGATGCACATTTCAGGGGCAGCCCTTCCCTCTTCTTCTGCCAGTTACATCTTGGGTTTCTTTTGATTCCTTCCAGCAGGAAGGCGCACTGTGAAATTGAGTTTCAGAATCATTTGTTTCCGATCCATCAGCTCGGGTACCAAGCACAAGGCAGGTGAGTGTGTTAGTTAGCTTTGGCGTGAGCTCTTTCTGTTACAGGTTTGTCAAAATAGGCTTCTAAAGGCACATGTTCATTGTGGTGATTGGGACTCAACCAAACTTCCATGAGGTCACTTCTAATTTGGACCTAGAGAAGAAACAAACCTCTTGGGTGAGAGAGGGTCACAGGAGTCACTCTTGTTCAACCCAGATCATCCCAAGGAGAGCCCCTATGTGCTGTCCACAGCTCTATTATGGCAAGGGGGAGGCAGACAACTTTAGAGGTTCACCAGCATGCTAACAGTCCACTCGAACCAATGTGTGTGTGTGTGTGCCAGCACACACCTGTGTGCGTGTGTATACATGTGTTCATGTCTTGGGTGGTGTCTCAGGGTTCATATGAAATGACGTAGAAAGAACAGATGAGGTGGACTCCAGTGGGAGTCTTTATAGGAAGATATTCTGCTTTTGTCTCCATTCCCTGAAGGCAATGAGAACTCCTTTGAAGTTCTCCCTCTTTCCTCCCCAACTCCCTACTTTAAAAAAATATTCATTTATATTAGGATTTACTTCTCTCTCTCTCTCTCTCTCTCTCTCTCTCTCTCTCTCTGTGTGTGTGTGTGTGTATGCATGTTCTCGTGTATGTGTGTGAATGTGTGTGCACCCACATACATACACGTTCACAAAAAAAGAGATCCCCTAGAGCTGGAGTTAGGATTGTTGTGAGATGCCTGAGTGGGGTGCTGGGAACTAAGCCAAGTCCTCTGTGACAGCAGGAAGTGCTTAACCAAGTCCTCTGTGACAGCAGGAAGTGCTTAACCAAGTCCTCTGTGACAGCAGGAAGTGCTTAACCAAGTCCTCTTCTGTGACAGCAGGAGGTGTTTTTAATAACTGAGCCATCTCTCCAGCCACACACACAAATGAAAAATATTTTGTTATCATTTTTCTTGTGAATGGTGTGTGTGTGTACATGTCTGTATGTACCTGTATGTATAAACCCGAGGTTTGGGTTGAGAGTCTTCCATGTCTGCTTTCTGCCCTTTTCCTTGAGGCAGGGTCTATGCATTGAACTCAAAGCTTGCTATCGCAGGTCAGTCTAGTTGGCCAATCACCAGGGATTTCCCCGTCTTTGCCTTCTAAAACCTGGGATTAGAGGGCGGCTTCCACAGCCACTCACGTGGGTTCTGAGGACCTGAATGTTCTTACGCTTAGAACACTATGCACTGAGTCATCTCCCCACATTCTGGCTGTTCTGAGCCAGGGTCCCCCTGTACAGCTCAGGTTGGCTGCAAACTCACTGTGTGGTACAGTTAAGCCTTGAACCTTCTTATCCTCCTACCCCAGTTTCCCAAGGATAGCAGGCATAACCCACCAGACTTAGCTTTGATTCTTTAGGGCAAGGCCTCAATTCTCTTATTCCTCAAAAATCCATCAGTACTGGAGGGATTTGGCTTCTGCTGTCTGTCTTGGATATAGACACTTCCAACATTTAATCGCAATGCAAGTAGTCTTGCTTGCCGTGCTCAGAAACAAAGTCGGGCGTATCTCACTGGATAATGTTTTGTGAAACAGGGCTGGTGAGGCGCTCAGTGGATAAAAGTGCCAGGTCACCAAGGATGACAAGCTGAGCTTGATCCCTGGAACACAGACTGGGAGGAGAGCACCAATTCTTGAAAGTTATCCTCTGACCTCCACATATGCAGAAGGCAGTGACACCTCCATATGCAAGCTGTGGTATACATGCACCTGTACAGCATACACACACACACACACACACACACACACACACACACACACACACACATATACACACCCCACCCCATACACATAAAAACAATTACAAAATAATTTTTAAAAATTCGTGTGTATGGTTAGAGAGATGACTCAATAAAAGTGCTTCCTGCTCTCAGAGAGGACCTGGGTTCAGTTCCCAGCACCCACTCAGGCAGTTCACAAACATCTGTAACTCCAACTCTAAGTGACCCAGCACCCTCTTCTGGTCACTTTGGGAACTGCATGTGTGTACACAGGCACATATGCACATAAGTAAAAAAAAATAATATTTTTTTAAAAATAGTATCCCTACACTCAACAGCACATCCTTTATCATTAACATTTGAGCACTGTGCTGGATAGTTTTAAGTTAACTTGACACAAGTCAGAGTCATTTCAGAGGAGGGAGCATCAATGGAGAAGATGCCTCAGAAAGATCGCGGGTAAACAAGCCTGTAGTGATTGACATGGGAGGACCCATTGTGGGCGGAGCCATCCCTGGGCTAGTGGTCCTGTGTTCTATAAGAAAGTAGGCTGAGCGAGCAAGCAGAGGACATAGCCAATAAACAGCACCCCTCCATGGCCTCTGTGTCAGCTCCTGACTCCAGGTTCCTGACAGGTCTGAGTCCCTTCTCTGACTGCCTTTGATGATGAACTCTGATATGGAAATGTAAGCCGAAACAACCTTCTCCAAGTTGCTTTCGGTTATGGTGTTTCATCAGAGCAATGGGAATCCTAACTAAGTCAGGCACTTACAATATACCAGGCCCTGTCTAGTAGAGACACAGAAACAAACAAAAAATGGTCTTTATCCTTCATAATTATCAGCTGAGACTGTGTCTCCTGACTGTTTATCAGTATAACTTTCAGTGCGGTGACTGGCATTTATGTAATAGTTCAAGCATTCGGGTTGGTTTCCATCGGGAAGGAACCAGCAATCCCTCCACCCCACTGCCCAGCCCTGCCACAGCCCCCCAGCAAACACACCACTCTCCCTTTACTCTCTGGCTTTGGTGGTTTTGAAACCAAGACCCATGATACCACTTATTGGTTTAAAAATAAAGATGAAATGTCAAAACATCAGTTTATAGCTCTGAGTGGTGTGCTTGATGCAAATTTATTTTGTTATTGGGGTTTAGACAGTGAGAGAGAGTTCTTTTTAGAAAAAAAAAAAAAAAGAAGAAGAAGGCACAGAGAGGAAATCGAGACACAATAAAAAAAGGCTGGAGCCAAAGCTTTGACCTCAAATAACATACACTGATTCACATCCTTTGGCTTTCATATGCCATGAGGATTTTTTATGTTTTGGCATTAAATTGACCTTATCTGTCAAATTCAGAAACTCAAGGCTACTGTACAGTATTACAGCTTTGTTCTCAGATCTCTTTAACCACTTTATATAGTGTTCAGGAGGTTAGACCTAGAAACAACCATAATACAGTATCAGTTTCCATAAAAAGGTAGGATCCGTTCTAGTTGGGGAGTTAAACAAAGATTGATTTTTGTCGCAAAGGAAACAGAACCTTATTCGGAGAACTGATGTATTTAGGGATGTTTGAATTGAAGGGAAATACCTTCCAACCCTCTTCAGCTCATGAAGGCTGTTCGTTAGCTGGACTGAGTCACAGAGCAAAAGAAGAAAAGAACCTGGGTGGGCTGAGCAGCTGCTTCCGCAACAAAAGCCGCGGTGTGCACAAAGGGTTTCTCTCACTTCGAGTGGTCCAAGGCTGAGCTGGGACAGCCACGGGTCTTCTGAATCACAGGCAAACATGGTTCCTTGGTGCAGGCGGGTAATGGTCCAGTTCCTCTCGTACCAGCAATCTGAACTGTGCCATCTCTTCCCATCTTTCATTCAGCAGATGCTCATGTTTCCTTTGTGTTGCTGCGATAAAACACCCAGACTGAAAGTAATTTAGGGGAGGGAAGGGTTTGTTCCAGCTTAAAATTCCAGGTTGCAGGGCATCATTGAGGGAAATCACACAGGAACTTGAAGGTAGGAGGGACTGCTTGCTATCCCATGCTATGTTACCACTCACCAAGGAAATCACTTCACAGCCAAAGAAGTGTAGCAGAAACTATAGAGGACACTGCTTGCTTGCTTAGAGACCCAGTTATACTCAGCTAGCTTTTTTGCTGTCCTGAAACTCAATCTGTAGACCAGGCTGGCCTTGAACTCACAGAAATCCACCTATCTTTGCCTCCAGAGTGCTGGGATTAAAGGCGAGTATTGCTGTTGCTGCCGCCGCTACTGTAATATATAATAAAACATAGTTCGGGGCCACACGTCTACTGTCCATGGTGGGCTGAGCTCTCCCACATCAGTTAATAGACAAAACAAGTCCTCCACAGATGTGTTTGCTGACTAATCTGATCTGGGCAAGCCTTCAACTGAAGTAGTCTCAGATGACTCTCAGGCTGGGTCAAGTTGACAGTGAAAGCTAACCAGAACAGGTAGGAAGAGATGGCCTTCCGTGTGAACATCAGGATTCTAGTGGGGATGGATTATTCGGGGGTCGGGGAGACAGAAGCAGTGTGAGTTTTAGCTCACACTGACTGCTAAGGAGACTGAGCCTCTTCTCTTTAGGGGTGTGGTCCCTGCTAAGTTTACCGCGCTCCACTGGAGAGTCCCACACTCCATGCATATTGGGAGACAGTAAATGAACTCAGAGTGTTATTTTAAAGACTGAAAAGGAGTGCATGGTGTTAACAGGGAGACGACAGAGCAGATCTGGGAGGGTTCGGAATGGGGACGGCAGAGTAGTACATGATCAAAATACATAATATGTGTGTATGAAATTCTCAAGAATAAATTTTAAAAATAAAAAGTATCCATTCTAACAAATATATATATATAAGTGCAAAGCCTAAGGCTGCATTGATCCTAATCTGTTAGTTTAATTTTTTTTTTAACTTTTTTATTGGAGAATCTGCTTTGGCTCAGACCCTCTTGTTTCAAATACACTTTGGGCTCAGAACCTCTGACAATACTGGGAGAGGTGTCTGTTCTTTTACAACCTCACCTTAACCTCCACTGAGCGCTAAAGTTAAAAGCCTGCAGGCTTAAAAACTCTAACCTCTACCATCTCTATTAGCAGGATGCTTCCATCTCAGGCACAGGCGGAGAAATTTCAGAAAATATGAGGTCTGTAGCCATTTAAGACACAAATTCCCACTTTCCTTTGCTCAGCTAAAATCTGAGTATTGTTACTACTCAGTCTGCTCCTTCTCATATCCACTCGGTCCAAGCACTGACCTCATCT
Organism: Arvicanthis niloticus; assembly: GCF_011762505.2. Classification (NCBI taxonomy): domain Eukaryota; kingdom Metazoa; phylum Chordata; class Mammalia; order Rodentia; family Muridae; genus Arvicanthis; species Arvicanthis niloticus. The sequence continues at coordinate 35,232,954 of NC_133432.1, forward strand.
TTGTGGCAGATGATAGGTGAGTGATACCTACTAGAGACGAGATAAATTTATCTCGAGGTATCCTTGGAAACAGCAAATGGATTTGAAACAGAAGCCTGTAAGTCAGAGATTACTAACTACATATCCTGTTTTCCCCCCAGTGGGCTTAATCGTCCCTTCTTTTGCCTTCTCTTCCAAATACCCCTTATATTAGAGCCTTTCCTTGCTGTTACAAAATAACTTCCCAAATGACCAAGGGTGGAGGAGTTCCTTGTTTTGAGTCAGGGTTGTGGTGGAGTCAGTCCACCGGGGCCTGACTCCCTCTGCTTGGACAGAGCACCAAGGCAATGGGAGCATGAGGAAGAACGGGCTCTTCACTTCATGGTGGTCAGGAATGGGAAAACACAGAAGGGACCAGGGACAAGAGAAACTTTCAAAGGTGCACACCCCTCCCCCCACCCCTTCCCCCCATTCCAGTGTTCCACTTACAACACAGCTCTACCTCCTTAAGTCTTCTCAGAACACCCCAAAATGGTGCCACCAAGTCAGGGATGAAGAGTTTGACACCTGAGTGGGAGCAAGGGGTGCATCTTACATTCAACCCACAATCCCTGGTGCTTCCTGACACCCCCTTCATCATCCTTTTCAAAGGCTAATTCCTAACTTCTTTATTGGAGTAGAAGATCCATGTAAATAGTAATTTTTTCTCTACAGTTACAGAAAAGGTTACGTGTTAAATAAACTCTTTGTTTCTTTCTTACTACACTATCATAGTTGCAAACAATAACATCTAAGAGATATTGGTGAAAAGAAAGAACAACATCTGTCAGACCCAGATGTTGTTCACGAGGAGCTCAGAGTCCGGTAGAAAAGATATTGAGCCAGAGGCCTGAATAATAATACAGTATACAGTAGATGATGATCCTTTATTATGACGAAGTAAAGACAAAGTGAACTTTAAAAGTTATTTTATTATTAATAATGTGTGTATGTGTTTCTGTGAATATGCACCCCATGTTTGTGTGGGTGATGACAGAGACCAGAAGGAAGCATTGCATCTTCTAGATCTGGAGTTTCAAGTGACTGTGAGGCCCCAACATGGGCGCTGGGATCTGAACTTGGTTCCTCTGGAAGAACAACACAGTCTTGACAGCTAAACCATCTTCTCCAGCCCCAAGGCCAACTTCTTAGAGGAAGTAACATAAACAGAGCCATGAAAGACAAATGGGGTTTGTGGGAAATGTTAATGATGCGAGAGATGGGGCATGTGGGATGAAGAAGGGAGAGATGGCTAGGGGCACAATGACTTTAGTTGAGGACACATCAAGTTAGAGGTTCAAGTACTGAATTCTTGAGATGGCCAACATACAATATATATATTCTTATATATATATTGAGAGAATTGAGAGAGCTGTGGACCACTCAACTATGGGTATGTGCATTGTGGAGGTTTGAATAAAAATGGCCCCCATAGGCCCATAGGGAGTGTCACTATTAGGTGTGGCCTTCTTGGAGTAAGTGTGGCCCTGTTGGAGAAAGTGTGTCACTGGAGAATGGAGAGTTCTCAAAAGCTCAAGCTAGGCCTAGTGGCTCTCTGTGTCTCATCCTGCTGCCTGCAGATCCAGATGTAGACCTCTCAGCTACCTCTCCAGCACCATGTCTGCCTGCATGCTGCCATGCTTCTTGCCATGACGACAATGGCCTGAATCTCTGAACTGTATGCCAGCCCTAATTAAATGCTTTCCTTTGTAAAAGTTGCCGTAGTCATGGTGTCTTCACAGCAATAAAACCCTAAGAAATAAAACCAAGAAACATTTGTTGAAGAGGAAGGAAGGAAAGGAGGGAGAGGAGGGGAGGAAGAGAGGCAGGCTCAAAAAAGCAGGAAAATCAGAAGAACACGGTAACATAGAAACTTATACTGGAAAGTCTGTAAAAGCATTAATCAACCAATCAATAAAGTATGTGATATCTACCTCTATCTCTCTCTATATATATATCTATATATTGATATCGATATCTAGATATAGATAGAGATAAAGAGTGTGTGTCTACAGCATACATATGGAAGTCAGAGGATGCTTTTTAGAAGTCATTTTCTCCCTCTACCATGTAGGTCCCAGTGACCAAACTCAGGTGATTCCTCAACTCCAGTGGGAAGCTCGAATGCAAACTCAACTTAATCAACAATACTGAATGCTTTGGTGAGTTCTAGGAGCATTATAGTAAAGGAGCCATTGCAGTTGATAACAATTTATTCATTTTTAACAAAGACGTTTTGAAGAAAAGACAAGCGTTTTCCAGGTTAGTGAATAAGTTAAGAAGCAGCACAGAGAGAAGACATTTTCACTGAAGATCAAAGGCCCGCATTTGACCAAGGCTCTGCTGTTAAGTAGCTATATCACCTTTTAATCTTTTAAAAAAACTGTTTTCTAGTCTTTGAATTTCTACAGAATTGCTTCCAGCTTGGACTTTCAAAAAGGTTCATACAAGCAGGGGAGATGGTTCAGTGGTTAAGAGCACTTATTGCTCTTGCAAAGGACCCAGGTATGATTCCCAGCACCCACGTGGCAGCTTAGAACTGTGTGTAACTACAGTTCACGGGGAACTTTTCTGTCCTGGGCTCCGGCATGCACATGGAGCACACACATTTGCTCAAGCATGCTCATATACGCATAAGAGGGAAAATAAATCTTTAAAATTCAAATATTCACACAAGCTATCTGTGCCTAAATGATATGGGCACAATGAGCTACAATCTTTGTCATAATTAGGTCAATTTTCCACCTCCTGTGTGTGTGTGTGTGTGTGTGTGTGTGTTTATGTGTGTGTGTGGTTGTGTGTGTGGTTATGTGTATGTGTATGTGTGGTTGTGTGTGTGTGCAGTTATGTGTGTGGTTGTGTGTGTGTGGTTATGTGTGTGTGTGTGTGTGGTGTGCAGCATATGTGTGAGAGTCAGAAGAGAACCTCAGGTGTCAGTCTTAGCTTCCACCTTGCTCAAGGCAGGATTTCTTTGTTGTTTCCTGCTGTGCATGCCAGGGTAGCTTCTAGAGATTCTCCTGTCTCCACCCTCCATCTTCTTGTAGGCACACTACATTGGGTTCCGGGGTATTTGAACTCAGACCCGCACATTTGCATATTCATAAGTCTCCCAATCCCCTCCCCCACCAGCCATCTCCCCAGTTCCAATTTTGCAATTTTTAAGCAGGCATATAAAGGAAGCATTATCCCTAGTGTTTCCAAATATAGAGAAATTGAGAGACTATGCTCTTCGATTTCCTCAAAGCAAACCAACTTCAAGGGGTCTTTTTTTGTGCTTGGGGTGAAGCTCGGGGTTTTATATTAGGCAAGTGCTCTACCAACTGAGTTACGTCATCCCCAGCAAGCTCACTGTCCAGAGTCCATTTCCTTTAGAAACCAAGCTAATCTGTTATTCCTGGTTTCTCGTGATCTATTATTTTATTGCTAGAAATCAGAAGGTACCACTGAGCCTTCATTTGTTTGTTGAAATCATGGAGTTATATTAACAAGACGTCTCCCCCAAACCACGTCTACCCACTTGTAACACACCCTTGCACAGGAACATTTTCTGAAAGTCAATGTTTCCTATCACTTGCTCCAAAATTAAACCAGAGATACATCATTCAGGAAGAAGCCAGATGCACTGAAGAAAGAAAAATTTGCTTTATCAGAGGGGCAGGCTTCTCTTACAGCCCATAGCAATTTAAATTCATTTGCTGAAATGTTAAATAAACCCAGTCTTTTAGTTGGGTCCCTTTGCTTAAACACCAAGTTAGCATAAATGCAAAATAGTTCACGTGATTAAATCTTTATAACACCATAATTTATCTTACACACACACACACACACACACAGAGAGAGAGAGAGAGAGAGAGAGAGAGAGAGAGAGAGAGAGGTAGAGCTCTTTTGCTTGCTGAGATCTCTACATTTTTCTGGAGTTCTCAACTCTCATCATCTCTCTGAGGAAGCTGGCTTGTACTGCCCCAGACTCTTAGTGTATTTAGTTCTAAAGGATAGTGTACAGAATAAAGAGAAGTTTTAATTTTGTTTTTAATAGGACTTATATAATTCAGGCCTAGCTTTGGTGGAGAGAAGGGAAACAGGTACATTAGCATTTATTGTGCACCTGCTATATGCTAAACATGTCTGGAAACACTGTCTCACACAAGTCCAGAAACAATGCTTGCTCATAAATTTACTTTTAATTTAAGAAATGAGAAAACGAAGGCTCGGGAGGTTAAGTTACACTCTCAGGTTATAAACCTGGGACTGAGGCAGGAGCTGCCTGACTCCAAACGAAGGCCCTTTCCGTTTTATTGGGCAGTATGGTCTCGTGAAAAATACACTCATAAAAGGGTATTAGCATTTTATGTATTACAGGGGATTAATCGGGATCCTTTAGCGCCTCCAGCATTGAATCCCATGTGCACGCTCACATGCACACCACACACACACACACACACACACACACACTCTCTCCATTCTGAATTCCCCTCTGACTGAAATACAGCACCGAGGACAGTTCCTGAGTCATGTTTGCAGGAAGCTGTCCTTGAATTCTGTGCTATTGAGCTCACACCCCCATTCTTGACTTCCCAAGTGGCTGAGGAAATGCAGGGGGGGAGAGAGAGAGAGAGAGAGAGAGAGAGAGAGAGAGAGAGAGAGAGAGAGAGAGAGAGAGAGAGAGAGACTGTACAAGATAGGTTCCTCTGACACCATGTGGAAATTAGCACATTTCCCAGAAGACCAAGATAAAAATGCCTGTGAGAAGAACCGGGGAGCCAAACAGATGGGGCAATAAGTGGAGGTAGAACGATGATCACCAGGATTCCCGGAACATGGGTGAAGTCCATACCTGCTGGCTCGCGGCTGACCTGGGACCAGCGGACATAGTGAATGAGTGGGTGGTTACTATGCTGCTGCATCGGTTACGCCGAGAGATTAGGTGGCATGATTCACTGCTGCAGATCTGCACGACTTTCTCAAGCAGCAGAAAAATCTGTGGGCCCTGGGCTCTGTCACTTGCACAGCCGTCCTCATGGGTAGCGTGAGTCATGCGTGCAGGATCTTTCAGGTAGACAGTTTCTGTACTGTGAGGGGGAAATGAAGGCAGAGTTCTCATGCTGTCAGGAACAGGTTACAGCCACGGCGTCTCCTTGTATGAAAGTCTATCTGCTGTTTACACAACCAGAGTGCCCTTCCAATACTCTGCCTTGGCTACAGGAAGTTCATAGCCCACACAGAAGAAAACCAATGTTTTGTAATGTTTATCACATGGAAGAGTGAGTCCTTCCTCCCGGAACTACCAGGCTCTTGAATAAAGCCAGAAGGGCCATTAAAGAGTTGACACTAATTGCTTTATATTTCCTACAAGGTCCAAAGAGGAGAAAATGACTTGCCCCAAACCACTTAGCTAGTAACAGTTGGCATTGGGACTGGAACGCCACATTCCTAACCCAGCTGATTTTTCCATTGTACCCGGAAAACAAAACTGCAAATAGCATAAGTCCTCTGATTTTACTGTCTCCTGAGAAAATAACATCCTCAATGCTTGGGTCTTTCCATCTGGGGTTTGGCAACTTTACTGATCACTTCTCATAGTGGAAACTCCTGTGAGATGTCTAAGTGCGATTATTTTGGGGATATATGCTATTTTTATGTCTTCTTGTACATCGCCTTCTTTGGTCAGGAGGAAATTAGAATTCTGGAAATACACTTGATTTAATTATTAAAAGAACAAGCATTGGCTTCAAGTAGTTGCAAATATGAATTATTAGTCCATGTCATGAAAGGATCAGAGAATTAACTACATAGGAACAATGGTAATCTATTGTCACACCCAATTAAGATCTGCCCTGGCCTAGGAGTAAAAGAGCATCAGATCTATGAGTGGAAACTTCAAGCAGCATGTCTATATTTGGGTGATTCTGAACATGCCTGGATTTGGTACCTTACAGCATCCTCTAAAAATGTACTATTTTAGAAAGTGTTTTTGAGATTTTGTTGCCGTCATGATTGCAATTTGTGTATGTGTGGGTTTATTTGAGCTTTTGAGTTTCCATATAGCCAAAGAAAAAAGGTCTAGGAAAAAATTGTAGAGTCAAGGTCAAATTTACCAAGGTGGAATCTTCGTGGTGAGTGTAGACCAACAAAGCCTTTAGCTCAGTATTCACCCCCCAACCCCATCTACACCTTATCTTCTCCATTGATGAATATTCTTACCTGTCCTCTGCTCTGCATCCTGTGGAGACTGAACTGCTTGTCTGTAGTTTTTAATCCGTGAAGAAATTTTTTTCATGAATAGAACTTTCCTTACAATTTACCAACGCTGTCCTTGAAAACCCCACGACTATTTACATAACAGAAGCTATTGTTTGAAGTGCAAAACAGGTCAGAATTTGGTTTCTAGAGATTAATCACTGCAGTCTATTTTGTATTATCATAATAATTTCATTTATTTTGATACAATTTGTTTTCAGAATCAACCCCAGCTTCTGTGCACAAGTGACAAATCCATTTGTTTCTGGTAGAATGGATAATGTGATTAATGACCTTGCAACAGGATTTCTTTAAAAAGAAGGAAGGTTTTTTTTTTTTTTTTCACTTTTAATTCACAGTAAACCAGCTCAGTCTGTAAAGTGTGTAACTGCTCTGAACTTGTAAGCCATGGGTAAGATTTTGAAATAACACCCCCACCCCAATCTTTTGGAGGATTTCTGTGTATTAATATTAGGTTCTTTCCAAGAATCTGATGATATTAGTCTCCAGGTGTAAAGTGGACTTGTTGGGCTCGCTCCTCCATTAAAAAGAACTGGGCACCACTCTACGCCCTGGCCTCATCATGTTTTTTCCTGTCGGATGTTCTCATCAAACGGAGGTCATGCTAAATAAATAAGTTCATGCCTAGAAGGATATCGTCCCCGCACAAGAACCTTTGAGTGAACTTGTGACTACAGCTCCCTGCTCTCCTGTGTTGATATTCCCTTCTTGCAGCATCCAGGTCCCACTTCTGTCCCTGCTGGCCTGAACTTCCCCCACCCCCAACCCCCTTGAGTTCTCTCTGGGGGTGGGCCTGGGATCTGGAGATGCCTACAGATTGTCCGCCTCTGCAAGCAACCGTTGTGCTGCCCGTGCCAGAACGAGGAAACCCACGCGGGCCGCGGGGATGGCTCGTGTGGAAGACCCGAGTTCGAGTACTGCAGGGAGAATTCCTTCTTGGCGAGTGGAGTCATCTCGGTCAGGGTTTCTCAGCCGGAAGCCGCGCCAACACTTCTCATCGTGGGCGTCAAAGTGTCCCCGGGGCTTCTCTGACCGTGAGGGGCCAGGCAACGCTTTCTACGACCGTTTCCGAAGCCCAATTTTCCTTTCCTAAGGCGCTCTGGGGACCCCGCACTCGCGCCTCAGGAACACTGCCCACGATAGTGCCCAGCCGCCCGGGCCAGCTAAGAGATGCGCCCCCGCCCCTCCCTCCGCGTGACGCAAACGGAGGCGGACCAATCAGAGAGCGCGGCGCGAGTCCCACGCGCCTGTGGCCCCGCCCTCCAAGCTTAAGAAAGGGCGCGCGGGCTGAGCCGGGGCCAGAACGCCGCGCAGAGTGGAGAGCGGGTTTCAGCGACGGCAGGCGGCGCTTGTGCTGCCGCTTCCGTGCAGCACGCGGTTCCCTCGAGCGCCGCGCTCGGACAGACGTAGCCGGCCGCGAAGGCGCCCAGACGGCAAGCCAGCGACCCATGCTGAAGTGAGCGCGCAGGTCAGCGAGATGCTGGCGCTGCTGACCGCCGGCGTGGCGCTCGCCGTGGCCGCCGGACGAGCCCAGGACAGCCCGATACCTGGCAGTCGCTTCGTGTGCACCGCGTTGCCCCCCGAAGCGGCGCGCGCCGGCTGCCCGCTGCCCGCGATGCCCATGCAGGGAGGCGCGCTGAGCCCCGAGGAGGAGCTGCGAGCTGCTGTGCTGCAGCTGCGGGAGACCGTCGTGCAGCAGAAGGAGACGCTTGGCGCCCAGCGAGAAGCCATCCGAGAGCTCACTGGCAAGCTGGCCCGCTGTGAGGGGCTGGCGGGCGGCAAGGCGCGTGGTACGGGAGCCACGGGCAAGGACACCATGGGCGACCTGCCGCGGGACCCGGGCCACGTCGTGGAGCAGCTTAGCCGTTCGCTGCAGACCCTCAAGGACCGCTTGGAGAGCCTTGAGGTAGATGCGTGCGGTGGCATCTAGCGGTTGGTGGTTCCCGGGACGGAGGGTTGGGGAGAAACGGGTATATGGGTTAGTTGGGCGCCCCCATTCACGGGGAGAACTGAGTTCGGGGGTGCAAGTCTCGCTCCTGCTCTGGACCTTACTAGGATGGCCTCCCGACTCCTTGTCCTCTTCTGTCCCCTCGTTCGATGGGAAAGGTGAAATCACCACCCCCATCTCCATCCTGTCGCGCGCGGGGACTTACCCACTAGACTCACCATGAACTTACCGAGGGTTTTTGGTTAAAGAACCCAGACCGCCAGGCCTGGAGGGCAATACCTGGTGACACCGGCAGCCTGTTTCCTCTTTGCAAACCCCCGCTTTCGGAAGCGGGACACACTCTGGCTGGCTGTGCCCGGTGCTGAGCCTGCCTCTGGAGGTCAGCTGCCCCTGGGCATCTGGTGTTTTCTTTGACAAATTGGGTCGGGGTGTGGGAGGACTGGGCTTGACTGGTGTGCAGGAGAGTGGAGGGGGAAAGCCAGCGACCCCATAATGTGAACAAGCCCCTATAAACCTCAAAGTCGCCTCTTCATTAAGTCAGAATTTTTTTTAAGATGCCCTTAGCTTTGACTTTAGGGGAACGGACTTTATCCCCGCTATCTTCTCTCGTGGATAATTTGGAACTTTGGGGGAGAAATCATCAATTAATTTTCATCTTACTTCCCACCTTGTTTAACAAGTGTGGACATTTCTGTTAACAGCGTTTATCAAAAATACCTATTAGCAAATATGAGGTTTAAATTACAGGTGTTAATTATTGCTAAATTATCGGAGTGTTTCTTTTGGCATGATTGCTATATACAGTGTTTCCAGCATCTGTGGATCCCATGAGTCATGATTACTGAGAGCTGACACTTCTTGAGTTCTGACTGTGACTCAGGCAGATTATTTAATTTTAACCCTTGTAATAGAGAATAGCATGAGACAGATCCAGTTTTCTACAATTTATAATCTGGAACACTGGGACACAGAGATTATGAGCTTGCCAAGGGCTCATGGCTGAGGGTGGCTGTCTGCCTCTGAGCCAGTGTGATAGAAGGAGGGAGAGAAATAGGAAGTGAGGGTTTGGATACAGCATTAAAAACGGAGCTGTCTGAGGTTTAGTAACTGTCTTGTACCTGTCCTTTACCAGGAATATCTCAGAGCCCGTTTACCCTTGTACTATTTTAGAACTTGGGAGCCATGTTCATTTCTAGATGAAAGCTCGCTGGCTTTGAGCACCATTGATTAACTGTTTGGAAAAAAAATCTTGTCTGTGTTTTGGGCTTTATATGACATAGATGTTGGCTCAATTTTTAGGGTTTTTGGTACAGAGAAGAAAAGCAGTTTTTCAAGAGGAGAAAGTGAGATTCACAAGTTTCAAATATTGCAGGGAAGTAATTTTTGTCTGACTTTGAAAGCCTTTCCCTACAAAAAAAAAAAAAAAAAAAAAAGGCATCAGTAAAATGTTCTCTTTTGAGCCACTGGCACAGTTTGATGCTGGGTTGGAAGCTCCTTGCTGTGTGGTTGGGTCACTGGAGCTGCGTGCCGCGGTTTCTAGTCAACTGGCCTGAATCTCTCTTCCTCCCACCCTTCCAAAGCTCCAGCTCCGCACAAATGGGTCTAACGCTGGGCTGCCGAGTGACTTTCGAGAGGTGCTCCAGCGGAGGCTTGGGGAGCTAGAGAGGCAGTTGCTACGCAAGGTGGCCGAGCTGGAGGACGAGAAGTCCCTGCTCCACAATGAGACCTCAGCTCACAGGCAGAAGACAGAGAGCACACTGAACGCGTTGCTGCAGAGGGTGACCGAGCTGGAGCGAGGTAGGTGCCATGTGCCTGGTGCTCTGTCTGAGAGTGGCCTCCTTTTTACCAACTCAGGCAGATCTAGGATTTCCATTTATGGCCAGCAAGCAGTGAAGCAATGGTAGTGGCACACATGGAGATGATCCTTAGGTGTCTGTGTGCATGACACAGATGGACTGTGTTCACAGGGGTTAGCTCCTGACCCTACCAGCATCACCCCTGGGAAAACAAAGGAACTCAGGCCCAGCTTGGATAAACAGCCTGACCTCTGCCAGATGGACAGTTTATTCTCCTTTTAACTTGTCATTATAACAGAGTCTGTTTATCTTTCCTTCTCGTGCTGTGTTGGGTAAGATTCTCCTATGAGAGACAGAAGAAATTAAGGGTCCTAAATGCTTCAGTTTGTAGTCTCCACCTCGAACTCTCTGGGTACATTTGGTGGTAGAGGGTATCGGATCTCAGATTCACTAAGATGACAAAGGCAAGTTCAGTGTCATGATTGACAGGCGACCATCCGATAGAAAACTGTCCGGTAATCCTTGTAGTGAACAGAAGGGTCAGGTGGAGGAGGACGTGAGCTAACAGTGTATTGTTTCGTTCAGTCCCTGGTTTTCCACAATGCCTTCCTGTCTTCTGTTGTTTCCCTTGCTTTTCTTACAAAGGCATGAGAAAGATGCTCACCTATTTGACTTAGATTCTTAGTTAGTTTGTTTATTTCTTTCTTTCTTTCTTGAAACAACTTCTTATTACATAGCCTAACCTGGCCTTCAGCTTTCCATCCTCCTGCCTCAGCCTCCAAATGCTGGGATTACAGGCGTGTGCTGCCATCTCTGACTTGACATTGATTCTTGAGTTTTCAAAACAGTTTCTTCTCTGTTATCCTTCTATTGCTAGGTGACATTGGGAGACACACTGGGTCTCAGGGCCTTCTTCAAAGGCAAAGAAGCTGCCTCTGATTCTCTCTTGCTTGACAAGAGGAGAGCAGCAGCCTCCCCTCCCTATCCCCTGAAAACACGCATACTCTTCACAGTGGATCCTTGAGTCACAGGGCCAGGAGGTGAGCACAGCCATAAGTAACTGAAAGTGGTAACTAGAATCAGAGGGGACTTGGCGGCTCTGTACCTCCCTTGGCGCAGTGGTCAGCTTGCCAGCAAGGAGACAGGTCAGTATAAATCCAGAGAATGGCCATAGTACCAGGCAGTATGCTGAACACACTACCCATTTCACAGATGTGAAAATGCTCATTTCCCAGGTAGACAAGTTTCCTGTATGGATACTTCCTAAAGAAGCCTGAGACACTTGTCACATAAACCTCAGCCTCTCTATTATCTGTTCTTGAAGTCCAGGCCAGTGGATTCTGTGGAAAACCCTGCTGCTGTACTTAGTAGCTTGCCCACCAGTTCTAAACTAGAAGAACCAGTCAGGCTCAGGCCAGCCATGCTGCTTCTGGTACCCACATTCCCTTAGTTCTCACTGAAAGCCCACAGCCAAACAAGAGCCACTGAGCTCCTGCATACTGAACACACACATGCACATACGTACACATGCCTCAGTGTGTGTGTGTGTGTGTGTGTGTGTGTGTGTGTGTGTGTGTGTGTGGGTATTTTTGCCTATATGCGTACGTATACCACATTTATACCTGGTGCCCATGGAGCCTAGAAAGGGATGTCGGATCCCTTGGGACTGGAGTTACAGATGATTGTGAGCTCCTTATGGGTGCAGAGAAATGAGTCCGGGTCCTCTGCAAGACCAACAGTATTCTTAGTTGCTGAGCCATCTCCAGTCCCAGACTTCCCTTGACTCCCCCACCATGGGAATGCTAGACTTTTTCCTTGTGTTCCACCTACTCAGTTCTGGAATGAGTCTTAAAGGAAAATGACCATCTGGTAAGCCATTTGTTCCTGGGCACGTCTGAGTTTATGCTCATTCTGCTTTGTGTCCGCTGTAGAAGGGTATGTAAATGCTCGGCCCCCAAAGCGCACTACGAGTTGGAACTCCACCAGGTTCCTTAGAAGCATCCAGCCAGCCCCATAGAGGCTCAAGCATGTGGCCGGTTAGGAAGGCTCTGGGGAGTTTCTGTCCTTTGGTCCCTCATTCAGATACGAGCCAGGTGCTTAGGTTCGGTATCTTCCATTAGCCCTGCAACAGGTATCCATGGCAGGTACAAATGATGCAATAGTGATGTTTCAATCTCTGCAGATGTGAGAAGTTGAGTAGCGACCCCAGAGAAGAAATGGGCTTTTGCCCTACTGGGCATGAAGCTCTTCGTAGCCCAGCAAGTAGCAGCTGACTCTGCATAGCACCCATGTCCCCAGTGTCCTCATTTCTCTTGTCTGCAAGACCTGTCCATTTGGAAAGGCTTCAGAGTCTGGGCCAGCAGGCCAGGTGCAGCTGGCAGGGTGCTGAAATCGCCATTAGCATGGAGAAACCAGAACTTCCTCCTTCAAAGCTCCAGGCTGCCCACCTCCCTCCTTAGGCTTGTCCACCACCTGCAGCTTCTGATTTATTGGTCAAGCCTTTTAATTCCTTAATTGGTTCTAACTAAGTTTCCTCTGCACCTCCAAGCTGTTTTATTCAAATAAAGGGGACCAGTCGTCAGGCTGGAGCCCCCTTCTCTGCCTCTCAGCCCTCCCAGCTCTAATTAAACCTATCTGTTGTCACCGACCTAATGATATTACCGACCCCGAGTCTTATTAAATTGGCAAGCCTGCCCACCTGTGAGCATAAAAGCCATTTCTTCTTATTAGATAATGATGCCTTCATTAAGAACATGGCCATTTGCCACTTGAAGACTAAGCACCAGTGGCTACTTGTAGTGAAAAGAAGGACTTCTGGTCCTGTTGGTTCAGTAGCTGGGTGACCTTAGATAAGTCATTTCTCTGAAGCCTCAACACTACAATACAACCTACAAAATCGGAGCAGGTATTGTCTGGTTCTGTATTTTTTCTTCAGCATAATGAGGGTCAAGCCCTTGCTTTTACAGTGGCTTGCCTTTTCAGGTGCTTGAGAGAGTCAGGTCTCCAAGTCTGGACAGATGCTCCATAGCCCACAGCCTGTTTTGAGAGATGCCTACCATGGCAGGTCAGGATGAGTCAGGGGGATGGCATAACCACAGTAGCAGGAGCAAATACTAGCTAGAAAACCCAGAGAGACCAGAGAGGTGACCCTGGACTCTGCTGCTGCTGTGCAGGAGACCTCCTTAGATAAGCCTCAATTCTGTGACTTTGGTATATCATGATGGAGTAAGGTTGTCTGACTGTCTGGCCCTTTAAAGGTAAGGAGTTGCTGAATGAGTGAGGAACTGAGGTTCCTTCACTGGCAGGATCTGATCCTTATGTACAAGGGAAGCTGCCATTACGTCCGCTCACAAAATTATGTTGTTTCCTGCAAACTTTGGGTAACACAACTGTTACATTAATCTGAGCTTAAATCAAGATGATGCCGAAAGTTACAGGCCATGTAAGAGTTTGTTTTCAAAGACTTCAGAAGTGCCATGTCCATGAGAACAGCCTGAGATGGGGGGAACATGGGGGTGTCATATCACTACCAGTAAAGTCTGGAAGGTCTAAAAGTCTGGCCAGGTGTTAGCCTGAGGGGGGCAGCACCTCTGCATGCATCTGTCTCCCCCACCCCCATTCCATAGTCCAGAAAACAGTCCAGTTATGCAGCCTTCTCTTGAGAAGGAAGGGTTGTGTCAGCAGCGAAGGGTTTCCCAGCAGGGACTAAGACAAATTGTCACTTCTGAGGAAAGCTGTAGTGTGGACCTCAAGCCTGACTCCTGTGCCTGAGCAGTGTTAATCAAGTGATGCAGGCTCACTCGTCCACAAGTGTTTATCAAGTGCTCAGGTCCCAAGAGACATTCTTCCTCCAAGCCCTGGTCCCTTGGGTTTCAAAGCCTGCCCTTAAGAAAGAAGACAGAGAGACAGACGAAGTGCTCAAGGAAAGACGGAAGGAAATAAGACTGGGTTGAGGAAGAACAGGAAAATTAAATCCAGTGTCTCTAAACCCTCCCTCCCCTTTCTAGTCATTGGGACTGTGAGGCTCAGTGGTAATCAGAAAGGACCAGAGTTGAGTGTTTGGTTTTGTCTCATTTACCTGTGGATTCCAAGAAGCATCTTGCAGGCTGTGGTGGCATACATCTACAAACCCAGTACTTGGCTAGGCTAAAGCAGGATTGTGAGTTCAAAGCCAGCCTGGGCTACAGGTTATATAGCAAGGCCTTTACTCAGAAATAGATAGGAATGAAGAAGTCTCTTAATTTTTTGTGTGTTATGTGTATGTATATGTGCACAGGCATATGTATGTATGCTGTGTGGAGGCCAGAAGCGAGCATTAGATCCCCTGTTACTGGAGGTTGTGAATTGTTATATGACTACTGGGAACTGAACCTGAGTCCTCTGGAGGAGGAGTAATGCACTTAGCCATCTCTTTAGCTCTGAGGCCTCTTTTCCTATCCTAAACAATGGAGATAGGCTGGATATGGGAGTGCACACCTTCAATCCCAGCACTTAGGAGGCAGAAGGATCGCTGGTCTGAGTAGGAACTACAGGACAAAAATACACAATGAGACAGTCTCCAAAAGGAAAGAAAACAATAGGAAAGGTAGAGACAAGTTCTCTAAGGTGTCTAATGTGTTTCTCACAAAATGCTCTTTTCCCTTCACACCTCTGGGAGCATCCTGGAGGCCGTGTACTTGCGGGTACCTCTGCCTGGATTCTCACCACAGGTCTTCTTATGTCACATGCTTTTCGTGATTCTTTTCCCCACCCTTCAGTCTTCCTCTAGCCACTGTGCTAGAGGAAATCCCGCCCCCTCTCCCTCTTCCCCTTCTACTGTCTTTGGACTGATTTCCCACCAGAGTGTAAGCTTCTAGGAGTCAAGGACTGTCCCTAGGACTGCTGGGTTTGGGCACTTCGACCAGAAGCTGGGGTGCTAGCCCTGCCTGAATGATGGGTCTTAGTGAGAGGAACTTGGGCCAGGCTGCCCTTCTGTAACCTGTCTTCCTTCCACCCAGGCAACAGTGCATTCAAGTCACCAGATGCATTCAAAGTGTCCCTTCCTCTCCGCACAAACTACCTGTATGGCAAGATCAAGAAGACATTGCCGGAGCTGTATGCCTTTACCATCTGCCTGTGGCTTCGGTCCAGTGCCTCGCCAGGCATCGGCACGCCATTCTCCTATGCTGTGCCTGGACAAGCCAATGAGATTGTGCTGATAGAGTGGGGCAATAACCCCATCGAGCTGCTCATCAACGACAAGGTGAGGCCTGCTGGACCCTGGTGGCCAGGGGAGTGGACACTGGAGGAAGTCAGCACTTGGCTGGCTTTCAGTAGCACACAGAGCAGATCCTGGCCAGCTACGGTCTGTTTCAGCTACTGACTAGGAGTGTGGTGATTGCCCTCAGCGTGGAGCAGGCACTTCCTCTCCAGAGTGCTGACATGGGGTGCGGGTGGCAGAGGATATCTGCAGCCTATGGAGACCCTAGTCTGGCCAACAACAGGCAGTTGAAGATCCCCAGGTCACAGGAGTGGAAGGAGTAGGAAGGCAGGACCCCTTACAGAGGCAGCCTTTGTGGCTCTCCCTAAATGCTCTGCTCGAGGGTACCTGTGTGAAGGTGTAGATATACATTTTAAAGGGATCCGATTTATTGGGATAAAATGTACCCCTGGCAAAACTGAGCTTTTAAAATGTACACTCAGTTTTTGCTGGGTTTGACAAATGCAGACAGCTGTATAATCAACCACAATAAACATGTAACAGTCCCATTGCCACCCTCCCTCATGTACCCTTGTAGTCAGCTCCTGCCCAGCCTTTCTTGGCCCCTGGCAACTGTTCTTTCTGCTCCACAGCCTTGCCCTCCTCAGAGCAGATGTTCCGTTTCCACAGGCAGTGAGTAGTATGATCTCTTTGAAAGATGGGTTTTGAGCCTCTGATCACTCAGCCACCAAGTGCAAACCCCGTCTTTAAACAAAACAAATGAATCAAACTTTTCTCCTAAAGTCAGATCCAACACGATAAAAGAATGTCCTTAGTCCAGCATTTGAATGGCTGCCCCTGCTGTAGATGGCCCAGGTCCAGCCTCCATTTTGGATGGACAGGACCCTTGCCTGTCTTTGATCTTTATCAAACTGCCACTGGATGGAGTTTGTCTACTCTGGGAGCACTGCGGAGAAGTTGGAAGTTCTGTGGAATGGAGTGAGCTTTCCAGGCTTCTAGCAGGAATAGCTTCCCTGAGCCAAGGATTTATTGTTCTAAATAACACTGTAATCCCTGAGAGTCTTGTTTTCCTCTCCCTTTAGACCTCTTGTAAACATCCAAGTCCTGGGAGGGAGACTTCAGGTTGCTAGGAGACCAACAGTAACAACAGCACAGCCTTGTGCTCACAGGCTTCTGAGACTTGCCTGTAGTTGAGTGTAGGGTCTATGTGTGCACACTCCTGTACTGTGCTGACACAGACATGCATACACTCCTGACTTCGCTTGACACAGGCAATGCTTGGTACACGCACAGGTCTCTCAGTGCTGCCTGTCAGGTTCCACACAGAGCCCAGGCTAGTATGGGAGTCAGTAGCCAGGCCCAGAACCAAGAGTGTCCAGTGTCCTGAGGCTTTGCCCAGTCTCCTGATTGTCACACACACAAGGCAAGTGGGCTTTGGGTGTGTTACTCACAAGACAGGGAAGGGAATCCCAGCAGGAATCCTGAACTGTGAAAAGAAGACTAAGCCAGGTGACATTCCACCCGCTTCCCTGGAGGAATCCATGGATCCGGACCTGGCAAGTCCTCACCTGCATGTTGACATCCACAGGTTGCACAGCTGCCCCTGTTTGTTAGTGATGGCAAGTGGCACCACATCTGCATCACCTGGACCACTCGAGACGGCATGTGGGAAGCATTCCAGGATGGGGAGAAGTTGGGCACTGGGGAAAACCTGGCACCCTGGCACCCCATCAAGCCAGGGGGTGTGCTCATCCTGGGGCAGGAGCAGGTGGGTACTCTGTCATAGAAGCTACAAAGGAGGTTGCCCCACTCAACTCCCCGGGATCCCCTGCTCTTGCCCAAGGTACCTCCTGTCTTCCAGACCCTGCCACTGTGTCCTGACAGCCTGCCTGCCCCATGAGAAAGCTCCCTGGCTGTGTGATGACAGAGAGCTGTGGGAACGTCCTTGTAGTCACAGGGTGGGTCATCTAGTGTCTCGGGCCCAGCTGCCTTGTGGGGTAAACACTATAGGAAGGCATCACCAGTGTCCTGTGAGTCCCTGCATTTGGCCTTGCCTGGTGCACAGTGGTAGAACTGAAATTTTCCTGGAACTATTTGCTCAGGATCCTAGAATCTAGCAAAGGCCACTTAGGAAACATCTAGTATACCTTGGGGAGTCAGGGGGTGGTGGACATAGGAAGAAAGATGATCTGGGACACTTGCTGTCCAGGTGAGGGGTGGCAAAGAAGTCACTAGGTCCCAGGCAGGGAAGAGCTAGCATAGTGATCACTGAGCACTTAGGGGCTTGCAGTCTCATGCATGGCCTCCTTCCTCACTCAGGTCCACTGCTTCTCCCCTGAAAGGGACAGAGTCAGGCTTTAGGCAACTGTCTTCCCCTTCTGCCTCAGTTTCCCCTGTGTAAAGTGGGTCGTATGAGTAAAGCCATTTTCAAGACCTCAAAATGCCATGGGGCTTCAGGACCTGTGGAATACATGGTTCCCTCCATTTTGCTTCCCTGGAGAGTCAGGAGGCCAGTTCTGTTTGTGAATCTATCCCAAAGTGCCTGTCTCCACTTTCCAGGACACTGTGGGAGGCAGATTTGATGCCACACAGGCCTTTGTTGGAGAACTTAGCCAGTTCAACATATGGGACCGTGTCCTCCGGGCACAAGAGATCATCAACATCGCCAACTGCTCCACGAACATGCCTGGAAACATCATCCCATGGGTGGATAACAACGTCGATGTGTTTGGAGGGGCTTCCAAGTGGCCTGTGGAGACGTGTGAAGAGCGTCTCCTGGATTTGTAGCTACCTTCTTCCTGTCCCAGAGGCCAGGATCCGGCTGTTCTGGGGAGTTCAAGGCCCCGGAATTCCCCAGTTCAACTAAAACCTCTGGCCTGAACAGAAAAGAGCCGGAGCCTCTAAGGCAGGCTGTGTGGCCACCTTGTCTTAGGCTCATTTGTTCCTTACTGTTGTGTTGTTTTTTGGGGGGGTAGTGACAGAATCCCTGGGAAGAGTCCTGAGCCACTTCCTACTGGGGTTTCTAGTGACGTCTGTGAGCCTCTCCATCAGTCCCTGTAAATGCTAATGCAGCCCAGCCCTGCCTGTCGTTTTGGATCCTTGGTGTCTCATGTGTGCTTCCTGTCTGTCCCCTTTGATGGCTGTGTGGTCATCCTACTAGGGTGGCCTAGGTCCCTTGTGTGTGTAGCACATCCCTGCTTTTGACTGAACACAGTGCACAGAAGCTACTCGCCCCTGAAATAGGGTCTCTCCCTCAGTGTCATGTGCACTCTGGTCTTTCCCTCTGAGGGAGTTGCAGCTGGTGGAGGGCCAGCTGCCCAGACAGTCCCCAGCATCCCCAAAGCAGACCCCCACCATGGAGAAGGTCCCCCAGAGCCTCCCCCTCCCCCTCTCAGACCCACGCTTCTAAGGACCATTGCTGGGTTGGCTTTGAAAAGCTGCTCTTCTCATCTGGTGCCAAAAGTCCATTTGCAGCTTCTACAACATTCCGTGTGGTTTGGGGTTTACTTTAGTCCCCACAAAAGATGAAACAGCCATTAGAAGCCTCCCCTCCTTTTGATGCTCAGCCCACTGTGAAGAGTGAGCTTGTTTTGTAAGCCACATTGGTTCCCGTGAGCATCTGACCGTCCCCCATCAAGTATTTCCCCCGGACCTGGAGATTAGGGTGTCATTTGGCTGCTACTTGCTTAGTGACTCCAGGCTGCATCAGATATCATAATTTATTTTAAAGAGAAAATGATTCAGTGGGGAAATTTATAAAGCTATAAATATTATATATTTTATTTTTCATACATGTTTGAAGTGCAGATCCATGGATGTTCCGTTTGTAGGATCAGCTTGACGTGCCCATCCTGACATTGTATGCCACAAGAGCTCTTGTGATGATGGAATTTTGATTAAAGTGCACCGGAAGATGCTTTGAGCTTCGTGTCCTCTCCCTCCCCCCTCTTATTCTCCTCTCTCCCTCCTCTCTTACACACACAACTGGAACCCAGCTAGTCTGGGAGGGGTGGGGCTTTGTGCTTCCTGGCTAATGCCTGGCTGCTGTGTTTTACCGAGACCTAACCCCAGTGGACAGAGTCACAGCTGTATCTGAAGAACATGGAGTATTGATACTTGGGGTAGGACACTGTCCAAGTGGGTCCCCTCCTTCAGCATCATGCTATGGGAGCCCAGCAGACTATCTGTCCCCAGCTCATCCAAGGAGCCCCTGAGCTCTCCTCTGCCCTTTCTCTGCAGGTGCTCTTGCCGCATCTCATTTAATTTCTTTAACAAGCTCTCTGAAAGCCAATCTCAATCCACGGGTGAGTTCAAAGAACAATGAAAAGTGGTGTGTGTGTGTGTGTGTGCGCGCGCGCGTGGCCACCTTGGCTTAGGCTCATTTGTTCCTTACTGTTGTGTTGTGTTTTTTTTTGGGGGGGGGGGGGGTAGTGACAGAATCCCTGGGAAGAGTCCTGAGCCACTTCCTACTGGGGTTTCTAGTGACGTCTGTGAGGTCTGTGAGCCTCTCCATCAGTCCCTGTAAATGCTAATGCAGCCCAGCCCTGCCTGTCGTTTTGGATCCTTGGTGTCTCATGTGTGCTTCCTGTCTGTCCCCTTTGATGGCTGTGTGGAAGTTGTCATTCTTTAAGGATTATCCACCTTAAATCTTTGTGTGTGTACGTGTGTACACATGCATGTGTGTATACCATTGGGTTTGTGTGTAGAGGTCAGGGGAAAGCCTTAGGTGTTGGTCTCTCCTTCCTCTTGGTTTGAAGCAGGGTCTCGTGCTTGCCTCTTCGTTCAGGCTAGCTAACTTCTCATTTCACCTTAGGAAAGCTTGGGTTACTGACACTTCTCTGTACTCTGGTCCTCAGGCTTTGTCTACTGGAAAATTTCCTCAGCCCCCTCCCCACTTTTTAATGTCAAGACTCTTGCTGACCCAGAACTCCCAAAGTAGGCTTGGCTGCCTGTCTCTCTTCAGCACTGGGCATAGAACCTATGTCCTTTTGCAAGCACTTTATCAAGCGAGTGCTCTTCATCCCAGATTCTGGGCTTCTCTGTAGCTAGTGAAAGGCAGACTGGAGTCACAGGCAGCCTTTGGACCTGGAGGCCTTCTGCCTTCCCCTGCTCACTCCTATTCACCTCTGCCTTCCGGTCTTTGGTTCTGCAGGCCCAGATGCCACCGCATCCTCCCAGAGGCCCCTCTGTGTGCCCACCTGGCTCCGGCTGGCATGGTGACAGTCTCTTTACTGCCACCACTTTCCATTTGTGTATCTACTCTTGGCACCTGCAGAGCAATATTTTCAATTATATGGAAGTGGCATCTAACAGTGGGGGCCACCTGACGTCATATGCCACTTATACTTCATTCTGAGGCTCAGTGGGACTCAGCCTCCCAAACCAAGACTGCTGGGTCATAGAGGTCTCTGAAGTCTATTTTCAATGTGAATTATTACTTGGCAGACTGAACATCATTAGTGTTGGGTAGAACATGAAATTAGGCCAGATGCCCTGCTTGGGGGCCTTTGGAGTTCTACGTGATTAGGCTGGTGGAGAGCAGTTTATTTTTAATCCCTTTCATGTTGAGACTACCAGCCAGGCAGCTCTCCATGGAACGGTACCTAGTGGGGAATGGGGAGATGGCTCACTCTATAAAGTGCTGTGCAAGCAAGTGTCGAGCAGATCCCTAACCATCGCCCGTGGTTTTTAAAGCTGAGCACAAGGTCTCACTCTGCACCTCTATCACCAGTTCTAGTGGGAGCTGGGGGGAGTGGGAATCGGGAATCTCTGGAGCTCATTGGCTGGGTAGCCTAGCCAATCAGTGAGCTCCAGGTTCAGCGAGCCACCCTGTCTCAAAATACAAGGTGGAGAGTGATAACGAAAGAGACTATATTCATCTCTGGTCTGCATGCACACTCTTGGGTGCACAACCACCTCACTCCCCACACACACTTAAGGTGCCTTGGGAGTTTCTCGTTGCCAGGTACTGAGCTGACTCACCTCTGTCTCTTGGTGCTGCCTCTCCAGAAGCCCTGCTCAGCCAGACTGCTTCCTTTCTGTGACTGAGGCAGCTTGGGAATCCAGAGTACGGGGTCACAAAGGATCAGTCCCTGACGACCTGCCCTAAAGACAAGAGCCCCCCTCCCCCACCCCATCTTTATCTTACTGGTCCTATCATACATTTGACTGCATGGAGAAGAATCATCCATGCAGGCCAAGGAGATGGCTCAGTTGGTAAAGCAAGCAGCACAAAGGACCTGAGTTCTGAGTTCAATTCCCGGAACCCACATTTTAAAAGTTGGGCATGGGGCCAGTCATGGTGGCCCACACCTTTAATCCCAGTATTTGGGAGGCAGAGGCAGGAAGGTCTATCTGAGTCTGAGGTCACCCAGAACACACAGGGAGACCCCTGCTCAGAAAAAAAGAAGTTAAAAAATATGAAGAGACACACTTGTAATCTCAGCTACCTGGCCAGCCAGTCTAGCCTAAGAGTTCAGAGCCAGTGTGAGGCCTTTGTTTCAAAAGGGAAGACTGGGCAACTCAAGGGACATCGCTGAAGGAAGGAGCAAGGAATGTAAGAGCCGTCAGATCAGTATTTCTGTGGAATGCTGTCTTCTGGGCCTGACGTAGGTACTGCAAAAGTGAACTCGCTGCAGCTGAACTTACTGTCTTAGGATTACTATGGCTCTGAGGAGATACCATGGCCAAGGCAACTTACAGAAAAATAAAGCATTTCACTGTGTACTTGCTTACAGATTCAAAGGATCAACCCATAGTCATCACAGGAGGAAGCATGGTGGCAGGCAGGTAGGCATAACATTGGAGCAGTAGCTGAGAGCTTACATCGGATCGTCAAGATAGAGGCAGAGAGAGAGAGAGAGGGAGGAAATGAGAGAGGGAGGGAGGGAGGGAGGGAGAAAAAGAAAAAGGGAGAGAGAGAGAGGAAGAGAGGGAGGGGAGGGAGGAAGGGAAGGAGAGAATGGGGGAAGGAGAGAGAGAGGGAGGGAGAGAGAGAAAGGGAAGAAGTGAGATGGGGGAGGGAGGGAGGGAGAGAGAGAGAGCACGTCTGGCATGGGCTTTTGACATCTCAAAGCCTACTCCCATTGACACACATCCTAATCTGTCCTAAATAGTCCACCAACTGGGGACCAAGTATTTAAACAGGAACCTATGGGGCCCATTCTCATTCAAACCACCAGTTACCTACACAACACCTGCACAGGATCATCCCAGGAAGGTAAGTCAACACTCCAACAAGCAGCAACCACTGGATCCAGAGATGACATGAAGGGGCCAGGGGAAAGTGCTGAGGGACAGGGGTAGGGGTGGATATGACCCGAGGGTAACCAGTGGATGAGGGTAGGGATGGGGGTGGGTATGGTCAAGATATACTGTCTGCTTATATGACATGACAGAAGAAATAAAAGATGTTCTACTAAATAAATAAAACAAGTTGGGCTGCTCTTGAGGAATACTACCCAGAGTTGACCTCTGACCAGCACACACACTTCCACACTCACGCATACAATTAGCCATAGGATCCAGTGAGTTCCTCGTGTCTTGAGCAACCCATCTGAGGAAGACCCATGGACTCAGTCTGCCAACACAAAATACTTACTTTTGCTTGAGGCTGAAGATTATCTCCATACTGAACTTGCTCTTCTAATAAAGGTGGAACAGGACACCCCTTGAATTGTCTTGTTGGTTAAGGATCACCATGGAAACCAGATATCAATGATCCATTATTCAGAAAGTGATAAAAAACCAAGGTAGACCGGCACCAGGTGTCTGTCGGGGAGGAGGCAGGCTGCTGGTCCTTTCAGATCCAGGAACCCAGTGCCAGCTCTCGATATAGGGAGGTCTTGCAAAGAACAGACCTCCCTTTTGAGCACAGGTATTGTTCATTTTATCAATGTGTGTATGTGTGGTGTGTGTGTATGAGCACGTGTGTGCACGATCACATGCAAGCTCCATAGCATTCATGTGGAAAGCTGAGGACAACTTATGGGAGGTTGGTTCCCTCCTAACAGTGTGGGTCCCTGGTATATAACTCAAGCTGTCAGGCTTGCCTGACACCTTCACTTGCTGAGCGCTCTCAGGGGCCATATTTTGATGGTATTATTGGGAGATACTAGACTATAGGAGGCAGAGCCACGTTTCAGTAGATAGATTCACTATTCTCTCTCTCTCTCTCTCTCTCTCTCTCTCTCTCTCTCTCTCTCTCTCTGTCCCTCTCTCTCTCTCCTCTACCACAAGAGAGATACTTTGCTCCCACATACAATTTTTGACATGATTTCTTTCCTTGCCACTTCCTGGCCCATGTCTGATGCTCACTGGGGACTGGACTGGAGGGCACGAAGCTTAGCCAGACAGGTATGGGTGGGTGCAGCCAGGATCTTGGTCTTCAGTGAGTGTGAGGGCAAAGAACACACATCTGGAAAGAGCTTCAGAGAATGGTTCAGCTTACTGGGGAGAACAAAGACTAGTTAAACCTTTGGGGTATAAGTAGGGGTTACTGGAGTGTATCATTGGCTGCAGCCAGGGTGCTGGGGACGCCTCATTTGCATGAGGAGGGATTATAGGAGCTGCTGAACATGACCTTATATGGGGGAAGGAAGTTTAACCTGGCTACCTGCTACATGACCTTCCTCCTCCAGGACTAAGTGTGCTGGGACATGCAGGCCTGGGGCATGGAGGGAGGCAATCCAGGATGAGATTTCCAGGTTTTGGACACACCTTGACCCCACTCTTGTTCCAGGCCTGCTCTTCCTGGTCCCATGATTCCCAGGCCCTACCTCTACCCCATTTTGTTTTATAAAGGGGAGGTATCATAGATGTCAGCCTCTAGGTTGGGAATGGTTTGGTACTGAACCAGAACCTGGTTGGTAGTGGCTTTGGCAATGTTGCTTACTTGCTGCTTTAGAAATTGGAGGGAACAGGGAGCCAGTAGGGGAAGGACCCCAATGGCCACTATGGGGCCAAGGAAGGGAAGAAGCCAGGCCACCAGAGGGTTTAAGTACCAAGGTGCGAAGGTACTTGGGGAATGGCGAGCTCAGAGATCTCAGTAGAGATCCGTAATCACCTGTATGTTCTGTTCTGCAAGCCCATATTCATTAACATAGAAACAGCATCCCACCCCCCACCCCTAGTGCAACATAAGTCCCTCCCTGTTCAGCAGACAGTAAATCCAGAGCTTTCCCACTTTGTAGAACAACTCCCTCTAGGGAAATGATCTGTCACTGGAGAGACTCAAGACTGTCCGTGGTGAGAGACATGACCTGGTCAAGCTTATCCTGGAAGACTCCAGTCAGATGGTGTGTTTGGGTGAGGGCTGCTCCAGCGGCTCCTGTAGCACCCAGGACGGGGAGACCCAGACTGACGAGCAGAGAGATGAAGATTTCCCTTTTCTTTTGGTCCCCTTCCAGCTGCAAGGCAAGTTCTTCAGGCTCACAGAGAAAAGCCTGGGGCACAATCATTAGGGAGTGCAGAAACCTTGAAAGGGGGTTTAACTCAGGGACCGCTCATGTTGTTGCACCAGAGGAGGAAAGGGAGGTTGGCACATATTGGATTGGTGACCTTGATGTTGTGGGAACATGTAGGAGGGACCCTTGAAGAGGACCTTACAAGGCAAAGGGGGAAGGAGAGATAGATTAAAGGAGGAAGGTTTGTAAGTTTCCTGTGCCCGTGGGGTTCATGAAGTGAGATGTGAATGGCCACAGTGCCAATAGTGGAGTCTTCCCACCCCCCACCCCAACTGCCCTATACAGGGGTTTACAGTATGTCTCCCCAGTGGCCCCAGAAAAGCCTAGGAATACATTTTCTTCTTGCCTGCATGCACCTTTTGGCTGTGACCTCCTCAGGGGAGGCAAAGTCAGGGACACAGGGCTATGTGCAGTAGGACATGCAGGCCAGGGGTGAGGCCTTCTCCCTGGCCCCACAGGCCCGCAGCACTGGGGCCAAGTGGCCATAGATTAAGCCCTCAGAACACAAGAACTGAAACTAAAAGAAGCCTTCCTCCTTTATAGTGATTTTCCTTAGGCATTTTTTGTCACCGGTGGTGAAAAGCAGGCTTCCACAGCCAGAGATGTGGCCACAGAAGAGAAATCGGAGGAGGGGGATGAGGCAGGGCCAGATGGCAAAGGGCTCAAGCTAAGAGCTTACTCAAGGTGAGGTGAAAAAGGTGGAGGTTACACTGGGAACTATGGAGAATGGTATGTGGAATGATATGTATTTGTGGTGTATGTGTCTGTGTGTGTGTGGGGGGTGTATGGTGTGGTATATGAACACACATGTGCATGCAGGTGAATTGCCTATATACACTGAGGCTGGAGGAGGGCATAGTGCGTTTTATCATTCTCTGCCTTAGTCTCTTAGTCTCTCATTGAACCTGAAGATAGCCTGGTAGACAGCAGTGATTCCCCAGTCTCTGTTCCCTGTAACATTGGGGTTACAGGAGCACACACATGCTGTGATGGTTTGTATGCTCGGCCCAGGGAGTGGCACTATTAGAAGGTGTGGCCCTGTAGGAGTAGTTGTGACCTTGTTAGAGTTGGTGTGTCACTGTGGGTGTAGGCTTTAAGACTTTCATCCTAGCTGCCTGGAAGCCAGTATTCTCCTAGCAGCCTTCAGATGAAGATGTAGAACTCTCAGTTCCTCCTGCACAATGCCTGCCTGGACTCTGCCATGCTCCCACTTTGTTGATAATGGACTGAACCTATGAACTTGTAAGCCAGGCCCATTTAAATGTTGTCCTCATAAAAGTTGCCTTGGTCATGGTGTCTGTTCACAGCAGTGAAACCCTAACTAAGATACATGGCTAGATTTTTAGGTGGGTGCTGGGATTCTAAGTCAGGTGTCGTGTTTGTACTGAAAATATCCACTGAGCCATCTCTCCAGCCTGGTTATTTGAATAATGCTTTAACACCACCACCCCCCCCATAGTTGGAAAATGGACTAGGATGATTCTAGAAACAGGAAGACTGGTGAGGAACAGCAACATGTGTCAAGGAGAGAGGTCATGGTGAGCAGAGGTGGGAAAATAGGGTTTAACATCTGTTTGGAAACAGAGTTTTCAAGATTTGCTGCTATATGGTGCTTGGGAGACAGAAATCAAATTTGAAATTTAAAACACTTAAATCCCAAATAAAATAAACCCAGAGAGAGAGAGAGAGAGAGAGAGAGAGAGAGAGAGAGAGAGGAGAGCCCCCAGAAACTTCATACCAAGTTATGAAATGTCACAGACAGGGTGAAGTGACAGCTCAGTTGGCAAAGTGCCCAAGCAGAAGGCCCTGAGTTTTATCTCTAGAACCCATGTGGAAAAAATGTGAAATCTAGGTGTAATGGATTACACGTGTAATCCAACGCTGGGGATTCTGGGGGCTCGCTGGCTAGCCAGCCTAGTTTAGTTACTGAATTCCAGGCCAATGAGAGACCCCGTTTCAAAAACAAAACAAGGCCTGGTTCTCAAGGTTGTCCTCTGGCCTTCACAAGGACATCCCAAGCACACATGCTTCCACATATATGAACATCACACATACACATAGGGAGAAAAACCCCTCAGAGACCAATCATAAAAACAAGAAAGAAAAGACTCACCATAAACAATGATCCTTAGTCAGTACAGCTGAATCTTATCAGAATCTTTATCGACAAGCCAGAGCAATAGCATATTCAAAGTGCTGAGAGAAACAGGTTGTCAGTCAAGGATATGACATCCACCAAAACTATTCCTTCAAAGCTGAAGGCAAATTAAGAAAATCCTAAGTACTCAAACAAAGACCTGACAAAAGTTAACACTGGCAGGGCCCACTCCATGAGAGAATGTGGAGGGAAGTCCTGCAGGACGGGACTCAGATCTGCATTAGAAAATGCACGGCACCCAGGTATGAGGCCATAGCCGTAATTGTGACATTTGAGAGGCTGAGGCAGGAGAATTTAAGTTTAAGGGCAACCTGAGTTTTATGCTAAGAACCAGAAGGAGAAAAAGAAAGGAAGAGGAGTAGAGGTGGGTGAGGAGAAGGAAGTCAAGGAGGTAGGGGAGGAGAGAGGGAGGAGGAAGAGAAAACAGAACCAAAGAACACTTGTTAAGTGTAGCTGTGTGGGAAACTGAAAGACAGTATAAATACAATGTGTGTGTGTAGCTCTTTTCTTCTATGTGATTTAAAAGACAATTGCACAAAACAATAACTATAAATTTGCATGCCAGGCAAAGTATACAAAGTTGTCATTTGTGTAACAATAACAGAGCACTGGGAAGCGAGTGAAGCTATTGTAAAAGCAAAATTTCAGGCACTATTATAATTAAATTAATACTAATCCGAACTAGACTGCTATAAATTAAGATGCTAATTATAGTGCCCAGAAAACCACTTAAGAGAGCGGCTCAAAAGAATGCATTGGAAGAAATAGGCCTGGAAGCTGGGAGTGGTGGTGCACACCTCTCATCCCAGCACCTGGGAAGCAGAGGCAGGTGGATCTCTGTGAGTTCTAAAACAGCTATGGATACATAGTGAAACCCTCAAAACAAAGAAGAAGGAGGAGGAAGAAGAGGAAGAGGAATAAAAAAAAGGCAGAAGGAAAGACAGAAAGACTGGAGAGTTGTATAAGCAGTTAAAAGTACTGACTGCTCTTTCAGTGATGTTACAGTTTCCAGGCCCAGTGTCCACTCAGTAGTGATGCTGGTGGTGGCAGTGGCAATCGAGGCTCCAAGCCTACACACTGCACAGGGCCCGTGTCTCTCCCCAGAGCATCCCTAGCACAGTATCTTGAAGAGGGGGGAGGAGGAGGAGGAAGAGTCATTCCCCCAATCATGTTGTCGGCCGTAGCCTATGCTGAAGTTGAAGTCAAGATCCAGGCCTATCATCCTCCACAGATACACAGATGTCACCAGGTTAGATGGCACAGAGTGACTTTAAGACTGTCTCAAGTGGCAGCTGGAGAGATGGCCCAGCAGTTAAGAACACGTGTTGCTCTTGCAGAGAACTTGGATTTGGTTTCCAGCGCTCACGTGGTAGCTCACAACCATCCATAGCTGTTGAGAACCGCACTAGTCCCACGTTCAGGCGGCCAAAAAATGTCGCAGCCCGAGCAAAATGTTGAGGATGGACAAAGAATGGAGACCAGACAGAGTGTGATTCAATCCTGTTTATTCTTCAGTCTCTCTTCCTAGTCCAAGTCCCAAGTCTAGCTGTACTCTCTAAAGAGTCTCCCTAAAGAGTATATCTAAAGAGTCTGATTCTCTACCGTCTGCCTCTGCCTTTTATATATCTCACTTCTAAGCCATGCCTTTTGGTCACACCTTTAATCATGCCCTTAGGTCTTGTCTCTAAATCTGATCTCTAGGTCACACTCTTAAGTCACACACCTTTAATCTCACACACCTTTAATCTCACACACCTTTAATCTCACACACCTTTAATCTCACACACCTTTAATCTCACACACCTTTAATCTCACACACCTTTAATCTCAAGGTATCTAAACCAAGATTATCAGAGTGTGCTCAGCTGTTGTAGGCTATTGTAATCCAAGTCTCATGTCAGGGTATATGGCTCAAGATGGCTGCAAAGCTGATAGCCGCTTTCTGCTAAAAGTCGGCCCCCAACACATAGCTTCATTTCTGGGGGACCCAATGCAAAGCCTTCTTCTGACCTCCAGGGGCCCCAGGCATGCACACACACACACACAGAGAGAGAGAGAGAGAGAGAGAGAGACAGAGACAGAGACAGAGACAGAGACAGAGAGAGTCTCAAAACACTCATATGAATAAAGTAAAATAAATAGATCTGAGAAAAGTAAAATGCCAATGATCTCTCTCTCTCTCTGTCTCTCTCTCTCTCTGTCTCTCTCTCTCCCTCTTTCTCTCATGTGGCAGAAGTTGACTTCAGCTGTAGTTCCTCAAGTGAGGTCCACCTTGTGCTTTGCTTTAAGATACACACATAAAACAAAACTAACCAACTGAACAAAGAAACCCAAAGCCAAGCAAAACCCCACCCCTCCTGTCCTCTGGCACCTCCCAGCTTCTAAAAGCAAACATGAAGAAGCAGAATCAAGTCTATCCTCACACATGCAATCATGTCCTACCTGGTTCCATTCTGGCTCTACCCAGATTCATGCAGGAGCCAGCTTAATCCTGTGTGCATTTCCAGATCCTGTTTGTGTGGAGTGATCCCGGGATTCACATCACAACTTAGCATGACAGAGATGCTTTAAGCCAAAGACGATGCAAGTTATCACCTCAGAAAACCTTTATCTGAGTAGTTTTGGGTTGGGACATTTTCCATTGTGTGTGTGTGTGTGTGTGTGTTCACACACATTTGAATAGAGACCAGAGTGACATCTGGTGTCTTCTTCAATCACAATCTACTTCATTTTATGAGTCAGAGTCTCTTACTAAACCTGGAGCTTGATTATTAAACTAGACTGGCTCCCCCAGCAAGCCCCGGGGAATGCTCCTGTCTCCACCTCACCACTTCTGTGATTATAAGCATGTATCATGTACCCAGCTCTTGTAGTACACCAGGGGATTTGAACTTAGATCCCCATCCTTGTGCAGCAAGCGCTTTGCTTACTGAGCCATTTTCCCAAAGTTCACAGTGACTGGTTTTTGTTTTGTTTTTTGTTTGTTGTTTGTTTGACAGAGGGCTTTTCTCTGTAGCCCAGGCTGGCTTTGAACTCACCATGTAGTCCAGGCTGATCTTCAACCTGAAGTCTCCCATCCTCTGCCTCCAGAAGGCTGGGTGACAGCTTTGAGCATCCACACTGCAGCACAGAGACTTCTTTATTGCTCCCTGGGACCACATGACCCAACTAAGATGAGCCCTTGAACTAAGCTGCCACAGCTCAGAGGAGCCCCTCAACTCTGCGGGGTGTGGGCTGGGGGACGTGTGCACAGAGAAGATTTGACAGTCACTGGAGAGCTCAATGCCTAGGGAAGCTTATCAAGGCCAGGGCTGCACACACTCTGTCCTATCACGTTGGCCTTGACGGGCTGCTGCTGGTTTTCCCTTTGTTTTCTCAAAGAAACACAAAGCAAATTTACCTGCTCTGAGGAGTGCTCCTGTTCAGTGCCGTTGTCAGTGCAAATATTCTCAAGCACTTTTAAAAACCCGTTCAAGCAGAAGTAATCAGAGAGGCTTGCAGCTCGGGGGTACATTGACATTTCCTTGTCACCTGTTGTCATACACAAGTGACAAGCCCTGAGGGAACAACATAGTCAAACCCTGAATTTCTGTGCTTAAGGGGTTGGCATAGATTATGAAGGGGCCACATCTCAGCTCAGAACTCAGGTCTTTCAAAAGTAAGTGTGTGTGTGTGTGTGTGTGTGTGTGTGTGTGTGTGTGTGTGTGCTTTAGTTAGGGTTTCTATTGCTTTGATGAAACAGTATGACCTAAAAAAGCACGTTGGGGAGGAAAGGGTTTATTTGTCTTATATTTCCACACTGTAGTCCATCATTGAAAGAAGTCAGGACAGGAAGTCAGATAGGGAAGGATCCTGGAGGCAGGCGGTGATACAGTGGCCATGGAGGGAGCCACTCACTCCTCATGGCATGCTCAGCCTGCTTTTTTTTTTTTTTTTTTTTTTTTTTTTTTTTTTTGTAGAACCCAGGACCACCAGCCCAAGGATGTCATTGCTCAAAAAGGATTGAACCCTTCCTTATCAATCACTAATTAAGAATACCTTACAGACAGATCTTAGGGGGACTTTTTCTTAATTAAGGTTCTCTCCTTTCAGATAACCAAAGTTTGTCAACTTAACAAAACGAAACACCACAATGTGCGTGTGTGTGTGTTTGGGCCTAGGATAATGGATTAGAACTCAGTTTAGATTCCCCAGCATAAAAAAATTCAACATGGTTTCCCATGTGTGATCCCACACTGGGAAGATGGAGACAGGAGGATTCCTGTTTCTTACTGGCTAGTGAGTTCCAAGTTTAGTGAGAGACCCTGTCTCAAAAAATAAGGTGGAGAGAAGCTGGAGAGATGGCTCAGTAGTGAAGAACACTTACTGCTCTTGCACAGGACCCCCCAGTTCAGTTTCCAGCACTCAAAACAGTTTGTAACTCCTGCTCCAGGGGATCTGACAGATTCTTCTAGCCTTCAGGAGCAACTGCGTGCCAGTGGCATCCCTCCACCCACAAATAAAAATAAGAGTAAATCTTTAAAAAAATAATACTAAAGTGGAGAATAATTGAGGAAGACACTTGGCATCAACACACACATGCACACATTCACACACACATATACACACACATATATACATATAAATACAAACCCACACACATATACATACACACACATGCATACATACATACACACATAGACAAACACATACACAATACACACACATAGACAAACACATGCACACATATATAAACACATATACACATAGACAAACATATATATATATATAAACACACATATACAAACCACACACACATACACACATACACACATACACACATATACAAGCACATGTGTACATATATGCACAAATATACATAGACAAACATACATATACACACATACACACACATAGACAAACATATGTGTACATTATATTCAAATACACGTAGACAAACATACATATACACACATACATACACACATATACACATATACAAACACACACACATAGACAAACACACACATATACACATACATACATATATACATGCATACACACATATACAAACATACATACACACATACACACATAGACATACATATATATGCATACACACATATATACACATATATAAACACACATATATACACATACTCATATACAAGCACACATATACACATACACACATATACACACATACACACATATATACATATACACACATATACAAACACACATGTGAACATATATACACACATACACATATATACACACATAGGCAAGCATATATATATACACATACACACACATAGACAAACACACATAAACATACATACACACATCTACACACAAACACACATACACACATATATACACATGCACATAGACAAACATATACATATACACACAAACACACACATATACAAACACACACATAAACACACATACACACACTCATACCTGCACAGCAAGCATTTTATCCATCAAGTCCTCTGCCCTGCCTTATTTTTTCAGTCAGTGTCTCTCATTGAACCTGGAGCTCACCAATTGGGCTAGCCTGGTCTGCTGCTTTTGTTTTCATTTCCCCAGGGCTGGGACCACAGGCATCTTTTTAATGTTTCTTCCGGGGGATCCTCACAACTCTCATGCTTTTCCAAATGAATTATCTCTCAGCCCCTCTTGGCTGAATTTTGTCATTGGATCAGTCATCTTTCCCTGCATGAAGTTCATGCTTCTGCATAGCCCAAGGGGTGAATGGATGTGTCCAGGTCATATCACAGTGCTCTGCAAGCCCATATCCACCTACCGAGACCCCTCCTCATGGCCTCCTCTCCTGTTCTATTTCAGGGGTTCCCAGTGCGACCAACACAGAATAAACAAATATAGAAGCCACAGGAGGCACCAACAAGCAAAAAAAAAAAAAAAAGGCATGAGCTTCTGCCGTGAGTGTGGAGGCAGTTCCCAGGAGAGTTTCCAGAAACATCCATGGGGAATATTCAGATTCACTTTGAGGGCTGGAACCCAGAGACCACCTATTTATATGATGGGAAACTGAGGCCCACACTCTTTTAAAAAAAAAGCCAAGACCCAACCACATTTGTCTCAGCAGTGTATTGTGCAGGCCTACCTCGTTCTCTTGCTAATAAAATACATGCAAACCTCCACACCCCCTTGAGATGTAATTTAAAAATAAATGCACCATTTGGCCTATTTATAAAGCAAGGTGTGTACAGGGATCAGTTAACCTGGAAACCTGTGTTGCTGGAGAATTGGGAAAGTCCAGGGCCAAGCTTCCCTTAGCACTAGGGACACTGAAGTGACTGCCTGGCCCTGAGGGACACAGGACTCTGAATCCCGCCTTCCCTCTGCTGAAACTCGATCTACACACACCGTCCCTGGGCCTGGTGCACTCAGAGCCCTGACCTAGATTGTGGTTAAGCCTGAGTATGTCTTCAGGAAAGCATGCCATGCCATCTGCACAACTACACAGCTGGCCACAGCTGGGCAAAGGTGAGCCTCCAGGGTCTGAGGAGATGGTAAGACTACCCAGCTGGAGTCTGGTTCAGTTTGTGTGTGTGTGTGTGTGTGTGCATGCATGCATGCGTGCATGTGTGTGTGTGGGGGGGGACTAGGCTGGTTGGCTAATGAGCCTCAGGGATCCACCTGTCTCTGCCTCTCTAATACTGGGATCACAATTGTGTGCTGCCGTGTCTAACTTGTTAAGGGTGTTCTAGAGGCTTGAACCTGGGTTCTCATGCCTGTACACCAAGCAGATTACTGACTGAGCCATCCCACTGGCTCCAACCTGAAGCTCTTGATAACCTTTTGCTCTGGAACTCTGGGGTTCTTTACAGCTCTGCTCCAGGAGGGCTGGGATTAGCCACATACCATCCCCACCAAGGCAACCAGTTCTTTATGGCCCTTTATGGCCGTTACAAAAATGAGGTGGCTGGGGCTTAAGAAACCGAACTAGGGAGGCAGCAAGATGGCTCTGTGGGTAAATATGCTTGCCCTCAAGCCTCCTACCAACCCAAGTTCCATCCCTCGCATCCACATGATGGAAGGAGAGAGCTGACTCTAGCAAGTAGTTCTCTGCCCTCCACATGCCACACACACACCACACACACACACACACACACACACACGGGATGTGTCAAAGTATGCATGCACAGTGAGAAAAGAGGAGGTTCACCCTGGAGTCTGGCCCTGAATTCCTATCATAAGAACACCTGTCCTGGAGACCTGGGAGAATAGAACTGAAACAAAGCAGGTGTTTACCCAGCCTGCCCCTAGCAATTATTACTGCAAGCCTCTGAGTGGCCCCTGGGAGCCAGGAACAGCCTCCAATCATCTGCAAGTGCCCAGGGCAAAGTTCTGTTCCCCAAGCCCTGGCTCTCTTCTTCCTTCTCCTCTCTCTCTCTCTCTCTCTCTCTCTCTCTCTCTCTCTCTCTCTCTCTCTCTCTCTCTCCTCTCTTGCAAATATTTACTGTTGCTTAGAGAGCTGTTGCCATAGTTACAGCATCCTTAGAAGCTGAGGGTCCAAGTTGGACTTTCAACTTCAAAATTCAAGAGCAGAGTAAGTGGGTTGCTTCTTAAGACTAAATTCACAAGTAACGTATCTCATTGCTACAACTCCTTTGTGGGCTGATTAGCTGGGGAAAAGAAAAGTGGGGTTCTAGAAAGCCCTAGCCTATACCCCCAGGAGTTGTAGAGAGAAGAGAGGTCACATAAGCCTCCCTTGAGAAGGGGACTCTTCCGGGAGGTCCCAGCCTCTAATGACACTGAGTTGAGATGGGACTCTACAGTAGATTGGTCAGCCACTCTGGTAGTGGGAAAGGATTGGTGGCTGGTAAATGAATTCGTCTCATCTTAGTATCTTTCTCTATTGCTGCGATAAAACAACCACCACCACCACCACCACACACACACACACACACACACACACACACACACACACACACGGCCTGATTTTAAAAAGGGTTCATTCTGGCTCACACACTGTTCAAGGGTACAGTCCATCATGGCGGAGAAGCCAAGACAGCAGGAGCTGGAAGCAGCTGGGTCACATTGCACTGCACTCAGGAAGCGGAGAGAGGTGAATGCAGGCGCTGCTCAGCTCCCCTCCTCCACTTATACAGTCCAGGATCCCAGCCATGTTTTCCTACCTAGTTAACATAATCTTTGAGCCACTTTGGGGGCCTAAAGCTAGCCTAAGATAAATCGCAATCAGGCTGTACGCCTGCAGCATTACAGTCTTTCCACACACTTGTTTCCAAGAATACTGGTTCACAATCCATAGTAGAGGATAGCCTTGAACTCTTCACAGTTCCCTGGGCAGTCTGGGACCTTGGATTGTGTAAGAGTGGACAAACCAAGCTAAGCACTGGCATGTATTGCTCTCTGCTCTTGACTACGAATGTGATATGGCCAGTTCCTTCAACTTTATGCTGTGATGTCTTCCGCAGTAATAGACTGTGCCCCTAAACCATGAGCCACCGTAAACCCTCTCTCTCATAAGATGCCTCTGTCCCAGTATTTTATCACAGCAACAGGAACAGAAAGCAAGGAAATACAGGATCCTTTTTTCTTTAAATATGAGTCAGCTCAGGTTCTCTGAGGAAAACATACACCAACGTAAGATTTTACAGGATTCAACGTACAAGCACATTCCTTACAGAAAACATAAAGCCAAATAAAAAAGGAACTGCCTACAGCCAAGCCCTGACCCTGCTGCCGCCAGTGTGACCTTATTTGGAAACAAGTTCTTTGCAGACGTAAACGATGAAGGCTCTCAAGATGAGGTCATCCCCAATGTAGGGTAGCCCCTGAGAAAAAGGAAGGGGTGTTCAAGGCACATAGATGAGAGAGAAGGCGGTGTATGTGAAGATGGAGTCACGCAACCACAGGAGAGGAGGGAGAGGAACCTAGAATCAGCAACCGCTGGTGCAGGAGAGGCAGGAAGGCTCCACCCACACAGCACTCAGGGGAAACAACCTGGCAACAACTTGATTTCAGCTTCCCAGCCTCCTGACTGTCATAGAATGAATGGCATCTAGGACACTCCATCTGCAAGCATGCATTACAACCATCCAGAGAGTTCATGGTGGGGAAGAGAATGGTCTAACCAAGACTGAGGAGGCAAACTTGTTCACCAGAAGACTCCAGCATCTCACAGGGCACGGGCTGCCTCAGTGTCCCCAGCATGTTTGTCCACGGACTGGCAGCAGGTCTTCAGAAGTGTGCCCTCTGGGGAGCTAGGGAGGTGGCTCCTGTAAAATTGCTTTGCAAGCATTAGGACCTGAGTTTGGTTCCCAGAACCCATATTAAAAGCCAGCTGTGGTAGTCCACGCTTGGAATCCCAGTTGCCAGCAGATAAAGGCAGGTGGATTCCTAGATTTCAAAACCAGTTAGCCTTGCCCAACCAGAGACCTCCAGGTCTCAAAAACAAGGTGGAAAACAATAAATGAAAACACACATTTATGCACACCCCACAGAACTGTGCCCTTGAGCCAGCTATGATGACACCCATTAGCTCCCAG
The DNA here is from genome assembly GCF_011762505.2 of Arvicanthis niloticus. Lineage (NCBI taxonomy): Eukaryota > Metazoa > Chordata > Mammalia > Rodentia > Muridae > Arvicanthis > Arvicanthis niloticus. The sequence continues at coordinate 35,269,320 of NC_133432.1, forward strand.
AAAGCAGAGATAAGAGGACTGCCCACAAGTTCGAAGTTAGCCTGGGCTATATGTGAGTTCCCAGCTAGCCAGTGCTACCTAGCAAGACCTTTTCTCAACTCACCTGCTCCCCTACCAAAATAAAAAGTTAATGAATGAATGAATGAAGTGTAACCTTCCTGTAGAAACAGTGACAGAGGGGACAGCTCCAGCTGTTGGGTGGGTACCAGCCCCATAAAAGGAGAATGGTCACTATGGTGTGTGCACACGGAATGCTAACCCTGGAAAACAGATCAAATTGCTTTGCAAAAAAAATTTTTTCAGAGATAACTTTGTGGCCGAGGAAATACTACCGGTCTAAGGATCCAGGTTGCTCCTGCACTGGGCTTATCCCCAGACCTTATTATTGTGATGAAACATCATGACCAAAAGCAACTTGGGCAAGCAAGAGTTAATTTAATTTACAATTTCATGTCACAGTTCTTTATTGAAGTCAGGAACCTGGAGGCAGAAGCTGATGTAGAGGCCATAGAGAAGCCTTGTTCCTCAAGGCTTGCTCAGCCTGCTTTCTTATAGAACCAAGGTCCACCAGCCCAGGGATGGCTCCACCCACCATGGGCTAGGCTCTCCCTCATCAATCACCAATTAAGAAAATGCCCTATAGGCTTGCCTACAGTCCAATCTTATGGAGACATTTTCTCAGCGGAGGCTCCCTCCTCTCGGATGACTCTAGCTTGTGTCAAGTTGACATAAAGACTAGCCAGCAGAGCCTATTACCATAATTGCTGGCCTTGCCTGTGGTACCGTCATTACTGGTCCTGAGAATTCCCAGGCATCTTATGCAGTCTCTGAATACATTGTTCAGGTTTCTCTATGTCGCTGTGTGTATGTGCTGTATGCCCCAGTGTGAGAGGTTACTAACAGACTGCTAATCTGGTGTCTTAGTTAGGGTTTCATTTCTGTGAACAGACACCATGACCAAGGCAACTCTTACAAAGGAAAACATTTAGTTGGGGCTGGCTTATAGGTTCAGAGGTTCAGTCCATTATCATCAAGGCAGGAGCACGGCGGCATCCAGGAAGACATGGGGCTGGAGGAGCTGAGAGTTCTACATCTTGTTCCAAAGGGAACCAGGAGAAGACTGACTCCCAGGCATCTAGGATGAGGGTCTCAAAGCCCACCCCCACAGTGACACACTTCCTCCAACAAGGCCACATCTACTCCAACAAGGTCACACCTCCTAATAGTGCTACTCCCTGGGCCAAGCATATTCAAACCACCATACCTGGTGCCAGGGATCGTTCTGTTGTGACACAGTTCTTGAGATGATCAATTCATTAAGAAGAAAGTTTCTTTTGGCTCACAGTTTCTGAAGTTTTAGTCAATGGTTGGTTTAGATGCTGTTGTTAGATAACTATAAGCCCAGTACTCGGGAGGTAGAGGCAGGAGGATGAGCTGTTTAAAGTCATCCTCAGTTATAGGGAGTGTTTGAAGTTAGCTTGTAATATAGGACAACTTGTTGTGTTTTTTAAAAAAGATGTTATATACTCCTGTTGCTGTGACAAACACCTGAGAAGACAGTGCACAGTGGACGGGGGTAACTTTAATTTTTTCAAATCCTATTTTCAAGGACAGTTCTTAAACACTTTAACCTCCCTTGTAGCCCACCACCCACCAGAGGTAACGGAAAAGAAGGGATACAGGGGAAGTGGACCTGTTTAGAAAAGTTCCTTGGAGCAACTCCTGTCTGTGTTGCCTGGAAATCGGCAGCTCAGTTCACAGGTTAGCAAGGTAGCTCAATCCACTCACCAACAATTTACAGATATGCGAGCAGTCCCGTTCAGTAGAGTCGGGTTAGCAACAGGGATAACATGACCTAGCAGAGACAGCCAGGCCTCAGCCTCGGCTCAAGTCAGCAGGAGGGACCAGGAGAAATGCCAGAAGTTCTCGGCTATGCCTCTCTTAGGGAAGAAAAGATCGGCATAGACGTGAGACCCACAAGCATTGCACAGCTATAAGCAAGCCTAGCTCAGCCTCTGTCACTGTCTATCCAGTTCTATGTATACTCCCTCCAAGTGTCACATGTCCTCCAAGGGTCTTGCTTCACACGTGTATCCATCTCAGCTGACATCACCCAGGCAATCAGCCCAGGTTCACAGAAGTGGCAAGAAGCTGCAGCACAACACCAGACATTTTTTGGTTTGTTTCTCTCTATGGAGTCCCGACAAATGCAGCTCAACTACTCAATGTACGGCGGGCCAATACATGCACGTTGTTAGCAAAGAATCCTTCATCACATGTCCTTTCACGTGCTCGCTTTAGTGGAACATCCTCTCTCCTGTGTCTGCTTCAGCAAAACATTCCTTCAAGAGTCTGCCTTAGCCTTTCACACCTATGTCCAGTTTAATGAAATGTTCCTTCATGTGTTTGCCCCAGCAACACCATCCAACTGGCTTTCCAAAGAACCCTTAAGGTTCTACTTCAGAAGGGCTTCCTTGCCTCATGGGTCAAGGGTGCAGTCCGTCCGGATGTGGATGATGTGGAAGCCAGAGAGGGCAAGCTGCAGCAGTCGGACTGTGAGGTGGCTGGTCAGGAAGAGAGAGAAGAATGCTGGCGCTCAGTTCTCCTGACTCCGTCCAATCTCCCAGCCCGTGGATACACGTTGCCCGCATTTAAGGCAGGTCTTCCCATCTTAGACCCCTCAGGAAAAGCCGTCATAGGTGGACCTGGAGGCATGTGCCCCAGGCGACTCTAAATTCCATCAAGCTGACAAAGATTAACAATCACGAATTCTTGGGGTGTGTTGCTTTGTTTTTGGTTTGAGGCAGGGTCTATGGCAGCCCAGGCTGGCCTCCAACTCACTGTTTTAGTTAAACTTCTAATGCTGTGATAAAACGCCGTGACTAGAAGCAACTTGGAGAGGCAAGGGTCTGTTTAGCTACGTTCTACATCACAGCCTGTCATGAAGGGAGTTACACAAGGCAGGAACTCATGCAGGAATCACAGAGGCATGCTGCTTACTAGATTACTCCTCATTGCCTGCTCGGTGTTCTTACTTATACACCTAGGACCACCCGCCTAGGGCTAACACCGCCCACAGTGGGCTGGGTCCTCCCAGATCAATCGTTAAGCAAGAAAGTGCCTTACAGATTTCCCTACAGGCCACTGTTGTGGAGGCATTTTCTCAGTTGGGGTTCTCCTTTCCAGATAACTGGAGCTTCTGTTAAAGTGACAAGAATCTCACCAGAACACTCACTATCCAGTCTACTTTGAACTCAGTTGGGGTTCTCCTTTCCAGATAACTTTGAACTTCTGATCATTCTGTCTCTACCTCTGGGATTACAGACACATGTCCCCACACCCTATATGTGGTTGGGATTGAACTTAAAGCTTCATGCATGCTAACTGAGCTACATCCCCAGGCCCCATGTGATGAAGAGCATGTGTTAGGGAAAGTCTGTTCACCTTGTGGCTGTCAGGAAGGAGTCATTGAAGCAAAGTGCTGAACACAAGACATCGTGGAGCTGCAGCTTCTGATCCCACACGCCCGTGTCAGGATTCTAGTCTCGTAGAAGCTGCTAGAAACCCAGCAGTGGAAATTACATCATCGCATTTGGGTGCTAATAGGAGAGTCCTGGCTGCTGTGGGAACAGACCGTGGGGGCCGGGGGGGGGGGAAATCAGGGACCAAGGAGCCTATTTTAGTAATTCAAGAGGCACACAGTGGGGGCAGAGCTAGGGCGATGGCGGTGGAGGTGGTGAGAAGGGGTTGAAGCTAGATTTCTTCTGAAAACAGATCTGACAGGGGTTCCCGGCAGATTGGCTGTGGGTGCAGGTGGGGGAGAGGCCAGAGATGACTCAGAGCCTGGGCCACAGCCTGGGCTGCTGATAGCACTCACTAAGACGGAATGCTGGGGTAGAGGCCGGGGGTAGGGGGTTAGAGACGGGAGGAGCAAGAACTACACAGCAAAGACCAGCAGCAGGAGGGCAAGGCCAAGAGGCCTGGGCTATGACTTCCTTAAGCCCCCAGTGAGGGGCTGGTGCGTGGCTCAGTGGTAGAGCCCCTGCCTAGAATCCCCCAGTGAGGGGCTGGGGTGTGGCTCAGTGGTAGAGCCCCTGCCTAGACTCCCCCAGTGAGGGGCTGGGGTGTGGCTCAGTGGTAGAGGCCCTGCCTAGAATCCCCCAGTGAGGGGCTGGGGTGTGGCTCAGTGGTAGAGCCCCTGCCTAGAATCCCCCAGTGAGGGGCTGGGGTGTGGCTCAGTGGTAGAGCATCTGCCTAGAATCCCCCAGTGAGGGGCTGGGGTGTGGCTCAGTGGTAGAGCATGTGCCTAGAATCCCCCAGTGAGGGGCTGGGGTGTGGCTCAGTGGTAGAGCATGTGCCTAGAATCCCCCAGTGAGGGGCTGGGGTGTGGCTCAGTGGTAGAGCCCCTGCCTAGAATCCCCCAGTGAGGGGCTGAGGTGTGGCTCAGTGGTAGAGCCCCTGCCTAGACTCCCCCAGTGAGGGGCTGGGGCGTGGCTCAGTGGTAGAGCCCCTGCCTAGAATCCCCCAGTGAGGGGCTGGGGCGTGGCTCAGTGGTAGAGCCCCTGCCTAGAATCCCCCAGTGAGGGGCTGGGGTGTGGCTCAGTGGTAGAGCCTCTGCCTAGAATCCCCCAGTGAGGGGCTGGGGTGTGGCTCAGTGGTAGAGCATCTGCCTAGAATCCCCCAGTGAGGGGCTGGGGTGTGGCTCAGTGGTAGAGCCCCTGCCTAGAATCCCCCAGTGAGGGGCTGGGGTGTGGCTCAGTGGTAGAGCCCCTGCCTAGACTCCCCCAGTGAGGGGCTGGGGTGTGGCTCAGTGGTAGAGCATCTGCCTAGCATTAATTGGACCTGGCTACCATTTCTAACACTGAGGTTGGGGTGGGAGAAGCTGAAGTAAATGGAGAGACCCAGCAAACAAACTCAGAAAGCATTTCAAGGGAGGGAAATTTGGTCTTCCCCACCAATGCAATTGGATGATATAGTAAATAAAATAGGGTCCACCCCTGCCTCTTACCCCTCCCATCTCCCCTATTCACATCCTCAGGAACCTCAGAATGAGAGTTCCTCAGAAATGGGCAATTTGCAGATCTAGTTAGATAAGATAAGGCTATGGCAGGTTCAGGTGAGTCTAAAAGCACAGCGGATGTAGTGGCTAGTCTTCCTCGTCAAACCTGAGGGATTGTCGAAGCTCATCTTTGAGTGTGTTATAGAACGTGGTCCTCCCAGCAAGAGCACCGGGTCAGCTATGCCTACTGTTTGCTGGAGTCCATCACTGGTAGGCCCAGGGACTCTTAACATTCCCCAGAGTAGGAAGGGATGGGAAGGCCCTTGAACCCTCCCCTGAGCTTCCATCTGTTCTTCCCAGCCATGCGTATTCAATCCTGTCCTAATTGCATGGGTGTTCTGGAGTTCAATGGGCTGGGGGCTGCAGGATGATTAGAAAAGAGATCCATCTATGTAGCTCCGGGGAAGCAGTTGTCCACTCTGGGTGAAGACTTTGCAGGGTGGCTGCTTTGGGTTCACCCATGTAGCGGAAGGTATTAATAAAGATGCGACTGGCTGGCTCTCGGCTTAGCTGCCATATTCCCGCACTAAGCTCAACACGGCTGGCGGTTTCTGTGACGCCTGCTCGAGGTCGCTGCTTCTGCCCACTGCCAACCTCAGCCTCCACGGCTCTAGGCCTGTCCAATCACAAGCCTCCTGCTACAAATAGATTGGACAGGAAAATTTCTGCCACAGACCCACACTCTTATCAATAACCTTTTACCTATTCCTGTAAATAAGCCCAACACACTCATTGGCTCCCATGGGTAAACTTTGGTGGAATCGTAAGTACTCTGGTTTATGAGTGGGACCACAGGAGGAGGGGCTAGACATTGCTTATATCTCCCCAGAGAGTGAATTCTAGAAGCAATATATTCGGGGGGTTGGGGGGATGGGGAAAGGGGATGGCATCTGAAATGTAAATAAAATATCCAATTTAAAAAAAAAAAAGAAGAAGCAATGTATTCACGATGTGTTTCCAGAGATGATGTGTTTTCAGAGTCTGAGGTCTCTGGCCTAATCCTTGATGGCTTCATAGTATGAAGGCGTTATTTGGAAGTGGTAAAAGGTGAAAGGTGGAACCTAGCTGAAGGAAGCATGTCACTGGGCTGTCCTTAGAGGCTGTCTGTCCTTGAGAGCTATTCAACACACTCCCTTCTCTGCTTCCTGCCCACTGAGATGGAGGATGGTCCGCCATGCCTTCCCTGCCATGATGGACTGATTCCTCCAAAACAAGGAGCAGAAAGAAATCTTTCTTCCAATGAATTTGCTTCTGGTATATCTTGATCACGGTGATAAAAAAGTATCAGACACGGGGACTGGAGCCGTTGTTCAGTAAGAACACTCACTACTCTTCAGAGGACTGAGTCCAAATCCTAGCATCCAGGTTGGACCACTCACAACCCCAGCTCCAGAGGCTCTAACAACCCCTTCTAACCTCTCCAAGCACTTGCACATACACAGCATACATAAACACACATGAATCTTTCTCAAAGTAGCTAATATACAAAAGAATTATAAATTCTTGCTAGCTGTATAAAAGAGATACAATCCAGGTATTTTATTTACAAACTGTAAGCCTAGATTGGACAGGTTTGGAGCTATTTTAACTTATATCCCAGGCATACATCCCTTATTACTTGCTGTTTCTCCTGGCCATGTGCTCACGGTCCATCTCTTCTCAGGGCGGCCTCCTCCTCTTTCTGTGTCCTTTCTCCTCCTTCTTCTCCTCTTCTTCCTTTTCCTCTTCCTCTCCCTCCTCCTCTTCCTCCTTCTTCTCATTCCCTCTCTGCATGCAACTGCTCCCCTCGCCACTACCACCAGGTAACTGATAACCCATCTACTTCCATCTACTAGCTAAACACAGATCTTAGCCTTTTATTGACTGTGGGGAGCAAAGTTACATAGCCTCACTTGGTGTATGTGAGGATCTCCTCACTGGGAGCAACCAGATCTTGGGGTACAGAATTTAGCAGAACTGGACCAGCCCCTTTCACTAATACAGCTACTTAAACAGCAACACTCGCACCCTGCAACTTACAGCTGAAAGATGAGAACAGTCTTTCTCGTTCTGCTATGTCTCCTCACATGAAGAATCAATAGCAATTTTAGAGAAAGAATACAGTTGTCATGGGGTGGGGGGAATGGAGTTATTTTACAGTTCATTAGGCAAGTTAATTCAGCTTTCCAGCTAGGACCTGATGCTTCAGGTCACTGTCTGGCCACTCTGCCCCATGCTGTCCCCAGCTGGAAGTACTTAAGAGTACTGAGAAGAAAGTGATGGGGCGATGGTCCGCAAAGTGTTTGCTGTGAAAACATAAAGACCTGAGTTTGAGGCCCCAGAACCCACAGGAAACATTTGAGTGCAAGGCTAGCAACATGACCCCGCCCGTAAAGGCATGCGCCACCAAGCCTAACAACCAGGGTTCAATTCCCGAGGCCCACGCAGTTGAAGGAAAGCACCAACCAAATTTTCCTTGACCTCCACATCCTTGCCATGGCATGTGCACATGTCCATCCATCCATGAAAACATGAACACATACACAGACACATACATACATACATACACACACACACACACACACACACACACACACACACACAAAACAATGAAATAAATGTCTTTTTTTTTAAAGGCTGAGTAGACTGGCACATATACCCACCTCACTAAGGAGGCAGAGACAAGAGAAATCCTGGGGCCTGCTTGTTGGGCCAGTCCAGCCAAATTTGTGAGGTCCAGTTTCAGTGGGAGATCCTGTCTCAAAAAACAGAAAGTGGTCAAAGTTTGATAGTGACCTGATTTACACACACATTGATACACATGCAAGCAAGCAAATGTATACACATTACAAACAAAAAGAAATTGGCTCCCTCAAGGTCAGAGCTCTGAAATAACTGGTATCCAAGAGAATTCTGGGCATTGTCATGCAGTCTGGGAGGAGGCGGTGTTAGTAAGCACCACCAAACAGCAACCTTAGATCTCTAACCTGTATAAAGAGAAAATGGGGGCTGTCACTGGATGCACATGTCTGCTCTGCACAGGTCTTGAGAGCAGGATCGTCAGGGCTAGTTGACATCTTATAGAGCTGATAGTCTAGGCAGGCAGAGACAGGCAAGGGTTAGCAGAACATTTCTCTCCTGAACTGCCTGGGACTCCAGGCTCCCACTGCCTCAGGGTAACTTAGTAAGCCAACTGTTTATCTATGGGGTCGGGGGAGGCTGGTAAAAGCATCTCTATAAATTCAATTATTGAAAAATACACACGTTCCTTGTTTCAATGACAGAGGCTCATGCTCCCTAGAGTGTCTTGATGCCAGAGCCATTGATGAACCAACCTGTCTCCATCTTGAGCGTAAAAACCACCTTATAGTAAAGGCAAACTAGATTCATTCCTGTTTGTGAAAATCTCTGTTTGGCAAGGATTGGACTGTGCCCCACCTGTAACCTTAACTACAAATGATTCTGTGCTGCAACCATGTCTTTGTTTAAAAGGTTGCTATGACCACCCATGGTTTCACATGTCTTTGTTTCAGGAGGTTGTTAGGATCAATTATGTCTTTGTTCCGCTTCTGTAGCCCCACCTATTTGCCTGCCCCATTTGGAACCTCCCCCCTCCCAATCTGGAAGCTCCCTATCCCTGAGCTATAAAAGACCTTATTGTGGTGGTTTGAATATGCTTGGGCCATGGGAAGTGACACTATTAGAATGTGTGACCTTGTTGAAATAGGTGTGACCTTATCGGAGGAAGTGTGCCACTGGGTAGGTGGGCTTTGAGGTCTCCTAGTGTTCAAGCTCAGCCCAGGTCAGAAGTGAGCTTCTTCCTGCTGCCTTCAGATCAAGATGTAGAACTCCAGCACCATGTCTGCCTGTAGGCTGTGTAAGACCCCCCCCCCCACGAAGGGAGGACCTCCCTCAAGCCTCAGGAATTCGAGGCCACCCAAAAACTCACAAGACACTATTCCTGATGCAACAGCAAGAGGTATATTTCGGGGGGCAGTCGACTGAGGCCGAGACTTGTGACCCACTTGTGGACTGGTAGTGGAGGGTTTACATAGAGCAGAACCACAAACCAAGGGGGGTGAGGGGGTTACCAAGGAAACATAACATAAAAATAGCGGAAAATTCCAGAGGAACCCAACCTAAGTGAGTCAGGGTCATGTGGAAAACACTCTGTATACTCATTCTTCTCAAAAATGTGGTCTTGCCCTGTCACTTGCTCAACTATTTCTCAGTTGCTCTGGACATGGCCCTGCCCTGTCATCGTGGTCACTAGTTTCTCAGAACCACCTAGATGACACCTTTGTGGTTAGCCGGTTCCTGAAACCGGCTAGTCTACATTTTTAGCTTGCTTTAGAGAAAATTTTCCATGTCCTTTAAAGTGAGGCCTAAAGAAAAGCCTATACACATTTTATAAAATGATTTTTATAATTTTTCACTCTACAGCTGTCATGCTTCTTCCATGATGATAATGGACTGGACCTCTGAAATTCTAAGCCAGTCTCAATTAAGTGTTTTCCTTTATAAGAGTTGCCTAGGTCAAGGTGTCACTTCACAGCAATAAAACCCAACCAAGACATTTATCTTCCCCATATCTAAGGCTGACCTTTTAACCCTGCCTTGGGGGAGACAGCTCATGCACTCAAATAAAAAAGCTTGCTTTACTTAATTTGGCCATGATAATTCAGGTCTGTGGTCTTTCTCCTTGCACCTTTGGTATTAGCAGCAGAAAGCAGGCTCTTGCTTCCCCCTGGGGCTCACCACGCTGGCACTCTCGGGAATTTACTTCCAGCAGACAGAGATGGCTCAGGTACCAGTGTTGTGTCAGCAGAGGTGACCAGTCCTTTGAGTTTGCCCGTTTCCTTTCATCTGTGAGTCCACCTGGACAAAGGTGGTGAAAGATAGAAAAATCTAAGTTGACCCCCTGAACCTTACTCTTAAAAGCAAAGACAAAAAAAAAAAAAAAAAAAAAAACAAAAAAAAAAAAAAACAAAACCTGTAAGTAAAACAATTTGGTGCCTCAGTCTCAGGAAATTAGCTGACCATTCGAACAGATGGCCCTAACTAAACAAGCCCTAAGATTAATGGTGTCAGGATGCTATGGGCCTGAGATTAGCCTGGCTGTGCTTTGAACTAACAGCCCTGAGACAGTTGGTGCCAGGATGCTAAAAGTTTGGGATAAGCCTGACCTCCTAAACCAGAGCCCATGATAGATAGTGTGAAACAAGTCCGAAATAGCCAATTATAAAGTGACTCACCATCCATCTTAAGAATTTGAGATCAAATATATCGATGACATAGTGACCTGTTCCCCCTCCTTCCCCCTTCCCTAACTCCACCCCCACCTGGTTTGTAGTTTCCCCCCTTAAATACTGTAAGAATTCTTTTGTTCGAGGCTGAACTCCTCTACCCCTACATGGGATATGAGTGAAGGAGGCCCTAGCTAGCTAGGTTTTTTTTGTTTTTTTTATTTTTTAATAAACCTCTTGCGATTGCATCGAGTTGTATTTCTCGTGAGTGATTTGGGGTGCATCTGCAGTTCTCCACGGATCGTGAGGTCCTTTTTGGTTGGGCTTTACAGTGGAAGGGTCCACGATTTGCAGAAGAATGATACCCAGGACTCAAATAGTATGTACATGTGGGGAGTTTTATGCTGCAGAAGTCCAGCATGCTGGGGTCTCCCATTATCAAGATAGAGAGACAACCAAGTGAGCTCGCAGGCCCGATTTAAAGCACACTAGGGGAATCCCTGGGGGTAGGTGGGCTTTAACTTACTCTATCTCTAGGCTTTCCAGAACCATTACCCAGATGTAGTGGCTGGAAACTATTGCTGAGGAATCCTGGGGGCTTTTCTAGTAACTGACTTGACTGGGCTTGCAGGGACTTGCCCAGTTCTTAGGCCTAGTCTCCTAACTTGCCAACTTGAAGCCTGTCGTGGAATCATCCTGTCTCGTCGAACTGTGACAGTTTATAGAAGATAGAGTTTATTTGGGCTTATGGTTCCAGGGGGGGAGTCCATGATGGCACACTGAAGGCATGGTGACTGGAGCAGGAAGCTGAGGGCTCACATCTTGAGCCACAAGCAGGATGCAGAAAGATCAAATTAAGAACAGCATGTGGCTTTTTAAGCTATAAGCCCACCCCTAGTGACACACTGCCTCTCTAATGTCACCACCAACTGGGGACAAAATACTGAAACATCTGAGCTTGTGGGAGACTTTCTCACTCAGAACATCACATTCACCATGGTGGAGAATAACCAGGAACATTAGGCTAGAACAAACTTCCTCTCAGACCCTGCTTTTAGTCAGGGTATTTTATCACCGTAAAAGAAATGACACCAGGACTCTACCCAAGATTTCTGAGTAGCCTGGGGCATCACCATCTGAAGGACACCTCAAAGGGAGTCTACATGGTCCCTTTCTGTTCTGACCCAGTATTCGTTACTTTTGTATCTCGGTGGCTGCAAAACCGGAGAGACATTTACAGGTGAAAGACTTATTTCTGCTCATCGTTTCAGACAATTTTAGTCCACTATGGTGGGGGGAGGGCGCTCTTATAGCAGATGGCTATAAGAGTGTGCAGCAGGAGCTGGCTCACATCATGGTGACCAGGAAGCAGAAAGGGAGCTGGCAACCAGGTTCTGGTATAACCTTCAAGGTCCCACCCCTAGTGACTCATTTTCTCCAGTCAGGTCCCACCTCCTGAAGGGTTCATATCCTTCCAGGAGAGTGCCATCTGCAAGGGAACAAATATTCAAAATGCCAGCCTTCAAATTCAAATTCACATCTTAACAGATTTAGATTCAAATCCTAACAGATTCAGACTCAAACCCTAATGGGTCCTAAAACCTCTCCTCACTTGGGTGCTTGCTGAGGGGAAGGGATTGTGACGGTTAGTGTTGATTGTCAGATTAACAGGATATAAAATCAGGAGACAAGCCTCTGGGCCTGCCACTGGAGGTCTGACTAGACTAAGTCAACCAAGGTTAACCTCTCTCCGCTTCCCTCTCCTCCTCCCCCTCCCTGCTTCCTGACTGTGGATACACCTGACCAGCCACCTCCCACTCCTGCCTTCCCAGTGAGCCAGAACAGGTAACCCTTCATTCCCTAAACTACTTTTGTCTGGTGGGTTTTTGTTTGGTGGCTTATCACAACATCAGGAAAACAGAGGCAGAGGAGCTCACACCCTGTGGGTCCCTTAAGGCCTCACAACAAGGGAACTCTGATCATCTGCAGACCCAAAAAAAGATGACCCCCCCCCCAGGGACAAGTCACCAGGAAATGTAAGGGCCGCATGACCTCTGCACCCTCCCTGATCTACTTCCAGATGAATTTACATCAATCCCTTTCCTGCTCCAGGCACATGTTCTCTGTAGATGACTTGGCAGAGAATGATCTGAGTAACCCCCTGGTCAGAAGCTGGGTGAGGGTTAACAGGAGCAGCACACAGAATCGGAGTCAGAGAGAGACACATTTTCAAAGACTTGATAAATAAATTAGCGCTCATGTTTAATTCAAAGCCACCCTGCTGCCTTCAGAGAACACCAAGAAGAGGTGATCTTTCAATTAAAACAGCTCCAAGGGGCTTCTGCCCCCTCTCCTGGGGCTTTCTGGCCTCTCTCCATGACCACTCCCACACCACCACACCACCCCTGACCTGCTTGAACCTCCTGCATTCCTGGAAGACAGGCTGGTTGTGTGAGCTAGTATGATAGTGTCCAGGCTCAGTCCCTGAGCGACCCTTCCTTTCTCACCACGCACAGGTAGATCTAGGAGCCCAGGGAGATGGCTCAGCTGTTAAGAGCACATGCTGCTTTCCAGGAGGACTCAGGCTTGGTTCCCAGCATCCATATCTGGCACTGGTGCACACACACACACACACACACACACACACACACACACACACGGCAATTGTTTTTCCTTCTTCCTTTTTTAGTATTTGTCATTGGTAACAATTACACACTTTATGTCTTGAGTACATCTCTTCCCCACAGTAGAAAGTCTCGCACGTGTGACTAGAACCCAGACTCCTCTGGTCACAGCTGGATCTCAAGGTCCCAAAATAAAGCATGTGTATAATAAATACTTGTGGGGCTGGGGAGTAGCCTGAGTTCAATCCCAGAGCTCATGAAAATAAAATGAATAAGCTTTAAAAAAAAATTAGAAACTGTACATAGTGGCCATGAGGGAGGGAACACAGACATGGACACACACACACACACACACACAACACAGGGCTGGGCAGACAGGAGGATCTCTGGGGTTCACTGGTCAGCAAATCTAATTATTTGGTGAGTTCTGGGCCAGTACTAGACCTTGTCGCAAAGGTAGATGGCATATGAGGAATAACAACTGAGATTATCCTCTGACCTCCCATGGGTACATGCACACAAGTGCACACACATGAACATGCACACATCCACACATGTACACACACAAATATTTGTGGGCTGAGGTTGGAAGACAGTGTATTAGTTGGTTTGCTCTTGCTATAACAAAATGACGGAGGCTGGGTATTTTGTAAAGGAAAGCTGTTCACCTTATTCAAGGTTCTGGAGGTTTGGCAGTCTAGAGTGAAAAATTATAAAGACGATTTTATAAAATATATACAGGCTTTTTCTTTACCCCTAGACCTGAGCAAAAGAATGCAGGTTCCAGAAAGCAGAACTGAATGTAAGATTTCAGGCCTCTGCTGCCCCAGGATACATTCTGGGAGGAGGACATTATCCTGAGTCAAAGGACACTTGCTAGATTAACATTCCTCAAGCCTCAGAGAAGAGAACCCACCTGTGGGTGGGGAAGGCCCAAAGCAGGAAGACACATTCCTGACCACAAAAAGATGCAAGTCATCTAGGTGGGGATGGGAAGCTAGTAGCCTCGATGACAGGGCAAGTGACAGGGTAACAACTGAGAAATAGTTGGGCAAAGTGACAGGGCAACAACTGAGAAATAGTTGAGCTAGTGACAGGGCAAGACCACATTTTGAAAAGAATGAGTATACAGAGTGTTTTCCACGTGACCCTGATTCACTTAGGTTGCGATCCTCTGGAATTCTCCACTATTTTTATTGTTATATTTCCTTAGCAACCTTTCACCCCCTCCTCACTCTCCAGGTTTGTGGTTTCCCCCTTTAAAAACCCTTCTCAGACTGACTGGCTTTGTCAATTCAACTCCTGCATGAGTGAACCGAATTGACCTTGGCTAGCCAACTCTCCCTAATAAACCTCTGCTGATTGCATCCAGGTACGGTGTCTTGCGATTTTGGGGTGGCTGTGATTTCCCGAGACTTGAGTAAGGGTCTCCCGAGTTTGGGGGTCTTCAACAGTATGGCTGTGTTTCTGCTCTACCTCTGGTGACATCAATATGGTGGATATCATGATGGAAAGAATTCATAGGGGACATCATACCTCGAAACAGGAAGCCAGAGGCATTCGGGACCAGGGTCAGTATTTTGATGAGAACTCATTCTTAAGAAACTCACCAGAGTTCTGTGATAACCACATGAACCCCTGCAGAGGCTGATGCTCTCAGCAGCAGTAGGATGTGGTCCAGAGACCCCAGAGCTGGGCCATAGGTGAAGACAGTACAGGGTGAGCCAGTCTAAAGCAGAGCGAAGGGGAGATTTTAATATAGAATTAATCACTGGGTTAGTAGGAAGAAGGACACTCAGAGAAAGAATATGACACACATGTGCACATACTCACACCTACACACAATAAATAAAACAAATGAAAATCCTGTGACAACCGGGATGTGGGGAGGTGGCCAGTCAGGAAGTGTCTGTCTTGCAAGCTTGAGGACCTGAGTTTAATCCTTGAAATACACACCAAAAGCCAGGCGTGGATGGCATGAACTTCAGTCCCAGTGCCAGGGAAGCAGAGACACGTGGATTTCCTGGGGCTCACTGGCTGGCCAGTCTAACCAGGCAAGGCCCCAACCAGTGAGAAATCCAGTCTCAAAGAGCAAAGTAGGTGGCTTTATAGGAATAGTGCCAGCAGTTGGCCTCTGGCCTCTGGCATGCACACACACATGCACATGCCTGCTCCTTCGTACATACACACATCACAAGGTTAATCAAGGGCCAGATGGCTCAGTGGTTACGAGTATTTGCAGTTCTTCCAAAGGACCCAAGTTCGGTTTCCAGGATCCACATTTTGTGGCTCGCATTCACCTGCAACTCCAGCTCCAGGGCGTCTGACACCCTCTTTCTGGCCTCCATGTGGCATACATGCTCACATAGACAAATACATACACATAAATAAAAATAATTATTAAAGGTCAATTAGGAGTCCAGGAAGATGGCCTTGTGGCTTATGCAGACATAAGGACCTACATTCAAATCCTCAGCACCAGTGTAAAAAAGCCAAAACATGGCTTCAAGTGCTTGTATCCCCAGCCTTAGTGGGACAGAGACCAGAGCATATCAGGAATCCACTAAGACAGTCAGCCTAGCCAAAATAGGGAACTTCCATTCAGTGAGAGACCCTGTCTCAAAGCAGTAAGGTAGAGAGCAATAGAAGACACCCCAGTCTTTCTCAGGCCTCTCCACACCCATATGAGTATAAACACCTACATAATTATATGCATACAACAACACACACATAATTAGTCTTTAAAAAGTATTTCTGAGAATCAGAATCCCAGAAGAATGTCACATTAGCCAGAGTCTACACCAGCCCAGCATCATGCTGGCCTCTGGGTATTATGGATAGACTCTCTTGAGTGGTCCTCACTAATGTTACCAATGGGCCAACCTAGGCACCTCAGGATAAAGTCAGCTGTCCCAGATGGCACCATTTGCCCTGGGTATAAGTGGGACAGCACCTGAACCTGGGAATGGTATTTCTGGAGTAGCTAGCCTGAGCTACTTTCATTGTTGTTTTTCAGATAGGTGTTCACTATGTAAGCAAGGCTACCTTTGAACTTGTAATCCTCCTACCTCAACTTCCCCAGTGGTCTGAATACAAGTAGGCACCATCACACTCAAACCAAGTCACTCTTTCTGAAGGGAGATGGCACCCGTGTGATTAGTTACCATGTACTTTAGGTGGCAAAAATCAGACCCAGTGATTTAAAAAGGAAAGAAAGAAAGAAGGAAGGAGAGAGGGGAAAAGGGAGGAAGGAAGGAAGGAAGGAAGGTAAAGAGAAAGACAGAAAGGAAAGAAATAAAGAGAGAGAAAGAGAGAGAAAGAAAAAGGAAAGAAAGAAGGAGAGAGAGACAAAGAAAGAAAGAAAGAAAGAAAGAAAGAAAGAAAGAAAGAAAGAAAGAAAGAAAGGTAGGTTAGCATTCCTTGTGGGCTGAGATTAAAATAAGTTCTGAATCAATATCTTCAGTTTGAAACCTGCTCCTCTGTATTTGCCAAAAACAGATCCTAATTCCCAGGGGAGATATCCTCAGCGAGTGGGTCCCAGTGCCAACATTTAGCAGGCTTGATGTGACTTAATCCCCTGAGCAATCATGACATTTTTAATCCTGATTTTTCCTCTTACAGAAGGGAGGTTCCATAGGTTGAGCAATCCAGTCATCTTGCCAGCGAGCACTGGTGTCAGGAATACACCCCCAGCCTTAGACGTATGCTCTTTCTGCTGTCATCCACCGACTACGACATTAGTCATCACTCCTGTGGGCTAATCCTGACTGTCAGCCTGACAGAACTTAGAATCACCTAGGAGACACACCTCTGGGCTGTCTGTGGGAGAGTTTCCAGAAAAGTCTAACTGAAGAGGGAACACCTATCTGAAGGTTAGCGGCCCCAGTTCCCACCAGCTGGGGTCATTGACTGAATGAAAATGAGAAAGTGAGGTGAGCATCTCTCTCTGCTTCCTGACTGTAGGTAGATGCCATGGCTGCAGGCTCCTGTTGCCCTGCCCTCCCCACCATGATGGACTGTTCCTTCAAACACGAGCCAAACAAACCTTCCCTTCCTTAAGTTGTTCTCTAATTTTTTTATGTTTTTAAATATTTATTTTCCTCCAGCACCATGCCTGCCTGCATACTGGCCATGCTTCCTGCCATGATAATAATGGACTGACCCTCTGAACCTGTAAGCCAGCCCCAGTTATATGTCGTCTTTATGAGAGTTGCTGTGATCATGGTGTCACTTCACATAACAGAAACCCTAACTAAGGTAGTGTGTGTGTGTGTGTGTGTGTGTGTGTGAGAGAGAGAGAGAGAGAGAGAGAGAGAGAGAGAGAGAGAGAGAGAGAGAGAGAGATCAGGTGCCTGCAGAAGCCAAAAGAAGGAGTCAGATCCTCTGGAGTCAGGGTTGCACATGGTTGTGATTCACCTGATGTGGATGTTAGGAACTGAACTCAGGCCCTCTGGAAGAGCAGCAAGCGCTCTTAACAACCAAACCATTTCCCACTTAAGTTGCCTTTGTCAGATTTTTGTCGCAACAAGAAATATAAGCACTGTAACTGCGTCATCATCAGCGTAACAATTAATAGGCATTTGCTGTGTGCTGTTACAGGTCTCACTTTGTTTGATCTCAATTAAAGTGTCAGGAGATAAATAATATCTTTATTTCTATTTTAAAGTCTTTTTAATGATGAACACTGCAGTTTGCTAGGGGTGTTTTTAATATTGTTGCTGTTATTTTGACACCCATTGGGTTTAGTTGAGGTTGCCTGTGTGAGTCTGGGTGGGGGTTCTTCACAGAAGCACACACAATGTACCAGTAGCTACACCACTGACGGAACTAACTCCCCTTCTGCTCCAGCTCAGTCTCTCTGTTGCTGTGAGAAACACTGACCAAAGACAACTAGGGAGGAGAGAGATTAATTGATAACTCAGTGGAAGTTAGTTTCAATGCTTGCCTAAGGAAAACCAGCCAATAATAATTGCTATATTAAACGAGCTAATTACTTTATAAAATAATCATCCTAGGGTGAGTAGCTCATGATGCCATTTAAAAATCCAGATTGCTTCTACTTCCTGCTCTGCCATCTTTGGCATTATGGCATTAAGTTCCTGCCCACAACATGGCTGCTATGATTCTGGTATTGGGCCAATATTCTAGGCAGAGTGCAGAGAGAAATGTGAATGGCAGATTCTGCCCTCACGTCTCTTCTCAGTCCTTTGTGCTTATATCAGATGGCCAAAACTGGAACCACCCTTGGCCACACCCAGCTACAAAAGATGTCAATAAATGATTTAACTTTCCACACTCTTTGGAAAGGGAACACAAAGGCCTTTGAGACAATTCACCCAGGAAGGTCCTTCTCATGCAAGCAAGCACGAGGATCTGAATTTGAATCCCCAGCACCCACAGAAAAAGCCAGGCACGGTGCCATTTACCTTATTCATCCCAGGGATAGGGAGGCAGAGGCAGCTACATCATTGCAGTGTGCTGGCCGGCCAACCTGGGTGAGCTGATGAACTCTGAGTTCACCAGGAAACTCTGTCTCAAAAGATAAAGTGGAAATCAATTACAGAAAATATCTGATGTTGACCTGTGGCAAGCACATGCACACACACACATACATACACAGACATACAAACATAACACACCACACACACATACCATACATACACACATAACACACCACACATACACACACATACATACATAACACACCACACATGTACACACATACACACATAACACACTACACACACATACACACATAACACACCACACACACACATACACACACACATACACACACACATACATACATAACACACCCACACATGTACACACATAACACAATACACACACACACACACACACACACACACACACCAGGCAAGTGGGGCTGGGAATGGCTCCATATATCTAATTCTCTCTGTCTCCCAGAGATAGATAGATTTGACAGCATCAATTCAAAAGTGACCTTGCACAAGATATTTATTTGAATTTCAGTTTATTCATCTGAAAAATGAAGACAATAACGACATTCATCCTCCCTAGGATGCAGCGCCTGGTATACAGCGTGTATTTAATAAACAGTAAATAGCGTTATCGTTATTATAATGGGGAAACAATATTTACATAAAAAGGCAGGCAGCATTAATGCATTTCTGGAAAATTACTGAATGATCCCAAATCACATAGAAATATATTTCCCCCAACCTACAATAAATAAATAAGTAAATCCCACAGAGCTAGCTCAGGATATAAGTTGAAGAGGCTGAAGCGGGGACCAGAATGTGATAATGTGTTTTTCTTCTGGGACTTGTCAGGGGAACACCATGGAGAATAAACAGTGCAGAGGGCAGGTTTGACCCCTGAGTCCCAGAGGCCATAGTCAAGAGTCCATCTGGCCCAGGCTTTACAGAACAGTGATCCCCTCAGACCTACCCTGGTCTCTCTTCTCCCTTGTGGGGCTGGGACCCTGTACCATCCACATTTACTCTCTGGGACAGTTTTGCTGTTGTTGAGACAGAATCTTGTCATGTAGCCTAGGTAGCCTCAGCCTCTTGATTGCTGGGATGACAGACGTGTGTGTGTGTGTGTGTGTGTGTGTGTGTGTGTGTGACATCTTCATAGATGTCAGAGGACAGCTTTGGGCTGTCCCACTTTATTTATTTATTTATTTATTTATTTATTTATTTATTTGGTGTGTGTGATAATGTTTGCAAGTGCGTTTGCTTATTTTTGTGGGTATAAGTAGGTACACTGGTACCACAACTTACATGAAGGCTGTTAGGGGACAATTTTTGGTGAAGTTCTCATTTTTCCACCTTTTCTGAGACAGGCTCTTTTCACTAGGGTATTAGCAAGCATTTTATCTGTTGAAACATTTTTTCAGCTCCCCTACCCCTATTAAAGACAGGGTCTCTCACTAAACCTGAAAGTTCAGGCAGTAGGCTAAACTGGCTGTGTAGCAAGTTCCAGGGATCTTCCTATTCCCACCCTGGAATTAAAGTGAGCACCACCACAGTGAGCTTTTTATGTGGAATCCAGGGATCAAACTCAGGTCCTCCTGACTGTGCGGCAGGTGTGTTACCAACTAAACTATCTCCTCGGCCCCTGGATGCCTGTTTTTTTGTCAGTGATTGAGCAGGAGTATGAAAATAAAACTGGAGCCTATTGAGAATTGATGCCTCTGTGTGTGCTGCTACGTGTCTAGCCTCCTCTACCTCCTGCTGCTGACAGGCATGCCTCGCCCACCACAATGGACTGTGTGCTCTGAAACCACAGACCAAAATAAACCTCTGCCCTCTTGAGTTGCTTCTGTCTGTTATCTGAGCACGTCCATGCGACAAACTAATAATATACTGTGATGGGTAATGCTGGTTGTCAACTTGACAGGGTCTAGAGTCACCTAGGAGACACACCTCTGGGCATGCCTGTGAGGGAGTTTCTAGATTAGGTTAATTGAGGTGTAAATGCGGGTGACACCATCCCTGGGATCCTGAACTCAATAAAAAAGAGAAAGTGAGCTGAGTACTAGGATGCACCACTGTGTTTCCTGTCTGCATGTGCCATGTGACCTGCCTCACACTGCAGATGCTATGCCTTCCCTTCCATCATGTACCACGAGCCCAAACCAACTCTTCCTCTCTTAAGTTGATTTTGTCAGGCATTTTTGCCCAGCTGTTATGGTATGTATATGCTTGGCCCAGGGAGTGGCACTCTTAGAAGATGTGGCCTTGTTGGAGTAGGTGTGTCGCTGTGGGTGTGGGCTTTAAGACCCTTGTCCTAGCTGCCTGGAAGTCAGTATTCTGCTAGCAGCCTTCAGATGAAGATGTAGAACTCTCAGCTCTTCCTGCACCATGCCTGCCTGAATGCTGCCATGTTCCTGCCTTGATGATAATGGACTGAACCTCTGAACCTGTAAGCCAGGTCCAATTAAATGTTGTCCTTTATAAGATTTGTCTTGGTCATGGTGTCTGTTCACAGCAGTAAGGCCCTAACTAAGATACACGGCTTCAGGAAGTGAACATATCACATGTTGACTTCCACCTCTCATATCCACCAACCATCTCAAGTTCTTAGCCCAGAGTTGGTTTTCTGGAGGTCCCAGCCAGAGAGATGTCAGACGTGCCTCTGGATTCCAAGCTTCTATCTGCTGTCCGTGGAAGCCCAGGTCCTTCAGAAGTCTGGCTATGGTTTGTGCACAGAGGTTATGGGTTGTGTGACTTTTCCTGGGGAGACGTAAACAAACATCTACTCATCCCAGATATGAAACTGATGATCAAAATAACAATGCCACCAAAGTCCAATTTGGCGAACCAATGACTTTATTGGGGTGATATAGAAATATGAGTGTGGTGGTTTGAATAAGAATGCACTTCCCCCACCTCAGTCCTACAGATTCAAAGTGTAGCACCTCCATCACACAGGGTGACATCAGGATATCCCAGAGTAATCCTGGTGAGGATTCAGCACTGACAGTGCAGCAGAAGCCCGAGGCCTCAAAACAGAGCAATGACTCACTGCAATGAACATTTGCAAGTCAAGATGTGTGGACAAAAGGGTATTCTGTGGGACAGACTATAGCTTCCACAACAGGATGGTGTTTGTCTGTTTGTTTGTTCGTTTTGTTTTTTATTTTTCTTTCTTATTTTCTTTGGTGGGTGAGGTTGCAGGAGTGGAGGGAGGATATGAAGGGACAAGGAGATGAGTGGGATTGAGGTGCTTGATATGAAATTCACAAAGAATCCCCTCCCCATAGGCTCATATATTTGAATGCTTAGTCATCAGGGGGTGGTACTACTTACTTGGGTTGGCCTGGTTAAGGTACAGTGGGTATTCCTTGCTAGAGGAAATGTCCCATAGTGGGGGGAGGGGGAGGTTTCAAGAGCTCAAGCCAGGCCCAGTCTTTCTCGTTCTCTCTCTCTCTCTCTCTCTCTCTCTCTCTCTCTCTCTCTCTCTCTCTCTCTCTCTCTCCTGCCTGCAGATCCAGTTATAGAACTGCTCCACCATCATGTCTGCCCACCTGTGTCCCCACCATGACAATAATGGACTAAACTTCTAAAACTGTAAGCCAGCCCCAGTTAAATGTTTTCTAAGAGTTTCTGTGTTCATGGGTGTTAACGGCATGCAGGGTTTATTGCTGGTCACTACCATTGATGTGTAGTCTCTTTTTTGTGTGTGTGGCCTCCATAGATCTCAGAACTATGAGAACTAGCCTTGGCTTGCTTTTTAGACTCAGCTAAAGCCAAGTGATATTTTCAAGTCCCTTGTTAAGCAAAGTGTGAACAAAGAGAGTTTACTTGTTGAAGTATGAGATTTTACTCACCGAATTGCTTCTACTCTGTCCAGTCCTTTTTCCTTCCCCAAGCACAAGACATTCTTCCACTTAGGTCTTCTCATCTTCTACACTCTTGAATGAGTCTTTTCAGGGCCTGTCTGCTGTTGGATGGAGTCAATGATTGATGGGCTGTTCACCAGAGTGACCATGACAAGATACGGGGGCCTGAGTTATATAAGAAAGATGGCTGAGAAAGCCAGAGAGAACAAGCCAGTAAGCAGCATTGATCCATGGCCTCTACTTCAGTTTCTGCCTCTCTCAGTAATGGTCTATGGTCTGCTGGTCTGTGTACCATACGCTATCTGTAGAGATCTTCTGTGGAAATCTTCAGGGCTCTGATCCAGCCAGAATGGCCAAACAGTTGCACTCTCCGAAGGAGAGAGGAAGTCAGTCTTTGGTGATGCATGGTGGGCGGGCCGGGTACAAGCCGGGGAAGGGGAGTCAGATCTGGGTGAGCTGCCGGTCTCCTTTGCAGCTGCTACTGCTCTGGAGTGGTGCTGTGTGATGGATAGGAGCCAAGGTTGGGGTCACCAAGCAGGAAGTAACCTATATGACAGATGCTCTCAGACAATCTTTGATGAAATAAGTCTCATGTGGTGCTTTATTCCTTGTGGACAGGGTCTTATGTACATTTTGGGGTGGGTGGGGTCTAAAATCAGATGCTTTCCATTGGCTTGGTCTGAGATGTTAGGGATGCCTCATCTGAATATGGAGGGGCTTCAGGCACTGCCCCTACATGACTGACTGTTACAATCCTCTCCGTGGGGGTGTCATGGTCACATGTTCCAGGACAGGAAGGAACATGGTCAGGAGTAGGTCTGAGGGACTGAGGTTTCTGAATCTAACTTGACCTTACCAAGTTTTCTGGCACAGTCCACTGCCCCACAAAGGCCTGTAAGCTAAAATAAACTCTCTTGTCCTCAAGCTGGGTTTGGTCTTGGTGTTTACCATAGCAACAGAAACCAAATGAGCAGAGTCTCTCAACGCCCAAGAAAAGAGGCAGGTAGACTGAAGACTCTCGCCTGTCTGAACTGCCTGCAAGTCGTATAGAGAGCGCCAGGATTCCACCTTCTGTGAGCTGCCTCCTACACTAGGGTGGGCTTCAGTGATGCGGCTGCCTCTGGGTCTTCCCTGTTCCTGTAAGTCTCCCTCCACTCATTGTCTTACTCGGTGTTCTATTGCTGTTTAGATGGATTAGTGAAACTTTCATCACAGATGGTTGTGAGTTGCCCAACATGGTTGCTGGGAACAGAACTTGGGTCCTCTGCAAGAGGATACAGACATTTTTGACTGCTGAAACATCTCCAGCCCAAGGAGATGCGATTTTTATGAGTCATCCACCACCCATACTGAGGTGAGCTTGTTGTGATGCAGTTGCCTTTGAGTCATCCAGCCTCTTTGTACATAAACCCAACAAACTCATCAAGTTGGACTTTCGTAGATTCTCTATTGTGGTCTATCATTGATTCTCTATCTGGGGTGAGTAGATATTTGTTCCCATCTCTCCAGGAGAAGTCACAGGACAGGAGGACATCTCACTCTCAAAACAGAAGAGAATGATCGTAGCCAATGGATATGCTTCCTTGCCAAACAGAAGGATGGAAAGTCAATTCCCAAGGAGCCCTAAGTGTATTTAATAATTAAGCGAATGCTCCAGAAGGCAGATGTGTGCTCACTAGATTCTTAGAGAACAAACCATTTTTTTGTCAGGTTAATCCTGGGAGGAGATTTTTCCAAAACTGAAAACTGATGAGATCTGAGGTAGCCAGGTTTTAAGTGCAAGCATATGGAACACCAGCATGATTATACGTGCACACCCATAAATTGCATGCAGAGCTGAGAGTGGGCTTTCAGAAACAAATGCAAAACAAGAATGGAGCTGAGGAGATAGCTCAGTAAGTAAGTGCTGTTGCTCTGCAAGCATGAGGACCTGAGTTCAAATCCCCAGTATCCATGTAAAAGGTCAGACATGGTAGTGTGCATATGTTCCCTGTGTGGGTGGAGCCTTTAGGGGTGCAGACAGTCTGATTCCAGGAAGTCACTGGCTGGCCAGCCTACCTATGAAAGCAACTTCCCATTCAGTGAGAGACAGTGTCTGAAAGATAGAAAGTGGAGAGAGAACAACAGAAAAAAAAATATCCAAAGTCCTGCTCTGGCCTCTGCACAAATGTACACACCTGCATATTCATATTCATGAACCATATGCATACATCATACCTTTATATAAAATTTTAATTAATTTTTTATTTTTAAAAAATATGTAACTTAAACATGTGAAAGCCACAGCGACAAAGACATCCTGGGTCCACAAACAGAGATCTGGACCTAGTGTGTTACTGTTTGGTTTTATCCCATGTTATTATTCCTTTTAAAATCATCTGTGTGTGTGTGTGTGTGTGTGTGTGTGTGTGTGTGTTTGTGTGTGCAAGTGTGTGTATTGTGTGTGCATAAGTGTATTGTGTGTCCATGTGTGTGTGCATGTGCATTCCATGTGTGTGCATGTCTCTGTGTGTGTGTGCTCATGTGAGCTTGCAAGTGCACACGTGCTGCAGTGTGCATGTGGCAGTCAGAGGACATTTGGTGCATGACCTCATCACCTTGTCTGAGAGAGACAGGGTCTCTTAAACTCCACATACGAGGCTAGCTGTCCTGGGGGCTCCCAGGATTCTCCTTCTCCGCTCCCATCTTTTTTTTAGGAGTACTGAGATTATATACACACTGTAAGTCCAGCTTTAGATGGGTTCTGGGAATTCACACTCAGGTCTTCATGCTTGCATGGCAAGTGCCTTAACCACCAAGACAGCTCCCTGACCTCGTGCCCTGTACTCTTTAAAGCCAGGCAGGCAGCAGCCACCTCTTAACCCTCTTCCTGCATCCCACTGCAGATGCCAGTGAGTCCTCGGGGCTCCCAGACTGTATTTCCAAACCTTTTTATTTATGACTTCAAGTCATGTAGTTGGTTAATCATGGAGCTTAAAATGTGAGCCGACAAGATCTCACTTTAGTCTTCCTAAGCTGGCAATTTTGCAGGGTGCCCACGGAATGACATTCATTACATTAATTGTAAACCTTTAACCACCTCATCCTATCTGCCAACAGACGCTCTGTAGCAGAGAGGAGTTGGCAGGGAGCCTGTCCCCACCCCCCCGCCCCTGTTGGATTCTTTATCCATAAATGACGGGTTTTGTCCACTGTGTTCTCTTTTTAAGTCCCCCCAAATCCAAAAACTTTAATTTACTCCCAAAAATATGACTTCCAAGACCAACTCCGATTCAGTTGGAGGGAACTAATCCAGGATCTGATAAGATAAAGAAACGTGGGGCATGTTTTAGACCCTCTGTGTGTGTTCTCTGGACTTGACAAAGAGGTTTTTTATTGCCCATTTGCTTGGTGTTTTGTTGCCCCAAAGCACCAAGAAATGTGTGTGTGTGTGTGTGTGTGTGTGTGTGTGTGTGTGTGTGTGTTGTGAGAAAAAGAGACACACAAAGAGAAAAGTTAATGTGTATATGTGTGTGTGTGTGTGTGTGTGTGTGTGTGTGTTACTGCATTGTGTAGCAATACCCTCCAAGTTGACTCGGAATTCTCTGGGACTGGAGAGATAGTTCAGCAGGCAAGAGCATCTTCTGCCCTCACAGAGGATCTCAGCCCCAACATGGCAACTCCTAGACACTCTAGTGGATCTGACACCCTCTTCTGGACTCCAAAGTCTTCTGCACACGAATAAACTCATGCAGGCACATATATATGCACACCAGTGAAAATAAAAACATCTTTTGTTTTTTAAAGACTCAGGGAACTCTAAAGGAAGGTTTGTTGAGACTCTGCAGCAAGTGAGAAACTCATGACTCTCAGGAATTTGACCAGACGCACAAAGTTGTCTTCAGGCTTATGTGTATATAAGGTAAGGGGTCAACACGCCTGGAAGAGGATCTATCTTTGACTTGTTGAGCTACCTGCAAGTCATGGGCTCCAGGGTTGTGTTGACCCGAAGATCCAAACCTGGAAGACACGCTCCCACAGAAACACTCATGGACAGGGGGTTCAATGCAAAACCAAGAGGTTTATTGATCCAGTGCACTGGGGTTCCCCTGCACGAAGGCTAGAGGAACCCCGAGCTACAGGTAAGAGCAGTTTTTATACAATTTTACGAGTTTACGGTTTACGAGGGCAATCTTACAGTCACCTCTTAGACAATGCTAACTTCAAATGGCTGTGTCCGGTTTTTTTTGGCAACTCACATTTGCACATTATCTTATGACAATGAGTGTTAGCTAACTCTATCTTACCATAGCTCATGTTTACCCAGGTTTAATGTGCTAAGGGCCCAGCTTCCTGATAACCTTTTAATCCTCTTATCACGGGCCCTTCCTGGAATGTGTGTAAGTCTTTGGAATGCGCTTCTCCCGGAGCATGTCTGGAGAAGTTAATTTTTAAGTTTAGGTTGAGACCTGAGATTCCTTC
The DNA here is from genome assembly GCF_011762505.2 of Arvicanthis niloticus. NCBI lineage: Eukaryota > Metazoa > Chordata > Mammalia > Rodentia > Muridae > Arvicanthis > Arvicanthis niloticus. The sequence continues at coordinate 35,296,020 of NC_133432.1, forward strand.
TGTTGCACCTTCATGAGTCTGTACTGAGGTGGGCTTTTTCAATGTAGCTGTCTTTAAATCATCCCTGATCCTATGAGTAACCCCTCCATATTTCTGTAAGTAACCCCAATAAAGTCACTTAGTCACCAATTGGACGTTGATGTCATCATTACTTTGGTCTACAACTGATTCCCTATCTGGGGTGAATAAGTGTTTGTGGTAATGTCTCCCTTAAAAAAGTATCACAAAACACAGTGTGTGTGTGTGTGTGTGTGTGTGTGTTGCATTTGATTGACTGGGGTTTGGGGACAAGTGATGGTCCATATAGACTTTCAACTTGCAAGGATTTAAACTAGCCATAAAAACAAACTTCTGGGCATGCCTATGAGGGAGTTTCTAGGTTGGGTGGGAAGATCCACCCTAAATATGAGTGGCATTTTTTCTCTTGGGCTGGAATCTCACACTGAATAAAAAGCAGAAAGCAGACCCCTGCATCCATCTCTCTCTGTTTCCTGGCTGAGGATGCAATGTGAGCAGCTACCTCATGCTCCTGCCGCCATGTCTTTCCAGCTGTGATGGATTGTGTAGCCTCAAACTGTAAGCCAAAGCAAACCCCTCCTTCCTTGAGTTACTTCTACCAGAATGTTTGCCATAGCAACCAGATGAATAGCCAAAACAGATGTTGAGTTTGGTCTGTCTGATTTACATAGGTCTCATCTACATATCTTTTCCCAAGAGCCAACTATAAAACAAGCTGATTTTGGGGCCCTTAGTGCTTGCACAAGGATGCCAGATCTGTCCCAGCACAGGAATTCACTTCTCCAAAACCTGAGATCTACTTGTCCCTGAAAGAGCTAAAAATTTTTAAACCTTCCACAGATGGAGTCAAGAGTGCAGATCAGCTTGTTCTGCGCTCTGGGTCCTAGGAAACTAGCTATCCACAAGACAAAATAAGTAAGATAAGAGTTCAGAGCTGGGAGTTCAGGACAGTGTGACCAAGTGCTATGGGTACCAGGAACTAAAAACTAACCATAAGATAGATTGAATAGGGTTTGAGCTGGGAGTTCAAGTTAGTGTGCCTGTCGTCTTTAATCCCAGCACTTGGGAGGCAGAGGCAGGCGGATTTCTGAGTTCGAGGCCAGCCTGGTCTACAGAGTGAGTTCCAGGACAGCCAGGACTACACAGAGAAACCCTGTCTCAACCCCCCCCCCCCCAAAAAAAAAAGTTAGCGTGCCTGTGCACTCTGGATACCAGGAACTTGGTTGACCACAAGATAGATGGTTGATTATGTATAGGCTCTTGGAGAATAGCCTGTTCCCTGTACCCTGTCACAAACTGAATAATGGGCTGGGACTTTCCACAGGTGCTCTCCAATAGCCCCCCCCTTACTCCCCCTGGGTTGTGGTTCCCCCCTGAGTTGTGATTTGGGGCTTTAAATTCTCTCTGTCTCCAAAGACCCCACTGCCCCTGGGTGGGTCATGGGTCTTGACCTCAGTATACTGATTAAAATATGCCTCTTACTGATTACATCAAATTTGGTGTCTTGCAGTTAATGGGTGGCCGCAAATTCCCGAGACTTGGGTGAGGTCCTCCATTAGTGGGGGCCTTATATCCCCACTCATTTCACGTGGAGAGCCAACAGAAGGCAGCTATCATCCTTGCAGCCATCGTGAGCCATATACCCTGAAAAGAGACTTGATTACATCAGCCTGCAACAGCTGAGCACACTCTGATAACATCTTGCTTTAGATACCCAGGATTTTCCCTTGGGTGTGTGAGACTTAAAGGTGTGTGACTTAAGGGCATGACTTAGAGATCAGATTTAGAGACAAGACCTAAGGGCATGGCTTAAAGGCGTGACTTAGAGGCATGGTTTAGAAGTGAGACATATAAAAGGCTAGAGAACTCAGAAGAAAGCAACAGATTATTAGGCACTCAGAAGTACAACTTGGAACTAGGAATTAGGTTAGAGAGTACAACTTAGAGTACAACTTGGAGTAGGAATTAGGCATTGAGGAAGAAGACACTTGGACTAGAGAACTCAGAAGAAATTATTATTAGGTATTAGGCACTTGGCACTTGGAAGAAGAACTTGGAATTAGACATTAGGCACTTAGCAATTGGAGGAAGAAACTTGGAACTTGGAGGCACTAGGGACTAGGAACTAGGGACTCGGAACTCAAGACTTGGGACTTGGAGAGAAGAAGAGAGACTGAAGAATAAACGGGATTGAATTGGCCAGGCGGTCACCACCTGGTGGCACATGCCTTTAATCCCAGCACTTGGGAGGCAGAGGCAGGTGGATTTCTGAGTTCGAGGCCAGCCTGGTCTACAGAGTGAGTTCCAGGACAGCCAGGGCTACACAGAGAGACCCTGTCTCAAAAAACCAAAAAAAAAAAAAAAAAAAAAAAAAAAAAAAAAAAGGGGATTGAATCACACTCTGGTCTCCATTCCTCAAGTTCGTCCTCACTCTCTCTCTTGCTGGACCCCGACCTGCGGATCTGAGCAGCTTGGGGCAGTGCAGGCTCTAACAGTTTAGCCCCCAAGGCTTTTGGCAGTGTGGGTTCCAACATTAATAGAGTGGTCCATGACATTTTGGCCCCCAAACGTGGGGTAGTGCAGTTCTCAACATTTCTGGCCCCCAAGTGTGGGGCAGCTCGGGCTGCAACAATTACAAAGTATTGCTCCAAGCAGCTTCCAAAGAGTAAATAAAAACAACCACTTCTGAAAACTGCCAGTGGCTATTAAACTCCATCCTGCCTACTGACTAATGAGAGACAACTATGTACAGACATCATACTCTAGGGAAACACACTTTCCCAGTAGCTTTATCATAACTTCCCCCATGCTGCAATGACCTCAGATGCCCAGCATGAGGTCAGTGGGTGATATACAGCATTGTTAGGTACATGTGGACAACTGCTCAGCAATAAAATTTAGCAGAGCTGGAGACATGGCTTAGTGGTAGAGCCCCTGCCTAGAATCCCCCAGTGAGGGGCTGGGGTGTGGCTCAGTGGTAGAGCCCCAGCCTAGACTTCTCACTCACAGAGATCCACCTGACTCTGCCTCCTTAGTGCTGGGATTAAAGGTGTAAACCACTTTCTGGAAGTGGTTCTCTTTTTTAAAAGATAAAAATAAAACTTTTTAAGTCATTTTTCTTTGTGTTATTTCTCTATGTGGGTATGTGCACATAAGTGCAGGTGCCTGTGTTGGCCAGAAGAGGGCACCAGATCTCCTGAAGTTGGAGTTGTAGACAGTTGTAGGAACCTTATTGGCTAAGCCATCTCTTAATCTCTATTTTGTTTGTTGTTTTGTTTATTTTGGGTTGTTTGTTTGTTTGTTTGAGATAGGGTCTCTCTGTGAAGCCATGATCAAACTAATGATCTTCCTGCCTCACCTCCCAAATGCTGAGATTAAAGTATGTACTACCAAGACCAGTTCAATCTCCTAGTCTTAAAATATGCTCACCCATGCACACGTGTGTGAAAGGTGTATGTTACACAAGTGTGCACATATATAGGTAGGCTAGAGGACAGCCTAGGGTATCTTCAGCAAGGCTGCTACTTGCTCTTAGAGGGGTCTCTCATTGGCTGAAGCTGACCAGAGGCTGGCAAGCTTGAGCTCCTGCCTCCCCAGGATCAAGTGTGTATTATTACACTGTCTTTCTTATATTTCTGGGGATCAGGTTTCATGCCTCAACTCTATTGATTCCCATTCCCAGCTGTCGAAGACTAAGCCATCTTCAGGATGTACCCCCCTCCCAGCTTCACTGTCCCATTCTCCCTCCCCATGTCTCTTTCCTAGACTGGAATCTCAGGAGCAGAATGAGCATCGTTGAGGGACTTTTGAACGTCCATTTCCTTCAATCTCACCAGACAGCCATTCTCTGTCCCTACAAAATTCGAGACAAAAGCCAGCAGGGGTGGAGCACATTCACTGGGAGCACGGCAGCTAGAGAAACACAAGATGCATCTGTTGGTTTGTTTTTCCACATCTGGTCACCAGGCCAAAGAAACATAATTAATTTCTTGGTTCCGAAGAGACAATCCTACCAGCGATACACATCTTTAATTAGCCTGACTCAACAATCGGGCTTGGGTACTTTCTTCCAGGGAGCTGGATTGCTGACACATTAAAGATGGAGCCAGGCTCCGGGGCTAGAAGATAGGTCGTTGTAAAGGCTGCCATGGAAGATAAGGACCAGATTTTCATTCTAGGAATGGTTCCATCCATTGTGTATCAAATCGAGAAGTGCTAATGAGTAAACAGAGAGGGGTGGGGGAGGGGAGCCACTGTCTTTAATAAGTCTCATGAAGGCCTACTTTGCAAATGGCTGAAAGGCCAATATGAACAAAGTGTGAGAGTCATTTGCCATTTTAAGATACTGAGAAGAATTTGACTCAGTTTCCCTGCTGGTTTCTCATGTCTCCTCTTTCTGTTTGCTGCCTTTCTCCTTATGCTGGTTTCTCTCATGGTCACAAGATGGCTCCCTGTAGACCTGGGGCCACGAACATCCTTCTTCTCGTTGTGATAGCTATGAGAGATAAAACCCGATGGTTCGTTTTCTTAAAGGCGCCTGGAACCAGCTTAGCTCCAGCTACAGAGAAACAGAGAACAGAAGACCCTGCTAATGCCCACCAGGCTAATTAACGCCCAAACCAAGCTCTGCAAAGCTATGCACATACACACTAAACTACTCATTCAGAGTAATAAATGACCAACAGCGACGTTTGCCTGTGAGGTCACATGTCTGAAAAGCCTTTGAATCATCAGGATGTAAAATGGAAAGATGAAACTACACATGGCCTTTGTTTAGAAAAAGACAAATATAAACAACAGAGGAGCTAGTAGCTCAAACCAGTGCAACCAAGAGAGGCCATTTGGCTACTGGCGGGCAGGTGCAGTAGCTGCTGTTGAGCCAGCAGTAACACCCATTAGCTGCCCATCTGTGTCAAGCGTTGTTGTGAAGCCTATGGACATCGGCAGGGTGGGGTGGGGTCCGGCAGCTGTGGAGGTGAATGGGTGCTCTCGCTAAGTAACTGCTCTAAGTAACTAAGTTACTGCTAAGTAACTAAGAAACTGCTCTAGCAGTTTCCTGCTAATGTCGATGAATTTTGTGCACCCAGTCCCAATCCTCGAGGTCAGGGCATTAGCATTGAGACGATGCAGCACTGGTTGGATAGCAATGTACAACCACACCGAGACATGAATTTATCAAATTGCTAATGTGCTTGGGACGTCCATGGCTTCGACTTTCTCAGTGAGAAAGTGTACCTCTTACGAATAAGAACCGATGGGCTGGCGAGAGGGTTAAGCAGGGGGAGGATGCCTGCCACCAAACCTGAAGACCTAAATTCAATCCCTGGAACCCACATAGGGGAAGGAAAAGAACTGAATCCCATGGGTGGGCCTCTGACTAACAACTGAGCACTGTGGCACCACATAACCTCCCTCCCCCACGTAAGTAAATATAAAACATACTTTATAAAGGGGAGAGCCCATAAACTAGCCGTCTTCTCAGTACCACCTCCATCACAAGCCCAGCTGCCTTTCAACATGCACCCCAAAGGGCTGGACAATAAGGGACAGTGTGGAAAAATGAAATCTTATATAGTAATTGCCTTTTGTAAAAGTCAACCTCATTTCTCAGCTTGGATCTCCGTCCTAATTTACATTTGGATTGGGAAAATCAATACCGTATGATAACTATTTGTTTTCCAAAATCTGATAGCATGCAAATACGCTCTCCCATTTCCTAGCTGCTCTCTCTGTCCCTAACCTTTGTCACCCCAGCAGGGTAAAAATAAACAAACAAAAGCCAAAATACGGCTGTGGATTTCTCAAAGTCATGTCCTTCAGGATCTGCTAGAAGTATTTTTGAAACTATAGATGCTACACTTGCCATTTTGCCTTGAATATGTTTTAGGGAGACTGGAAGCTTAGGTGTGTCAAAGGACTCCCCTTGAGAAGAGAAGGCCAAGCCAAACATGATGGTGCACGCCTACGATCCCTGCACTGGGGGTGGTGGGAGACACAGGAGAATCTTGAGATCAAAGCCAGTTTGAGTTACATAGCAGGAGCCTAGCCAACCAAGACTGGGGAGATGGGCCAGAGTTCAGTACCCAGAACACACATTTCAGAAACACCAGATGTGGTGGCTCACTCTTAGAATCGTAAGTGCTAAGCATGCAACGAGAGGAAAATTTGGGGGGCTTGCTAGATAGTCAACCTAATCTTGGAAAATTCTAGGTTAATGAGAGACCTTGCCTGTCCCCAAAATCAAAAGACAAAACAAAAGCCAACATATGGAGGAACAATAGCCAACGTTGTTCTATGTCTTCCATATACACACCTCTGGGCACTCATGCAGACAGACAGACACACAGACACACATGCAGGCATGCACACCACAAAAAAACAACCAATGCTCTAAGCCTATGCTTGGTGTATCTGAGGAAACATATTTCCATATTTGAGCACCCGTCTGAATGGCCCATAACCAGCCCAACTCACTCTCAGCCCAGAGCCATGTGTCTGCCTCTTCAGTAACTCTAGAGATGAGAGACGGCCTCAAGGGAGGCTATACAACACAACCTTTTATTTAGAATATATGAGTGTGGCCATAGATGCAGTTCCAGGGGGGCTATGATAGTTAATTTTTTGGGTATGTATGTATGTCTTGTATACATGCACATGTATGTGTGTGTTGTATACATGCACCTGTGTCCCTGTGTTTCTGTGTACACTGGTGCTTGTGTGGGTGTGGGCAGGTGTGCATATGTGGAAACCAGAGGTCAATGTTTAATGTCTTTTCCAGTCACTCTTGTCCTTATATACTGAAGGAGGGTCTCTCACTCAACCTGAAGCTTGACAAGCCCACAAGTCTAGACAGCCAGCATGTCCTGGGTAGCCTGTCTCCACCTTTCATGTGCTAAGATGGTGGACAGGCTACCATGTCCACCCTGCCCTTACATGGGTGCCGAGGATTTGAACTCAGTTCCCCATGCTTGCACAGCAAGAGCATTCCCTCCTGACCCATTTCCCCACTCCATGATAGTTAACCTTGCCCGTTGACCTGAAATGGATTGAAACTCACCTAGGAGATTCATACGGCTCATTTCTGGGTCTGTCCATATCGCTTTCAAGGGCACTTACATTGGATGGACTGACGTGGAAGTTTCTGGTTGTGTCATGTGATGCAGGCTCATGTGGTGTCTTGCTGAGGAAAGACCCCTGGGAGGACATGTGATGTTTGGAAAGAGTATAAATAGGACTCAACAGACAGTGATATCACGCTTTCATAGTTAGCTTTGGAACACTTTGTTGGTTTCACATCTTCACTGAGAGAGGCTCGTCAGAGAACTCCTGGCATCCCAGCTGGTTCTGGTCCCTCCTGCTGACTCATACGGATTTGGCTGAGGCGTGGCTGTTTCTGCTTGATCCTGCTTATTCGTGTTTGGTTTCCTGACACTACTGAACTGGACTCGTGGTATCCTGACCTCGAAACAGGTCCACATCTCCTTGTCCTAGTTACCATCTTTTCTCCTCTGCCTTTGGATGGTGGGTCAGAAGGAGGGGTGGTGAAGCATTTAAGAAGCCTTACTAAAAGTAGGGTTTGAAAAATCTAAGCCTATGGGAGCTTTGATCTAATCAATGGTTTCATTCACTGGTCATTCAAACTTTGGAAAGACTATTGGGAGACCGAAACAGTTAAAGGTAGGTGCTAGTTGGAGGAAGTCAGTCACTGGGCACATGTCTGGACTCTTCCTGGTATTTCACCCAATTTCCTGTCAGCCATGCCGTGAGCTGCTCTCTCAGCTTCCCATCAACCAAGAGGTGAAAGAGCAGCTCTGTGACACCCACCACTGTGATGTCCCACCTCACCATGGCCCATGTGACACCCACCACTGTGATGTCCCACTTTACCATGGCTCATCTCAAAGGCTATGGACTGAGAGTTCTTCAAAATATTACGTCAAAATAAACCTCTCCCAAGTTGTCCATGCCACATGTTCTGTCCGAATGAAGAGAAAAACTGACCCTGAGTTGTAGGGGTGATATTTAGAAAACGGCACCTGGTTTGGCTTGTTCCCAAGCAGCTACCATGTTCCTTGGCTCTGACTGAGGCTCTGGCTAGCTAGATGCGCAGGCCCTGGCACCCACGAGCTGCCAGCATCCACAAAGCTAGGCTGAACCCCAGACAATATTTGCCATCCTCGCAGTACCCAGTAGAAATGAGACTCTTAAAGCTTAATAATTATCTAAAGGATTTATGTATTTAGAAATGCTCAATCAACAAGATGCCCACACATTAGAGCTATTACCCAATATCTAACCTTTTGGTATAAGTTGCTACCCAGGACAGCTTTCAACCCATCCGTGGTTCTCCATGGTCCATAGCCTCCTTCTTCTCCTCCCTTCCTCATTTTCTCCCCTCCCCTTCCTTTCTTTCTCTCCCAGCTCCACCTCCTTTTCTACTGCCTAATCATCGAGCTCCACTGTGAATACAATGTAGCAGAATAAGTATCCTGCTACACCGAGTTAGACACTAGGATCCAAAGATGGCTACCATACTCTTCTCTACAGTACAGGGTCTTCTGTAGAGTCAGTGAATTGTAGGGTGAAGTGGAAACTTCTGGTTTCTTTGGAAAGTCAGTTATGTCAAACAATGTTTTGCTGGGACACACAGATGAAAGGATGTCTTGCTAAAGCAGACACATGAAAGGACACATGATGTTCAGAAGGAGTATAAATATGGCCCCACAGACAGTGGTTTGCCTTGCTCTGCCTTCATATTCTTCACTAATGACATGCATGCATTGGTTCACCTTACATTGCATTGCTGAGTTCTACTTGTGGTAACGCCATAGAGAGAAACTTGCTGCTTCTGCGGCCTTGGGCTGGTTGGTGAGCCTTGTAGTTTCTTCTGGTTTGAACTGTCCTTGCTGGTTCGCCTGTGGTGACTGCCGAGAGGACTGGACTGCAGCTGCTGGTTTGTATTTGGTGTTTGGTACTGGACTGAACTGCTGATATCCTGACAATGAAGATTGGACTTAGCCCCAAAAAACTATATGTAAACAGGTTCACTTCCCTTGTGTCCTAATAACTTTTCCACTACTTCTAGTGGGTGGTGGGCTAGCGGGGAGGTTGAATGCTTATTAAAGTAGGTTGAGCAAGTTTATGCTTAAAGTGGGGTGTCTCAATTATGTCTTCATAAAATTGCTTTCTTTCTGTATATGTATGTAGGTGAGAGTATATTTATGTTCTGTGTATGTGTGCATGAGTGTGTTTGTGTGTGTGTGTGTGTGTGTGTATACAGAGGCCAAAGGAGGATGTATGTATGGTTTCCTTCTCTTTCCCTCTCCTCCCTATTCCCTTGAGGTAGGGTCTCTCACTGAACCTGGGGCTAGGCAGTTATCAGTTATCAGTTATCAGTTATCAGTTATCTTCCTGTCTCTGCCCCACCTCCACAGCACTGGGACTACAGGAGCACATGACCACACCAAAGTTTTATTTTTATTGTTTTGCATTTTAGGAATATCTTGGGGAGGGGGTGCTGAAGAGATGACTCAGCAAGTTAGAGTACTTGTCATTCTTGCAGAGAATCTAGGTTTTATTCCCAACACTATATGGTAGCTCACAGCCATCCATAACTCTGGTTCCAGAGCTCTGATGCCCTCTTCTGGTCTCCATAAGCCATTAGGCATGCACATAGTACACGTATGTTCATGTATGTTCAGAGTGCATATAAAATAAAATAAGCTGGGCAGTGGTGGTGCACCCCTTTAATCCCAGCACTTGACAGGGAGAGGCAGGAGGGTTTCTGAGTTCGAGGCCAGCCTGGTCTACAGAGTGAGTTCCAGGACAGCCAGGGCTACACAGAGAAACCCTGCCTCAGAAAAACTAATAAAATAAAATAAAATAAATCTAAGAAAGATAATATCTTTCATTTATTCTTTGACAATCCCATGCATGTATAGAGTGTACCTTGATCTTATCTTCCTTTAATTCCCTCTCCCTCTCCTCTCAGCCATCCAGCCCATCCCCACAACCACCACCTTCAAGTCTTCTCCCACTAAGTCTGGTTACAGTTGGCTTCGTTTTGTGCAGGTGTTCACAGCTGCAGTTAGGTCATGAGCACAACCGCCAGGATGTGTCCGGAGCCAGCACTCCTCCCCAATCTCTGGGTCATATTTCTTTCACCCTATCTTCTAGATATTTCTTGAGCCTAGGGGTGTTGCTATGGCTGTCCCATTGAAGCTGGGCACTCAGCTGTCACTATTCTCAGCCCCGTGGCCAGTTATGAGTCTCTCCATTAACTGCTGAGCACCACGGGAAGAGTCGTCCCTTGCCATGTGTCTACTAATCTACAGGCATAAACATAAGTATTCAGAAGCAATTAGACAGCATGACCATTTAGAGAAACAGGTGGAAGAGAACATTCTGCTCCTGGGACCTATGATGTCCCTAGCCATGGGCATTTTGACTAGAATTACAGTACTAGGACAATGGCTTTTTTTAAAAAAAAAAAACATGAGATCAAGGGATTTGAACTCAGGACCTTGTGCTTTTACAGCAAGCACCCACCCACCAAGCCCTCTCCCCAGCCAAATAGTATTTTTTAAAGATGCCAGACCAGGCATGGTGATACACTCCTTTAATCCTAGTACTCTGAAGGCCTAGGCAGGCAGATCTTTGTAGGTTGAAGGCCAGCCTGGACCATATAGTGAGTTCCAGGCCTGCCATGGCTACAGAGAGAGACCCCGTCTCAAAAATGAAGAAGGAAAAGAAATGGCAAGACCTGGTGGTATACATATTTAATCTCAGCATGTGGGAGAAGACAGGGAGACTGAGAAATCAATTGAGTATGGGCTGCATATGAAACTCGGCCTCAAATATACATTACCAGTGAGGCTGGTGACAGGCTGGCCTCTGCTGGATCTTTCTTGTTTCTGAAAGAGAAGAGCAGATTGGATAGAAATAGAGGCTTGTGATGGGTCTCCACACTCAATGGTTTCTTAATTTTTAATTAATTTTAGTTAGGAAATTTTTAATGTAGTGAAATGAATAAAATATGAACTTTGCCATGTTAACTGCTTTGAGGGCAAAATTCACTGGCATTAAAAACATTCATGACATTGTACAAATGGCACTGCCATCTGTTTCCAAAAATCTATTTCCCTACAAAAAATCTGTTGACAAGGGGCTGGAGACGAGGCACAGTTGGTAGAGGGTTCACCTAGCAACCCAGTGAAACCTTGGATCCCATCCCCAGCACCACAGACAGTGGGTGTGGTGACAGCATCTGACGAAGGGACTAGGAGGTGGAGGCAGGAGGATCAGGAGTTTAAGGTCATTCCTGACAACATAAGAAGTTTCAGGCCAGCCTGGGCTACATGAAACCCTATCTCAAAACAAACATACACACACCCCTTCTGCTAGGCACGAACTCACTTCCGAGCTCTTCTATGAGCTTTTGGTAGCCTGAAATCTGCCTTATTTCACAATGATTCTGTTTGTTGTGGATAGTTTACATAAGCAAAACCATACCCTACGAGGCCTGTACGTCTGTCGCCCTTCATGTGGCATGTTTTCAAGGTTGATATACATGGCAGTATCAACCAGTCCCTCGTTCCTTTTTATGGGTGGATAATATTTCATCATATGTGCAGAAGTGAACCAATGCCCTTTTCCCTTTCCCCCCCAGAAGCCGTGAGTCTCTGAATCTGCTGAAATAAACCAGCAACAGTCAGATCGCAAACAACATCAAATGAAATTTATTTCAGGATCTCATAACCCAGTAAAAGTTTAGACACACATGTTCTTCTTTTTAAGACACCAGGAAAGAGAGGCTGTGGGCAATTTAGGAGGGTAGAAATGACTTTCAGGGAAAGAAATGAACGTCAAGAATAAACAATGAAACGAGGCATAGGGGAAGTGGCTCAGGGTTTCTATTGCTGTGAAGAGATACCATGACCATGAAAGCTCTTATTTAAAAAAAAAAAAAAAAAAAAAAAAAAAAAAAAAAAAAAAAACAACACTGGAGAGGTGGCTCAGCAGTTAAGAGCACTGACTGCTCTTCTTGAGGTCCGGTGTTCAATTCCCAGCAACCACATGGTGACTCACAATCATCTGTAATGGGATTCAAAGCCCTCTTCTGGTGTGTCTGAAGTTAGTGATATTGTACTCACATAAGTAAAACAAATAAATCTTTAACAAACAACAACAGCAAAACCATTCAATTGGGGCTGGCTTACAGTTTCAGAGATGCCATGATCAGCATGGCAGGGAGCATGGTCACATGCAGGCAGACACGGTGCTGGAGGAGCCAAGAGCCCTACATCCCAATCAGATTCTCAGGCAGCAGGAAGAGAACTGGCTTGTGCTTCTGAGACCTCAAAGGCCACCCCTAGTAGCACATTTCCTTCAGCAAAATCACATCCACTCCAACAAGGCTACAGTCCTAATAGTGCCACTCCCTAAGACTGAGTATTCAAACACATGAGTCTATGGGGGTAATACCTACTCAAACCACCACAAGGAGCATGCTTGTAATCCCAGCACTGTGGGAGAGATGACAGGAGAACTGTGAACTCAAAGCCAGCCTAGGCTATACAGAAAGTTCCACACAAACACACACACATACATGCACATACATATACATACACATAAACACACACACACACACACACACACACACACACACACACATACATACATACACAAACACACACACACAAATACACACATATACAAACACACACACACACACACAAATACACACATACACACACACACACACACACACACAATTTATTAGAGTTGCTTACAGTCTGTGGTCCAAATAGCCCAAAACTGGCTGTCTACTAACAGAAGGTCCAAGCATCCAGTTGTTCAATACTCAAGGCTGGGTATCTCATCTGGTCTTCAGTATAAGCTGGGATCCTGAAGAAGTAGGCTCTAATGTCAGTGAAGGAAGTGATAGTGTGAGCAAGAACAAGCAGACGAAGAGAGAGCAAGCATCCTTCTTCCTCGTCCTTCATCTAGGCTGCTAGCAGAAGGTATGGTCCAGATTAAAGGTGGCTCTTCCCACCTCTAAAGATCCAGATAAAGGCTTTCAAATTATTCTCATTAAGAAAAATCCCCTCACAGGTGTACCCAGGCGCTTGGATTTTAGTCAATCCCAGATGTAGTCAGGGGGACAACCAAGCATAGCCATCACAGTGGGGAAATACCAGCTTAGCCTCTGCCACTGAGGAGTTAGGGCCATAATTTAACCAGTGTCTGCCCAGAATCCCCCAGGGACAGGCTTTGGGAGTGAAGCTCAGTGGCACTTGTCTAGCTTGCAGAGGTCCCAGCACAGGAAAAAAAAAAAAAAAATAAACACACATAAACACAGATACATGCATGCATGTGTTGTCAGACGCAGTTCTCCAGATGTGAGATGTGGCGTTTCGTTTTTGCTTCACCTGTGACATAAGATTGTTTAGGAACGTTTAATCAGAAACCTGACTGCAGTGTGGTCTTCTTTGGCAAATGTAGAATTTAGGGTTTTTTTTTTTTGGGGGGGGGGTTTCAAGACAGGGTTTTTCTGTGTGTAGAATTTAGTAATTTAGGAACTTTGAAGGAAGTCCTCACTTGGCACCTGCTGATCTCAGCACACCAGAACACCACCCATCTCCTCTCCTGAGCCTAGACTTCCCAGACTTGTGAATACCCTGCTCTGTGTTTATCCATACATGATGATTGACATGTGGCCTGGTCCATCCTTTTCTGTCCCTAGCCTTTTCAAGTCTAAAGACTGTGTCTGTCCTCTCTCAAGAAGAGTGCCCAGTTTCCCCATTCAGGACTTAAAATCTGTCCGAGACTTCTTAGATGGTCTAAGGGAGAGGTGCAGGATGAAGGAAGGCAGGGGATGGGGGGAGGATGATGATGGAGGACAGAAGGAAGAGCCTTCACCTGGCAGTCCTTCCATGCCGGCACAAGAGCTTCACGATCTCACTCTCCCTCCTGGTTAAGACCTTCAGTTTCCCCACGTGACGCTTCCAGGTTGGGTGCCCTCAGGTGTCCATAGAGGCACAGGCAGAGAGCTGAGTCTAGCCTTTGGTCCTTGCTGGGCGCTCACTGAGTGCCAGCCGTTGGTGCAAGGCTGTCACCGTGCCTCTTCCTCGAACCATCTGCATCCCTCTATCTGGTCTTTGTTTTGAGACAAAAATCTCTCTGTGTGGCCCTAGCTGGCTGGGAACTCACTGTGTAGACCAGGCTGGTCTCAAACTCATAGAGATCTGTCTGCCTCTGCCTCCAGAGCACTGTGCTGGGCTTGTGATGCCACCACTCAGCTCATTTCAGGTTGTTGTTGTTTGTTTACTAGTCATACCTTTAATCCCAGCAATGTAGAAGCAGAGGGAGGTGGATCTCTGTGAGCTTAAGCCTGGCCTATAGAGCAAATACCAGGCCAGCCAAGGCTACACAGTGAGCTCTTGTCGAAAAGAAAAGAAAAGAAAAGAAAAGAAAAGAAAAGAAAAGAAAAGAAAAGAGGGAGGAAGGGAAGGAGGGGAAGAGGGAGGGAGGGAGGAAGAGAGAAGAAAGAAAGAAAGAAAAGAAAGAAAGAAAGAAAGAAAGAAAGAAAGAAAGAGGAGGGAGGGAGGAAGAGAGAAAGAGAGAAAGAAAGAAAGAAAGAAAGAAAGAGAGAAAGAAGGGAGAGAGGGCAAGGAAGGAGGAAGGGAGGGAAAGGGAAGGAAGGAAGGAAGGAAGGAAGGAAGGAAGGAAGGAAGGAAGGAAGGAAGGAAGGAAGATTGCATTTATTATTGTTTTTGCACATTCACATATGCAAGCATGTGTGCCACGGTGCACAGACAGGGGACAGAGGTCAGCTGTCAGGCTTGACAACAAGTATCCCTATCCACGGAACCATCTTGCTGGCCTTTTATCTGGATCTTCCTCGACAGCTGGGGCATGTAGGCGGTGGTGCTCTTTGGCAAGATAGGAGTGAAAGGAAGAAAGTAACCCCAGCTGGACATGTAGCTCTGTTAGTAAAGTGTTTGATTCCCATGCACGAAGCCCTGGGTTCAATCCCCCAGGGCTGTGTAAAAGTGGGCTTGATAGCACATAGCCAGGAACGCTGGCATCGAGGTTGCGGTGGAATGGTCAGATGCAGAGACACCTGGGAAGAAGGATGATTCAGCTGAGGAATCGCCCCATCAGAGTGGCCTGTCTGTGGGACATTTTCTTGTTAGTGATTGGCACAGGAGGGTTCAGCCCACCGTGGGCAGTGCCACCCCTGGGCAGATGGTCCTGGGTTGTATTAGAGAGGTAGCCGAATGAGTCATGAGAAGCAAGCAGGTGTGCAGCCTTCCTCCACTGTGGCTGCTTCAGTTTCTGCCTCAGCTTCCCTCCGTCATGGTCTGCAAGCTGTAAGATGAAATAAACACTTTGCTCTTGGTTTTGGTGGATGTTTAATCACAGCAACAAAATCTAGGACAGCTACATAGTGACTTCGAGATACATTGTCTCAAAAATGACAATGACAACGACAACAATAAAGAAACCAAACTAAGCCCTAAAATGCTTGACCAATTGTATAGTAATGCCTTGCTTGCTCACAGACACAGGGCTTGCTCATGCCTAGGTGAGGTAACTAAGTGCTTTAACTGTTCTAAGGACTTTCCTAGCTGCCCAGTGGGAGGGAAACCCCCATTGTCCACATTAGAGGCTGGTTTGTGTAGGCATAAACTTTTTTGCAACCTATTTTTAATAAGGGTTTAACCTTTCCTCTGGCCCACCACCTAGCATTGGTAGTGAAAGAGACAAGTTATTAGGACATGGGGGAAGTGGATCTGTTCAGCAATAGTTCTTTGGGGGCGAGCTTGATCTTCTTGGGCAGCAGTTCAGTCCCGTAGCAAACACCAAATACAATTCAGCAGCTACAGCCCAGTCCTTTTGGCAGGCAGGCACCAGGCAGCTGTAGTTCAATCCTGAAGAAAACGCCAGGCTTGCCAACAGGCCTGAGGCGAGGCCATGGAAGTGGCAAGCTGCCGCAGGACCTTCACGAGCAATTAGTTCTTGGGCAAGTTTCTCTCGATGGCAGCATTATCACAAGTTGAGCTCCACAACGCTGTGTAAGGTGAATCAATACATGCGTCTTTAGTGGAAAAATAGTGAGGTGGAGCAAATCAAACCAGTGCTCAGTGCTCGTCTCCCACTGTCTGTGGGGTCACATTTATACTCCCTCATTAAGCGTCCTGTAGGACTGTGAAAGGCAGCCTGATTTCTGGTTGAGCTAGGTTTGAAACCCCAGTGACCCAGCAGGTGATCTTGCAGGGTAGGCGTTTGCCATGCTCCCAGACTTCAGGCTCCTGACAGGAGGCCACAGCCCTCCATAGATTTGGGTCCTTTCAGTCACGTAGGACAATGCCCCTAACCCCTCCACAGGTAGAGGGCAAGACAGATCTCCATATTAATGAGGTACCTAAAGGCCAGAGGGGCGTAGCCAATGAAACATTCCTTCCCAGACCCTCTTCCCCACAAATAGTTTTTCATCTACTTTCCACCATGACAATAAACATCTTAAGACCATGGACTGTTTCTCTTTTTCGGGATCCGCTGTGGGGAATAGTAGAGCAGGCCTCTGTCTATCTAATCTTCCAAAGAAGAGCTCTCCGAATTCCCAGCCATGGAGACCACCAGCCCAAGCAAACAAGATGAGCCAGCTGTGACCCAGCCAAGAGAGCCACCTCAACCAAGAACTCCCCTCCCCTCGGGGTGCAGCTGGAGCCCTCTCTTTCTCTCCCCTTCAGCCTCGGGCAATCCAGCCCATTCGTCCCCACTTCATTCTCGGCCCTTCCACACTCCTCCAGCGGCACCTGGGAGCCCAAGACCCCGAGAGCCAGACTAGCTAGGTCTGACTCCCTAGGGACCTCAGACTGTGCTCCCCACCCCCCAGCAGGGTCCTGCAGGTGTCACATAGCCTGATGCCTGCCCAGTGCTGGTGCAGAAAACACAGTCAAATTCCCACGCCTCTGTCTCCATCAGAGGCCCTAGCCCAGTGGCAAGACAGACTCAGGACCCACACACTTAACCCAACAGCATTCTATCACTTATTTGTTATATCCAAATATCCTTTCGCCTGTGTCTGCTTCAGGAAAAGAGTCTTTCACATGTTTGCTCTAGCAAGACATCCTTTCAACTGTGTGCCCCAGCAAAGCATCATTTGACATAACCAACTTTCCAAAGAATTAGACGTTTCCACTTCAGGTTTGTTACCAACCAATCTTATCGGACACCCTTTCTGTCTCTTTCCCCACACTGCTATTTAGGCATTCTCTGATGCTCTACAAGAAACAACACACCCTCACAGAAGGGCTGATTCGAGAAAGCTGAATGAAGATATTGTGTTACTCCTTGCTGTGACCCAATACCTGACAAGAAGCAACTTAAGGGAAAAGGGATTTGTTCTGGCTCACAGTCTGTGGGGATACAATTCACTGTGGCTGCAGGAGCTGGAAGCTGATTACTAACACGTGGGCTGATCAGGAAGCCGGGGGCTGATAGAAAACGGGGCCAAAGTTTTAAAAGCTCAAAGCCTAGGTTGGAGAGATGGCTCGTGGAGTCAGATGACTTTTTCAGAGGGCTGGAACTCCGTTCCCAGCACCCACACTGGGTGGCTCACACCTACCTGTAACTTCAGCTCCTGGGGTCCACAGGCACTGTGCACCCTCTGCACATACCCATACAGAAGGACACAGATGCAGACACGGACTCGAGATTAAAAAATAAATCTCTTTTTTTGAAGATCACTCCTGGCATGGTGACATAAGCCTTGAATCCTAACTCTGGGGAGGCAGAGGCAGGGAAATCTCTGTGAATTTGAGGCCAACCTGATCTACAAATTAAATTCCAGAGCAGTCAGAGCTATTACACAGAGAAACCCTGTCTTGGAAACCCCGGCCCCAAAAGTCGCTCCCTGGGACCTATTTCTGCCTCGATGTTTCAGCTGCTAAAGATTCCACAACCTCGCACAACAGCGCCACCAGCTGGGGACTAAGTGTTTAAACACATCAGCCAGTGGGAGACACTCCACACTGAGCCTGCAACAGACACCATCATCGTTATTAACGACTGTTATTGAAAGAGTTAAAACTTTTTAAACCTTCCACAGATGGAGTCAAGAGTGCAGATCAACTTGTTCTGTGCTCTGGGTCCTAGGAAACTAGCTATCTACAAGACAAAATAAATAAGATAAGAGTTCAGAGCTGGGAGTTCAGGACAGTGTGACCAAGTGCTATGGGTACCAGGAACTAAAAACTGACCATAAGATAGATTGAATAGGCCAGGCGGTGGTGGCACACGCCTTTAATCCCAGCACTTGGGAAGCAGAGACAGGCGGATTTCTGAGTTTGAGGCCAGCCTGGTCTACAGAGTGAGTTCCAGGACAGCCAAGGCTATACAGAGAAACCCTGTCTCAAAAAAAACAAAAAAAAAAAACAAAAAAACAAAAACAAAAAAAAACAAAAAACAAAAAAAGATAGATTGAATAGGGTTTGAGCTGAGAGTTCAAGTTAGCGTGCCTGTGCACCCTGGATACCAGGGAACTTGTTCCTGGATACCAGGAATAATGGGCTGGGACTTTCCACAGGTGCTCTCCAATAGCCCTCCTTTACTCCCCCTGGGTTGTGGTTTCCCCCTGGGTTGTGGTTTCCCCCCTGAGTTGTGATTTTGGGCTTTAAATTCTCTCTGTCTCTAAAGCCCGGGGGTCAGACCCCATTGCCCCTGCGTGGGCTACAGGTCTTGACCTCAGTATACTGATTAAAATATACCTCTTGCTGATTACATCAAGTTCGGTGTCTTACAGTTAATGGGTGGCCTCGAATTCCCGAGGCTTGGGTGAGATCCTCCATTCGTGGGGGCCTTACATTATTAAGTAGGGCCAATCCCCCACTTCCTCTTGGAAGCCCATCCTGGCTCCAGCCACAGAGTGGGTCGCCAGCTTGCCTGCTTTAGCCACGTGTTCTGCCTCTGTCATGTCTGTCTTATTTTCAATCCTACATTTTCATCAGTTGCGTGATGAAAATGTTAACTCCTCCAGCTGTCCCCCAGGAGGCCCACAACACGCACCCTCTGAATCTGTGATGAAGCCATCAGCCTTTGATGGAGGCGAGAGATGAAATGCAGCAGGCTGTGATTCCTAAGGAGAGGGGCCTAGCATGCAATATTTAAGCAGCCCCTTCATGAAAGGAGAGCATTCGGGCTCTTAACATCAGTTTCAAGAAAGTCAGACTTGATTCTCAGCCTCAGACTGATGTTTGGGTACACTTCGTGCTTTAAATACTCATTCTGCCGCCTTGATATTTTAATTTCTTCCCTTTTAACTTTGACAAGCCCAAAGCGCTTTCAGGAGTTTTCGTCCCAAACAAGACAAAGATGTGAGGTGGGGACCTTACAGTCCAGGGGGGAATTGTACCGACCCTAACAAGTTGTCAAAAGTACCAAGATGGACTGTGGGTTGGTGAGACATGCCTGTAATCCCAGAACTGAGGAGGCTGAGGCAGGAGGATTGCAAGATCAAAGCTAGCCTAGTCTACCTGGTGGGAGGTTACCTCAAAAACCAAAAAATCTTCAGACTCAGTGCAACATTGTTCCCCTCTGTCTAAGTCTTTTCTCTCCATATCCCTTTCTTTTTAAGGGTGCATGGGTGCATGTGTGCCATGCGCCCCACAACCACAGCTCACGGGTGGAGGTCAGAATCAAATCCCTCCTTCCACCACTTGAGTAGGACTGGATTTAAGTCTTCAGGCTCGAGTGCTTCACAAGCATTTTACCTGCTGAGCCATCCAGACAACCCCCTTACCTTCTTCGGTCTCTCCCCTAATACCCCTTTTTCCTAATTCTCCCCGACACACCTTTCCTGCTTCAGGTGTTGTTTTGAGACAAGGCCTCTAGTATTCCAGGCTGACCTTGGCCTTGAACTCACTGTGTAGCCAAGGATGACCTTGAATTTCTATCTGTGCTGCCTCCACCTGCTGAAGCTCTAGAATGACAGGCATGCCCGATGCTCTGACGATGCTTAGTATGGAATTCAGGGCCTCTCACATTCTAGGCGAGCATTCTACCTCTGAGCCATGCTCTGAGCCCCTCACTCTGTGCTGAGGGATTCTAGGACACTGTTCCACTGAGCTCTGTCCCCTCAGCACTCCCTGGGACCCGGGAGATTGCTCTAAGCAGGTCCTCTGCACTCAGCCAGGTCCCCAGTCCCCTTTACCGTTTAAATCCAACGCTCATTGGCTATAGAATTGATCCATGAGTTCTGCTTGTGCTACGTAAACGGGTTGCAAGACAGGAAGCCACATCTCAGAGCTCCTTATCAACAAAAGTTGACTTCCTTTCAAAACAAAAGTCATACATATAATCTGCCACTTACCGACCACACACTTGGGAATCAACCACGATGGGGGAATTTTTAGCAATATGCTGCCGCTAGAGCCTCCCACGTTTTCTGGAAGTGGCTTCGCACGCCTGAAGCGTCAGCCGGCGAATGTAATCGCTCTTTGTTTAGCTAACTGTTATCACAGTTACAGAAGGAATCATAAACCTTCATAGATTGGGGTTTCTTTTTCAAATGTATTTTTGAAGCGTCATGCCAGACAATATTTTAAGTGAAAAAAGACTAATTTTCACATAGTTCTGTGATTATCTGTCTTGACGGCTCAGAGCGTCATTCAGCCAGCTCCTAATAAATCGAAACAGAACCATCTCGCTTATATTAAGTATTGGAAATTGAAGGAAAAGGCTAATTGCCTTTTAATAGAATATTCCAGATGCCACTTGAAAAATGCTGAAATAATTTTGAGTAAGAACTAATGTTTAAATGGTGAGTGTTTTCTGGGGTATAAAGTGAAGTATTTGTGGACTGGAGATATGGCTCAGTTGAGAGAAGCCTTGCCTAACACACACGCGTAGCCTAGGTTTCCTCCCAAGCGCGGCATAAAACCTGGTGTGGTTGTATATGTCTGTAACCTCAGCACTTGGGGAATAGAGGCAGAGTTCAAGGTCGCGATGGGCCACATAGTGAGTACAATGGCCTGGCGCATGAGACCCTGTTTTAAGAAAGAAAGCAAGCAAGAAGGGAGGGGAAGTGGGGAGGGGGAGGAAAGAAAGGAAGGGAGCCAGAATAATAACAACAACAACAAAATACTTGTATCTGGGTGTGTTTCGGAGGCTCCTGCTGGCCCTTTGACATGGGAAAGTGAGCCTTCCCATAATTCCACAGCAATCTCACTTAGCCATCTTTTTCTCGCACCATGGAATCGTTCGGAGGTGAGATCTGCATTTCCTGTGGAAGTGGGAAATTAGTCAGAACATGCACCGAGAAATCCTCTGTGCAGTCCTCTCTCCTTCAGAATGGAAACCATACTTAAGGATTTCAGTGAAATAATCTGATGGATGCTGTAATTACCGAGGCATGATCTCTGTCGCATGGCAAAGAGAATTCATTAAAGATAGGAACAGCTGTTTCTCGGTGTTTCAAAATTCAGAACTGCCTTCTGTGTTCTAGGGGGATTGGAA
Organism: Arvicanthis niloticus; assembly: GCF_011762505.2. Lineage (NCBI taxonomy): Eukaryota > Metazoa > Chordata > Mammalia > Rodentia > Muridae > Arvicanthis > Arvicanthis niloticus. The sequence goes on from NC_133432.1 coordinate 35,317,560, forward strand.
TCACAGAAGAGTCGGCCCACTACACCCCGTTCCGTGTTATGGAGACATTTGGATACTTGTAAAAGAACATATAGTCTAGGCAAAAAGATCCTGTTCTAAGAAAATTCTTATTGTTCTATCATATAGAAAACAAAAGACTCCATTAAAAGGCAAGCTTTGAGAGGGTCTTGGAAGATGGTGCTTCCCAATTTCTTTAGTACTGAGCAGACCCAGTTTAGCTAAGGAACCAAACACCAGCCCCTCACTGGGGGGATTCTAGGCAGGGGTTCTACCACTGAGCCACACCCCAGCCCCTCACTGGGAGATTCTAGGCAGGGGCTCTACCACTGAGCCACACCCCAGCCCCTCACTGGGGGATTCTAGGCAGGGGCTCTACCACTGAGCCACACCCCAGCCCCTCACTGGGGGATTCTAGGCAGGGGCTCTACCACTGAGCCATACCCCCAGCCCCTCACTGGGGGATTCTAGGCAGGGGCTCTAACACTGAGCCACACCCCAGCCCCTCACTGGGGGATTCTAGGCAGGGGCTCTACCACTGAGCCACACCCCAGCCCCTCACTGGAGGATTATAGGCAAGGGCTCTACCACTGAGCCACACCCCAGCCCCTCACTGGAGGATTATAGGCAGGGGCTCTACCACTGAGCCACACCCCAGCCCCTCACTGGGGGAGTCTAGGCAGGGGCTCTACCACTGAGCCACACCCCAGCCTCTCACTGGGGGAGTCTAGGCAGGGGCTCTACCACTGAGCCATACCCCCAGCCCCTCACTGGGGGATTCTAGGCAGGGGCTCTACCACTGAGCCACACCCCAGCCCCTCACTGGGGGATTCTAGGCAGAGGCTCTACCACTGAGCCACACCCCAGCCCCTCACTGGGGGATTCTAGGCAGGGGCTCTACCACTGAGCCACACCCCAGCCCCTCACTGGGGGATTCTAGGCAGGAGCTCTACCACTGAGCCATACCCCCAGCCCCTCACTGGGGGATTCTAGGCAGGGGCTCTACCACTGAGCCATACCCCCAGCCCCTCACTGGGGGATTCTAGGCAGAGGCTCTACCACTGAGCCACACCCCAGCCCCTCACTGGGGGATTCTAGGCAGGGGCTCTACCACTGAGCCACACCCCCAGCCCCTCACTGGGGGATTCTAGGCAGGGGCTCTACCACTGAGCCATACCCCCAGCCCCTCACTGGGGGATTCTAGGCAGGGGCTCTAACACTGAGCTTCACCTGCAGCCTCCATTTTACTTTTGATTTAGATACAGGTTCTGCTAACTTGCCAAGTAGCCTAGAAGGCGCTGTGTGTCCAGGTCTCCAGGCAGACCTTACCTTGAGATCCTGCCCCGCCCCCAGCTTCCTGAGCTCCACAGAGCTCACTCTATTGACAACAGTTATTCTTACTCCCCCACCACAAAGAATTTGAATACTTAATATCCTCTCGGTTTTAATTGGCACCCAGAGTTTTTCCTAAGTCTAAATAATTGCAAAGAAATGATAACGCTGATCTATTGTAAATATTGTTGCTTAGGAAAAAAATGAAGCAGTCATATCACTCTTCCAAATGCAGTCAATAAAACCTGCACTCGAGAGCAATCCAGTATTCATCATCCTTTACTTAGAAGGTACAGACCGGCTCTTTTTTTATAGTAGTCCAAAAATTTTTTAATTTTCTTTTCTCCCCTTGAACTCATATTTCCATCCCATTTCCCCTACAGAATGGCCTTCTAATGCAATATATTTTTATGCTTGGTAATATTTTATTAATCACCCCCTCATAATTCAACAAAAAAAAAACTATATAAGTTAAAATTACATTTTTTAATTACCTGTGACTATAAAGCTCTAGAATTAAACTTTTTTTTCTGGCTTGAGCTAATAGCACATTTATGGGTATCCAATTTATCAAAGCCTACTCATTATACATTTTTGTAAATAATTATTGAGCATAAAAGTAAAATTTTTCTTACAGTTGCATCCCTGTGAGATGAATGGGGTTGTCTTTTCTTTCCTATAGGCTTTTCTGAGCACTGCTGAAGCCCATGGTGGCGGCTGCACTGAGACAGAATTCAGAATCACACTTCTTCCTATTTCTGTGTTGTATTTGCACATGTGTGCCTGTGTGTGGATACCCAAGCATGTATGTACAGAGACCAGAGCTTGACATTGGGTATCTTCCTCAGTCCCTCCCCATCTTCTTCTTCTTCTTCTTCTTCTTCTTCTTCTTATTATTATTATTATTATTATTATTATTATTATTATTATTATTATTATTATTTGAGACAGGGTCTTCTCACTGAACCTGGAGTTCACAAATCCAGCTAGGTTAACTATCCAGTGAGCTCCAGGGACTCCTCTGTCTCTGCCTCCCAGTGCTGAGATTTTGGGCACACCGCTGCCGCACGGTGCTGCGGGTCAAACTCGGGCCCTCGTGCTCGCCCGGAAAGCTCTTTTCTGACAAAGCCATCTCCCCAGCCCTTTTTTATTTTTAGATAGAAGATAAAATAACAGTGGTTCATAGTTGGCCACAGTGGCACAAACCTGTAATCCCATCATTCAGGAGGCCGAGGCACAGAATGCATACTAGAATCCAATTCCGTTTCTCCTCTGTATACAATGCAGGATCCCCAGTCTAGGGAATGGTGCCACCCACAGTGGGCACATCTTCCCACATCAGTTAACACAAGTGTGCCCACAATCCAACCTAACCTAGATCTTCCCTCACAAGTGTGCCTGAAAGCTTATCTCCTCGGCTGTCTTATTCCAATATGAGGATGGGAACCCAAGGCTCTCTACATGCTAGGCAAGGCTCTACCAACTGAACAACACTCTCAACCCTACCATGTTATTTTTTAACTGAAACAAAGTCTGTGTACTCCTTGAGGAATACTGGCCTACTTAGCTCGAGAGAAGACTTTAGGGGCAGACATTTCTTTGCTTTTCCGGGCCAGAACTTATGTGGAGCTCTGGGGTGGGGAGGGGGAGGTCACATTATTTTGACAGAGCCAAGAATTATTTGGATGACAAGTAGATCCCTACTAGAGCAGACATGCAATCTTACAGCAAGAACAGACGGGCGAGGTTAGGGAAAGCTAGGATATGCTGGGCTCCAAACAAATAGCTCAGTTCCTGCTTCCTCACAAATGCCAGCTATTGGCTCTGTTTCCTCGGCTACGCCTTAGTAATCACAACCTGCATCCCAAAGAAGGCTTCATTCTTTTCTAAATGAGCAACTCAAAAACCCAGCTTCCAAATACATGCAGCAGGAGACCCATCTTTCTAGGGCAAGCATCAGAATATCACTGAGAGAAAGACAGAAAGAGACAGAGACAGACAGACAGACACACACACACACAGACAGACAGACAGACACAGAGCCTGATTCCCATTGCTGAGTGATTGATTGATTCAACCTCAACAAATTCACCAACCAGGTACAAGGGAGTGGGGTCTGTCCTTGAAATATCTGCCACCTCTGTGGTGTGAATGGCCCTGGCCCTGGTCCCTGAGAAGGATCCAGGAATACAAAGATGCTGACTCTGGTAGTAGCAGAGCAAGTCAATCTGGGTCGATTTTTCAACCCTCCCCAATGGATAGTGTACCATTCAAGTGTACCATTTTCTGATGTGTGTGTGTATGTTTGTCTGTCTATCTGTCTGTGTGAGTACATATGAATGTGAAGACCCCCATACTCGGGAGTCCCTTCCTCAAGTCTCAGGAGATCACTACCACCCAAAGATCACAAGAAACCATACCTGGATGCAATCAGCAGAGGCTTTATTAGGGAAGGTAGCCGGCGGTCAAAACTACAAGCTCTTTAGCTCCAAAAGCAAGGTTTTGGCCCAGAGTGGTGGGTTAAAGGGTCTTTTATAGCATGGGGTGGGGAAAGGAAGGCATTTTCGCGCGCTTACACATGAATGGTTGCATTTTCGTGTGGTTACACATGATTGGCTGTTTTACAAATTTTGAACATAGCACTGGGAAGACCAAGGGAGGGGTAACCAAGAACAGTGGAACGTTTCAGAGAATCTAGCCCAAATGATCTAGAGTCATGTGAAAATCACTCTGCACACTCATTCTTCTCAAAAATGTGGTTTTTACCATGCTATTGTGTCCTATCCTGCCATTTACCAACTATTTCAGATTAACTATCTTTACTTTTTTTCCGGCTATAGCCCCCCCTAGGTAGCAGCATCTTTTATTTGTGGTCAGGAATGTGTCTTCCTGCCTTGGGTCTCTCCCACCCATAGGCGGGAGAGGCTTGAGGAATGTAATCCAGCAAGTGTCCTTCACCTGGAATGTGAAGGCCTGAAATCTTATTTTCAGTTCCGCATTCTGGAATCTGCACTTTTCATGCTCAGGTCTAAGGCGAAAAATCTACACATATTTCTTAAAATGGCCTTTATAATTTTTCACTCTACAAATGCACTCACCTGTACATGGTGGCAACAGCTGATACCAGGTGTCTTCCTCAATCATTCTCCACCTTACTTTTTGAGATGGGGTCTCTCGTTGACCCTTATTGGCTCTATGGGCTAGGTTGCCTAGCAAGCTCTTGGAAGCCTCTTGTCTCCATCCCCCAGCATATGGGTTATAGGGACACACCACCACACCCAGCTTTTGCATGGGAGAAGGGGGCCAGGATTTGAACTCAATTCCTCATGCTTACACAACAAGAGTTTACCTCCTGAGACACCCCCCCCCAGCCTCTGTTGCTGACTCTGCATGATATCTTTCCTCCCAGCCAGTCCTCCACTTTCTCCACACTAACCTGTCTCTTCCATCCTCCGTGACGCTAATTCCTAACATCAGTACAGACATCACCCGTTATGTAGTCAGTCCCATAAGATAAACCTTACTTAATCTTCCAACTAACAGGCTGTACATTTGCAGGTTTCTGTGAGTCAATCTACAGCCTCAGTAACTCACTAGAATGAATTAAGGAATCAAACACACACACATACACACGCACACACACACACAGAGGGGTGGGGAATGCATTCTTGGAGGTAAATAACCCATTCTCAAAATCATGATGCTGAATGACACCCCAACAGGACCTGATCACTCACTTGGCTCAGGGGTTGACAACCCCAAGGTGTCCAGCCAGCCCACTTGTGAAGAGGGCAGATGGAACCCAGTCAGCTCTTTAGAAGCTGCCAGTGAACTTGCTCCAAGCCCCGGCCCCAACTATGTGGGCTCCTGGGGAGCCAGAGCCTGGTGATACCGTGACTCATTAGCTTTTATTTTTAATTTCATGCTACTGAAGATGTACAGTAATGAGACTGCAAATGTCTCTCTATAAAGGAGGATGGGTGGGGGCAGGGAGAAGAGAAAGTCAAGACAGACAGATACGAGATCAGAGGGGGCCGGGCATGTCGTTCAGTTGATAGAACACTTACCTAACACGCATGGAGACTTGGTCTGATCCCTAGCACCACCATGCCAGATGTGGTGGTACACATCTGGAATCCCAGTTCTTTGGAAGTTGAGACAGGAGGATGACGAATTCAAGGTCATTCTCAACTACATAACAAGTTTAAGGCCACCCTGAAACCCTATTTGGAGAGGGAGATAAGGAGAAAGAGGAAAGGGGACTAACCCGAGACACAGGCAAGGGCTGCACAACTTAGGAGGAATTTTGTAAGGAATATACAATGTTCGTGAGGCTGGGGAGATGAATCATCAGGTTAAAAAAAATCACTTGCTGTGCAAGCATAAGGTGCTGAGTTCAAATCCCCAGGACTCATATAAAAGCCACAAACCTCTTAGCCTGTTAGCATGTATCTATAAACCCAGGAGCCTTATGGAAAGCTGGAACCAGAGACTGGAGACTCTCTGGTAGCTTGTGGGCTGGCCAGCTTGGCTCAACAGTGAAACAACAACAAGATCTTGCCTCAAACAAAGTAAAAAGATGAGGGCCGTGCCTGAGACTATCCTTTAATCCCTAAAGTTCACCTGTAACATAGCTACTACACACAGGGAAGTCTAACCTGGGATGGACTGGACTAAGGTCACCTAATGTCCTTGTTTTTAGATGAATAACACTTTGAGGTTTTTATCTTGTGATGCAGTCTCATTTAGTTCATGGCTGGCTTAGAACTCAGTACATAGCCAAATATGATCTTGAACTCCCGATCTCTCTCTCTCTCTCTCTCTCTCTCTCTCTCTCTCTCTCTCTCTCTCATATACTGGGATTGCAGGCATTTGCCACCATGCCTGGAAAATCAACTCCGTCACAATCTAACATAACTGTCCATCACAAATCACAGCTCAAGAACCAAAGGGCAGAGAACCAGGATCCTCAGCCCATGAATCTTAGAGGGACAGAATTCAGTTCTGGCTACCTGTAGTCGGAAAGTCCTAATTTCCTACTCATCACCCTAGTCAGAACAGGTATCACCAGGAAACAAACAATAGGAACTGAGGAGATGGCCCCATCAATGAAGTGTTTGCTGTACAAGCATGTGAACCTGAGGTTGAGCCCCTAGACCCATGTGCTCTGCAAAGAGAGCAGGCCAAATAGTGGTGACATTTCTGGGGTTAGACAGGGTGCCATGTTCTGTGTCACTGGACCCAGAAGTCAGAGAGATTTGCTCAGGGTCCTTGCGTGTTGGCTACAACTCAGTCCTCCCCGCTCCCTTCCCTACCCAGCAAGACCCTTCCCAACAGTCTCCCTCCATCTGCTGTAAGCCTCCCTACCTCCCCAAGCTTCCTCTATCTTCTCTCTTCTGCCATTTCACTAAGGGAGATTGAGTCTCTCTTGAAAGGGCCTGACAAAACAGCTCACAAAAGTGTTTTTTATTTTAATAATAATCAGCAGCAGATGCTTCCCCAGCGAGACTCCGTGCCTGAGCTGTGATAAACACAGAAACTGGAAAGTCACTTTATTAAACCATAAATGCTCGTCACAAATCACAGCTAAATTAGCCCATGGCAGAAGCTGCGCAGATGCGGAGCCTGGGTGTTTTAACTCGGGGCGGAGGGAAAAGGTAATGACATACTTTGAATACTTTCGCATTAGGCTTTAAAAGTCTCTGATGTCATTCCATCCTGTGCGGTTGGAGGTGCTTAGCATAAATGTGGGCATGAATGTTTAGAACACCTTGAGGGTGCTAAGAATGGTGGAAAGAAAAAATTGGCCTTTTTTTTTTAACCAGCCCTAGAGGGATACTATGTCCACTTAGCAGAATAATATTATTAGATTCTTTCCTAGGGTCTATGAACTGTCTAGTCATAGGTTTTTGGCCCAATAATGGTGACAGGTATGAGCTTTATCTTGTAGAACAGGCCTTAGCTCCAGTCAGAACATGGCTGGTTGCTCCCATGACATTTGTGCCAGGTTGCAGCAGCGGGCGCTGTTTTGCTAGGCCCGTTTGCTGGTCATTATTGAAGCACCTAAGGGTCCATATCTAGGTGAGGCTGATGATTACTTATCTACTCAGGTAGCAGGATGAGCACCTTCCTGCTCTGTGAAAGTCAGCCAGTAGGGATGAAGCCTCCAGGTCAGTACCAGCTTGATTTCTCCATGTCCCATGACTCAAGTGGGTGGCATCTTCTGCAACATCGTCTTACCACGTCAAATTCAGGAGGGTACCCAAGAACACTGGCAAGAGCCTAGAATGTTTGTGGGTCCTTCTGACCTCCCTGGTCGACAACTCTAGGAGAGTTAAACCATTTCTAGGACTTAGGGTTTTTTCTCTGTCTGTCTGTCTGTCTGTCTGTCTGTCTGTCTGTCTGTCTGTAGGTCTGTAGGTCTGTAGGTCTGTCTGTCAGCCTCTGGTGTCTAGTAGGTATTGCTCTGTTACACAGGAACTTCATTTTAACTCTTGTCAAGCATATGTGTAGATATATTTTAAGACGCTTCCACCGTAGTCTGTTTCCATCTGACTTTTTAACCGGTTTCTATCCCACAATGCCCTTTCAATCCTTTACACCAGGTATTCTATCTCCCCTGCCTTGAACAGTCCTCCCGGGCCCTTGGTAGCTCTGTGACCTCCCCGGCTACTCCAAGTCAATTGCATGTGACTCAAAGTTAACATCCACAAATGAGAGAATACACGCCACAAGTATTACATCACTCAGGATGATTGTTTCCAAGTCCACCCGTTTACTGTGAAGTTTATAATTGTATTTTTCTTAATGGCTGAGTAATGTCTCATTGTGTGAATATACGACATATTTATTCCCATTCCATAGCAAAAGCTATGGTGTAGAACCTGTTCCTTCTCTTCTCTTTCCCTTTACAACAACAACAGCAGCAATAATAATATCCTTGGGTATTTGAGAACAGGTTTTGTGGTAACATGATACAATGTTCTTCAGAGTGTTTTCTTTCCCTTTCAGGGGGAGCTGAGGGAAGCTATTTTGTATCCATAGCGATCAGTTTCCAAGCTGGTGCCAGTGAATTCCCCCCCCCACCCCACCCAGGATCCATCCTGAGGGAGCCTCTCCACCATGAATAGAACAGTGTGGCCAACAGGATATGGCAGAAGTGACAGCAGAGGCTAGTCGTGGAAGGCATTACAACATCCATATTGGACCATTGGTCTGAAGCACACTGCCATGCTGTGAGGGTACTCCAATTGCTACAAAGAGGTCTCCACAGTGAGACATTGAGACCTCAACTCCTTGCCAGCACCTACTGCTAAGGCAGGCTGACAAGCCATCTTGGAGCAAATTTTCAAGCTCTGGCCAAGCCTTTGGATGGCACCAGCCTCAACTGTCACCTTTGTGGGGTGGCTCACACCTGCCTGTAAGTCCAGCTCCAGGGCATCCAGTGCCCTCTTCTGGTTTCTGTGGGTACCTGCACACATGTGCACATGCACACAGAGAAGCACACATACACATAGATAAAGTGAGTATATCATTTGATGTTGTCAGCCTAAAACCTAATGGTATGGTCGCTTTGGTTTCAAATTCCATATTTTGTTTCCACAATTTGGGAAGCGAAAAGGATTCAACACAAATTTTAAAAATGTGAGCATTGTTTCTGAAAATCCCCATTTAATATTTTGGACCCGGGTTGAAACAAAAACCAAAGCTATGGGTCAGGGAGAGTCCACTGCAATCTGTCATTGCATTACATGCAAATGCGTTGATTTGGGGACCTACAACTCCAGCGAGACCTCAGCACAGAAGCAGCTTCACTCTGGCTGATCCTGAACCAGCATGGTTCTCTCCTGCATGGAGGATAAGGCAGCCAGAAACAAGGCGGGTGGGTGGCGAAAAGAAGCTGTGGGAGGCCTTCTCTGTGCTGTGACTCATGTTCACGCAGCACTTGCTCGTGCTGGCATTTACCTCCCTTCTACTTAGGCCCCTACGAGTACATTCCCTGGCCATATTTTCTCATCAGCACCAGGATGCCTCCAGTATTCTCATGCCTAAGAGTACTAATCATGGGGGGAAAAAAATCACAATGAGACCCAAACAAAAAGACAAAAGAAAAGAATAAAGAGAGAAAAAAACATTTTGGTTCTTCATCACCTTCTGCTTTTTTATTAAAACACTTGTCCATCATGATTATGAATCCTGAACTCTAATGAGCTGCCAGTATTACTGTTGTTTATTACTTCAATGTGCGGTTTTTTTATTATTATTATTATTATTATTTGTTTCAGCTGAGGCTCAGGAGTGCATTTTACTGCCTTCCTCATGACTGGCTTTAAAATATTTGATTTAAGCTGTCAGAAAACAAATAACTCCAGACGTTCTCATAGTTCTCATACAGGGAGGCTCCGGGGAGAGTTTTACAGTTGGAGGGAGGGGAAGTGCGTAGACATGGCTCTGCTGACATGAAAATGGTCTCTGTATTTACAAAAAGAAAAGTAAATATTTCAAAGCCGTTAAAAATATGAGAAACAGAGAATGGGAGCCAGGCAAAAGTCTAACAATATACCTTTCTCTGTGTGTGGTGTATGTGTGTGTGTATGTGTGTGTGTGTGTGTGTGTGTGTGTGTGTGTGTTTGTGTTTGTGTGTGCGTGTGTGCGCGCACGCATTTCATGTGTGTGTAGGTATTTTTGAAGTGAGCATTGGACCCCTGGAACTGGAATAAGAGGCTGTTGTAAGCGGCCCAGTGTGGGTGCCAAGAACAAAACTTGACTCTTTACAAACACTCGTAACCACTGAACCACTTCTCTAGCCTCTCACCTATTCTATAGAGTCTCAGCCTATTTTCAGAAGTGGGCTAACCTGCACTTCCTTTCCTTGGCCATTGAAGAATACTTTGAAATGGTAAAGCTACCTCTGGATCTCTCCCTAGTAGGCAGGGTATACCTAGAAGAGCTGGTTTGGTTTAGGCACATGGAGGGCCCTGCTGCCAGGAGACAGAATTTTCGAAGGAATCAAGTTGCAAAGTGGCCCTGTTGGACTTTTCAGTGGTGTCCTCTGTGATGACAACGGACAATGAAAGCTAGTGACTACTACTTAAGACTAACTAGTCCCAGTCAGCTATAGTCAGCCATTACTCTCTGTTAATGGGGTTAGAGTCTCTATGGAGCTGTCAGGCTCATGGTTAGAAATGTGTATGTTTACCAGTTCTGAGAAGCTAGTGTGTCATTGCTAAGACAGTTGGGGACTTTACGGCTCTTCTAGATGAGCCAGAATTGGCCCCATGTTAGATATAATCATCCCCACTGCTGATCAACTTTCCACTGCTGGAACAAAATCCCCAGGAGAATTAACTTAAGAGAAGAAGGTTTTGTCTTGGCTCACAGTTTGAAGGGTTTAAGTCCCTGGTCACTGGGCTCCATTGCTTCTGTCACTGTCGTGGAGAGAAGCATTGTGGTGGTGCAAAATGGCTCACCTCATGGTTGACAGGAAGCAGAGAGAAAGGAGATGGAAAGGAGGAATCAGGGAAGAGCTAGACCCTCAAGAGTCCACTCTTTTCAACTACGTCTCACCCCCTAGATTTCCATCACCACCTAACAGTCCTCTCAGCTATGACTCATCAAGGGATGACTCCATCAATGAAATCAGATGATGTCAGAGCCTTCGAGACCCAACCACTTCTCCAGTGCCCCACCCCTGAGCACTGACGCACGGGGGAACAAGACATTAACATGTGACTCTGTGTGGAACACACCACTAAACCAAAGTCCAAAATCAGAGTAAGGTATTTTGAGAGACCCAAGAGACACCATCAGCCTAACTTTTATAACTATACATTGTTATAATTGTTCTACTTTGTTACTAGTCAGTAGTAGTGAGCGTGTGTGTGTGTGTGTGTGTGTGTGTGTGTGTGTGTGTGTGTGTGTACACTCTTGTGCATAAATGCATGTGTGCACATTTGTGCTTATGCACATGTTTGTAGGTGCATGTGGAGGTCAGAAGTCAATGTCAGGCTCTACCTCAGTCACTTATCACCTATTTTTTTTGAGATGGTACATTGGTTACTTTTCTATGATCAAACATAGCAACTAAGGCAACTTTTAGAAGAAAGGGTTTATTTGGGGCCCTATGGGTCAAAAAGGTTAAATGTTTATCACCACTGTGGTGGGCAGAATGACAGCAGGAAGGCATGGCACCAGAGGAGTTGCTGAGAACTCACACCACAACCCACAAATAGGAAACAGAGGGCACACTGGAAATAGCATTGGGCTTTGGAAACCTCAAAGCCTGCCCCCAGTGACACACCTCCTCTAACAAGCCACACCTCCTAATCCTTCTCAAACAGTTCCACCAACTGGAGATCCAGTATTCAAATGTGAGTGTATAGGGACCAGTCTTATTTGGACCAACATAGATTAGGACTGTCAACTGATCCCAGAGCTCACTAATTTAGATGACCAGTGAGCTCCAGGGATCCTCCTACCCATTCTTGGGTTATATACACTTGATGGCACACTCAACATTTTATTATTATGTAAGTGCCAGAGATGTGACCTGAGATCCTCATGCTCTCCCCCCTCCCAAAAAAAAAAAAAAAAAAAAAAAAAAACCACTTTACTTACTAAGCCATCTCCTCAGCCTCTGTTAGCCGATATCCTTAATTTCTTACAGTGTCTCATGTACAGTAGGTCTGTCCTTCTTGTCATTATGACTGTTCCTTTTTTTTTAAATTTTTACTTAGCATTCTTTGTTCTAATCAGCTTTATTGAGCTATTTCATGAACATGAAAATTTGCTAATTTTAAGTGTATTGTTTCTCTGTCACCTCTAAGCATAAACCTATCCTGGAGTTCAGAAAATATGATTGACTGGAGCTAGAGAGGTGGCTTATCAACTAAGCGCATTTGCTGCTCTTGCAAAGGACCTGAGTTTGGCTCCCAGCACCCATGTTGAGCAGCTTCTAAGAGCCTGTAACTCCAGATCTGATGCCCTCTTCTGGCCTTGACAGGCACAGGCACTCATGTGCACATAAACACACACATAATTTTAAAACAATAGAAAAAAGTATTTTTTAGAAAAGAAAATATTAATTCAGGCACACAGGAAGGAACAAACCAATAAATGAAGGAAGGCAAGTTTCATTTTTTTAAAACATGAAACTTAGGGTGATCAACTTGACTCTACCAAAAAATGCCAATTTGTGTATCAGAGCCGAAATGATGCTCAGTGCTGGAAGAGACCCCTGGCCTTCATTCATCAAAGATCTTCCTGAGAGCCAACAGTTGGCACAGACAGATGTATTTTCTGAAGTCTGCCACATATTTCTTTTCAAAATTTTTATTACTCGGTATGAGACAGAATTTGAGCATTAACAAATAACACTGCCAGCTAAGTGACTTGATGCAGTAATGATTTCTCTCTAGCCCACAAATCCAGCAGGTGCAGAAAGAGCCCAGGAGAGGTACTGATATTCACGTGGTCAGCCAGTGGGTCAAAGTGTTTGAAGATTTCTCAATCACCAAGACAGGGGAGAAGTAGGAGACTAGTAGTGGCTTCTAAGCTCTACCACTGAGCCACACCCCAGCCCCTCACTGGGGGATTCTAGGCAGGGGCTCTATCACTGAGCCACACCCCAGCCCCTCACTGGGGGGATTCTAGGCAGGGGCTCTACCACTGAGCCACACCCCAGCCCCTCACTGGGGGGATTCTAGGCAGGGGCTCTACCACTGAGCCACACCCCAGCCCCTCACTGGGGGATTCTAGGCAGGGGCTCTACCACTGAACCACACCCCAGCCCCTCACTGGGGGATTCTAGGCAGGGGCTCTACCACTAAGCCACACCCCAGCCCCTCACTGGGGGATTCTAGGTAGGGGCTCTACCACTGAGCCACACCCCAGCCCCTCACTGGGGGATTCTAGGTAGGGGCTCTACCACTGAGCCACACCCCAGCCCCTCACTGGGGGATTCTAGGTAGGGGCTCTACCACTGAGCCACACCCCAGTCCCTCACTGGGGGATTCTAGGTAGGGGCTCTACCACTGAGCCACACCCCAGCCCCTCTCGGGGGGATTCTAGGCAGGGGCTCTACCACTGAACCACACCCCAGCCCCTCACTGGGGGATTCTAGGTAGGGGCTCTACCACTGAGCCACACCCCAGCCCCTCTCGGGGGGATTCTAGGCAGGGGCTCTACCACTGAACCACACCCCAGTCCCTCACTGGGGGATTCTAGGTAGGGGCTCTACCACTGAGCCACACCCCAGCCCCTCTCGGGGGGATTCTAGGCAGGGGCTCTACCACTGAACCACACCCCAGCCCCTCTCGGGGGGATTCTAGGCAGGGGCTCTACCACTAAGCCACACCCCAGCCCCTCACTGGGGGATTCTAGGTAGGGGCTCTACCACTGAGCCACACCCTAGCCCCTCACTGGGGGATTCTAGGTAGGGGCTCTACCACTGAGCCACACCCCAGCCCCTCACTGGGGGATTCTAGGTAGGGGCTCTACCACTGAGCCACACCCCAGTCCCTCACTGGGGGATTCTAGGTAGGGGCTCTACCACTGAGCCACACCCCAGCCCCTCTCGGGGGGATTCTAGGCAGGGGCTCTACCACTGAACCACACCCCAGCCCCTCTCGGGGGGATTCTAGGCAGGGGCTCTACCACTGAACCACACCCCAGCCCCTCTCGGGGGGATTCTGGGCAAATGTACTGAGCCATGCCTGCAGCACTGTTCTCTTATCTATCTATCTATCTATCCATCCATCCATCCATCCATTTAATATGTTCAGTCTATCTGCATGGCATCAGATCCCAGTATAGACAGTTATGAGCCACTGGGTTACTGGAAATTGAACTCAGGACCTCTGGAAGAGCAGATTTAACTCTTAACTGCTGAGCCATCTCTCTGGCCCTTTGTTTTCTTACTTTTTATTTTGAGACCTGGTTTTACTAAGTTGCCCATCTAGCGTTGAATTCACTTTGTGTCCCAAATGGGGCTAAAACTTAGGATCTTCCTGCATCAGCCTTTGAGTCTCTGTGATGACAAGCATGGACCACCAGTGCTAGCCTCTGCTGGAATATTTATAGACAGAATGTTTTAGATACCCCTCCCATATCCTCAGTTCCTCCACCTAAAAGTGATACATACTGCTACTTTACGTCACTGTCTTAGATTCTGACTACATAGTCAGGCGTTGTGCAGGGATGCAGCTTTCATGAATTGGGAAAGAGGATATAAGAAGATATTGGTGTTAAGCCAGAATACATAACTAACCCACGCACCTCATTCTCAATGTCTGCTGCAGCTGGGTGGCTCAGAACTGGAGATCCACTCTGGACCTTTCTGCTCCCCCGTCTTTCCTCCAACAGGGCACTATTTATTATTTTATTCCTATTTTTTTCCTTAATGGCCTCTCTGTGGCTGTATGAGTTATGCTGTGATTTTACATGTACACCCGTGTGAATTGTAAAGCTGTTATTTCTTTATTTAACTAGTTTTAAGTCTGCATGGCTACCTTTCAATGGGGATCAGAAGGTTCAATTTACCTGGTGATAACATCTTTGCTCGGGAATCATAGTGTTGGTTATGACATCCATGGGTCTGATTTAAGAAACTTCATAATGTATTCAGTAGTTGATGGCTTGAGCCTAATTGGACACGAATTGATAATGCCATGCGGTGTTGTAATTAAATTGCGGTAAAATTATCCCATCAAATACTGTATACAAACACACAGACACCCGCTCACAAAGCCATCAGCGGCCTTTGTTTTGTATATGGTCAATTACATTTTCAAAATGGAATTCTCAGAAGACTCCAACAGATGAATCAAGATATAAACAACAAAAAAAAAGAAAACCAACTCAGGCCTTTAGCCTCCTCTGCATTGACTCGGAACCACTCAGAAAACGGTTGTTTCCCAACAATGAGAAAAATTAATTTTCCAAGGAGGTTGTCTGGGGGTGTGATTCATCTTCCATGTTTATTTCAGTGATCATAAGGTTAGAGGAGCCCCGGGGTGGCTTCAGGGCAATGAGAAGAAGTTGTTCACACATATACGTCACCATGAGGCATCCAGGCCATGCAAGAAAGAGCAAACAGGATGTCCTTCTCCTAAAATCAACGCTTTAACGTTGCCACGCAAAGGCTTGGGAGTGGGGTGTGAGAGAAAGCTCATTAACTCTGATGACTTTTTGCTATGTGGTGAGTTATTGAACCATGAGGGCATCTCTGGGTCTAAGATTTCATCTGGAGTCTGAGACACTCCTTCTGGAACTATTCTAAGGAAATTAGATCTAGTAACACAGGCCTGTCATCCGACCTACTCAAAAGATTGAGACAGAAGGATCTCAAATTTAAGACTACCCTGGGCAAATGAGTGAATTTAAAATCAGTATGAACAAATGAAGGAGTCTCTGTTTCAAAAGTCAAAGTAAAAAGAGGGCCAGCAGTTGATTGTTTGTCTGGAACCCCCAGTGAGGGGTTGGGGCGTGGCTCAGTGGTAGAGCCCCTGCCTAGAATCCCCCAGTGAGGGGCTGGGGCGTGGCTCAGTGGTAGAGCCCCTGCCTAGAATCCCCCAGTGAGGGGCTGGGGCTTGGCTCAGTGGTAGAGCCCCTGCCTAGAATCCCCCAGTGAGGGGCTGGGGTGTGGCTCAGTGGTAGAGCCTCTGCCTAGAATTCCCCAGTGAGGGGCTGGGGTGTGGCTCAGTGGTAGAGCCTCTGCCTAGAATCCCCCAGTGAGGGGCTGGGGTGTGGCTCAGTGGTAGAGCACCTGCCTAGTATGTGCAAGGCTATAAGATCAGTCCCAGGTGCTTTAGTAAACAAATAAGCCAATAAATAAATTGTAGAAGAATAATTACGGACAACATGAGAAATGAAGAACTTCCTTCACCCACAGGGCTTTGCGCTGCCTTTTTATCAGCTTTTTGCTGTGCTTGAGTGGAAGCTGTCCAACTCTTAAAAAGCAGAGGAGAGCAATGCCCTAATAATGAGCTGCCTGGAGTGTTCCCTCTCATTTGAGTTATGAGTACTGATTAGTTCCAGGGGGACTCCTCCACCTGAGCTGGCCCCCATGCTCTCCCTACTGCCCCCTGGTGGTGAAGAGACTTAACGTCAGTTAGCTGAACTGCTAAGACATAAGCATAGTCCAGCATTCCTGATACTGAAGCCAGAGGCCAGTCTGGGCTTCATAGCTTCTTTCAGACAAAATAAAAGTAAAAATAAAAATAGGCCAACAAGATGGCTTAGCAGCTAAAGGCACTTGTAGCCAAACCTGACAACCTGAGTTTGATTCCCAAGACCCATGTGGTGGGGTGGAAGAAAAGAGCTGGCTTCTCCGAGTTGTCCTCCATCCCTGCACCATGGCACATGTGGGCCACACACACACTCACATGCCCAGAAAACAAATGAATAAAAAAATGTAATAAAACAATTACAGGGAGAAATAGCATCAACAAAAGTAATATAGATATACATGTCTACCTAGATATAGTTGTATATAGATTAGAGGTGTAGCTCAGAGTCACAATCTTGCCTGTAATTACGAGATCCTGGGTTCCAATCCCAGCACTAAAAGTTAAAAACTGAGGGTGGAAAGATGGTTCAGGGGTAAGAGTATTTCTTGCCCTTCTGATAGACCCAAGTTTTATTCCCAGCACCACTTTGTCAGGTAGCTCCCAACCATTTGTAACTCGGGTCTAGGGGATCTCTTCTGACCTCTGATGGTACACACACACACACACACACGGCGTATACACAGAGAGGAAGACAAAGACACAATGAAAGACAGAAGACAGACACACAAAGGCAGAGACACAGAGGAGGAGACAGAAACACACAGAGAGAGACACACAAAGAGAAAAAAATAAAATAAACATTTTAAAACAATAAATCTAATGAGATCCCCCTCCAGTGGTGAGGTCAGGGGCTCCCCACCCCACCCCCCTTAGCTTCTGTTAGTCACACGAATGATTCACAAGCTCCAGAGATTGCACAACACCAGTGTGTGTCAGAGCGATACAGAGTCATCCATTACTTTTGTGGTTAACACAGGCAGAAATAATATCACTGTATCATGGGACCAGGGCTCCCATGAGGTGGGCCTAAGTGCTCTGGCCAGGCAGTCCCTGTACACTGGGGCCAGCAAGGCCAAGACTCTCACCCTAAGAGCATCTGTGCCTATCCGGGGAGTGACTCCGAATTACTTAGTCGGCTTTCCTTTGGCTTTTGAGGTTTGGTTTGAGGTTTGTTTTTGTTTTTAATTATGTGTATGTGCATCTGTGTGTATGTGTGTGAGCATGCAGGGGCTCATGGAGGCCAGAAGAGGGCGCCAGATCCCCTGGAGCTGAAGTTACCAGAGGTTGTGAGTTACCTAAAGTGCATGCTGGAAGCTGAGCTGGATCTTCTGTAAGAGTAGCAAGTGCTCTTACCCACCAAGTCACCGCCCCAGCTCCCTTGCTGTCTTTGTTGTGAGACTATGTCTCCTATAACCTAGTTGGCCTTGAACTCAAGTTATGTAATCAAGAACGATGCTCCTGGCTCCATCTCCCAAACACTAGGATTACAGGCATGAACTGTCATGCCTGACTTTCTTTTGTTTTATTTCTTTTGTAGCTTTTCCTTTACACTGGCAACACACACACACACACACACACACACACACACACACACATATCTAGAAGTGGAGGAGGGGACAGGAAGCCAAAAGGAAGACAACATCTATCTTAGCTGGGAATCAATCCCAGGATCCTCCCTGTGTTATCCTGTCTCTCTCCATCGACTCAGCATGCATCCATTTGTTAGGGCTGCTGAAGCAGAAATAGTACAAGCTTAGGGGCAGGTAGGACTAAAACAACAGAGATCCATCATCTCCCAGCCCTGAGGAGCTGAAGTTCAAGAGCAATGTGTCAGTCAGTCTGTTTCCTTCAGGGGCCTTGAAGAGTGGATCCTACACCAAGCCTTGGTCCCAAATGTGCCCTGTGGTCTACTAACTCCAAGATTCCTAGCTTTCTCCCTTTGAAGATCAGCCTTTTAAATGTGTGTGTGTGTGTGAGAGAGAGAGAGACAGAGACACAGAGAGAGAGAGAGAGAGAGAGAGAGAGAGAGAGAGAGAGAGAGAGAGAGAGATCCCATACATGTGTGGGCAACTTCAGAGTCTAGAAGAGAACATGGGATGCCCTGGAATTAGAGTTATAGGTGGGCTGCCTGAAGTAGGTGCTGGGAACTGAACCCAGGTCCCTACAAAAGCAGCAATTAATCTTAATAGCTCTGCCATCTCTCCAGCCCCAGACAGCATGCCTATTACATCCAAATGTCTACCTTTATTTTGTTGTTAAAAAAAAAACAAACAAACAACAAACGAACCCACCTTGTCTTTGTGTGTATACATATGCACATGTGTCTGTGTGCTTCTGAAGGCCAGAGATCAACCTTGGGTGGCATTCCTCAGAACACTGTCCACCTTGTTTCTTTGAGACAGGGTCTCTCATTGGCCTGGGGCATGTCAAGTGGGCTGAGGCTGTCTGAGAGGGCTCCAGGGAGCTTCTTGCCTCTGCCTCTCCATGCTGAGATCACAAGTGAGCACAGTCTGGCTTTTTGCATAGGTTTCCCTCTTACTCAGGGCCTCCTGCCTGCACAGCAAGGGTTTTTACTGACCAAACTATCTCTCCAGTCTGGTTTTGTTTGTTTTTTTGTTTGTTTATTTTGTTTGTGTTTGTTTGTTTTACTCTTTTTGGAGGCACAGTCTCACTATGTAGCCCAGGCTGCCCTCGGAATCACACTCCCTTTGCCTCAGCACACTGGGATGACAGGCATCACTGTGCTTAGTCCAATGTCCCCTTCTAATGAGAACCTCAGTGAGATTGGACTGGCGCCCGTCTGGATGACCTCATTATAAATATCTGAAGGCTCACTAGTTGAGGTCACACACAAAGGTGCTGGGATATGAATTATGATGACGGCTGAACCACACACACACCTGTGTCTAGGCATGAGAGCATCCTTCCCTAGTGGAAATGCCAATCCTTCTACCATAGCACTGTGTCAGCTCAGGGCCACTGTGTCCCCTCAAGGCAATTCTGAGGCTGAGATGATGGCTCAGACTGTAAAGTGTTTGCTATGCAAACATGAAGACCTGAGTTCAAGTCCCGGAATCTATTTTACAACAAAATATAGAGTGTGCTGATATACACGCTTGTTATCCCAGTTCTGGGGAGGTAGACACAAGCAGATCTCTGGGGCTCACAGGTCACACACACGGTTCTGATCTGGATATGGAGAGGCCGACTGCCCACCCCCAATACTACCACAAGGGCTTTATCTAGGCCATTGCCACAGATGGTGCCTCTCCAGGCTACATTTTAATAGCTTCTCAGGAGCCTAACTCCTTACCTCTCCCCAGCTTAAATTCTCATGTAATCTGGGGTTTCATCAGCCATCATCTGGGAAGGAGAGGGACTGGGAGGAGGAGGAGCTGTCTTTAACCTCTGAGCTCTGGTTCTAAGGGGTGGTTATTGGGGGTTTGTGGGTAGGGCAAGAAAAAAAAAAGTCCAGGTGGCAAGCATCAGATCTGGGCTGGGACAAGCCTGGGCACACAGCCATAGGTGTTCCAATGCAACCAGCAAAATCAAGTCCTCATGACTGGTGGGATAGTTGTGTGTGTTATATGAACCTGTAAGTGTTCAATAGTATAAAAATGTGTGTGTGTGTAAGGGTGTGTTTGAGTGTGTATGTGAAGTGTGTGCTTGCATGTGCATGAGTGCATTATATGCATGGGCGTGCGTGCATGTGTGTGCTCACACACACATATGTAGATCGGGTGTCTTCTTCAGTTAGCTTCCACCTTATTTTTCCGAGACAGGCTCTCTCACTAAAGCCGGGGCTCGTGTGAGCAGTTAACCAGCAAACCTCGGGACACTTCCTGTCCCTGTCCCCTCAGAGTGCCGTGGTTCAGACACAGGCTGCCACGGTAGGCCTTTCACATCTGTTCAGGTATCAAACCTGGGACTTCCTGCTTTTGTAACAAAAACTCTACCCACTGAGCTACTCTACCCACTGAGCCACTCTACCCACTGAGCCATCTCTCCAGCCCCACTGTTGTCTTTAGGCAGGACCAGAATTTCCCCAAAGTGATTTAGAAGGTCCAGCTGGCACAGCCCCAGAGGTAGATTCCCCTCCCTCCCTTCTCACCATGCAGAATGGGTAATCCATAGCTAACCCTCACGCACTCAGGCAATAGCCTGAAAGGGGCAGGAACTACACATCTGTTCCCAACAGAAACCTAGAGAGCATTTAATTGTGTTCCCCTGAATCCCCGCATTCATTTATCTCCTGACAAATCGTGGACTCATATCTAAATTAAGTTAGAGAAAACCACACTGTTGGTTTTTCAATCAAAGGCAAACAAGTATAGTGTTCCTTGTGCTTTGGGAGCCGGGCTTCTGCGGTACAAACCAGGGCTCCTTTGAGGCTGCGGGTCTGTGGACTTGTAATAGCCAGGGATTGGTGTGCACAGCAGGTCATGTCTGGCAGAGACGGAGCTGTGTGACGGTCACTGATGAAGTCAATCTGTCAGTGGTTTTTTTTTTGTTGTTGTTGTTTTTTGCAACTGCCAGTACAAGGTCAGGGCAGATGTGCTCCCAAGGGGATCACGACTAACAGCTGGTCTGCATTTAACAAAAGAAACTACAGTCCACAGTAAACAGTTATATGCCATGCCCAAAAGGATCTTAAAAATGGAATTAGGGGCTGGGGACACGGCTCAGTTGGTAAAGTGCCTGCCAAGCAAGCATGAGGACCTAAGTCTGGATCTCAGGAAAAATCAGGTGTGCTGTCAAGTGTCTATAATCCCATACTGGGGGAGAGGAGACAAGCAGATCCCTAAGGCTTACTGGCCTTATAGCCTAGGCTGATCAGTCAGCGTGGGGTTCAATGAGAGACCCTGTCGCAAAGCACAAGGTGGAAGGGTTGCAGAGATAGCTGGATGGTTAGGAGCGAAAGCTGCTCTTGCAGAGGAGCGGAGTTTGGTTGGGGGGTGGGGGGCAGTGTCATAGCTGCCTGTGACTCCAGTTCCAGGAGATCCAATACTGTCTTCTGGCCTCCGCAGTCATGTGCACACACATACATATAATTTAGAATAAAGGTAAAATCTTTTTTTTTTTTTTAAATAAGATGAAGAATGAATGATACAGGAAGATATCCAACGTCAACCTCTGACCCTACACACACAGCCATGGGTATACATTCACAAGCACATACATGCATACACAAAAAAGGTACAATTATCACATTAGCTGTGATGCAGAGAGGGTTTGCACTTGACCTAGTCCTGCCCCCATCCTCTCCTTCCTTTTGCACAGAAGTCCCTACAAAGAAGAGTACATTATGGCCAGCACATTACAAAGGAAGGAACAGAGACTCTCAGAGAACACAAGTAGCCTGTCCTAATGTCAAGATAGAAGCTGCAGGCCACACACTGTTGTGTCAGATTCCCAACCCTGGTCCTGAGATGCTCACAGTTTCTGTTATGACTGTGTTCTTTCTCTACAGATCTGGAGTAGAGGTGGGGGTTGATCTGCCCTGCAATCTCAGTTCCCTGGGCTTTGGGAACTGCAGAGGCTGACAAGCCCTGAATAGGTCAATGAGGACACTCTTTGATAGTTCTGATTCATTCTCCACTGGGACTCTTGATAGCAACCATGCAAATTCTCCAACAAAGAGTAGGGCATGCTGCTCAGTGATAAGAGCACTTACCTAGAATCCCCCAGTGAGGGCTGGGGTGTGGCTCAGTGGTAGAGCCCCTGCCTAGAATCCCCCAGTGAGGGGCTGGGGTGTGGCTCAGTGGTAGAGCCCCTGCCTAGAATCCCCCAGTGAGGGGCTGGGGTGTGGCTCAGTGGTAGAGCCCCTGCCTAGAATCCCCCAGTGAGGGGCTGGGGTGTGGCTCAGTGTTAGGGCCCCTGCCTAGACTCCCCCAGTGAGGGGCTGGGGGTGTGCCTCAGTGGTAGAGCCCCTGCCTAGAATAAGAGTACCTGAGTTCCATCCCTAGTACTGGGAAAAATCTATCCCCATATACAATCACATTCTAAAGTAACAGAAAGTGGGACTTGAACATACAGTTTTGGGGGACACAACTCAGCCTGTAAAAGTCTTCTTTGCAGGAAAGTTTTCCACAGCCAGCTCTCAGGCTACTTTTCTACCCTTAAGTCCTAAAGGAGCTCTTGATGCCACCCGACACACCCTGGCTTCCTCCTTCCAGCCCCTTCTCCACCCTACCTGTGAGGCTGGAAGTGTCCCCGAAGGAGGCAGGGATCCCATGTTCCCATGTTTTCCACACTATCGTCTGTGGTACATAAGACAGCATCAGGCATACAGCAGGTACTTAGCAGTTGCTGAAGAAATAACTTTGAGCCTGCTCTAAGCAGGTTCCACTCTGGGGGCTACCATCTTCTGGGGAGAGAGAGCAACCTCCCAGCATGCAAAGAGGCCAGGCAAGGACACAGGGAAGGCAGAAAGTAATGACATTCTCTGCCCTCCTGTAAAACTGCAAAGGACAAGGACAGAGCAGAGAGATAGGTCTTTGGAAGTCCTCTGACGGAGCCTCTCATTCAGAGATGTATGGCAGGGTTGAGAACCTTCTTCCTTTCCTACAGAAAGCTCAGCCTCCTCCCATCCCTGTGCTTTGAGGACAAGAAGAAAATCTAATGGAGTACATGCAAAATAGCCCATCAGCAAATAGGTGCCTGGCAGGTACTGTGGCTCTTTTCCTACCCCATCCCCAAGCCCAAATAGATGAGGCATCTTCCATCCACAGGGAGATGGAGTTTCTCACACATACCCCCAACTTGCATCCAGGGACACCCCCTCAGCCCTCCCTGGTGCTCACAGAGGCCTTTCCTCCCAGGGTGCAATGCTTCCTCAGCCTGCTTTTTAATTAATCTTCTCTCGCCCGTGCTGTGCAGTTTCAACAGAGCCCAAGACCCTTTCAGTGGTGGATGTCACTGCTCCCGTGAGCATCCCAGTAGGAGCCCTGTGCCTGCATGCCTTAATTAGGCAAGTTAATTACTTGCCAACTTGAAGGGCTGATCAGGCCTCTACAGGAAGCATCCCTCCCAGGGCTATTCGGGATTCTCACAGACCCAGGATACCCATCTCCCGCAGGGCACACAGTTGAGGAGCGGTATCTGAATACCCCATAATCCCACATTCGTTCTCTAATCAAGAAATCCCAGTTGAACATGTGAGAGCACATGCCTGTAATCCCAGCCCTCAGGAGGCTGAGACAAAGGAGCATGGGTTCAAGGTCAGTCTGGGCTGTGTGGAGGAACCTTGACTTTAAAACAGTAACTTTAAATAGACAAAAAAAGTCAAGCATAGTATAGCAAAGGTTTGTGAGATGAGAATGTGGCTCAGTGGTAGAGCCCCTGCCTAGAATCCCCCAGTGAGGGGCTGGGGCGTGGCTCAGTGGTAGAATACCTGCTTAGAATCCCCCAGTGAGGGGTTGGGGTGTGGCTCAGTGGTAGAACACCTGCCTAGAATCCCCCAGTGAGGGGCTGGGGTGTGGCTCAGTGGTAGGGCCCCTGCCTAGAATCCCCAAGTGAGGGGCTGGGGCGTGGCTCAGTGGTAGAGCCCCTGCCTAGAATCCCCAAGTGAGGGGCTGGGGTGTGGCTCAGTGTTAGAGCCCCTGCCTAGAATCCCCCAGTGAGGGGCTGGGGTGTGGCTCAGTGGTAGAGCCCCTGCCTAGAATCCCCCAGTGAGGGGCTGGGGTGTGGCTCAGTGGTAGAGCCCCTGCCTAGAATCCCCCAGTGAGGGGCTGGAAGCATGGCTCAGTGGTAGAGTGCCTGCTTAGAATCTGCCAGTGAGACACTGGAAGTATGGCTCAATGGGTAGAGTACTTCCCCAACATGTGCAAGGCCTTGGGTTCAGTCCCCCACATGGCAAATAAAAAATCTTTAATCCAAGAGGGGACATCAGACACAAAGTGGGAAGTTGGTGTGTTCTGGAAATATTCTTTACATCAAACACCTCATTTGCCTGCTAGAATAGCTCCTGCTGTTCTCTGTGTATCCACTGTGAAGGGCTGATGGTGGAGGCAGTGGTCACGGAGATAACCCACTGTGAAGGGCTGATGGTGGAGGCAGTGGTCACGGAGATAACCCACTGTGAAGGGCTGATGGTGGAGGCAGTGGTCACAGAGATAACCCACTGTGAAGGGCTGATGGTGGAGGCAGTGGTCACAGAGATAACCCACTGTGAAGGGCTGATGGTGGAGGCAGTGGTCACAGAGATAACCCACTGTGAAGGGCTGATGGTGGAGGCAGTGGTCACAGAGATAACCCACGCAGCACAGGCACCAACTCCCCTGGCTTTGGCCTAGATCCTAGACTCCACTCCTGTTATTTCTGCCTCCGTGGCAGGTTCAGTCCCAGCTCAGGACAGAACATGAAGATGTCCTATACAAGGACCATCATGTTCATCATCGAATTCTCTTTCACATCAGCTTACCAGAATTCTCTTGGAGACACAGTACCCCCATTTCATGTATGAATAAACTGACATATAAGGAAGTGTGAAGCCACAGAGATGGCTCGATGATTAAAAGGACTTGCTGCTCTTCCAGAGGACCAGAGTTTGGTAACCAACACTCACACTGGACAGCTCACAACTGCTTGTAAGTCCAGCTCCAAGGAATCTGATGCTTCTGCAGACACCTGGAACACATATGCACAACACACACAACACACACACACACAAACTAAAAATAGAATAGATTTTTTTTTTCTGAGACAGAGTTTGTCTGTGTATCCCTAGCCTGGAACCCGATCAGTAGATAGGGATAGCCTGGAACTCACAGAGATCCACCTGCCTCTGCCTCCTGAGTGCTGGAATTAAAGGCAGTGCAGCACCAACCTGACCTCTCGTTTGTTTGTTTGTTTTCTTTTTTAGAGAAAATGTATTGGTTATTCTCCTGCCTCAGCTTTGGGGTACTAGAAATACATTTTGCTAGGAATTATTTTCAGATATCTAACTGAATGTCAAAGTAGAGAAATCCACAAGGCAATTGTGCATGTGAATCTGAAGCTTAAGGGGAGTGTAGCCTAGAGACAGAAAATTGAGGGGTTATTGATAAAGTGATAATTTGAAAGCTAGTAGACCAGATAATTAGCACAGAGGTCCAGAGCACAAAAGTCTGTCAGGGAGATGGGAGAAGACACTGGTGGACTAACCAGTGGGGTAGGAGCCTAAACAGGAGATGTTAGGTCCGCATCCAGCATCTCCCAAAAAGACAAGAGAAAGGAACTGTGCCTAGCTGTGTTGTGCTGGCTGAGGGCTAGAACTGACTTTGCAGGCCCGGTGCGTAGCTAGTGTGGAATCAGTCAGGAAAGCCTACCAGAGAGGCAAGCTGGAGCTGCGGAGGATTTGAGTATGGAGTCTTGTCACAAAGCAAAGCAACAAAGCAGGCAGCGGCTGGAGTAAAATGGGGGTTGAGGGAAAGGATTTTTTTCGTCTTGTTTAGCTTTATTTTTGAGACTTGGTTTCACTATATAGTCCAGGCTAGGCTCCAACTCACGATCCTCCCGCCTCAGCCTTCCGAGTGCTGGGATTACAGGCTTGTACGACCACACTGAGATACAGAGATTATTTTTTTTTTTCTGTAAGATAGGAGAGGAGTGACATCATTTCTCAAACAGGGACGGAGTAAAAGGCATGGGTGTGTTGCTGATGCAAAATCGTGCTTCTTGAGTCTCACATCCCAGGGGGCTTTTACCAAATCCAGAAGGTCTCAGGCAGCCCACCAGCTCCCGAGGCCACCCCCAGACAGATGTCACTGCTCTCCTAACAGTGACAGTATGAGGTGGATGCCAGGCCTGGAACTGGCTCCTGCCCCCTCCCTCCCCCTCCCGAGCTGAATAATTTAGGTTCTATTCTAAGTTAAAACCAAATAAAGCAATTTAGAATGACTAATTCCTAGTGGGATTTATGTTCCCCAAATGCCTTGCTGGTAACAATGCTAGGAGCCATTTGTCCCTTTTATTTTAGCTGTGTGACTTCTGCAAGGAGCGCGTCACTCTGGGTGGCCTTGTTTCTAGTCCCAGAAACAAGACAGCCACGAGTGAGCCTCTCAACATTTTTGCCCCACCTTCATTTTTTAGACAGCATCACACATAGCCCAGGCTGGCCTTGAATGATTATGTGCCCAGGGGTGACTTTGAACTCCTGACTCTCCTGTTCTAGTTTCCTTTCTGTTGCCATGATAAAATACTCTTATTCAAAGCGTCTTAGGGCAAGGAAAGGGTTTATCTGGCTTATACTTCCAGATCACAGTCTGCCATGGATTTGGTTTAAGGCTTGTATTATGTTAATTGGGCTCCCAAAATTGCACCAGAATCCCTCAAGTAAGATGCTGAGAGTTCCTGCCCCTAGTTGGTTTCAACTGGTAAATAAAGTTGCCAGCAGCCAATGGTTGGACAGGGAGACAGAGGTGGGACTTTAGGATTCGAGGGCAAGAGGACAGACAAAGATGGAGTTAGAACCTCCATGCTGGGGAAGCAGAAAGATCAGGCCTAAAAAGTAAGATACAGGCGTGAGAGCTGAGAAGACAGAGTTCCAATCATGTAAGAGTCAACGAAGAGCCAGGGGGCCCTCCCCTGTTTGGGGTAGCAAGGGTGGAATATAGATTTTAGTAAGTAATAATTCAGGAGTATCGGAGGGGAGGCGTTAACAACGTGGAAGTCTGGGAGTGGTCCAGTAATTGTAATTGACAATCCCAACAATCCCCCAGACACATCTATAGGCCAATCTAATCTGAGCAATCCCTCAGTTGAGCTTCCTTTGTGAGGTGACTCCAGGTGATTCAAATTAACAGTTTAAAGTCAGAACCCTCCTGAGCTGGGATGGCAGGGATTCGCCATCACACCAGGCTTGCTTCCTCTTCCTTGACTCAGTCCCTCAGCCTCAAGCAGGGCACACAGTAATGCAGCTCCCTGCAGAACTGACCACGGGCAAGGTCACCTCAGTGCTTGACAGTTGAAGAGATGGAGGAAAATGCTGAGCCAAAGCAGGGATCTTTCACTAGAGGCGGTGGGACACACAAGGTCCCCCGGGGGGACCTTTGGGGAGGTGGCATGAAGCGGCAAGGTGCCCTGATGCAGGCGACTGACAGCAAATGCATGGAAAACATTGCTCCTGAGAGAAAGCATGAACAGAGAAGAAGAATGGAGTGAGGAACACTCGCCTGCATACCTGTCTCTTTCAGCTTATAGTGAGCCAGCCCCAGGGCACTGCCCTCACTCACCTGGGCCCCCAGTCCCTCCTCTTTCGATAACCCCAGACCTGCCAATCTAGGCTGGGGCCATCCATGCTCAGACTGGCCTTCTGTCCACAGACCTTCCAATACACTGACACTCCCGATGCCATGTCTAGGAGAAAAAGTGTCTGGTGAGGCCAAAGGTCCTGAGGTCAACATGCTGTACATACTCAAACAACAAGGAGCTGGGTACTTGGCAGGCAAAGGCAGGCAGAGTTCTGGTCTAGCTTGGTCTACACGGAAAGTTCCAGGACATCTGGGGCTATATGGAAAGACCTGGACTCAAAACAAACAAACAAACAAACTTTACAAACAAATAAAGAAGACCAGAAGTGGTGTCGGGGTAGTGGGGGGAGGGGGCTCGGGTGGTCAAACATGTCACCCTTAGCCTAGCATCTAGCTAGAGCCTTAAAGGTGGAGGATGGTGAAGGAGAGAGGAGAAAAGAGTGTGTATGTGGAAGAGATGGCCACAGTGCAGGTCTGACTGGGTCATGCTGGGGATCTGATACCATGTTCTGCTGCAATGTTGGCTATTTAGGATTGTCTTAATTAAGTTCCAATACCTGCGATGAAACACCATGACCAAAAGTAACTTGGGGAGGAGTCGGTTTACTCGGCCTACAGGTTACAGTTCATCATGGAGGGAAGTCAAAGAAGGAATTCAAGATAGGAACCTGGGGGCAGGAACTGAAACAGGGCATGGAGGAACATTCTAGTTCCCTGTGTCATAGTCAGCTACCTTTTCATATAATCCAGGACCACCTGCCCAGAGGGGCACCTCCCACAGTGGGCTGGGCCCCCCACATCAGTCCTTAACCAAGGAAAATGTTCCACAGACTTGCCTACAGGCAATGCGATATAGGCCTTTTCTCAGTTGAGTTTCCTCTTGTATGGGGTTGACAAAAATAAATAAGAAGAGGAGAGGGAAAAGGAAGGAGGAGGAGAAGGAAGAGGAAAACGGAGGTAGAGGAGGAGGTGGAGAAGGAGGAGGAGGTTGGCTGGATAAGGATGGTTGTGCTGCCTTCCTGCTGGGTCCCCCTTGGGATTGTTAGGAACTACATCCAAGCTGGTTGGTGTCTGTCTGCCTTGCCCACCTCCCCCACACTTACAGCATGAGGCCTCGTCCTCCCTGCAATACAGAATTCTAGCTGAGAGGCTGGGTAGAATGTTCTGGGTCAGAAGAAGCAACCAACGGAGTCTGTAGCAAAAATGGGAGAAAAAAACGGAAGCTGGTAGGAGAATACAGAAACTAAACCGGAAGCCGTAGCAGAAGAAACCGGAAGGTCAAGGAGAATCGGAGGAAACAGCTCTGAGGAAAGTACTCAAGTGGTTCCTTCCGGTGCCTGTGGGGAGCGTGTTCCACAAGTGAGGCTGGAGGAGGGGCTGAGTTTCCTGAAGGATGATGACAGGAGGCTGAAATAAGAGGCTGTAGCCCTGCTAATGTCAGGAGCGGGCTCTGTGGACAGCCAGGCCAGCATCCATGATGTGGGGCAAGCAAGAACTTAACAACACATGGACCCTCGAGACTTCCAGGGGACCGCTATACAGGTCTGATCATTCATTCTTGGGAGAAGCAGAGACCCAAGGTCACGCATATGTTAAGCACCTACTGTATACCAGAAATAACCCACACAGGCTTCCTCATTCATTCTTACCACAGGTTTGGAAAGTGGCATTCCACTTCCAATTTACAAACAGAGCCATTCAGAGAAGTTCACGGCTCGCAGAAGGCCACACAGCATATGAATCAGTTGGAATGCGAGAGGGAAATGTATCTGGATTCTAGTGGTTTCTACCAGCTGACATCGTTCTTGACTTCCGTGCATCGGCAGGCTTAAAACTTGCCTGTATGGAAGAAAGCACTTTGAACAGCTAATTCTCCCAGTCCCCAGAGTTCAAAGGGGCCTCAGTCACTCTTCTTACTGTCGGATTTCCCAGAATGGATCCGAAGTACTAAATTTATTGTGTTGTAAGCGTCTTTTGCAGTATCCCAATAAAGGGCTTTGATTTATAGCTCACATATTATTTTAAATACATTGGCAAATGATAAAAATTGGTCCTGAAAATGCACCTCAGGAGAAGCTGTATTACCAGAAGAAAAGAACCAGCGAGATTAGATACTGCATTAAAAGATAGAGTGATGAATGAAGCCCCAAAGTGCAAATTTAGTGTGACTTACCAGGAAAAAAAGTTGGGGGGCAGTAAATCCAGAGTGACAATGTGTGTACCGTGTACCGGTATTTGTCACTTTTATTACAGTTTGTTCAGAAGTTGTAGATGGGTCATTATTTTAAAAAGAAAAAAAAAGACAAATACAATGCTCAATAAAACTTAGAAATGAAAGTCCTTTGTGTGAGGATTCAGGCTGAAACTCTAAATCCGAGTCACTGTGTCAGATCAGAGAACATTACGTAATGGAAGATCCTTCCCCTTATGTCCATAAAACATTCTGAGGCCAGAAAATGGAAGACCCTGCCTAGGAAGGCAGGTGTCACATCCATCAGTCGAGTGGCTTCTACAGACAAAGGCAGGTGAAGCCAGGCCTGCTGGTTCTTTGCCTCCAGAGGTCAAAAATCTCTTATCTTGCTCAAACATCCTGGAGTGAATTGCATTGTTGTTCTTGATTGTCCCTTTTTGTAACTAGGTAGCTTCTGTACTTTATTTGCCTTGTGCCTTGCAATGCTTTCTTGCCTGGGGTCCCAGCATTGTTGGCAGTATCAGTGGCCCTATGACTGGTTCTGGCAGATGTGCTGCTGTAAGCACAGATTGGAAGGATATCTGAAGTTCCAGAAGAGTAGAGAAACCTGGAGCTGCCGGTGCTACAGATTCCAACCCAGAGAAGCTGAGAGCCCAGGAATGTCCCAGCCAGTCCATGAGCTCACAGTAGCCATCATCCATCCATCCACCCACCCAACCACCCAGCCATCCACCCATCCATCTATCCATCCATCCATCCATCCATCCATCCATCCATCATCATGCCCATGAACATAAAATAAATGAATGCTGCCGTGAGTCACTCTGGTCTCTGAATATCTTGTTATACTGAGTGGCTGCAAAAAAAACTTGACCTGGGATCACAAGACAAAGGATGGAGTTTAGATCAAAAATCTGGATGGAGAGAAAGGTGGGCAGATGGATTCGAGCATGAATTTATGGGTGGGTGCATGGGTGGATGGATGGATACATGTATATATGAGCAGATGAATGGATGGATACATGAGTGGATGGAGGGAGGGAAAGAAGGATGATGGATAGATGGAGGGAGGGCTGAAGAGAGGGAGAGCTGGAGGGAGGGAGGGTTGGAGGGATGAATGGATGATGCCATGAGGTTCAAAGGAAACTCCACTTCCCATATTCTAGCAGTTAGACAAAAGCCAGCATTCCTTAAGAACTTGTGAAGCCAGGTTCCTCATCAAAGGAGCCACTTCTCTTATTACTGGCAGAAGAGACACATGGCTCTCTGTGGTGCCTATTAGCATATCAAAACACATGATGGCCTCCAGCCTCCCTCAGTATCACCAGTACCAGTCACATATTTCAGGGGCCAAGCTGACATCTTGGCTCTTCTCAGCAATTCTCTCCCCTACCCTAAACTTCCCCCAACTTTCCTCCATGACCCAGCCCAGCTGCTCATTCTCAAAACCCTGCTACCTCAGCTCTTGGTCCTCTCTCCTGCCCACACTCTCTGTGTCTTCATCTCTTGCTCTCCCCCAACCCCGATGTGTTCCTGCATCCCTCACAGCCAGTTCCAGTGTGGTCACACTCAGTCTTCTACTTTCTCTTTCTGCTCTGGACTCTTCCAGATGTGTGTGTGTCAATCTCTCTCTCTCTCTCTCTCTCTCTCTCTCTCTCTCTCTCTCTCTCTCTCTCTCATGTCTACAATAAAAACCTTACCCTGAACCATACCATAGGATGATCATGTCACCAGTTTTTTATATAGATATATGAGCAGGTGGGCAGATGAATGGACAGACAGACAGATGTATGGACACATGAATGAATGATACATGAGTGGGTGGGCAGGTGGATAGATAGTGAACACATGAGTAAGTGGATGGATAAATACATGGACAGAGTACATGGTGAATTAATGAAAACATGGACGTACAGATGAATGGATGAACTCACCCTTTAATCCTATCTCCTCAGGAGGGGATTGCATTACAGGCAGTGAGATATTTGACAGAGGATGGTTTCCTAGAATAGGGTCTCCTGTGCATGGCATGCATGTGGTGCTTACTTCACATCTCCTTCAGTCTCTGGTGTCATAGCTAGTTGGAGCTTCTACGTATTTCACCTTCTAGAGAGCTGTCTATTTGAGACTTGGTTGTCAACCTGCGACACCACTGGGAGGTGGTGGACCTTTTGAGAAAAGGAACCTAATGATAGGAAGTTGAGGTTTTTGGTTTTGTTTTTGTTTTTCCCAGATAGGGTTTCTCTGTGTAGTCCTGGCTGTCCTGGAATTCACTCTATAGACTAGGCTGGCCTTGAACTCAGAAATCTACCTGCCTCTGCGCCCAACTGTGGATGTTAAGTTACTACATGCTTTGTAAGGGGGCTACTGGCACCTGAGGATCTTTCTCTTCCCAAATGTCCTGAGGTGGAGTGGGCATGTGCTTTCATTGTGATATACTGTACAGCCTCAGGCACAAAGTGAGAGATCCATTGACACAAACCTCTGAATGGAACTATGAGCCAAAATAAACCTTTTTTTCCTTAAAAATTGATTGTCTCGTGGTATTTTGTCACAGAAATTAAAAAATCCAGATAGCACACACAACTTTCACTCCTTTCCTTTCATGGATTTCCCCTGTCCATGGTGGGAAATTGAGGAATGGGGATGTTTGTTGACTGACTTATCAGAATCTCTGCCCTACTACCGGACCTCTAAAAATAGGCCCTTTCCTGTATTGCTGGTGTGATCATATCTATTGAAGCTACATGCATTTCCCCATAGTCCAACAACCCCAAGTCTGAAAATCCATCCGGAAAATACAGTTCCTGGTCAGACACACACACACAGAGCAAATAATTATTCCTAGGAAGGTGGTGGGATGGATGATGCTGAACCCACACCATGGACCCTGTGACACTGACTTATTAAAAAGAAAAAAACCCACAGGGCGGTGGTGGCGCACACCTTTAATCCCAGCACTTGGGGGGCAGAGGCAGGCGGATTTCTGAGTTTGAGGCCAGCCTGGTCTACAGAGTGAGTTCCAGGACAGCCAGGGCTCTATATACAGAGAAACCCTATCTTGGAAAAGAAAAAACAAAAAAGAAAAAAAAAAAACCTAGACATCTGTGTTCTGGCAGAAGTTTGTGCTGACATGTCGTTTTGTTGCTGGTGGTGGTGGTGGTACTGCTGCTGTTACTGGTGTTGGTGGTGTTTATTTGGGCTTTTGACACAAGGCAGATCATCTGCAAAGGGAGAACTTTGGTTGAGAACATGCCTCCCTCTGGTTGGTCTGCCATGCATTTTGTTGGCTGATGATGGATGTGGCAGGGCCCAACCCACAGTAGGTGGAGCCATCCCTGGACAGGCAGTCCTGGGCTGTGTAAGAAAGCAGGCTGAGCAAGCCAGTAAGCTGCGCTCTTCCATGGCCTCTGCTTCAGTTCCTGCCTGAAGGTTCCTTCCCTGCTTGAGTCCCTGCCTTTGACTTGCTGACGGCCTGTAACCTGTAAGCCAAATCACACTTTCACCAAGTTGCTCTAGGTCATGGTGTTTTATCACAACAACAGAATGTAAACCAAGACAGGGATGCTTTGCAGAGCATCATGGTGGGTAAAGGACATCAAAATGTGAAAAGTATCTTTACTATGGGGCTGTGCTTCATTTAAGAAAGAAAGGAAGGCATAGTGGTATGTATATGGTATATGTAGTGAGTTCTGGGATAGCTGGGCTACATAGCAAACACAAAATAAAATAAGAGAAAAGAAGAAGAAGAATGGAGGGAGGGGAGAAGAGAGGAGGGATGAATAAGAAGGGAAGGGGAGAAGAGGGAATAGGAGGGGAAGGGAGAGGAAAGCAAAGTTATAATACATACCTGCTGGATTTTTACAAACAGAAATAGTAGAAGATAAACACAGAAATTAGGTACGGTAGTCCCCAGCACTTGGGAGGCAAAGGCAGTCAGCTCTCTGTGAGTTCGAGACCAGCCTGGGTTACACGATGAGTTCAAGGACAGCCAAAGCCATGTACAGAGACCCTGTCTCCAAAAACAAACAAACAAAATAGTAAGATAAAATAATGAAATCAAGAACTACTAGAGATTGGGAAGAAATCAGGTACACACCATGTGTGAGACTGTGTGTATGTCTCCCTGTGTGTCTCTATGTATATGTCTGTGTGTGGCTGTCTGTCTGTGTGGATGTCTCAGTGCTTGTCTGTCTGTCTGTGTGTGTGTCTGTGTATATGTTTCTGTACATGCCTGTCTGTCTGTCTCTGTGCTTGTCTGTGTATGTGAATGTGTATGTGTGTGTCTGTGTGTATATCTGTGTCTATGTGTCTGTGTGTATATCTCTGTCTGTGTGTCTGTGTGGGTTTCTGTGTGTGTGTGGCTGTCTGTGTGGCTGTCTCAGTGCTTGCCTGTGTGTGTGTGTGTATGTGTGTGTGTGTGTGTGTGTCTGTGTCTGTGTGTGTGTCTGTGTGTGTGGTGCATATGTGTGTGTGTGTGTCTGTGTCTGTGTCTCTGTGTGTTTCTGTGTGGCTGTCTCTATGGCTGTCTCAGCACTTGTCTGTCTGTCTGTGTATGTCTGTGTATGTGTCTCTGTGTATGCCTGTTTGTCTGTTGCAGTGTTCGTCTGTGTGAATGTGTGTGTATGTCTATATATCTGTGTCTGTGTGGCTATCTATCTATCTGTGTAGCTGTCTCAGTGCTTGTCTGTCTGTGTAGCTGTGTATGTGTCTTTGTGTGTGTATGTCTGTGTGCCTGTCTCAGTGTGTATCTCTGGGTGTGTATCTGAGTGTATGCGTCTATGTGTACAGGTTCACATGTGTTTGCAGGTGTGCGTGCACACATATGCACTTGTATATGGAGGCCAGACCTCTATCCCAGGTGTCATTCCTCAGGGACTACCCCTTTGCTTTTTGAGATACTGTCTCTCTCCCTGGCCTGACCCAGGGACCCTCCTATCTCTGCTCTCTAGAACTGTGATTACAAGCATATGCTAACCAAGTCTGGCTTTCTTTTATTTACAGTTCTGGAATTCACACTCAGGTCCTGGGACCTGCACAGCAAAGCCTTTACCAGCTGAGGTATTTCCACGTTCCAGAATCAGATGCTTCTCCCTCTTTACCATTTCACTTTCCTGTCAGAAAAATTAATTCCACGGATCCGGAGTCAATTCCATTGCTTAGCAGTTACCAGCACATCCTTCTCTTACAGAGGACCTGAGTTTGGTTCTCAGTACTTATACAAGGTGGCTCACAACCATCTGTAACTCCAGTTCTAGGGGATCCAATGCCCTTTTCTGGTCTCCTACAACCTCATTTACAAACCCTCACAAACACAAACACATACGCAAATAATGAAAAGTAAAAATAAATTAAAAAAAAAATTAACTCAGGGCTGGAGAGATGGCTCAGTGGTTAAGAGCACTGACTGCTCTTCCAGAGGTCCTGAGTTCAATTCCCAGCAACAACATGGTGGCTAACAACCATCTGCAATGCATCAATGGTCTGATGCTCTCTTCTGGTGTGTCTAAAGAAAGCAATGCTGAATACATAAAATAAATAAAATACATTAAAAATTAACTCTACAGAGTTAGAGTGGAAGTGTCTAAAAATTATTAGAATAAATAAATGAACCTAAATACAAGAGTTGATAACATAATCACCTAGAAAACAATTTTAAATAATTATTTCAAGTTTGAAAAAATAAATTTCTCCCAAGTTTCATGACTTGGCAGACCTTAAGGCCATAGTAAGCACTCAATAAATGCTTCTTTAAATGAATGAGTGAATTGCCCAAGATGAGGACCAAGAAGCTGAGGGTTTATTCCAGGTTTACTTCTGTTACTGCCATAAACATATGGACCAAAAGCAGCATGGGAGAGGAAAAGCTTTCTTTGGCTTACAATCCCAGGTTCATTCTGGGATTACTGGTGAATCCTGTGATCCTGACACTTGAGAAGCAGGGGCAAGAGGCTCTCTGTGAGTTCAAGTCCAGCTTGGTCTACATAACAAATTTCAGACCAGCTAGGACAATGTTGTGAGATTTTTTTTTCACAAAAAAAAAATTTTTTTAATTACAGGTTTTAGTTCTTCATTGACGAGAGATAAAGGCAGGAACCCAGGCAGCTGGTCACGTCACATCTACAGTCATGAGCAGAGAGAAACTAATGCATCCAAGCCGCCTGCTCATTTGTTAGCCTTCGTCTTGCTTCTCCTGTCTTAGATAGTCCAGGACCATCTTTCTAGGGAGTGGTGCTGCCCACAGTGGGCTGGGTCCTCCTGCAACAATCAGCAATCCAAACTATCCCCAACAGACATTCCACGGGCCAATCTGATCTTGACTCTCCTCACAGATAAACTCCAAGCTGCATCAAGTCAACAGTTAGTGTAAATCAGGACATTGATTTACCGTCTCTCCAACTCAGGGCAGTCTACTCTGGTAACAAGTTCTAAGTCCTGGGAATGTTTTTGTTATTGTTGCTGTTATCATTCTTGGTTAGTTGGCTGGCTGATTGGCCCATCCCAAGAATAATGACTTCAAAGTCCTAATCCTCCTGCCTCAACCACTTCAGTGCTGATACTACAGTCAGTCATACACCACCATGACTGGTCCAATATAAGTTATGCTTCATAACATAAAAATGAGGTACATGTGGGTTCTGTGGCCCAAACTCAAAACCTACCTCTAAAAATACCTCCATGGGAGCCATTCCTTAGAAAACACTTGCTGATCTGTTTGTTGCTGCTCTCACTACCATTTATCCTAGATAGTAGAAATATATTACATCATGATTCCGGGGACTGGGGGAAGGAACTCAATGGTAGAGCACGTGTATACCGTATACTCAATGGTATACGCAATGCGTAGCTTCGATTCCTAGTACCAAAAAAAAAAAAAACCCCTTAATTATTAATAAATATGAAACATTAATGCATGGTTAGGGCTCTATTATTATTATATACTGTGGTTTTAAGTATCCCAACTCTCATGAATACCAACTGGACTGATGTTATTTCCAGTGGGTCACCTACCAGACGTCTTCCATCCCATCCTCCATCACAGCAACTTCCCCAGTTAGACGAAGCATGGCCCCAGGGGACAGATCTGACACTGCACCTTCCAATCTTGGAAGAAGGACAAACCACTTAGGGGAGACAAAAAGAAAAAGAAAAAAAGAAAACGAAGCCTAGGAGGAAAAGTAACCATTGCCACAAGGACACAACCAATTTCATTTTTAAAGTGCCAGCGGCTTAACACTTTCTCATCGAGGTGATCATTAAAGTTACAGTCCCCCTGAGCCACTCAATAATGTCCCCCCAACTGTTCAACTCTTCATGGGCTTTTGCTTCAATAGATTACTCAGGAACCATCAATCTGTGTGCTGAATCAGCAAACATCAGAGTCCTTTCTGCTTTGAAATGGCCTTCACGGGCTGATGAACACTTGGCCCCCAGCAGGTGGCGCTGTTTGGGGAACCTTTAAGATGTACATCTATCCAGTGGTAGTAGATCACAAGAAGTGGGCCTTGTAGGTTGTATCTATTACCAGTACTAGTCTGAGCTCTCTGCTTTCTGTGTTAATGAACTTGACCACAAGCTACCACAACCACAGATCCAGCTGCCCCAGAGGCCATGACTGTGATGGACTGGGTAACCTCCAAACTGTGAGCCAAAATAAGCCCTTTCTCCCTTAAGTGGTTCCTGTCAGGTACTAGTTAGTATATTTTAATTGCTGCAACAAAATACTTGACAATAGCAGCTTAAGGAAGGAAGGGTTTATTTGGCTTCTCTTTACAGAGAATATGGCCCATCATGGTCTCGGGTGGATTTGAGGGTTTGGTGGACCGTATGACAGCAGGAGCTTGAGGCAGCTGATCACAGTGTGTCCACATCAGGAAGGAGAGAGGAGTAGATGCTGGCACTCAGTCTATTTTCTTCTCTTTATTCAGTCCTGGACCCCAGGTCATGGAAGGGTACCACTCACATTTAGGGTGGTTCTTCTTCTTCTCCTCTCAGGTAAGCTAATCTAGGCACTCCTTCACAGACAAGCCCAGAGACTTGTTTCCACGGTGATTCTAAATCCCATCAAGTTGACAAATAAGATTAACCACTACAGATAAATTGCCAAGCAACAAGGAAAGCAGTTTGGGCCAGTGAGATGGCTCAGCAGGTAAAGGTGCTTGTTGCACAAGTCTGGTGTCCTGAGTTCAATTCTTAAAACATATAGGGCTGGAAAGATGGCTCAGTGGTTAAGAACACTGTGACTGTTCTTCCAGAGGTCCTGAGTTCAATTCCTAGCAACCGCATGGTGGCTCACAACCATCTGTAATGAGATCCAATGCACTCTTCTGGTGTGTGTCTGAAGACAATGTACTCATATACATAAAATAAATAAATAGAATTTTAAAAAAAAAAGAACTTTACTGACATCTCACCTCACAGTGCTACAAGAAAGGGATCATTTAAAAAAAAAAAAAAAAAAAAAAAAAAAAAAAAAAAAAAAAAAAAGCCAGGCAGTGGTGGCGCATACCTTTAATCCCAGCAGAGGCAGAGGATTTCTGAGTTCAAGGCCAGCCTGGTCTACAAAGTGAGTTCCAGGACAGCCAGGGGTATACAGAGAAACCCTGTCTCTAAAAAACAAACAAAAAACAAAAACAAAAACAAAACAAAACAAAAAACCCATAAAGGTAGAAGGAAGAACAAACTACACAAAACCCGTCTTCTGACCACTGCATGCACACTTGGTGACACACTTACATATACCACACACAAGTACATACACAGAGAGGAGGGGAGATATAGAATGAATACACACACACACACACACACACACACAGAGAAAACCCAGGAACAGAGGCTTAAGGAGCTAAGGAAGATTCTAGGGAACACTCAAGATTTTTTTTTGTGGAGAGCTTGGGGTCTAGCCCAGACCTACAAAGTTAAAGTGCTGTGGATCCCCAATCCCACCAGGACTGGGAAACGTTGAATGATGGCCCTCTTCTCTATGAATCAAATAGTAAGCGATTTTATTTCCAAAGGGATGATAAAACAGGAGGCAGCTGTGTGGGGAGAGGAGGCAGGACCCGACACTCAGCTCTTCTGTTCAAGGTACCTTGGTTCCGCGAGCCGGCAGATGAAATAACACATTTGTGTATGAAAAGAAGAGACTCAGAACAAAGGACCGCGAACAGTGTATCCCACTCTCGGTGGCCTTGGTGATACTTGACATTTCTGGGAAATGAATTTAGCACACACACAAAAAAAATTCAATGCCTTGTGCCAAACAACGGATTCTAAGAGAAAGGATGAGAGGGTAACCACGTGACCAGGAGGCACTTCCGGGAATAGTCATCGTTTGCTGCTGAGCTCCCCTGCGCGGAGAGGGAGGACAAGTTGTCGAGGGGTGAGGAGTAGGGTGCTGCCTGTTGAGCAAAGGTGGGTCGGAGGGACAGCTCTTTGTTGGGTTTATTAGGGTTCTCAGTCCACGAGCTCACAGAGCTGGTCCAGTCTTGCCTCTAATCTCCTAAGGATGGGGTGGAGGATGAAGAAGCAGTAACTAGTGTCCAAATGACATGCCACCATCTTCTCCGGTTCAGCAGGTCCAGAATTGACTTGTTTTTTCGTCAATGGCTTTTAACTGTCAGAAACCAGTCACCCAAGCCATTCCCTATCTGAGAGGGACCTTTCCAGCCCAGCATAGGGACCCTCGCCCTCACCTACCCCCGCCACCCACCCCTGTCTCATCTGCCACCTCCAACTCTGCCTTGGTCAAGTGAGGCAATAGCTAAAGTTAGTTGTCAAACTGACAGGATCTAGAATGATCCAGCAGACAGTCCTGTGTGCTTGCGGGGGGGGGGGGGGGGAGCCCTCTGCGCATGCGTGGGGCGGCGGGGGGTGGGGGAGGTGGGGGGAGAACAGAGAGACCTCTGAGCATGCCTGTGGGGGCAGACGGGTCTCTGTGCTTGCTTTGGGAGATTATCTTGCCTTTCTATTGTGTTAATTCCAGTGCGCAATTAACTGTGGGCAGGGCCATTTTCTTTTCTTTCTTTTTTCTTCGAGACAGGGTTTCTCTGTGTAGCCCTGGCTGTCCTGGAACTCACTCTGTAGACCAGGCTGGCCTCGAACTCAGAAATCCGCCAGCCTCTGCCTTCCAAGTGCTGGGATTAAAGGCATGCACCACCACCGCCCGGCCAGCAGGGCCATTTTCAGGACAGAGATCCTGGACTGTATAAGATGGAAAAAGGGGAACAGAGCAGCAGTCTGTGGCCAGCGGCTTCAAGTTTCTGCTTGCTATTTGAAGTTCTCCACCGTGATGACTGTTCCCTCAAACTGTGAGCCACAATCAACCCTTCCTCCCTTAAAGTTAGTTGCTCTGGCCACTGGGATGGGGGTAGGATCCAGTGGAGATCCAGATCTCAGCCCAGCCTCTCGCTCATCACATGACCTTAAGGAAATTCATTTTCCTGAGCCCCGACTGAAAAAAGCAACTTAGAGGGGACAGTGTTTACTTTGGCCCACAAATCCAGGTTACGATCCATCGCTGTGAGAAAATCAAGAAGGCAGGAGCTTGAAGAGAAAGTCACGGAGGCAGGTGCTTGACGCAGCTGCTCCCATCCCATCCAGGCAAGAGTAGAGGGAAATGAATCAAAACCTCGCACTCAGCCAGCCATCTTTACTCTTATACATCCTAGGGCATAAAACCAGGGAATGGCGCCATCCACTTTCAGGTCGGATCTTTCCACATCCGTTAAGACGATCAAGATTGTCTTCTACAAAGGCGAACCTGAGCTAGGCAACTGCTCACTGAGACTTTTTTCCTAGGGTTTTCTTTGGAAGATGGAGAACTCTGTGTCTTAAAACACAACATGTTTAAGGACATGGCTGGACCCAGTGAATCCCTGTACATCTGTAATCCCACCACGGGAAAGGCAAAGGGAGAAAAGTCATTAGTTAAAGGCTAGCCTGGGTTACATAATAAATTTACAGCCTCGGCAACATAGTAAGACCCTGTCTCAAAAAAAAAAAAAATTTACAAATCAGGAGAGAAAAGAAGAGAAAAGAGAAAGAGAAGAAAATACAAAATGAAATGGGAAGGAAAAGAAATAAAAAGGAAAGGGAGATGGCTCAGTGGGTAAGAATGTTTCCTGTGCAAATAGGAGGACCAGACTTCCCCAGCATCCATGTTAAAAAGCCAAGCAGAGCCACATACACCTAACATAACATAACTCCAACACCTCGCTGATGCTACATTGTGTCAACTTGACAGTGCTAACCATCTCCAGAACTCCTAAGGACTGGGATCCCAACCCATGTCTTGTAGAGGTCTTTGTGGCCCTACTGACTTCCAGATTCCGGACGAGTGAGAGATTACATTTCTGCTTTTTGAGCCACCCAGCTTGTGATAGTTTGTGACAGTAACCCCAGGAAATGCATCAGGAGACTATTTCCACCTTGCTCTCGGCACCCTTAGCTCCCTGGGTCCTTCATTAGCATTGACAGCCAACCACAGAGGTTGGCACATATGGCTGGTGGCCAGTCATCATAGCAGGACCTCTGAAGATGTTTAATTAAACTCATATCCATTGCCTTTCTGCATTTTTTTCCCCACATGCCACGACCAACACTCACTTTTTCTAGGCCTCTGACTGTTTGCCTCAGCCTTAGATACACACTATCTAAGTGGGCGTGGCGACACATGCCTGTCATCAGAGCTCACAGAAGGCTAAGCATCTGGCTGGTGAGATGGTCAAAGGATAAAGTAGCTTGCTGATGCAGAGCCTCATGTCCTGGGTTTGACTCCCAGTACTGCGTAAGCCAGCTGTGTGCAGCTGTAATCCTAGTACTTGGGACATAGAAGGACGAGGTGTTCAAGGTCTCATTGTGAGCCTGGATTAAGGCTCTGCCTTAATGGAAGAGGGAAGGGGAGGGCAGACGGAGGGGGCGAGAGAGACGGAGAAGCCTGTCTCACACGTATGTCTGCACAATGCTCTCTGTCCATTACCCACACTCGCTTTGAGAGTACCTCCTGGCAAGCTAATAATCAACCCGGCTTTGTGCCTCATCTGA
This sequence comes from Arvicanthis niloticus, assembly GCF_011762505.2. Lineage (NCBI taxonomy): Eukaryota > Metazoa > Chordata > Mammalia > Rodentia > Muridae > Arvicanthis > Arvicanthis niloticus. Next base: position 35,359,424 of record NC_133432.1, read on the forward strand.
GTGTATTCAGTGGAGATCATAAGTGCATGCAACCAGCCTGGAAAGAGCTAATATATTCTAAAAAGAGAAACTTGTGCCCATCAAGGGATCAGCATTTTCCCCAGGAATATTATGCTGGGGGAAGAACAAGGGGCAAAGCCTGGTACCAGCCAGGGTAGGAATTTGTCTCTGAGGAAGATTGTTTACATGGATTCTGAAGTCTTCTCTTCTGAAGACTTCTCAGATTACCTGACACACAGAGATGGGTCGCACAGTGCACAGACTGCCTAATTATGGCACCTCTTATCCTGATTAAACCTAAACCTTATTCAGGGCTGCAAAGATGGACCTGGGGAGGGGGAGACACTGGACCCCCTTTCTATTCCTCCTCCCAATGTGTCCACATTGAATAAGCTTCCTCCCTCTGCTTGTCACCACGGCTTATCTCTTTGATTAGCATCTTGAGAGCAGTGGCTCAGCCCAGCTTATTAGGGCTTCTGGAGCCCATGTATTGACCCTAAAGACTCTTGTAAAACCCAGAATCCAGGGAGCCAAGGGGAGACCAGAGTGAGATCCAGGCACTGAATAGAGTAAGCAAGACCAGGCTCCCATCCATCTGGAGAGACTCAGCTTTCTAGTTTGTCCATTAAAAAACCCACAGCCGTCACCTCAAAGGAGCTAACAGTTTACTCTGCAACCAAATGAGTGACTCAGGTTATCCCAAATTCCATGTTCTAACATGGTAGCGTTTTATAGTAACAGACTAAATAAAGTCATAAGTCAGGGCACTTTTTTGTTTTGTTTCCATTACAGGGATCTCATTTTGTAGCTCTGATTGTCCTGGAATTCACTCTGCAGACCAGGCTAGCCTTGAACTCACAAGAGATCTGCCTCCTTCTGCATCCCTAGTACTGGGATTAAAGGCACGCACCACTATGCCCAGCTTATCAAAGCATTTTCAAATACATTGGTAGGAGCGATTGGTAGGAGCACAAGGTAGTAGGCGGGTTACAGCCAAGTACGGAAATACCTGTTGGGAACTGAACTTGGGTCTTCTGTGTGAAGAGTAGGAGCTCTTAACCGCTGAGCCCCAAGTCAGTCTTCAGGGGTTTGTTTGTTTGTTTGTTTGTTTGTTTGTTTTGCTTTGTTTTGTTTTTGCCGTGCAGGGATGGAACACAGGACCTTGTACATGTAAGGCAAGGACTGTTGTGTTCTGGACTCTAGCCCTTTGTGTAACTTCTCCTTTTTAACTAAGAATTAGCTCGGAGGTAATAGCTTAAATCACACTGATGAAAATCGATAGAGAGTAAATTAAACATAAAGCTGAATTCATCCTGATTGTGTTCTTTGTTGCCTTTGGCTAATTTGATGACAAAGCAACTATTTTAATCTTCTAGGCTTAGAGTTTTTTGTCGCTGGACACGTTGAGAGGAGGGGGGTAATTATACAGCCCATTTATCAAAAAGATTAAGGGAACAGGAAGGTGGGAATTGGTTTACAAGCAGTCTAGGAAATACAGCAACGTGACACCGAGGTATCTGGAGAGTTTCTCAAATTACATCATTTCTCCTCCCCTCTTAGTTTCCTCAAATCAATAAATGCCACTAAAGCTGATTAGGAGGTGGCTAGGAGTCAGGAGTCCACTTGTCCCCTGTCCTGGGATGGAACCCTCCTTATCTTAATAAGGGACTGGGCAATTGGGGTGGGGGGAGGCACATGTTTTTCTGCAACTGTGTTACCATGGATACAGCATCCAATCCTCAGCATCTCAATGAAAGAGCCCAGCTTCCCAGGATTTTTTTTTTGCATATCATAATTTAGAATGTGTTTGGTTTTCATTTGCAGCCCAGCCTGCCAGCCCATCTTCCCCCAAGATTCTGCAAAGTTCAACCGTAACCAACATGAATAAATCGTCTTCTCAGCTCCAGCTGCACCTTGAGAAGATGTATTTCAGGGTGTTGGGAGGATCAAAGGATTCCCCAGTTGGGGGTTCTCAAAATTCACCCTTAGGTGTGATAGGCTGTATCCTCCGAACCAAATAGCCACCATCCTCATCAATTTCTTCCTTGCATGAATCCATCTTGCCTGTAGACTTTTAGCTTCCCCTCAGAGAAGGTGGAGGTGCGCAGGGTCGGTGGGCCCTCACTTGGGTTTCCAGACGCCCATAGCCATTTGTATACAGTTCTGCTCTACTTGAATTAGGGTTTTGTGGTCTCAGGCAGGGCAAGAGTATAAACCCGGAAAGCTTGAGTAAAGGGAGTTCCCTGAAGGCGTTGAGGAAGCATCATGGATGCTGGGTGAAGATGCTCCAGTGTGGCTGCTTCGGAGTCATCCACACTCCTGTCAGCAACCCTCTGTGGAGCAGTGGACCATGCCACGAAACTAGGTAAGGTTGAGTGGGTTCAGAGATCCGGCACCCACCTGAGATGGTAGGTGTCTCTCTGCTCCTTACTTGATTCCTGGCCCAGAACAAGTGACTACACTCCCCACCTTGATCACATAGCCCAGAACAGAGTTCTCCATGCTAATGAGGTATCTAGAGGCCCTAGGGGGTTAGCCAATAAGCTTCCCAGACATTCCTTCCTGAAAAAGATATTTAATCTCTGGTCCACCCTGAGGAGGTGGTATGCACCCATTTTCCATGATGAACAATCAATAAACAGTCCTTGGAACCAAGAACTGTCTCTTTCATCAAGAACCCACCAAGGGGAGCACGGAGAAAGCCTTTGTCTACAGAACCATGCATCTAAGTCTCCCGCAGACAGCTCCTCCAAGCTCCCAGACAACTGCAGCTAAGCTAAGGACCATCGCCCAGTGAGCTAAAACAGAGTTACCCATCCCCCAAGTCCTGGACTCCTCAGCCCATGGACCCAACTCCCTGTGACCCAGCAGCCTCTGGATGTCCAGGAGTTTGGGAGCTCCCAGCCCCAGGCTCCTCATCACAAGCCCTTGGACCTCCAACCCTCTGTTCCCAATTCTTCTACGCTGCAACTGGCTTCCCAGGAGTCAGGGAACCCAAGCTTTGGCCTCCCACACCTTAGGCTGTTTTCCCACCTGAGCCGTGTATTGGTGCTTCCCTCAAGCCCAGTGGCCACAGGGTAAATGCAGTCTAGCATCTCTGTTTTTAGTCTGTCCAGCAGCATTCCCACACCCCAGTAGCCAGGTGAAACAAGGAGCTACAACCCTCCACCCCAAGCTCTGTAAGCCATCCCAAGGGATCGTATTCAAGTTTGAGACCTCCTCATGCGAAGGCGGAGTAGACTTTGTTGTTTAAGTTTCCCCAGGGACAGAATGCTTAAAATAACAGGGTTATCTGGAGACTTCTAGAAAATGCCCAGTTATGATCCTTTATATATAGTCTGAGGCTAAGGTGGGTTTTACACATTCCCCACGGTGCACACCTTGCTGGTATACCTGCCGGGGGCTCCCAAACTACTGGACATCCAGAGTCTGCATGCAGTTCCATGAGGTTGGAGTGAAGTCCTCAAAGGCAGATGAGAATTGGCTGTTGCTTCCACATTAATGCCTTGTGATGGCCTGGGATGCAACGCCTCTGCCAATCACGTATCTGTTCTTGGACCAAGTGTAGTTAACCAGACCAGTTTGCACAGACTGAAGTCAGGGAGAGACTTGATGAGGCCATAGAGGGAAGGAGAGGCTTACTTGAGAGTGTGATGGGGGAGGGGAGCAGCTTCCCCTTAAAGCTGAGAAAGGAACTTTATTAAGGATAAGAATGAGAGTTAGGGAAAGAGACAGACAGACAGACAGACAGACAGACAGACAGACAGAGACATGTCATGAAAGGCATGATGTAGACGAAGGAGGCGGTTAGAGGATCCTTTTTAGACAGCAGCCTGCAGAACATTCCCCCCAGCACTCCTTCTGAGGAGTCCTGGACCAAACTGCAGAACAAAGAAAGAACTGACCTTTTATAATCTTTCAAGGGTAGTGGGAATTTTTGCATCACATAGTCCAGTACAACATAGTTTACACAACAAAGAGCATGGAGAAGCCACATACTGGTTAGGACTGTATATGTTTGTATATGTTTCCCATAGTCATTGAACAGACAGCCACTTACCTCTGTCCCAGGAAGAGCTTCAGGCAGGTGTGGTCTGATCCTTTTAGGCTACCAGTTTTGGCTTAAAGATGCAGACCAGTGATCTAACCACTATAAAGGACAACAGTTTCCATGCTGCAGTTTACAGCTAAGTCAGGGATTAGATACAGATGGCCCTGGCAGGTCAGTGAGTTCCAGAATCTTCTAGAACCTCAGCCACCTTAACTCTCAGGTCAACAGGATAAATATAGATAGCCAAATAGCGTCAACTTTGAGGACAAGTGTCTGGATCCTCAGGTTTGGAGGGAGCTCGAGAGAGGGAGCAGGATGGCCGATGGAGATGCCAGAAGGGACAGCTGATACACAAACATCTAAACAGAGAAGAGCTTCGGGCTGCCAGTGTAGCTTCCCTGGTAGAGTGCTTGCACATGCGCGGCCTTGGGTTCCATCCCTAGAACTGCATAATTGGGCGGGGCGGTGCATGCATCCCATCACTCAGGAAAGGGAGGAAGGAAGATTGAATGTTATGGCAATCCCTGTCTACTGAGAGAATGTCCGAGACCAATATGAGGTACTTGAAACCCAGTCTTAAAAGAAAGCGTCCTTGTGCTAAGAGGGGTGGTACATGCCTGCACTCTCAGTACTTAAGACTGGAGAGGCTGAGGAAGGAGGGTTGGAAGGAAGGAAGGAAGAAAAGAAGGAAGGAAGGAAGGAGGGAAGAAGGGGAGGAAGGGGAGGGAGGGGAGAAAGGAAGAAGTATGCAAGCCAGGCCAGCCAACTTATTTTTGACAGATGTGTCAAGGCCCCTTGCCTTTGCAGAATCCACAGCCCCTGCTATAAATAATATGTTGGTGCCTTTTTACAGCTGGGCCTTAGTGTTTTCTTGATCAGGGCATTTGGAATTTTTTTTTAAATAGCAGAATTCTGAAGCTAATTAGGCCATTATTCTTCAAAGATTTAATTTGCTTTGATGGGCTAATCTATAATCATATTTCCAAACAGCTTCTATTTAATTACTGCACAAAATGAATGAGGTTCTGGGGGCAATTTGTGTCTGATAAACTCACTGCTGTGGTCTGAATGTTTGTGTCTGCCCCCAGAGTCACACACGGAAGCTGAACCCCACCTCAAGATGGTGGGGATGAAGAAGTAAGACTTAGGCCAGAGCACTTCGGGAGTTTAAGGCAGGAAGATCCAGAGTTCAAGGCCAACCTGGGCTATAGGCAAGGCTGGGAGGGCATTGAGAGGGAATATGGTTCAGTGGATAAAGTGTTTGCTGTGCAAGCTTGACTCATAAACATCCGTGTAAAGAGCTAGGAGTCCTAATACATGCTTGTAACCCCAAAACTGGGGGAACAGAGACAGGAGGATCCTATGAGCTCACTAATCTAATAGAATGGCAAGCTCCAGGTGAGAGACTGTCTCAAAAAATAGAGAAGAGAGCACCAGAAGATATTTGATGCTGGCCTCTGACCTACACACACACACACACACACACACACACACACACACACACACACACACACACACAAAGGGAGCCAGAGAGGGGAAGGGAGGAGAGAGGAAGGGAGGGGGGAAAGGAGAAGAGGAAAAGGTTAGTGAAGAGAAAGAACCTGACTTTGGGGAGTGATTAGGTTGTGAGGGTAGAGCCTCAGAACTGGATTTCAAAGGAGGCCTTCAGAGCCTCATCCAGCACAGAAGCATATAATGGTACTGGGCAGATATAGCTTACTCCACAACGAGCAACATGGAATCGCCTTCCCCCTATAGCGCAATCCTCACTTGGGTAAAGTCAGTGTCTAATTAGGATTTCAATTTCTATGATAAAACACCATAACCAAAAGCAACTTGGACAGAAGGGTATCCATTTCAGCTTCCAATGCTCAGGTCACCCCACCACTGAGGAAAGTTCAGGACAGGAACTCAAGGCAGGAACCTGAAGGCAGGAACTGAGGCAGAGGCCACGGAGGAGTGCTGCTCGCTGGCTTGCTCCACAGGGTTCACTCAGCCTGTTTTTTCATACCATCCAGGACCACCTGCCCAGGAGTGGCATCACCCCTAGTGAATTGGGCCAGCACACATTAGTTATTAATCAAGAAAATGCAATATGGACTTGCCGACAGGTGAACCTTATGGGTGCATTTTCTTCCTAGTGACTCCAGTTCGTGTCAAATTGACATAAAGCTAACCATCACAGCTGCATCCTTGACTGTATTACAGAAAGGAGTTTTCAGAGAGAGCCAGAGTGATGCTCATGGGTTTATTAAAATGAAGGATGAGTATGAACTTTAGTGTTTTTTTAAAGACTTATATTTTTTGTTTTCAATTGCATGTATGCATGTGGGAGGCATATGCGCACGTGAATGTGGAGACGAGAATAGGTCATCAGAGATCCCGGAGTTGGAGTTACTGGTGGTTGTAAAGCCACCAGAAATGAATGCTGGAAATCAAACCCATGTCCTCTGTGAGACAGGCATGTGTTCTTAACCACCGAACCATATCTCCACCCCGCAAACTCTAAATGTAAGTGCAAGCATGAGAGAAGGGAGCTTGTGGGGAAAAGAGAATAAGGCTCGTAGAGAGAGAGTTTCCTGTGGCTATCTTAATAGTCGATCCCTTCTGAATTAAGGACCGAAAAGGATGTCATTTACAACAAGGTCTAAAATTAAGCAAAGTGGCACTGGTTCCTTCTGGTCTGCTGCCCGAGCACTGAGCAGATCTTGGGCTTCCGCTCTGCACCCAATCCCACAAAACCCAGAGGAGGCTGGGCTCCCAGGAGCTCTAACCCCAGCAGTATCTTAGGTAAGGAAACAGCAACACCCAGCCTAAACAGGGAGTAACTGGGACCCACTGGGACCCAGGAATTCACTCCTGGCTGGGGCTCTGGTTCCTTCCAGTCTGCACCCGAGGACTGAGCAGATCCTGGGCCTCAGCTCTAACCCCAGCAGCAATACCCACCCCAAACAGTTCTGACACAACCAAGATAATAGGAAAGACAGGCTCCTGTCAGAGACAGTGCAGGTAGCACTAAAGAGATCCAAATGGTGAAAGGCAAGCACAAGAACATAAGCATCAGCAACCCAGGGTACTTGGCATCATCAGAACCTAGTTCTCCCACACTAGAAAGTCCTGAATTCCCCATATCACCAGGAAAGCAAGATTCAGATTTAAAATCACTTCTAATGATGATGATAGAGGACTTTAAGAAGGACATAAATAACACTCTCAAAGAAATTGAGGCGAACACAGGTAAACAGGTAGAAGCCCTTAAAGAGGAAACACAAAAATCTCTTAAAGAATTATAAGAAATCACAACCAAACAGGTGAAGGAATTGAAAAAAAAAACCATCCAAGACATAAAAATGGAAGTAGAAACAATTTTTAAAAACCCACAAAGGGAGACTACCCTCGAGATAGAAAACCTAGGAAAGAAATCAGGAGTCATAGATGCAAGCATCACCAACAGAATAAAAGAGATAGAAGAGAGAATCTCAGGTGCAGAAGATACTATAGAAAATATTGACATAACTGCCAAAGAAAAGGCAAAATGCAAAAAGTTCCTAACCCAAAACACCCAGGAAATCCAGGACACAATGAGAAGACCAAACGTAAGGATAATAGGTATAGAAGAGAGTGAAGATTCCCAACTTAAAGGGCCAATTAATATCTTCAACAAAATTATAAAAGAAAACTTCCCTAACCTAAAGAACGAGATGCCCATAAACATACAAGAAGCCTACAGAACGCCAAATAGACTAGACCAGAAAAGAAATACATCCCATCTCATAATAATCAAATTACCAAATGCGCCAAAAAAAGGGAAAGAATATTAAAAGCAGTAAGGAAAAAAGGCCAAGTAACATATAAAGGCAGGCCTATCAGAATTACACCAGACTTCTCACCAGATACTATAAAAGCCAGAAGATCCTGGACAGATGTCATATAGACCCTAAGAGAACACAAATGCCAGCCCAGGCTACTGTACCCAGCCAAACTCTCAATTACCATAGATGGAGAAACCAAGATATTCCATGACAAAACCAAATTTACACAATATTTTTCCACAAACACAGCACTACAAAGGATAATAGAGGGAAAATTCCAATACAAGGAGGGAAATTATACCCTAGAAAGAGCAAGAAAGTAATCTTCCAACAAATCCAAAAGAAGATAGCCACACAAACAATGCCACGGCTAATGACAAAAATAACAGGAAGCAACCATCTTCTTTCCTTAATATCTCTTAACATCAATGGACTCAATTCTCCAATAAAAAGACATAGACTAACAGACTGGATATGCAAACAGGACCCAGCATTTTGCTGCATACAGGAAACCCACCTCAGTGACAAAGACAGACTCTACCTTAGAGTAAAAGGCTGGAAAACAATTTTTCAAGCAAATGGTCCTAAGATACAAGCTGGAGTAGCCATTCTAATATCAAAGAAAATCGACTTTCAACTTAAAGCTACCAAAAAGGATAAGCAAGGACATTTCACACTCATCAAAGGAAAAGTCAACCAAGATGAACTCTCAGTTCTGAACATCTATGCTCCAAATGCAAGAGCACCCACTTTCGTAAAAGAAACCTTACTAAAGCTCAAAGCACACATTGCTCCTCACACAATAATAGGGGGAGACTTCAACACCCCACTCTCAGCAATGGACAGATCATGGAAACAGAAACTAAACAGAGATTCAGTGAAACTAACAAAAGTTATGAACCAAATGAATTTAACAGATATCTGTAGAAGATTTCATCCTTTTTTTTCTTTTTTTCTTTCTTTTTTTTCTTTTCTAAGAACATTTCATCCTAAAACAAAAGAATATACCCTTTTCTCAGCACCTCATGGTACCTTCTCCAAAACAGACCATATAATTAATTGGTCACAAAAAAAAGCCTCAACAGATACAAGAAAATTGAAATAATCCCATGCATCCTATCTGATCACTATGGACTAAGGCTGGTCTTCAATAATGACAAAAACAATGGAAATCCCACATTCATGTGGAAACTGAACAACACTCTACTCAGTGATAACTTGGTCAGGGAAGAAATAAAGAAATTAAAGAATTTTTAGAATTTAATGAAAATGAAAATGAAGACACATCATACCAAAACTTATGGGACACAATGAAAGCAGTGCTAAGAGGGAAAACTCATAGCTCTAAGTGCTTACAAAAAGAAGCTGGAGAGAGCATACACTAGCAGCTTGACCACCCACCTGAAAGCTCTAGAACCAGAAGAAGCAAACACACCCAAGAGGAATAGACAGCAGAAAATAATCAAACTCAGGGCTGAAATCAACCAAGTAGAAACAAAAAGAACTATACAAAGAATCAATAAAAGCTGGTTTTTTGAGAAAATCAACAAGATAGATAAACCCTTAGCCAGACTAATCAGAGAGCAGAGAGACAGTATCCAAATTAATAAAATCAGAACTGAAGAGGGTGACATAACAACAGAAACTGAGGAAATTTAAAAAAAAAAATCATTAGATCCTACTAAAAAAAGCCTATACTCAACAGAATTGAAAAATCTGGATGAAATGGACAATTTTCTAGAAAAATACCAGTTACCAAAGTTAAATCAGGCCCAAATAAACCATCTAAACAGTCCCATAACCCCAAAAGAAATAGAAGTAGTCATTAAAAGTCTCCCCACCAAAAAAAAAAAAAAAAAAAAAAAAAAGCTGGGCATTGGTGGCTCATGCCTTTAATCCCAGCACTTGGGAGGCAGAGGCAGGCGGATTTCTGAGTTCAAGGCCAGCCTGGTCTACAGAGTGAGTTCCATGACAGCCAGGGATACTCAGAGAAACCCTGTCTCGAAAAACAAAAAAAAAAAAAAAAAAAAAAAAAAAAAAAAGTCTCCCCACCAAAAAAGTCTGGGACCAGATGGTTTTAGTGCAGAGTTCTATCAGACCTTCAAAGTAGACCTAATACCAATTCTCTATAAACTGTTCCACAAAAATAGAAACAGAAGGAATACTACCCTATTCATTCTATGGAGCCACAATTACTCTGATACCTAAACGATACAAAGACCCAACAAAGAAAGAGAACTTCAGACCAAACTTCCTTATGAATATTGGTGCAAAAATACTCAACAAAATTCTCACAAACCAAATCCAAGAACACATCAAAACAATTATCCATCATGATCAAGTAGGCTTTATCCCAGGAATGCAAGGATGGTTCAATATATGGAAACCCATCAATGTAATCCACTATATAAACAAACTCAAAGAAAAAAACCACATGATCATATCACTAGATGCTGAGAAAGCATTTGGCAAAATTCAGCACCCCTTCATGATAAAAGTCTTGGGAAGATCAGGAATTCAAGGCCCATACCTAAACATAGTAAAAGCAATATACAGCAATCCAGTAGCCAACATCAAACTAAATGGATAGAAACTTGAAGCAATCCCACTAAAATCAGGGGCTAGACAAGGCTGCCCACTCTCACCCTACCTATTCAATATAGTACTGGAAGTCCTAGCCAGAGCAATTAGGCAACAAAAGGAGGTCAAAGGGATACAAATTGGAAAGGAAGAAGTCTAAATTTCACTATTTGCAGATGATATGATAGTATACTTAAGTGACCCCAAAACTTCCACCAGAGAACTCCTAAACCTGATAACTTTAGCAAAGTGGCTGAATATAAAATTAACTCAAACAAATCAGTAGCCTTCCTCTACTCAAAAAAGAAACAGGCTGAGAAAGAAATTAGGGAAATGACACCCTTCACAATAGTCACAAATAATATAAAATACCTTGGTTTGAATCTAACCAAGCAAGTAAAAGATCTGTATGACAAAAACTTCAAGTTCCTGAAGAAAGAAATCGAAGCAGATCTCAGAAGATGGATAGATCTCCCATGCTCATGGATTGGAAGGATTAATGTAGTAAAAATGGTGGTCTTGCCAAAAGCAATCTACAGATTCAATGCAATCCCCATCAAAATTCCCACTCAATTCTTCACAGAGTTAGAAAGAGCAATTCTCAAATTCATTTGGAATAACAAAAAACCCAGGATAGTGAAAACTATTCTCAACAATAAAAGAACTTCTGGGGGAATCACCATCCCTGACTTCAAGCTGTACTACAGAGCAATAGTGTTAAAAACTGCATGGTATTGGTACAGAGACAGGCAGGAAGATCAATGGAATAGAATTGAAGACCCAGAAATGAACCCCCATAGCTATGGTCACTTGATTTTTGACAAAGGAGCTAAAACCATCCAGTGGGAAAAAAACAGCAATTTCAACAAATGGTGCTGGTCCAACTGGAGGTCAGCATGTAGAAGAATGCAAATTGATCCATACTTACCTCCTTGTACAAAGCTCAAGTCCAAGTGGATCAAGGACCTTCACCTAAAACCAGATACACTGAAACTAATAGAAGAGAAAATGGGGAAAAGCCTCAAACACATGGGCACAGGGGGAAAGTTCCTGAACAGAACACCAATGGCTTATGCTCTAAGATCAAGAATTGACAAATGGGACCTCAGAAAACTGCAAAGCTTCTATAAAGCAAAGGACACCGTCCTTTTAGGACAAAGTGGCAACCAACAGATTGGGAAAAGATCTTTACCAATCCTATATCTGATAAAAGGCTAATATCCAATATATACAAAGAACTGAAAAATTAGACTCTAGACAATCAAATAACCCTATTAAAAATGGGGTACAGAGCTAAACAAAGAATTCTCAACTGAGGAAACTTGAATGGCCGAGAAGCACCTAAAGAAGTGTTCAACATCCTTAATCATCAGGGAAATGCAAATCAAAACAACCCTGAGATTCCACCTCACACCAGTCAGATCAAAATGGCTAAGATCAAAAACTCAGGTGACAGCAGATGCTGGCAAGGATGTGGAGAAAGAGGACAACCACTATGGAATCAGTCTGGCAGTTCCTCAGAAAATTGAACATAGCATTACCTGAGGACCCAGCTATACCACTCCTGGGCATATACCCAAAACATGCTCCAACATACAACAGGGACACATGCTCCACTATGTTCATATTTATAATATCCAGAAGCTGGAAAGAACCCAGATGTCCCTCAACAGAGGAATGGATACATAAAATATGGTACATTTACACAATGGAGTACTACTCAGCTATTAAAAACAATGAATTCATGAAGTTCTTAGGCAAATGGATGGAACTGGAAAGTATCATCCTGAGTGAGGTAACCCAATCACAAAAGAACACACATGGTATGCATTCATTGATAAGTGAATATTAGCCCAAAAGCTCACAATACCTAAGATACATCACATAGACCACATGAAGCTCAAGAAGAAGGATGACCAAAGTGTGGGTGCTTTGGTACTTCTTAGAAGGAATATCAAAATACTCAACCAGAGCTCCCAGGGTCTAAACCTCCAGCCTGGGAACACAAAGGGAGAGACTCATGGCTCCACCTGTATAGGTAGTTGAGGATGGCCTTGTCAGGCATCAGTGGAAGAAGAGGGCCTTGGTCCCTGAAAGTTTGGATGCCCCAGTGTTAAGAAATTTGTGAGCAGGGAGGTGGGAATGGGTTGATGGGTGGGGGTACACCCTCATAGAAGTAGGAGGGGGGATAGGATAAGGGGTTGGGGGGAATGGGAGCGGGGATAACATCGAAAGGTAAATAAATAAAATATCCAATTTTAAAAAAAACATAATGGAGCTGGCAATTGTAGTGAAGCAGTCTAGACTTTTTGTCAACAATTTATTATGGGGATTCTATAAAATCCTCAAGAACAAGGTATTGTGGAAGAGGCCCGTGGAACCTTAAAAAGATGAAACACACTGTTATAAAGTGAAACACACTGTTGCTGAGACAAATAATGATGCTGACCTGTGATCTTGCTGAGTGCCCTGACAATGGTGACTGGGGAGCTGTATTGGACATATGTTCCTGACACACCTTTGCTTGACTATACCCCAGATGGGACAAGCTGCCTTGCCTCATGTTTTTAGACCTTGCAGGACAGAGACTCAAAAAGAGAAATTATAATGTCTCTTGTATTTTTCTTAAAGGTGACCAGCTATTAGGACACAATAATGTACTGGTCTAGAAATCAATTCAATATTGGAGATAACAGTCTACATTTGGAAGGCTGGAACAGGACATTTTCAGAGATATATTTGGAAGTTAGCTGTAGTTCACTATGATGTAATGATAGCAAGAGATAAAGTTGGGACAGGATCTGGATTTCAAACAAGGGTTAGTGCATGTTTTAAGGCCCTTTTCATTGTCAAGCTAAAATTGGTTTTGTCTCTTCTACAGTATTTATTGTATGTGTCATTGACTGTATAATTTCCAATTGAGTTAGTGTGGTGAAACCTGGCATGTCTGTTATGGAGGTCTATCAACCAGCTTTTGTCTTACTGCCCTGAGTATTAGAAAACCTTGATTCTCTGAAAAAAGCTTGAATGTACTGGAAGAAGAGAGTTAGGCTTTAAGCAGAAGCAAGAGGGTAGCAGGCTTGATTATTGTTGGTATAACAGCTTTAATTTCATTAATTGCTAACACCACTGCTTCTGCAATAGCATTGACACAAGGAGTTAAGACAATTATTTTTGTTAACCATCTAGCAAAAAAAATGTTACTAATGTATTGAGTATACAAAAGGATTTATATAGGTATCAGAACAACAGATGATGCTCTATAGCCTATTCAGATTATCTGAAGGAGGTTCAGGGTTCAAGAGTTAGGAGCCATCCAAAGTGTCATGACAAGTATCATTGGGGTAGTGTTACTTCTAAAGTTTACAATAATTGTCATTATAATTAGAAAAATGTTTGAAGACACCTATAGAGTATTTGGCATAATCCTAACACTTCTCTGGGTGTGTTAACGTTGCATAGTGAGATTATGAATTTAAAACATGCTGCTTTGTTGAGCTTTGATGCTGCAGATAATGCCAATAAAATTATTCATGGCCTGAAGTCAGTATTTTAATTTTAGTCAAACCTCAGGAATGGCATATATAGCTTGATCAGGCTAGCCCTTCTTGTCCTGGGCATATTTTTATTCCTGCCCATCATGTAAAAGCTTGTCTCTAACTACATCAACAGGCTAGCAGCCAAAGTACATAACTTGAAACTGATAATGGACCCCCAGACAGGGTTATTAATTTAACAGGCTGGCAAGCCAAGGACAGGTAAAATTCTACACAGAGCCTTACCAACCTAAGACAGAAATGCATTGCTTATTATAATACATATTCCACGATGGGTAAGGAAGGCTTTCTTGTCAGACCAACCTAAGACAGGCTCAGTCTGGTTTATGCAATAAAAGGGGGTAGATGTGGAGAGCTTTTGGGGCTGCCTGGCAGGAATTTGTCATTGGCCAAGGACAAGGAAATGGGCTGCTTGGAAGGAATCTGACATAGGCCAAGGACAAGGAAATGGACTGCAGGCAGGAATCTAACATTGGGCTGGAACAAAGAAGTAATTTTAGGCAGGAATCTAAATCTTAAGCTAGAACAAAGAAGTAGGCTTCAGGGATGAAAATGACTTTGGGCTAGGACAGGGAAGAATGTTCATATATTTTGATCATCCTGATAAGCCCTTAGAAATAGTGGTCACAGGAGTAATCATGGGACTCTGTCTATTGTCATGCATGTTCTTTGATTATCTGGGTTTATTGTCTTCCTTGTTCCTGGACTATTTGCATCTATTGCTAGTTCCTCGACCTAGAACTGACCTTAATACTTGGATGTAATTTAAACAGTATAAAGGCAAAAAAGGAGGAGGAGGGATGGGAGAGGGGATTAATGGGTGGGAGGAATGTGGAAGGGGGTGGCACCTGAAATGTAAATAAGTAAAATATCAAATAAAATTTTTTAAAAGATTAAGCAAAGCTTCACATATAAGTAAAATGTTTAAATGAAGTAAAAATATTAAGACATAGCTCATTTTATTAATTTCTGCTAGGGAGTTTCTCTTTTGCAATGAAATGGGAAGGCAGTTTGACAAGCTATCTTATTTAGACTTAGGCAAGAGAAACGTGTGTTAGCATTAGACTCTAATGTTAGCATGGTATGTGTTTCAAAGATCCTTTTCTGAGGTGCCTTTAGGAAGACAAGCATTATCTCTATAGGCCACTTAGATTTCATTGGTCAAGTTTCTTCATTGTTGGCCTTTTAACATCTGTCTATCCTCTATCCATATATGGTGGGAAATGGTGATCAGAGGACAACCTTTTGGAGCTCCTTTGTGGGTACTGGGAATTGAACCCAGGCTATTAGACTTGGTGGCAATGTCTTTACCCACTGAGCCATCTCACCAGCTCAGCATTTGCCAGAAAGTTCCAGGGATCCACCTGCCTCTCTGCCTGCCCAGTGCTGAGAGGTCACTGATATGTGTTGTCATTCCTGGAGGGAGGGTTGTTTTTATTTTGACAGATGTAGCCCCACCTGACCTGGAACTTACTATGTAGATCAGGCTGGCCTCCAACTCACAAGACCTTTGCCTGCCTTTCTGCCTCTTGACTGCTAAAATTAGAGAGTCATGTGCCACTGTGCCCCCAAAACAGTAAATGTTTTGCATGTTTTGTTTTGTTTTAAGACAGAGTCTCACTACACAGCCCTGGAATTTACTACATGGGTCAGACTAGCCTCCAAATCACAGAAGTTCACCTGACTCCTCCAGAGACATGGAGTTTAAGGCACATGCCACTGTGCCAGGCCTGTGCTGGCTTGTATATGGATACTAAAGATTGAATTCAGGTCCTCATGCTTATGTGGCAAACAGTCCACTAACTAAGCTACTTCCCCAGCCTCTGGTGGTTTGCTTTTTAAAGACAAGGTCTCGCTCTACAGCCCAGTCTGCTCACAAATTGTGATCTCCCTGCCCTGTGCCGTGCTAAGATGTCAGGCAGGTGACACCACAGGCAGCTGATCAACTATATAATCAGTCTGATGCCATGAACCAAGCAGCAAATAAAACTCACTAGACAAGCAACATCAGTGCAAGGGAGCCTCGGGCTGGATCTTTTTTCCTCTTCCCTCTGACTAGAGAGAAGTTATGACCTGAAGTATGTATGGGCCTTGTGTCAGCAGTTAGGAACACTTATTAAGGAGATTGGGTCAGGAGGAGACGGTAGTGAGGATGGCAGCAAAGGCAAGAGGATGGAGCTGGGGTGCCCAGTAGTCCCAGTTTACCTGGGACTGTCCCAGTTTTCCTACTAGGCTGAGAGGCTGGGGTATGGCTCCATGGGTAAGAGTGTTTACTGTGCCAATCTGAGGGCCTGAGTTTGGATTCCCAGCTTCCAAGTATAGAAGATGACGTTGGTCTCAGGAGGCAGAGGCAGGAGGATCTCAGTAAGCTTGAGGCCAGCCTGGTCTACGTAGCAAATTCCAGACCATCCAGAACTACATATTGAATGACCCTGTTTGGGAAAAAAAAGCCAGAAATAACTGCACCTGTAATCCTCAGTGGGCAGCATAACAGGAACTGAAGCAAAGCAAAAATCCCTTAAGATGTAGGCTCAGACCTCGACTCAAAGGAATGAGATGAAAATTGATCTTTTAAAAAAATGCCCGATGACCTCCTCTAGTCTCCAAGCATCCACATGCATATACACACACACACACTCACACACTCACATATATACTCACACACACACTCACACACACACTCACACACACACTCACATATATACTCACATATATACTCACACACACTCACACACTCACTCACATATATACTCACACACATGCACACACACTCACACACACACACTCACTCACATATATACTCACACATGCACACACACTCACACACACATGCACACATACATGCACACACACTCACACACTCACTCACATATATACTCACACACACACTCACACACTCACATATATACTCATACACATGCATACACACACTCACACACTCATACACACTCACATATATACTCACACACACACTCACACACTCACATATATACACACATGCACACAAACTCACACACACTCATACACACTCACATATATACTCACACACATACTCACACACTCACATATATACTCTCACACACACATGCACACCGGCTCTCTCACACACACATATACATTCATGCATACTCACATACTCACACTTAGACACACACACACTTTCACACACACTCCACATAGATAACATATAATTAAAAAATTAAAAACAAAGTATTAAGGGCCATCGAGATGGCTCAATGGGTAAAGCTGCCTGCCCCCTGAGTTTGATCCCTGGGACCCATACAGTAGAAGAGAACTCACTCCCTCAAGTTGTCCTGTAATCTTCTCCTGCCACACCACCAGATAGATAGATAGATAGATAGATAGATAGATAGATAGATAGATAGATGAGAGAGAGAGAGAGAGAGAGAGAGAGAGAGAAGATAGATAGATAGATAGATAGATAGATAGATAGATAGATAGATAGATAGGAAACGTTTTTAAGTCTCAGGGTGTCTGGGAAACCACCCGTAGTACAGGGCAAGAGAAAAAGAGATTCTCCAATATGGTTTTTTTTTTAACATGGAACCCCCCCCCCCAAGCCCTCATTTACAGCTGTAGCAGAAAATGTAGGGGAAGTGTGGGGAGACACTGAAGTGCAGCAGGAAGGTAGAGCGAGGTCTTGCCACCTATGGGGGGTGGGGTGGGAAATCAAGGCTCTGGTGGACTAGATCTGAGAGGCAGAGTGCGCGTGGGCGGGAGTCAGGCAGGAGCACGCAGAGCTGGGTGACTTCTCAAAGACTCCTGGGATTGCAGTGAGAAGAGGTATGTGGGAGCAGAGAGACCAGGCAGGCGGCTGCCGCCCACACACAGAGACCCTTCCTGAGACTGGAGAAAGCGGAAGCTTGAGCTTCTGCGGGGGGAGGGGGAGGGGGGGCAGCAGACCCACTCTGAGACCCGAAGGGTTTTAGCAACAAGCAGCAGGTGCACCACCCTTTCCGTATCCCGCTTCCCCCTGCAGTGTCTGATGGAGCTAAGTCCCCCTATCTCTCATCTACCGGGCTCCTGTCTCAGCAAAAGCTCAAGATTCTAGAAGAATCCGTCAAGCAGACACAGTGACCAAACCCTTTCCCGAAGCCACGGTCATCCCTACTTCCTGGTCATTTTCAACCTAGCTGCTGTAGTCACTTGCACAGGGAGTAGGTGCTGACATGTCTTTCCAATAAGCCTCCCTTGTGGGCATGGGAAGATGTCTCATGCTGGAGTAAGGGAAGGTTAGAACCCTGGTGCCAGCCATAGCTGGAACTTGTCGCCTAAGTAAAGCTCAGGGCCCTGAGAACTTTTCAAGCATCTTGTGAGAGAAGCTGGAGCTGAGATAGTGATTAGCAGGCCCACACCTTGACCAGGACTGGGGCAGGGTTGAGAAACTTCCTGAGGAGGCAGGTGTGGTAGTGTACAGCAATAGCCCTGCACTCTGGAGACTAAGGCAGGATGCTGAGTAGGAGACCATCCAAGGCTTGCTAATACGGTAAAGACCAGCCTGGGGGCAGACAAAATGGTTCTGTGGGTTAAAAGGTGCTTGCTACCAAGCTTAATGATGTGAGTTCAATCCCTGGAGACCACATTATGAAAGAGCTGATTCCCACAAGTCATCCTCCTCCTACACACACACACACACACACACACACACACACACACACACACAAATTAATAACATAACAAACAAAGACCAGACTATTCTGAGCTACAAAGCAAGATATCATGGTAGGGAGTGGATAAGGCATTCAGTGGTAGTAGAAGATTTGCCTAGTATGTGGAAAGATTTAGGTTCCAACCCTAGCACTGAACAAACAGACAACAAAGAACCCCACCTCCTTAGCTAGGGCTTTAATGCACTCAGAGTCTTTACTATATGAAACAGAGTAGAAAAAAAAGATTACTTGCATGTTTACACATGTGTATGCCTGTGTGTATGGCATGCATGTGGAGACCAGGGATTAGAATCGAGTGCCTTGCTCTGTTGCTTCTCCCTTATTTTTTTAAGGCAGGTCCTCTCACTGAACCAAAAGCTACCTATTCTACTAGGCAGGCTGGCCAGCCAGCTCTCCCTGTACACTACTCTGTCTCCACTTCCTTGGGACTGAGATATACACAATTATGCCTTTCTTTTACTTGACTGCCAGAAATCTAATCTGAAACTGTTCTTCTACTTGCTGGCTCTTTACCACCTCAGTCATCTCCTCAACCTAGGGGGGAAAAAAGATTATTTTGCACACAGCTAGAGGTCTGGAATCTCAGGAGAGAGCCCAGCCTGTCTGGGGTTGATCCTTATTCATACCGTGATGGTCTGAATCTGCCATGTAAAGCACTTGTAGAAATGAGATACAGCCAGGCAGACGTTGACTCTCAGGGGCTCATCTAAGCCACTGGCCACTTGGAAGAGACCAAGACTCTCCAGGGACCTTGGCTTTGCTCTCTTAGCCTTAACAAAGCTGTTCACTCATCCTTGCTGCCTGCAATCCATCCAAAGAATGGCAAAGGCACCTGCCAAAATGCTGACCAAGAATACAGATGGCATCTGGGCAGAGCTTCAGAAAAAAACAGGGCCAGTTTTAGATACCAGTCATGTACGAGTCTTGGCAAGCGTCTACATGTTCTAAAGAGAAACATGTGTGCCTTCCCCTTGACCATCAGACTGCTAAAACAACGGTCCCCGCAGAATTGGAATTCTTCCAGGAGTCCCGTGCTGAGGGAAGGGAAAGGATGGAGCCCAGTGCCAGCCGGGGAAGTGGGGGGAACTTGTCTCTCAGGAAGAGACTTCACACAATTTTAACCACTTTGCAGGAGATGCTGGAGCTGAGACAATGATGAGCCAGCGATGGGCTGGACCACACTTCAACAGAACAGCTTAGCTATGCATGTCTTTGTGAGTGTGCGTGCCCGTGTGCGTGTATGTATGCATGTGCGTATGTGTGTTATGTGTGTGTGTGCATGTGTGTATGTGTGGGGGACATGTGTGGTGTGTGTATACAAAGGTCAAAGGACAACTTGGTTCTCTCCTATCATGTTAACTATTAGGCTGGCAGCAAGTACCTTTGCTTTGTGAGCCATCCTGCTGGCCCCATACCTCTCGTCCTCTGTGTAAACTTAAACTTCACATCCTGATCCTGAAGATGGATTCTGGGTGGGGGAGGGGGATTGCCAGTAATGGATCTCATTGTTTGTGCTTCTCAATTCGATCATATCAATCTCCTTTCTCTGTTTCCCCCCCCCCGCCTGCCCCCTTTCTCTCAGTTGTAAATATCTATGAAGCCAGGCCATGGGAGTGGGAGGTGGTGCTACTAGGACAGACTCTGGGAAACAACTTCAGGGAGACAATTCATTTATTAGGGGGAGCAAAAGCTACTTGAACCTCTGGGGACAAGTAGGGGCTTGAGCGGGGGCTAGGGCAGTAAGTGTAAGGAGTAAGTGTACATTGCATAAGGAGGAATTCCAGGTGCTGCCAGACTTGACCTTAAAAGGAGAGAGGACATTTAACCTGGCTACCAATTATGTGACCTCCTGGAGGGGGTGGCAAAGGTGGGGGCACAGGGCTGCATGCACCAGAACACACAGGCCCCCGGGACAGCGGAAGGCAGGGATTGATCCTACTCCTGCCAGTCTCAGGATTTCCAGGGTTCAGATACACTTCAGTCCTATTCTTGCTCTCCAGGTCCGCTCCCCACACCCCAACCTGAACTATTAATCCTCATGCGTGCACCTTCCAAATGCTGGGTTTATAGGCGCATACTTCACATCTGATTTTATGTAATGCTGGAATCAAGCCCAGTGTTTTGTGTGTGCTAACTCTACAGAGTTAACTCAATAGAGAGGCAGGCATTCTACTGAGTAAGTTACATCCCAGCCTCCTCCTCCCTCTTCATACCATAACCCCACTCCCTGGGCTTTGTGAAAGTCTTCAGAGGCTATGCTAAAGACCATAGATAATGGGAATTCAACAATGTGACTCCTCCTAGTCTAGAGACTAGAAGCCTGAGACCAAGGTGCCAGGAAGGTCAGTGCCTTCCCACAACTGGTCTCCTTCACCCCTCGGTGATTGTCTTGTCCTCTGGGTCTCTCCCCAGAGGTTAGTTTTTGTCACCTTGACACAAGCTCAGGTCATCTGGGGAAGAGGGAACCTCAACTGAGAAAAAATAAACAAACAAAATGCCTCTCGGCTCGGCCTATAGGAAGTCTATGGGATACAGTCTTGATGAACGGTTGCTGTGGGAGTGCCCAGTCCACTGTGCGTGGTGCCATTCACTGGGCAGATGCTCCTGGAAGATATAAGAAACAGAGCTGAGCATGCGCCAGGAGAGCGAGCCAGGAAACAGTGTTCTTTCATGGCTGCCGCTTCAGTTCCTGCCTCCAGGTTCTCAGGTTCCTACCTCCAGTTCTTGCCTTGGCTTCCTTCAGCGATGGACTGGGATCCGAACATGTAACCCAAATAAACCCTTTCCTCCCCAGGCACTTTTGGGGGTAGCGTTATCACAGCAGCAGAAAGCAAATCAACACAACTGGTCTGTATACTCAGGAATCCTTTTCCCTTCAAATAAAGGCACCAGTCCTATTGATCAGTGCACATTCTAGTGTAACCCACCTGGCAAAGGGGAATACAATTTAAAAAAGATACTTGTGTCCCTCGGGTTGACTATCAGACTACTGAAACAATGGATCCCCCCAAAACCTAAAACTCTCCCCAAGAATCTCATGCTGAGAAGACCCCATTGCCTGGGCCAGCCAGTGAGGTAAACTTTCTCCCAGAGAGTTAGACCACCTTGTTAGACCACCTTACAGAAGAGGCAACGATGTGTCAGAGCAAGGCAAACCACACCTTGACCACTGAGATCTGCAAAACAAAGGCCTTCTATTTGAACCTTAGCTTTAGTTCAGGACTCAGAAGATGGCCCTGGGGAGTGGGGTCAGGGGGTCATGACCTCTGTGTCCCTCTTCCTAATGTGGCCACAGAATAAATCTACCTTTTCTGCTTTTCACTTTTAATTTGGCTGCTTTTAATTGGCTGATGGAAGACCGTGGCTGAACCTGGCTTGTTGGGGCACAAGCTGTGACCCCCAAGTCCAGTAACAACTAATGACTTCATTTGAACCTTAAAGACTCAGTCTCTAAAAACAGTCACATTGTGGGGGTACTGGAGGAACAGTTGCCAAGAGTGATGCTCCCAGGGAAACTGAGGTCCCATTTAGGGGGTCCTTAATATCACCAACAAAAGAATTTACACACACAGTCAGAAGAAAGTTGGAAAACAAACCAGCTTATTTAAAGGGGAAAAGAATACAGATTAGGTTAACCCCAGCGCCTCCAGGAGAAAGTCCTGCCTTTTAAGTTAGGTGTGGAGTAGAACTAGAGACCACTTCTTAAGAAATGAAAAAACACACACCCAAGATTGGAAGTGGGCTAGTGAGCTGAGGGGAGAGCCCAAAACACACTGGACCACCTGGTATCTGGTCTGTCCTAACCCCTGTTCCCAAGTGTATTTCCAAGGCCTTGTTTGGCCTCTGTTCCTTAGATGATGCTGAGACAAGGAAAGGCTTCCAGTCTCTCCCCCCACTCTCCCCTCTCTCTCTCTGAAAACTGGCTTGTTTTACGTGTTAACCATGATGTACCTTTCTCAGTTTCTACTCTGTGAGCACAGAGGCCTGTGACAAACAAGAGGCCACAGAGACCACCAAGAGGTTCTAAAGGTGACTGACAAGCAGCAGGAAGCCTGCATACTTGCTTTAGGGCAGTGGGACAAAGCAGAGCCAGAATCCGGGGGAACCACCCTGGAGTTCCTGCCTTCTTCCTTGTCAGCCACTCTCTGCTCTAGGAATCCAGCCTGGCCTACTGATGGCTCATCCCGCTCTATGTGCAAGCCTAGCTTTCTGGCCCAGCTTCACTGAACTGATTGATTCTCTCACAGTGGGCTCACTGGACCTTGAAGCAGGAATCCCAGGGCTGCTGTACCCACAATCAGAGCTGACTGTTCCTAGGAATGACACTGGATCCTGCTACCCACAGAACCAGAGCCCTAGGGTAGCCCTAGGGTAGCTGCCTTGCCTCCACGCTACCCCATAAAGATGTCATTGTTTAGGGAAGGGACCAGGATGCCGAAGAAATGTGTTCGAGATTCCTTTCTGTACCTTAATTCTGTGGGTTACAAAAATGGAGACAATTTCACATGTGTGCCTGTGAATATGCAGGCCAGAGGCCAACCTTGGCTGTTATTCTTTGTTTGGGGGAGACTGGATCTCTCACTAGCCTGGAACTACTCACCAAGTAGGGCAGGCTGGCCGGCCAGCAGGTCCAAGAATCCGCCACTCTCTGCCTTCCCTGAACTGCAGTTATAAGCACACACTTCCACACTTAGCTTGCTTTTTCAAAGATTTATTATGTTTGTGTGTGAGAGAGAGACAGAGAGAGACAGAGAGAGAGAGAGAACAAATATGGAGGTCAGAGGAACCATTCAGCAGTCAGTGTTCTCCTTCCTCCATCTAGACTCCAAAGACAGAATTCAGCTCATCAGACTTGGGGGCAATCACCTTTCATTCTGAGCCATCTTGCCTGCCCAATGGACACTAGCTTTTCTTACATAGGCACTGGGGACTGAACTCCATTCCTCAGTCCTGTGTAGCGAGCACTTTGTTAACTGAGCCATCTCCACAGCCCTGGATAGGCAACTTCTGCACCCCAAGTCTTTCTCTTTCTGACTTGTATAGAGGGTCTATCTCAGACCCAACAGTAATATAAATAATGACACAGAGGCTTTTTAATATTTTAAAGCTTAGGCATTTTGCTGGGAAGTCTCCTGTCTGCTCTAACCTGACTAATCCTGGCACTGTGTGCTGCCACATGGCCAGCTCTGCCTCCTGCTGGGCTCTAGTCTGCCCATTCACCTCCATGTTCCCTGGCTGAATCTCCCACCCCTGGTTTCTTCTCCTAGAGTCCCTTTCTCTGCCCAGAAGATGTGCCATCCACCTCCCACCCAGCTACTGGCCATCAGCTCTCTATTACAACCAATCAGATACAGATTACCTTAGGCAGATGAGGAACAACATATATTTACAAAGTGAGAGGCCAGCGATGGCCCATAGAAATAACAATACCAAGATCCTGCTAGTATTTAGCTCTCTGTGATATAAAATTAAAAACTGAATATACAGAGACACACCTTCACACAATGTAGCCAAACAGGTGTGAATCTGTCAGTGAGATTTCCTAGTAGGAAACCTCCAGACTCTGATCTAAAGGGTTAATTGTATCCCTGTTTTCATAGCAAGTGAAATTTTTCTTAAGTTTTTTTTTTTTAATATTATTTATATTATATATGAGTACACTGTTGTTATCTTCAGAGACACCAGAAGAGGGCATCAGATCTCATTACAGATGGTTGTGAGCCACCATGTGGTTGCTGGGAATTGAACTCAGGACCTCTGGAAGAGCAGTCAGTGCTCTTAACCGCTGAGCCATCTCTCCAGTCCTTAAGGTTTTAAAATATTTCTAAATTGTTTATTTTATGTGTATGAGTGTTTTGCCTGCGTGTATGTAAACCATCCACAACTACAGTTCCAGGGAATCTAATGTCCGGTCTGACCTCCCCAGGGCACTGCACGCACAAGGTGCACATATATACACTTAGGTGCACACACATGCACATACAGTTAAGTAAAAATGAAAGGACTTGGAGAATATGATGCTGAGGGAAATCAGAATGATGAGAAACTAAGGATGTGGGGTCCCCGCTTGTCTCCAGCTTCCCTGTGCTGGCATTACAAGAGCACATGACACTACCTGGCCACTCTTCCTAAGGGTGAGCCATATTTGATTGACCGCAAACATCACATTTTTCTTGTGATTTACCTGCCGGTGGACACCCTTTCACTCCTACAGAAAATGCTGTTCTGAGGAGGGATGGATGCATATCTATCAATGTCTGCACATTCTGTTCATTTTCATATATATACAAAAAGGGGAATTTCTGGATCCTGTGGGCACTCCAAGTTTAACTTTTTAATGAACATATGCGCACACATGCTTGACTCAGATCAAGTTTCTCATAACCTGACAAGATTTACTTTGACCTGAATAATACTCTGAACCTCCTGCCTCCTTTGTAAATGCTAGGATTACGGGCGTGCATTACAATGCCGAGTTTTTTGTGAAGGGTGTGGATTGTACTCTGTGCATGCTAGAAGAGCTGTAGAGAGAATCCCTTGTGTACTGTACAGAAGCATCACCTGTCAATAAAGAGCTGATGGGCTTGGGCTGGAGAGATGGCTCAGTGGTTAAGAGCACTGACTGCTCTTCCAGAGGTCCTGAGTTCAATTCTCAGCAACTACATGTTGGCTCACAACCATCTGTAATGGGATCCAGTGCCCTCTTCGGGTGTGTCTGAAGACAGTGACAGTGTACTCATATACATAAAATAAATAAGTCTTTTAAAAAAAAAAAAAAAAAACAAAAAAGAACTGAAGGTAGGATTAGAAAGTGGAACATCGCTGGGCGGTGGTGCCAGTGGTGGTGGCGCACGCCTTTAATCCCAGCACTTGGGAGGCAGAGGCAGGCAGATTTCGGAGTTCGAGGCCAGCCTGGTC
Organism: Arvicanthis niloticus; assembly: GCF_011762505.2. Lineage (NCBI taxonomy): Eukaryota > Metazoa > Chordata > Mammalia > Rodentia > Muridae > Arvicanthis > Arvicanthis niloticus. Next base: position 35,385,033 of record NC_133432.1, read on the forward strand.
TACAGAGTGAGTTTCAGGACAGCCAGGACTACACAGAGAAACCCTGTCTTGAAAAAAAAAAAAAAAAGAAAGAAAGAAAGAAAGTGGAACATCCATCAGAGAGACTGGGACTCTGGGAGAGTCCCAGGCTGGAAGTTAGGCTGGAAGATTTACCATCTGAACTCTGAGGAAGTCAGACATACGAAACTGAGGAGAAGAACGAACGAGCCATTTGGCTGAACTCTTGGGTTAGAATAAGTGGGATGATAAGTTGAGAGTCAGTTGGGAAACCAGCCTAGTTTACGGCCTAGGCATTTATTCCTAAACAGACAAGCCTCTGAGTCATTATTTGGGAACTGGGCTCAGGTGGAAAGGCCCACAGGAAAGCGCTACCCACTGAGATACATCTCCAGCTGGTGTCTCGACCTTCTGATGCGCACAGTCCCAGGGTGTTGTGCGTATTCACTTGCTTGTGGGCCAGATTCCCCAAACCTTTTTGAATTCTTTTCACATTTGCTAAAGTGCACTTTGACCTGTTAAGACACTAACTTGCCCTTCCCTTCCTCTGGCCCTGGAACCCACAATTCTTTCTGTCTCTATGAATCTCATCTCCCTGAGGACTTTATATAGTTACAGTAGCATTGAGAACCCACCCAGAGAAAGCTGATGGCTCTTAGCCTCTGGGTGCAGACTCGCCACCATCCCCTCCCTTAAGGGATAATCCAGATGAGGTGCTGGAGGGATGGGTTAGCACTTAGAGCACTTACTGCTCTGACAGAGGAATCGGGTTTGGTTTCCACATCTGGTTAGGGAGTTCACAACTATCTATAGCTCTGGTTCGAGGAGATCTGGCACCCTCTTCTGGCCACCTTGGACACCAGATACACATATGGTGCACAGACAACATGAAGGCAAGACACATAAACATATAACATAAAATAAACATTTTTTTTAAAAAGTTAACCCAGTTAACTGGATTAACCAGCCAATCACCAGGCCAAGAGACCACCTCTCAAGAAGGTAGGCTCATCTTAAGCTAAACTAAAGAGATGATAGGAGGGGTAATTAGCCCTTTAATGAGATAATTTAATTTCCTGGGAGGAATTCCCACCCTATAGCAGAGTGCCTTACAGAAGCCAGCCACACAGCTTCCTATGTCTGCCTGCTTCTCTCCTCACTCGGAAACACATACTTTCCCTTTCCTCCCTCTTTTTATCTCTTCTTGAAGCATCCTTTTCCTAACCCTTTAGACTTCACTGTTTCGTAAAGCCTTCCTCTCCACCTTGTGTGCTCCTGTAATCCCAACACTGGAGGTGGAGAAAAGTGGGTCCTTGGGGCTCACTGGCCAGCCAGCCTAGCTCACTGGACAAGTTCTAGGCCAATGAGAAACTTTCCAAACAAAAAAAAAATAACACAGTTATGGTGGACTGCACTGCAGGAACACTGATCTTCATACACACACACACACACACACACAGAGAGAGAGAGAGAGAGAGAGAGAGAGAGAGAGAGAGAGAGAGAGAGAGAGAGAGAGAGCGCTATGTCTGGGCCCTGCCCTATGCTGTATTCCCCATGGCAATTTGGCCTCTTAGCTTAAGTACACAGTACATTAGGTTAGTTGGCAGAAAAGACCTCTCAGTCCTTATGATCTGGATTTGGCATCCCCAAAGCCATCCCAAAAGCCATGTCGTTAGCTACTTATCTTCCTCCTCCCCTTCAAGCTCCCCTCCCCCTTTCTGCCATTGCATTACACTAATAAGTCCCAAGGAGATGTTGCTGTGCCCGGAGCTGCCCTTCCCATTGGCAGACTAGAAACCCTTAGAGCCTCTGGCACACTTGGCTCTGCTAAGTACGGCCCTGACTTGGAGTTTCCATGGTGATAGCACCTGTAGTCCCAGCTTTGGCTTGTTGCCAGAGCAGATAACAATCAGACCCCATTCGGCTGCACCTGCAACTGGAGGGGACAGAGATGATAAGTGGGAGGGAACTCTCTTATTCTTCTCTCCACCGGTCAGCCAGGAGTCCCTCAGGGGTCCACCCCACATGCCTAGACAACTTGCTGTGACCTTCTAGGACTGCCTTCCACCTGCTGTGGGACCCTAAACCAATCCTAACCACTCTGAGCCTTTGTAAACCGAACATGGTACCAAGTTGGTTATGAAGGATTCAAATGCCTGTACCTGGGATATGGCTGGTCTGGTGTTGTCATAGTGATGAAGAAGTTGCCATGCATGATGATGCATGGCATCCTCCACTTCTACCCACCTGTTCTACCCAGCTGAATTATAATATAGACGTGTAGGGCTACGAAATGAGCTGAATCAGTGACGTTTGTGCCATGTAAACACAGGACCTGAGTTCAAGCCCAGATCCCATGTAAAAAGAGGTGGCCACTGTGGCATGTTGCTGTGATCCCAATTCAAGGAAGGTGGAGACAGGTAGATCCCTGCTGCTAACCGACAGGACAGCCTAGCTTACTTAGTGAGTTCTAGGCCAGTGAGAGACACTGCCTCAAAACAAACATGGCCAAGGACACAGACAACTCAGCAGGTTACCTGATCCCTGAGACTCAGGTGGCAAAAATAATTCCCAAAAGTTGTCCTATGACCTCCAGACCTGTGGCATGGCATTGACGTATACACACACATACACCACATATATACCCCCCCCACATACACACCACACACACACATACACTACACACACACATACACCCCCTCACATACACACCACACACACATATACACTACACACACACATATACACTTCACACACACATACCCCCCCACATACATACCACACACACACATACACTACACACACACATACACCCCCTCGCATACACACCACACACACACATACACTACACACACACATACACCCCCTCGCATACACACCACACATACACTACACACACACATACACCCCCTCGCATACACACCACACATACACTACACACACACACACACACATACACCCCCCTCACACACACTATACACACACAGAGTTTCATGAACCTAAAGACCTGAATGAACCCTGTCTGTTCCTCTGGCCACATCTGAGCCCCAGAGCTCTCTAGCTAGACCTAGTGTCCCCTACTCTGACCACTCTGTCTCCAGATGAGCAGAGTGAGGTCTGCGGGTCTCACATTGCCTGTCAGCCTCTAACGTAGTAGGGCACAAAAGCACTGAGTCCCTTGACTTGTTTATGTGACCTCAGCCCCATGTCTCCCTAGGACTTTGGACTGAGAACTTAATCTCATGTGACAGGTGCCTGGGGCTGTTTTGCCTGGTGATTTACTGAGACGAAGTGGGTCCTCTGTCAGACCCGGAGCAGGCCCACACAGTACCAGGTTCTGGAGATAGCTAGATCTGGGTAGGGACAGCCATTTAGAGTCCTAACTCCCATCAGTTCTGAGCTGCTTTTTCTTTAGATGTGTCTGTATTCTGATGCAATAGATTTAACAAGAGTTACTGTTTACAGGAAAGGAGACTCCTGGAGATGGCACTGAGGGTCCTGTGCTTACTAAACACTGTACTGCTGAGCCACACCCCAGCCCCTCACTAGGGGATTCTAGGCAGGGACTCTACCACTGAGCCACACACCAGCCCCTCACTGGAGGATTCTAGGCAGGGGCTCTACCACGGAGCCACACCCCAGCCCCTCACTGGGGGATTATAGGCAGGGGCTCTACCACTGAGTCACACCCCAGCCCCTCACTGGGAGATTCTGGGCAGAGGCTCTACCACTGAGCCACACCCCAGCCCCTCACTGGGGGATTCTAGGCAGGGGCTCTACCACTGAGCCACACTCCAGCCCCTCACTGGGGGACTCTAGGCAGGTGATCTACCACTGAGCTACATCCGCCCCTCATTCACACATTCACACACACACACAAACACCCCAAGTGTTGCTATTGTCTCCATTTTTGACTGCACTGCTTAGCTACGTTAGATACACCACACTTTTGTGAACCGATCACCACCATCCATGTCTTAAATGTTCCCATCCTTCCATACTGAAACTTTGCCCCATTCAACATGAACTCTCCATTTCTTTCCTTAGCCTGGTTCCCAGCACTCCGCTCTGTGTTCTAGGTCCTTCTCAAAGATGGAATATTCTGGCACTCATTTTTTTTTTCTTTTTTCTTTTCTTTTCTTTTTTCTTTCTGTTTGAGTCAGATCCCTGGCTGTCCTGTGGCTCACTGTATAAATGTAGGAAGCTGCTGTTAGCGGTGGTATAATTCGCCATTCCAAGATGGCGCGGACATCATGTCCTTCCCACTAGTAAACAATTAACTGCGCAGGTACAAAGGCAGAAAGTGCACCAAAGTCACTGCCCATCCCGGGGCGTAATATGGGGTGATGAGTGAACAGCCAATTAGAAGTGAATACGTCACTCTAGGGTGTATTTAAGCTGTGCCTCTTCCTGTCTTTGGCCCTTCCGCGTTTTCCACTTCTGCTGTTACAAGTAAAGCCTCATTTGTAGTAATACCTGAATTCTGCCTCTCGTGTTTCTCTTCCACGGGTGAAAAGGGGACACGGGAGGCGCACGGAACATATAAATATTCTCATCTAACCTTGAATCATAGAGATCTGCCTGCCTCCGCCTCCGCCTCCGCCTCAGCCTCCGCCAAGTGCTAAGATGAAAGACATGCATCACCATGCCTGGCCTTCCACCCTGTTAGAGACAGGATCTCCTTTGCCACTGCATATGCCAAGCTAGCTGGTCCACAGGTTTCCAGGGATTCTCCTGTCTCTGCCTCTCTACCACAGGGGCTCTGATTACAGATGCATGCATGCTACTACACTCAGCTCTATGTGGGCTGTGGGAATTTGAACTTGGGTCCTCATGTCTACAAACCGAGCACTTTACTGATGGGGCCATTTCTTCTACGTGTAGCTTTTTTGAAAGTTTTTTTTTTCCTTTTTTTTTTTTAATTAAAAAAATAAATTTTCTCTTTATTTTTATGTGTATGGGTGTTTTGTCTGCACCATGTGTATTCAGTATTCTCTGAAGCCAGGAGAAGGTTCTCACCTTTCTAATGCTGCCACCTTCTAACACAGGGCCTCGTGTTGTGGTGACCCACACACACACCATAAAATTATGTTGTTGCTACTTCATAACTGTAATTTTGCTGTGGTTATGAATCATAATGTACACATCTAGTATGCAGGATATCTGATATGCAGCCCCTGTGAAAAGGTCATTCAACCCTCCACATATTAAGAACCACTGCCTTAGAACTTGCAGATGGTTCCAAGCTGCCCTGTCGATGCTGGGAATTGAACCTCGGTCCTTTGCAAGAGCAGCAATTGCTCTTAACCTATGAGCCCCCTCTGTAGTCCCCAGCATGGAGCCTTTTGGCAACAGCAGGAAATTAAATCAGCTCTTGATCATAGGCTACATCGCGAGAGGCCACCCTACAAAGCCAACTTGCCCTAGGATTCCATGAAAATATGGGAACTTGCCCAAAGTCACATAGTAGGTCCTCACAGGGGCTGGAAAGGTAGAGTGTGAAGAGCCTTCTCTTCCATAATCTTTTCCCAGTTCAGCAGTGGGGATTGGAGGCAAGAGTCACTGATAGAGCCCATGCTTTGATAGAGCAAAGAACCACCCCACCCAGGTCACCTCTGCCAGGTCACCAGTCAGCTGCCAAGGTAGGGTCACCGTCCGCTGCATTCTTTTCTACCCAGACCATAACCTTTCCTGGAAAGAAGGGAATTCCTGGTCTGGGTGATGGCTTGCTGGGTAGAACACTTGCCGTGCAAGCATAAGGACCTGGGTAGAGATTCTTAGAACCCACAGATAGCCAGCTGTGGAAGAGCACATCTCAGCACTTCTCCCGTGTTCGGGGAGGCAGACACAGGGGAATCCCTGAAAACCCACAGGCCAGCTAGAATATGCAGAACATCAGCAAATAGTAGAAGACCTTGTCTCCCCAAAAAAAGTAGAAGGCAAAGAGTGACACCTGAGGCTGTCCTCTGACCTCCACACATGTGCCATGGTACATGTACCACAGACACACAGTACACAGCACACACACACAGCACACAGCACACACCACAACATACATACGGATAGAAAAGAGATATTTCAAATGAAACTCTCTCACTACCACCAAGTACGGCCATGCCAGCCAGGTTGTCAGAGGAGGGACATGTCACCCAGATGGCTTATTAAGCTGCAATCTAAGTGCCAGGCCCCATACAATAAGCATTCCTCCCATAGCCCTTGGGATAGGAATCTTACTATCAGCAACCCCGTTCCACACCAAAAGAAACTAGCTTCTCTGGAGAGGACATGGCTTGCCAAAGCTACTGCTATAGTCCCAAGTGTGTTACTTTTACCCCAAAGGCTAGTGTGTTACAGCCCTAGTTATCAAGTTGGCATTACTGGGAGGTAGTGGAAATTTCTAGAAGGAAGGGTGACTGCTGCGAGGTCTCAGATCATTGAAGATTTTGAAGCCCAGCATGCTGTATGCACATAATTCAAGTACTCAGAAGACTGGAGCAGAGGAGCTCAAGTTTGAGGCCAGCTTGGGCTACAGGGTGAGTTTAAGACTATCTTGGACTACATAGCATGACTATGTCTAAATAGGAAGGAAGGAAGGAAGGAAGGAAGGAAGGAAGGAAGGAAGGAAGGAAGGAAGGAAGGAAGACAGGAAAACAGGAAGGAAGACAGGAAGACAGGAAGGAAGGAAGGAAGGAAGGAAGGAAGGAAGGAAGGGCTGTTGAGACTTTGGCCCTGCCTCTTCCTTTTTCCGTTCACTTTCTGCTTCCTATGAAGTGAGCAGTGTGCCCCACCCAGCCTCCCACAGTGACATTCTGCTTCCCCATAGGTTCAAAAACAACAACATCTATTCGCTATGGGCCATGTCTACAACTGTGGCCAAGATAAACCATTCCTCGTAGTAAGCTGGTTATCTTGGCTTCTTTCTTACAGCAACAGAGGGCTGGCTGGCACAGCCACATGGCTCCACGTACTCCGTTACTGTAAAACAGCATGGCCAGACACTGCCACCTAGCACAAGACCGACCATCCAGCAAATCCCCCACGGGAAGCTGTGATATGGACAAAGAATGTGATTTGAAGAAAACCCAAATATGTCTCACTAATCTAAAGAAGTTAAGATGCAGGGGGATTTTCTTTCTCATATGTCTGGTTGAAAAGCAGAGATCCACATGAGGAAAAAAGGTCTTTGTAAACTCTCCAAATTTTGTTCTAAACCCAGGGCTATAAATTGTCCATTAACGGCAACACCAATCAGCCAGACATGGGTACCAAGAGAGCCAGAAGACTTTATCACCTTCCCATAGTTATGCCATCTTTGAAGCCTGAACTACTTGCTCCTCTGTCTCCATACTATAAGATTTATTACTCGTTCACAAAATGCCATTGTGGAGAGAGTCCCAAGCCACTGCTTTCAGAGAATTACTTTTCTGAGAGACTAGCCCTTCTTCTACGTAAAGTACCCTATAAGGGTTTTAATTATTTTTGTGTAGCCCTGACCAACGTGCCTCAGAATATCTGAGGAAGAGGGATTTATGTTGACTCACAGTTTCAAAAGGTTTCATCCATGACAGCCGCTAGAGTGTGGTGGGACAATCCAGCCCATGTCTTGATCGACAGGAAAGACAGAAAAGGAAATACTGCTTCTGCAGAGGACCTGAGTTCAGTTCCCAGCACCCAATGTCAGGCAGCTCACAACTGCCTGTGACCCCTATTCCAGGGGATCTGGTGTTCTCTTCTGGCCTCTTTAGACACTACACTCAACACACACACACATATGCACATACACACATACACGCACACAATTTTAAAAATATAAAAATACAGGTAACTGCAGGAGTCTCTATGACCACCAGGGCTAGCAGGATAACTGTCTATGGGAAGCAGGAAGGTGGCTCACTCCAACACAGCTCAGTAGTGGGTGCTGGTTTGGTTCAAGCTTCGGGAGTCTAACCTCAAGTAGTTTATTTTAGGCATAATTAAGAATGACACAATTTCCTTTAATCCCAGCACTTGGGAGGCAGAGGCAGGCGAATTTCTGAGCTGGAAGCCAGCCTGGTCTACAGCGTGAGTTCCAGGACAGCCAGGGCTACACAGAGAAACCCTGTCTCAAAAAACAAACAAACAAAGAATAGCACAATTTGGTGAAATTTTTCCTGGTGATAATTAACTCAATTAAGGTAAGTCAAGATTTTACATGACTACATCGAAACTCTTTGTAAAGTACACGTGACACTTTCTTATATAGTTGGGTTTTATAGACTGACTGAGAAAAACTGACAATAGGGTCTGGAGGAGGGTCTGTATGTCCTCTGCTACCCAGATAGCTCAGAGGTCACCAGACTATGAATCACATTCCCTCCTTGCCTTCTGGGCAGGTAACAGATAACATCCCTTCCTTTGCAGGAAAAACCCTGAGTGTTTGACATTCCTGGTTCTCCTGGTCTGTGAGCACAGAGACCTTTCTGCCACTATAGGGAAGAAGACAATCTGTTCTTTTCATCAGTATCCCTCAATCTTTTCTCAACATCACTCTCCCAAGGAACTTTCTAGATTTTTAAAATTTTAACTACCCAAATAGATTAAATACACAGGAATGAGTCTAGTGTGGTGTTGTTCATCTGTAATTCCAGTATTCAGTGAGGCAGGAGAACTGTGGATTCAAGGCTATTGCACTAACTTTTCCTGAGAGACATCAACAAACATAATAGTGTGCCCAGAGCAGACTAAGAGGACTCCACCCTAGTCTAGCCTGGTGAACTAGGGAGTCATTTAGGGGACTCATATGAGCATGGGTGACTCAAAGGTGGTTGTGTCATCAAAAGCCCACCAGCATTGGTGACAACCCATGAAAGTAGATTCTCTTCCTTCTTTCCTCCTCAACTTCCCTCTGTCTCCTTCTGCTCTTCCTCGTCATATTAACCAGGGTTCTATAAAGGAACAGAATTGGTAGGGTGGATGGATAGACAGAGAAAGAGAGAGAGGGGGAAATGATAGATGATGGATAGATAGTAGATAGATAATAGAAAGAGAAATAAATGATGGATGATAGATAGATAGATAGATAGATAGATAGATAGATAGATAGATAGATAGATAGATAGATAGACAGACAGACAGACAGATTTGTTAGAGTTGCTTACAGGCTGTGGTCTGAGTAGTCCAACAATGCCTATCTCCTGATGGAAAGGTCAGGATCTGGTAGTTGTTCAGTCCAAGAGACTGGATGTCCAATCTGGTGCTGGAGTCCTGGGGAAGTCTTCAGAGCTGCTGAACTTTAATCTGCATTGGGATCCCGAAGAAGTAGATTCTTACACCAGTAAAGAAATGTAGCAGCAAGATAGGTGGACTTGCCAGCAGGAGTGAGAACAAGCAGGCAAAAGGCAAAAGCTTTCTTTTTCTGTGTCCTTTATGTGGGGATGCCACCAAAAAGCATGGCCCAGATTCAGGATGGGTCTTCCTACCTCAAATGATCTATCTAATCAAGAAAATCCTTCACGGGTGTGCTTAGCAACTTGGGTTTGCATTGATTCCAGTCAAGTTATCAGCCATAACACTTGCTGTCCTCTTTCTCTCCCCCCCCCCTTATTCTTACATCCTTCCTCCTCTTCTTCTTCTTCCTCCTCCTCCTCCCCCTCCTTCTTTTTTTTCTCCAGCAACAGTGCAGATTGCTTGGGACAGCTTGTGAGGACATCCTTGACAAACCAGGTTGAATTTGTGACTATTAGTCACTAGTCAGGACTGGTGGTACACACCTATAATCCCAGAACCTGAGGGGCTGGGGCGGAGGATTACAAATTCAACCTGGGAACTTCAGTGTAAGACTTTGTTTCAAGTAAACAAGCAAACAAACAAAAAGACTGGAACTATTCAAAGTGCTAGGGATTGAACTAGCATGATAGGCAGGGGCTCTACCACTGAGCCACACCCCAGCCCCTCACTGGGGGATTCTAGGCAGGGGCTCTACCACTGAGCCACACCCCAGCCCCTCACTGGGGGATTCTAGGCAGGGGCTCTAACACTGAGCCACACCCCAGACCCTCACTGGGGGATTCTAGGCAGGGGCTCTAACACTGAGCCACACCCCAGACCCTCACTGGGGGATTCTAGGCAGGGGCTCTACCACTGAGCCACACCCCAGACCCTCACTGGGGGATTCTAGGCAGGGGCTCTAACACTGAGTCACACCCCAACCCCTCACTGGGGGATTCTAGGCAGGGACTCTACCACTGAGCCACACCCCAGTCCCTCACTGGGGGATTCTAGGCAAGGTTCTACCATTGAACCATGCTCTAGTGCCCCTGCATCCTCTTACTTCAACCTCCCATGTTGCTGGGATGAGGGACCCATATCATCAGTCCCTGCTACAGAGTAGAGTCCAACTCCTGGAGAGCAGCCCCTCCTTCCTCTACCCCAAGACTTCCTCTTGACTATGGGCTTGGCTGGCAGGGAGTGAAGCCTCATTGAGAGTGGACAGAGCCTCTTCCATCCTCACCGTATGGGACCAAGCTGATCCTCTTTGGCCAAGAGAAGAAGGCTCACATCAGAAGTTAGCAGATTCCTTAATTAGAGCCAGACGGTTCCCAGCTGTACCCCTCCACCCCCAACCTGGGTGGCCTCCCCCTAGAAGAGGAGCCGACATTGTTGTGTTTATGCTTATGAGGCAGATCTGCTGGAAGAGAGCATGCTAAATGAGATTACATCTTATACATGTTTAATGTACTGTTCCCGCCATTTAAAATGCAGCTCTATTAAAAATAGCAGGGAGGGGGCAACTGACTCACGGAGCTGGGTGTGGGGAGAATAGATCAGCAGTGAAATGAATAATATATTAACAGAAGAATGCTGTTGCCTTTCATATTAATCGTATAAATCACAGGATTCTTGAGCTGTCAGCAGAAGTTAAGGAGGAGGAGAAAACCGACTTCTGATTTCACAGCTGGGGAAAGACGGAGGCCGGTGAAGTACGGGCGCCAGATGCATGGTGATCACACTGGTTACAAGATGGGTGTTCTGGGCATGATAATGAGGCTGCCAAGGGCCTGGGACTTCCCCCAGGGCAGTGCTGTTACTGCAGGAGGGCAGCAGCTCAGCCCCTGCCTGTATCCCTCACTAATGCTAACTGCTTACTGTGAGCGTAAGAAAGATGAATGGAACGCGGTCCCTGCTGCAGGCCAAGGAGACAGACGTTAACACAGATGGTTCCAGCAATGTGCAAGCAGGCAGAACAGAGGCCTTCCCAAGAAACGCAGGTGGGCATCCCCAAATGTCAAGTGTCCTCTATCCCCGCTGAGTAATCTTTTTTTTTTTTTTTTTTTTTTTTTTTTTTTTTTTTTATCATATTGTGTTTCATGGCTTTTGAGATGGAGAAAAAGGTGTGGTTGATTTTTTTTTTTTTTTTTTTTTTTTTTTGTAACCCCAGCACTTGGGTGAAGAGGCTAGAGGACCAGGATTTCAAGGCCATCCTCAGCTACACAGTGGGTTTGGGATCGCCCAACGCTATTTGAGACCCTGTCTCAAAAAGAAGTCCCCCCTCAATATGGGACTGGAGAGGTGTATCAGCAGTTAAGAGCACTGGCTGATCTTCCAAAAGACCAGGGTTCAATTCCTAGCACCCACCCACATGGCAGCTCACAACTGTCTGTAACTCCAGTTCCAGGGGATCTGGAACCTTCACCCAGATATAAATGTAGGTAAAATAACAATACACATAAAATAAGAATAAACACACAGAGAAACCCTGTCTCAAAAAAAATTCTTTAAAAAGCATGTGCACGTGAGTACACACACACACACACACACACACACACACACACACGAAGCAATATAAAAGGTCTGGAAAGTTGTCTCCATGGTTAAGAGCTCATCCAGAAGCCTCATGTTACCCAAGTTTG